>NC_137586.1:59636338-60324686 GCF_963210335.1 Falco punctatus | reverse complement strand
CCCAAAAGTGGGTATGGTTAAGCTGGTGTCTGACCAAGACAGGTAAAGGCTTATGGAGTAAAGGAATTGGGAGAAAAGGGGCTGCTTCTAGTGTTACAGTTGACTTCTGCAATGAATACTTACCTATTATATTCATGGCAGACTGTCTGCTTACATGAAAACATATTTTACTCTGTCAGGGTTTAGCCTCCTAGAAGAAAAACACCTGAGGAATATTTTACATATTTTGCAAACTTTTATTTATGCATTTTATGTAGACAAAATTGCACATTAGAATTTTACATTGCAGTGCACCTGTTTAAATAGGAGAATGTGGTGTTCATTCTGTGCCAGTTACTATTTACATTCCTACCTCTTTTTCAGTTATTTCTGTTTGAGGTTGTTTTTATGAATTGTGACTCTTTGTAGTTGGAATTTCAGTGTCTTATATTGTTGTACCTCAAACTTTCTTTTAGAATTATAATCTTTGCTTCAGAACTGTTCCTTTCTGCCTGTTAAGTTATTAAATAGATTGTAAAATAAACTAATACTTAGAGAATCTAACTCTGAATAGTAAAAATACTTAATTTCTTTAAAACAATGCAGAACTGGAATTCATATATATAATAGGCTTCAATACATAAAAAGAAAATGATTAAACCATATCTTACTTATCATAGATCTTTTTAATAGGAGCAAAATCTGTGCCATTAGTTCCAGACCAGCCTATTTCCCATTCACAATGCTTTAGTGCATAACTTATAAATCTGTCCTCATCATCCTATATTACTTTTTCAAAGCAAGACTAACATCAAGCAAGGCAGGATGAATGAAAGTCAATGAAGGTCGACTAGACAGTCCAATTATTAAGGATTCTTGGAAGAACAGTACTGTGATCTATAAAAGATTTGGGTGTGAATTTCTGTATCTTTGTTGACAAAGGTCATTTGTGTAGAACTGCAGTATATTTTTCTATGGTAATCTGTTTTTAGATTATGCTAGTCTAATCTGTTTGTATAGTACCTCAGTTGTTCATACTTTAAAATATTTGTTAGTTTGCAGAAGCCATATTTATAAAACACATTTCAAGTATCTGTTCTGTCTCCTGAGTTGTGGAAAGGCCTTTGAGGAAAATGTAACATACAATTCCATATTGCATTACAAAGGAACAGTGTTAAGATTCCATAATCATAGCATACGTACCATTGCTAACTTTCCATGCACTTTTTTCATCAGTGACTTACCTTTTTTTCATTCTGCAGAACAGGCATTCTCTTGGGAGCATAAAGCACATTCATACAATAAGAGAGGTTTTTCTGGCACCTACTTACAGTAGAAATAGTGAGCTGGCCTGCATGTTTGAGTTAAAATGTAAATGTATATTAGCTGTCTGTACTAGACACTGCAGAGGATAAAATAGAGGAAAGTCTAAATAACAGAAGAATAGTTGTTTTCAGTCTTAGAAAGTTACTTGAGATTTAATTTTAGCTTTGTTGCTTCTATTTCAGATCTGTCTGAAACTTACATTTATTCCTCCCTTATAAAAATAGGTCTAATGAAAAATAATATTTCTGCATACTAACCTTATTATAATATGTTTTTTGAGCCATGTATAAATAAGGACAGATAGGATTCAAATATCAATTACTCTAACTGAAAACTAGGTAATTGACTATAATGCTACACATATGTTTATAAACAAATTCCAAACTACTATGTTCTTACTGTCCCTCACCCCTGAAAAAAGGAGAACAAAACAGCCTAATTTTTTTTACCTTTTCATTGGATACTTAGTTTAAAACTGTTTTGATCTGTTATTTCTATATGCTATCTTACATTCATTTTATATGAAGCCATTCTTGTGAAATTGCAAGCATGTGTGTGCATATATAGAAATATATATGTATATTTTCCTTCCCAACTAATAGAATCACAGGAGAGTGTAGTCATGTGTTGAGAGTAGCTAACCAGAGTATCAAGTGGCATTCATTACAGGCTGTCTGAGTGGCAGTCACATTATTAAAATATCAATTGCTATAAATGATACAGGGTCTCAAAAAGAAGTAATGTATTCCTAGACATTGTTACAGTAAAGAATGCTGACTGTGAGATTACAGTGCTGATTGAGAAAATGTTTACAGTGTTTCCCAATAAAACTTGAAGTCAGCTTCTCTAGGTGTTAAGAGTTGCGGAGTTTTGAGGCTGACAGCAAAAGATAGGATCTGTTAAATGAAATGAACTTAAAAGACAGCAATAGGTTCAATGCACTGCTATTTTACTTAAGTCAAGATTTAAGAACAGAAATTGCCGTTTGCAGTAGCAAAATGCCTGTCTTGAAGTGTCTTTTCACTTCATGAAAAGTGGTGATTTCTACACAGTAGTTGTAAAGAATATTCAGGTAATCTCACAGTACTTTTGACAGATTGTGAATAGTATTTTCTAAACCTGAAAAATCACGAGGCATACACAGGTAATGAAAAATCTTCTTCTGACTAGATAGATGCTGCATATCTAACGAGCACTAAAAATGTTCACTACTAATCTGTATAATATTTAATATATAGTCATAATTTACTAACTTTTACCAAAACTATTTTCACAAATTTTGTTTAGGATGCAGAAAAATCCATATAATGAACAGAAAATCTTTTAAGACACACTAATTTTATTGTTTGTATTCAAGACATGAATTTTTAAAGTCTTCATGTACCCAAATGTCAGCTATATGTAAGAAATTGTATTTGGAAGTTTTAAGCTCAGTAATGAATTTGTGAGGTTAGGCATTTATTATGTTGATTTCTCTTTACTGCATTTTCTTGCTAGTTAGGGCAAATCTGTCTGCCACAGAGAACCATACTGTCATCCTCTGTAGAGAGTGGAGGGTAGGGTTGTCAAAGGGTCCTCCTGTTTGATTGTTAGCTGAAACAGAGGATTTCATTTATCTTCTCCAAAACATTCCCCTCTGGTAGAGTGCTAAATAGTGCAAATCAGTGAGTCTTTGACTTCTGATAGTATTTGTCAAAGATTCTTAGTAGTCAGTATCTTAAAATTCCCAAATAGTTGGTGTGGCTGTCCTCAGCTGAGAGGAGTATGAAAAAATAAAAATGTAAGGTCGTGTCAGATCAAAATCAAAGAAGAAATTTCTTACTACACTGGGTGTTTTGTTCCAGACCTGAGAAATGGGTCTGTGCAGATTCAACATGATCACTACACCATTTGTGATTGAATCTGTTCAGCTGGCCCTTTTTTCCTTCCTTTTGGCCTGCCTTTTACTTTTATTTGACAGATGTGCAATAATAAAAATATTTCCTCACTGTGAAATTGTTGGTTTGAGAAAGCTGTGTTAGAAAGATAACCGTATTCAGTATCCCCATACCAATACAGCTTACATGCAGTGGTGTATCTATGGTCTTGTTGGCCTCCTTTCTCCCTGGGCTATCTTCTCAGAAATCATTTTGCTAGAGTCTTCACCAAAGTCAATATAACTGCCAGTGTGCAGTTAAGTGACATGTTGGTCAGGCAAGTTGGAATTGTAGGTAAAGGTGATCCACAGCATAGCAGGAATGATGTTCCTATGTATGTTGTCACCTGAGGCTCAGTTGTGGACTAGATACTTCAAAACTTGTTTTGTTTCTGAGTTCCACAATAACAAGGAGGCATCCTTACAATCTCAGAATGTCCTCAGTGTTCAGGACTTTCAATTCCACACTTAGTGAGACATTCCTGAGCAGTTTGACTGGAAAATGCAGGTTTTGTCCCAGAATCAATACAGAGTTTTGCATTACTGTCATTTACACTGGAAATATATACTTCGCAGGAAAAAAACCCCGAACAACCAAAACCCAAAACAAGACACCAAAACCAAACCGCCCCAAAAATCAACACTGTATTTAAAGGAAGATAAACAGGTATCTTACATATACCCATGTCAATATTACATTCTTCACAGAGTTCACAAAATTGTCCTTTTGAATATTTAGTCTACCTGCACAGCATTATATTTATGTAATGGATTGTGTTTTGTAGTTATTAAATTTTATTAGGCAAACTTAACTATAAAGAAAAAATAGTTGTAGAAATAAATAAACCAAGTAATAAACTAGGTAGCTTTCAACTGATAACTGACGCAATAGTATATTACCATGATATACAAGCCTGATGTGGGAAACAGATGTAATATAATCTTCAAGTTAAAATCATCTATTGCTTTGTTTTAGCAAAAATGCTTAGAAAAGGAATATAAACTTAAAATACCACACAATTCAAATTCTGTGTAGTCAATGATGGCTATAGCATGAGTCTGCAGGATAGCAATAACATAAATTTGTTAACATTTTCATGTTTTTATATAGTTTATGGGAATAGTAAATAGAATGGTCTCTTGGGGTATTTGCAGATAAATGGGATGAAAATAATACTTGAATTTGTGGCCATCATTCTCTGTTTTCTTCCATTTCTTCTCTTACTTCAAGAAGATGATCCATATCTGTCAGAGACTGTTTCTTTCCTTTTCATGTACCTATATAGATGTGTGTGCATATTCAATGTTTTCTCTTAAACTCTTGAAATAATTAATAGTAATGATAATAGTAATGGAAGTATTAATGAGCAGCTTGCCAATGTTACGGAGAAACTGGTTAGACTGTATTGAGTATGTGCTTATGTCACCTATTCAACTGCTACCTGTGTATCTTTTCTGTAGGTGACGGATCAGTCTGTGAAAGCTTTTGCTGAACATTGTCCTGAGCTACAGTATGTTGGGTTTATGGGCTGCTCTGTTACATCAAAAGGAGTCATTCACCTCACTAATGTAAGTATTGTAGCTACTTTTATCTCGTCATTAGTATGTTTGACTATTGCCAAACCACAGGTATCAGCCAGGGTAAGTTTGTATACATACGATGAGTAACAGTCATGGATAGAAATCGTACAAGGTAAATGAACATTGCATTATTTGAGCAGACACATTCAGAATTCCCTATGTAAACCGCTCAGGCCAAAAGTCTTTAAAATGCCTAGTTATACCAGATTCCATTGCAAACAAGACAGTTCCGTGACTGGAAGTGTGGAATTCTTATTGCCAGAGATTTAGACAGGACCCTTAGTACAACAATATATCCCCTATGCACATACATTTTGTTTATGTCCATCTTTGTATTTTAACATCGATAGTATGACAGATTTTCTTTTATGTAAGAGGAGTGATGTGTGGGAGAATCAGCTTGAGTGAATCTGCAGAAAATAATGGAAGTGTTCACTAAAATGAATGACCTGGATGAGGTGGACATACAGCATATTTAAATTTGTAACTGAAAGTAGATTCAGGGATTAAGCACACATGAGGGAGAACAGAACTAAAATGCATCTGGAATAGATAAATTATTATTTATAGCTAAGAATGAATAAATGTTCAAGTAGGAAAATGGAGCTTAAAACTTGTAAAGATGACTGTAGAAATGGATATTGAATATGAAAAGTTCTGGTAAACATAAAGATGGTTAAAGAGACCTTGAAGTAGTAAGCGGAGAGCATATTTAGTGAAAACAGAACATGCCTGAAGCAAATACAGGTCTTTTTGATGCAGCTGTGCTGTTCTTGTGTTGTTATACAGAACCATTCAGCATATCTGCGAAATATTTTCATTGGCCTAGGACAGCTCAGTAGCTGAAAATACAGAAGAATTGAAAACATTTTGGAACACATGCAAAAAGAAAAAGCCAGAGAATTTAATTTGCATGGCGAAATTACAGCACCTCGAAGGATGCAATTTGGAAAGGACTGTGTGTATACTGAGATGATGTGTAGAAGTGGTATTTATCTGTGGGAGAGAGAGGAATAATACAATAATTTTCATGTCCTATGAAAACTATGCATGTATGACTATAGGTTATATTTACATACCTCCTACTTTTATGTTGGGTATATAATTTGGAAATCAGACAGATGGGTTATGTAGTCCAAGGCTTTGTGGGAAATTCCCACACAGATTGCTTTTCAGGCGCATGCTTTGGTTGCTGCATTATTCCGGCCTAGATTTATTGAGTATTTAATAGATGTCTTATCCTTCAACGAAGTGACTATATAATACCATTTATTTGATTAAAGAAAAGTCAAGATCTTGATTTTTCTTATTAACATTTAGTTCTGATTTTCATGTGGTTTAATAATAATAAACTATTCGAAATCATTTACGTAGGAGTGACATTGTTGCACATAGCCCTTCAAAAAATAACAACTAAAAGAGTGCTTTGCATAAACTTGGAAAAAGTCATATGGCGTAAGTAAGTGGTGCACGTGCTTTTTGTTGGGATTTGAGACTTGGGGATTCTAATTTCCTTCCCTGAAGCTGTGCCAGTAGAAGCTTTCTGTAGGCTATTGACGCTGCAAAGACAGTGATGTGATAATCCTGAACACTAGGTGGTGTTCAGCCTGGAGAAGGGAAGGCTCTGGGGAGACATTGAAGCCTTTCAGTACTTGAAGGGGGCTCATAAGAAAGATGAGGACAGACTTTTTAGTAGGGCCTGTCGTGATAGGACAAGGCGTAATAGTTTTAAACTGAGAGAGTGTAAATTCAGACTAGATAAGGAAGGAATTTTTTATAGTAAGGGTGGTGACACACTAGAACAGGTCACTGGGAGAGGATGCCCCATCCCTGGAAACATTCAAGGTCAGGCTGGATGGGGCTCTGAGCAACCTGATCTAGTTGAAGATGTCCCCAACCATTGCAGGGGGTTGGACTAGATGACCTCTAAAGGTCCCCTCCAACCCAAAGTATTCTTTGAATCAGTGATATGACATCTTCTGTAAGGTTTGCAAAGTATTTTTTCACATACAGATGACTTCTGTGCATGATAATGAGGTATTTTTTACATTGATGGCTACTTCAATACAGGCAAGTGGGGTGCTGCCATATATTGAGGGGGAAAAAGAAGTGAGATGTTCCCAGTCATACAGTGGCTGGGCAATGGTATTGGAATTCAGTCTGCTTTACTCTGAAGCTACCAACAAGGGATACCTGGTTAATCTTGCTGCAGTGACTTCAGCAGTGCTTCCATGTGGCTCCTCTGTCAGGTATTACTTCCTCATAGTACAGTAGGCAGTTTTAACAGAAACTGAATTGCACTGAAGCATCCGGCACAGACATGTTCCATTTCTACAGTTCTTTGGAGGACATAAACTCCAGCAGGGAATTAAAGCGAATACCTGTGGAGGAGCAACATGATATTCAACTCCTGGGTCTGTCTTTTTCATTACTGATCTGCTGATGACATCATTATTTTTGTTCTAACCATCAAGTATTTCTTATGGTCATTTTCTTGTTGAGTTCTTAACTGGAACTTTGTATGTGCATAGTAGTAATTCCAGTCCTGTGTTCTTAGAGAATGTGGAATCTGATTTTTGCTTTACGTGGCCTGTGAGTGTGTCCTGCAAGGCTGTGCAGAGCTAGTTCCCTTCTGTCCTGCTTCCTGTGTGCAAACTGGAGATAACAGCCCTGGCCTCTGTTGGAAAATTGCTTTGAGGCTGATGGATGTATAAAAAGTGAGTGGGTTATTATTACTGTATTTCCCCCCTGGTAATGTTAGCTGTCTTTAAAAATAGTGGCACTTGAAAATTCTGAATTACAGTGCTGCTGAATCACAGAGCAATTTTAATAGCTAATTTTGGAGTATGGTAGAGAAAATACATATTTTAGAAAAAGAAGAAACATTCAGGGTTTATTTTCATTATTTTTATGTTGAACATAATGACATGCAACAAAACTTACTTCTTGAACAAAACCATGTTATCACACTGCTGCCTTTTTTCCTTGAAGTTATTGTAAACAAAAAAAAAAAAATGCACCTAAAGTAAATAGTGATTATTGGCCAAGATGAGAGGCACTGCATGACACAGGGAGAGAGAAGGGGAATGAGGGGGAGTGTGAGTGTGTGTATATGCAATTCACAGTTATACTCCCAATTGAAACCAGTGGTTTGTTCTGGTGATGTAGAATGTTTTATTTTTCTTTGTAGCTGTAACCTGTACAAGTGTCACAAAAGATCTTCATGATCTGTTTTATTAGAAAAATTAGTCCTACATGTGTCAGCTTTGTTTCTATGGAGGAGGGAAGAACATATACTGGATATAGTGTTGAACTTTTCATCTTCTGTTATCAGTACATCCCCAACTATTGTTTGCTTGCTTTATTTTTTTTCTCATTCTATTATTTACTTACCTTTCCCTGCATCATTTGTGTTTTTTTTTTTTTTGTTTTTTTTTCTTCTTGTTTTCTCCTTTCCTCTCCTCGCATCCTTTTTTCTTTCAAGAGTTTTTGCTGGTTATTTTTCACTTCTCACTTTCTTCTTCTCCTGTAAGCATGAAGGCCTATGGAAATGTGCAAAGTACCTATGCATGTTAGGTAATTGCATTGAAGACAGAGTAACCACACTGGGTCATTTTTATTCATTAACTAAATATGAAAAAGAAACTCTATATGCTAACTAGTGGAGTAGTGGGTTTTTAATTTTGTAACTTGGGCCCCAAAAGTGGTGGTCTTTTTTCCCCTCCTGTGATAATTGCCTCTCAGCAATTTAATTGTTGCACTTCTAACAGAAATTCAACAGCTGGCACCAGCAAATCTCAGCATCCAGACATAGTTTTATTTCCAAGCCTCTTCCTTGGCTTCTTCCTTTGAGTTCTGATACATACACAAGAGTAGTTGCTTTCTAGCAGTATAACTCATCTCTGCTTCTTACCATGTATTTCTGACAGTCTGTGTCAGGTAAATTTTATTACCGACGTTTTCATCTAAATATGTGTGAATCCTTGGACAACATCTTGATAGAAAAATGTTCTAACTTACTCTTCTAATCACCAATACATGGAGTCAGTTTATCTAAGAACTTTTTTTGGAACAATGTGATCTCACTTCTTTCTTTGTCTCATAATTGTTATCTGATAGTCATGTCCAATCTAACTGACCCTGCGTCTTAGTTGGTGGCCAGTATGAAGTCAATCAAAATTCAGATTTATAGAGCAAATATTTAGGGCTCAGTGCAGACATTATTTGCTTGAGAGATATATGTAATGATGTTCTACACCTGAGAAAACTGATTTTTGCAGGAGCCTTTTCTAAACTGAGGTACTGTATGGTCCTTTAGTAACTGATTTGGCTTGACATGAAGTGCTCAGCTTTTTGCTCTTTGTATGGTAACATTTCAGCATACCTTCTATTCTTAAAAAGTCATGCTTCCTATATAAGAACATGATTGTTCTTTGGCTAGGTCTAGAGAAAACAATTTTTTTTTAAGCAATTTATGTAATGAACTATATTTCATATGATGGCATATGATTTATTTGAATCTGTGTGCATTTAATAAGATGCCTTTTTAAATGCTAGTCTTCCAGTCATAGGAAAAAGTCAGTAAGTAATTTCTGAACGTAGTGGTGTTGGGAAATTCTTTGTGAGGATTGGCTTGATACTTTAAATGGCATGGTGCTATAGACTCTGTAAGGGAACCTTTTTACATCTTGTCAAACTAAAGCTAACAATTCTGTTGAATGAACAAGAAATTCTTCTAATAATTTTTAAGGATCTAGTAGTTGTACCCAACTGCAGTTTCTTTCAAGTTGCAATGAAGTAAAAAAGGTATTGTAGGGAAGAATGATTGCATGGTTGAAAGGGTTTCAGTGCTCTATGGGGGTGTGAAGCTTTCCAGGAAAAAAAAAAGCCAAGGTTCTTTAGTGGTACTTGAGAGTAAATAACACAAAGGGAGGGTAAACTATGACTCAGCAATAGTGTAATTCAACGGCAGCTTTTAAAGTTTATAAAGTGGAGGTGAGTCTTGTAACACAGGTACTACATGTGCAGTTTATATATGTGTACAAGTAGCTCCTCTGCAATGGGTCTTTATGTTTGAAAGGAGGGCAATATATTTATTGTTGTAGCATGACTTGTAAAAAGTATACATGCAATACATCAAACCCCAAATTATTATTATCAATCATCTTGGAAGGAGTAGCAGCTTGAATACAAATGTCATCCACTTTAGTATTGTGTTTTGCTGTGGTACATTACAAAACAAAGGACTCTAAAGGCAAATTTATTTCCTTAATCAACACATATTTTCTTTTATTCTCAGGCAAGGTTCTTTACAAATACCTATACTCTTCAAAACAGACTTTTTCTGTTTTGCTTTATTGTGAGTGATGCAAATTAAATGTGCTTATGACACAAGTTTTTAATGTGTATTTTTTATTTAAGCAATGGGAGCTCAATGTTCTGTAATATTTAAGAAATTAAATTAAAAGTTGTGCATATGCGGAACATTAAATCAGTCTATGGGAAAACAGTCTCCTCAGTAACCATTAAATCATTTTCCAATTCTTTAAACCATGTATGATTACTGTTTCAGGAACACAGTGTATCTCAATAACATAGTTCAGTTACTGAATCTCTTAAGTAAAAATTAATGTATGTGACTTTTTAAAAAATAGTTTATAGATTCTATTGATATAATAAAAAGAATGTGATTGGCAGTTTTCTCAGGTTGCTATTTTTTATATCCTGTGGTGATATATTTGTTTTGAGGGGCTTAAATTAGAGAGCAGTTTGTTCCCTGAAGGCAAATATACACAGAGAGCATCAAGAAAATTAAGCTTAATTAGCAAAAGATGCGAGTTTAAAGCTCATTAAGTCCTTATAAACACTTTCCTTCAGAAATAATTTGGCTTTAGTTCTGAAGAGGGTTGATCTTATGTGAATTGTTTAGTGGTGAACTTGGCAGTGTTAAGTTTATGCTTGGACTCGTTCTTAAAGGCATATAATTCTATTCTATGATTTTTAAGGAAGCAGATCTCTACGGGAATTGTGGAAGAATGTGGGGAACAAAAAACAGTAAAAAAAATATTGCATGCTCATATTGATAGACCTCTACAATAACAGCTAAATATGCACAGGAGTTGATACATCCACACTGAAAAACTACCTGTGATACTAATTTTTTATCATCTGAAGTATAGGAAATTTATCCTAAACTTGAACAGCCTCTTTTCTCTCTCCTTTTTTTCTTTTTTTTTTTTTGTTATGGTAGTTTTCAAATGCTCTAGCTTCTTGATTAGCATTGCATATATTTTAATATTACAAGTTCTAGTAATCAAGATAGAGGTCTTAGGAAGTCCATAACATTCAGGCACACAAATAGTATGATAATCTCTGAATCTTTGAATATATCAACTGCCGTAAAATTTCATTTAAACCAACTAACGAGAGTGTTGAACAAAAATGATTTGAAATATTTGAGATCCAAAAGTAGTAGGTATTTTCTTATAAATAATAGTATTTAATTTTTTAATCTTAACATGTTTTTAAAAGACATGAAGGTCTGTTTTTCAAACTTCATTTGTCCATTTTGTGATCTCAGTGGTTCTTTTGCATCTGTCATTCACAGTGGAACAATTCCCTTTCAGTACATTGTAACAGGCAATCTCCTCAGAAAACCTTCACATACTGGGCTGTCAATTCAGTCTGTAGGACTGGGAGGAAGGGACCAACATCCTGCTCCCTTCTAATCTCATTCAGCTAACCAGGCTCCCTCTGAAATTTAAATGCTATTATTATACTATCTCATAACGATTTTAACACTGAGTCAATATTCAGTAATTTCAGTAAGGTTGTTTATGTATGTGGCACACACAATTAGTTTAACTGTTCTTGCTTTCTCTTAATTCTTGTATTTTATTTTCTATTTCATATTTTTAAGCCCTCTGTCTACTCTTTCCATTGTCTGTTTTATTGCCACATTAAATATTCCTCGTTCAGTTAAAGCATTTTGGCTGCTGGAGCTGAGTTCAGAGTTTAAATTCTGCTCATGCTGAGCATTCTTTGTAGAGCTATAAAATTAAGAGTTGCAAGAAAGTGTGAATATCTGTAGAAGAATGGCCCTGAAATTGCTCAATAAAATGGTATAGCTGCATGAAGTAAATGGGGGGGAGAGGGAAGAAAAAGAAAAAATTTATTCATCCTGGTGCGCCAAGATTGAGTATTTAAGTCACAGAATATCCTTTTCCTATGGAAAAATGCTAATTAAAATTATGCTATTTTAATCTCAAGATTCATGCATGCACTGAAGATTGGAACATCTCAACTGTCCAGTTGTCCACTTCAGAGAAGTTTAATCTTTTAAAATATCATACCACCTTAAATGTGAGGGTTAGAGGTAGAATATAAAACTTGCATAATTTTTCTTGCCATTTTCTTATAATACTAGTGATTAATAAAGAATTCAGCATTGTAGCATTAATTCCTCAAGATTATTTTTTCAGGTAAAATATTAAATGGGACATTTGTCATTGAAGTATGTATCCTGTTTTTTGTTTTTTGTTTTTTTTTTTTAATGAAAAATGGTTACCTGTCCATTTATAACAATTTTCTGACCGGTACTAAGACGTTGATTTAAATAGGCAAAGGGGTATTCTTTTCACCTGCTATGTTCAGATCGATACAAAATCATGTCAGACGGTCCAGTACTTAAGGGAGTGTGTATCCAGTTCTGCAGCTCTTCGAAGTCATTCACTCGTCTGAAATGGCAATAGTGAGGTTGTATAGAGCAAATTACACTTGAAGAGTTTGTATCAGTCTGAGGCAGTCTCTTCAAACTTCAAAAGGCAGTAAGGTTTTCTGGATTGACTCTTATGCTTGATAAAAAGAAGAATTAACCTACCGAGCAGGTCAGGTGTCAGGTAGGCTGTTTCAAACGAGTGAGTGTGACTGTAAAAAAGGCAAGTGATGGTTGAGTTACTGTATAGTGAATATAATAGTAGATCATTACTCGTATGAAGGAAGGAAACAATGAGGGAATGATCATTCTGTGACAGTAAAGGGTAAAATCTACCTTGCAAACCTTATTAATTTGGTCAATAGGAATACTAGGAATTCAATTTTGGTTTTGAGTCTACCCATCAAATGCAAAAGTCTCCGTTTTCCCTGGGAAATCACAAATTCTTTCTGCTGCATTCATCATTGCCTCAATAAAGTAGATACTCTACCGTTACCTCTTACTTAAATGTCTAACATGGCCTGAAATTTAAAGAAGCGCTGACCTCCATGCATTAATTTGTCTTCAGTGTAAGTTGATGTTTTTTACTCTCTAGAGTATGACAAAAATATCATCAGTATTGTCACCTGGATATAAGAAGATTGTTGTCTTGAAAGAACATGTGTTTTAGTTAAGACTTCTGTTGTGGTTTGTTTGGTTTTTTTTTAATGGGAAGATTTTCTCTGCGTCTTTGAGGTCTTCTGGTGAATATTGGTTTACTGTCATAGAACATACCCATTGTTGAATTGTCGAATCATTCTTGTTATTGCCAACATAGTATAAAGGCTAAAGTATCTAACAGGAATGTTATGAGGTGTTATTATGTATGGAGGTGAGGGAACCTCAAGTTGCTGTTAAGTTTTCAGCACCTTCTTGTAACTTGTACAGAAAAAATGAGGGATTGATTGTGAGCATTTTTTGGGTGCATAGAAGGCAAGTCTTTTAAACTCCTGCTAGAGCAATACATATGGAATGGAGAGAGACAGAGCTGGTAAAATCTGTCCATTTTACCAACACAGTATTAATCATTGTGTGTTTTTATGCCTAATAGGCAAGTAAGATTATCAGAAGTTTGTATGGGATTGCAACAAGCAGCTCCACCGTACACCTGTAGTAGTATCCTAATAATAGGAATGTTACTGTCTTACTTCCTGTAGATGTACCCTGGAGTTGTTTCTCCTTAAGTTGGGTCATGTTCCTTAATTCTTATGCTTGATCTGCAGAATTTTTGGAAGCAGTATGTGGTTTATCTTCAGCTTTAGTTTGGAGAATGTTAAGAACTTCTGGAACAAAACACTAAAACACCTGTTCCTGTAAAAGACTACCTACATGTGAAGTCCTCATTTTTTTTCCTTTTCATCTCTTTTTATCACTCCCTCCCCCCCTCCCCAGCACTGACTTAATAATTAACTACTGAAGTGGACCAATTATATGATCTCAGTTGTATGCCTTTGCTTAAGCAAATCCTTAGTGACTTAAATCACTGAATAGGATTATTTTTTCTCTCTTGCGGGGAAGGTAGGTTTAATTAAAGTGTCAGTATTACCTAATGCAATTATTTTTCCAGAGTATAACAGAGATTATTTCAGACAGCTTAAGAAGCAAACAGCACTTGGAGGTTATTATGACTAAACTGATCTGTTTTTCAAGGATACTGCAGAAATCTGTAAAAATCTTCTTTGAATCCATAGCTAATAAAAGTAGTAAGAGGGTTTTGTTTACTTTTGAAGGACATTGTAATGATTACAATAGTAATAAATCAGATTAATCAGTGCATAAATCTTAATCATACTGTTCTGTGACTCCAACTGTTGTTGTTCAGAATATCCAAGTTGTTGTTGATGGCTGCACAAGTGAGACTACCGTAAAAATTCTTTATTTTCAGGGAGTCTGTAGTATTTACTTAGTTTGAAAGCCTTAGGCTCTGGAGTCTTTAATCATGTGCATTTGAATGTAAGCACAAATGTGCTGTCTCCCTTCCATGCTATGCTTTTCTTGTAACTAAATGAGTTGGTATGCTACTTTTAACTATATGGACTGTAAGATACCAAAGGAGGAAGGTGTAGGCCCCTATTGTCGATGTATTGGAGCATGAATGAGAGTGTCCTGATTTCATGGAGTCACCGAGTGCCTGAATTCCAGATTTACTAAAGTTGGGGTTTATTAATATCTTTGATATGTTTCCTTTCTGATAAAAATACAGTAATTTCATCTGTCTTGACTAGCTCACACACATTATACGTGATTCCAAGAAGTGTAACAGTTTTTATAGCAGTTATATATAAGAACAGATTTTAGATCAATTCTTTCTATTATATTTGTCTCAACAGCTAAGAAATCTTTCCAGTTTGGACCTACGTCATATCACAGAACTGGACAATGAAACAGTGATGGAAATAGTAAAGAGATGCAAAAACCTTAATTCCCTCAATCTGTGTCTGAACTGGATCATTAATGACAGGTAACTTCATTTTAGCATCTAAAACCAGTATAAGGTACATTTAACTGGTTGTATTAGTTGAGAATAATTCCTCATGGCTTGGGGGTTGCAGGGGATCAATAAATGCAAGCAGTGTTTTCTGAGTGCTTGTTCTTGCTTGTCTTGTTTAAATCATCTAGATGTATTTTACAGACTGTACATTTCTGTAGCAAGGAAAAGTTTATGACTAGATGGCAGCACTAATCTGTTTACTGTAGATTTAATGAGAATGTGCTCTTTACCATGTGTCATTGAATTGTACAATTGGAATTGACTCCTTCTGTAGGTAGCTAGGATTTAAACAGATTTATATGCATACAAAAAATGAAGCATATTTTTGACTACATAAGGAAAAATAAACTGCTTGTGGGTTAACTAGTGGAATTCATGTTTCTGTAGAAAACCAAAAGTCCTTCATTGTTTGGGGGAGAGACTTGCCAGGATGAGATTTGAAAGAATAACTGGGGTATTACTTCAGGCTTTTCCTTTTGACCTGAATACCTCCTATCCTGATGCATTCTGTCCTTTTGATTAATTTATTTTAACATTAAATAAATACACACAGATGATATATCAGTCTGTTGCAAATTAGATGAAAAATGAAAAAACTATTGAGAATTTAAAAAGCTGAAGTTTCCTCTTAAAATGAGAAAATATGAGAAAGCCACTACCTCAAGGTGTGCAGAAGAGAACATTTTGAATTACTTAGGACAGATTGGTTTATTATAACTGGTGTTTTAAACAAAATGAAAGAAACACTTTTAACAGAGAGGGGTTCTAAAACAGTTTCATATTAACCAGAATGATGTTTTAGCAATTACACTTCTTCCCCTTGGTTGCAGATTTTTTTCTAACATACTCTCTTTCAATGTTTTCTGAAGTCTTTAAGAATTCGCTAAAGTGTAAATGAGATCTAGACTTCGGCAGAAGTATAATGTTCTAAAAATACTACAATTCAGCTGTGAAAACAGGAAGTATGATTGAACTTTTATTGTAACTCCTTTTAGCCTTTAAGACTGTTTCTTGATTTTTGTAGGTTTAGGTCAGACCCTTAATGCAACTTCACAAGTTTTGGAAGCACTTAGTTGCCTCAGATCTTTCTGTCTGTAGGGTCTTATTTTCATATGCAGAATAAGGCTACTGTAATGGAAAATTTTAAAGTAAGTCAGAAAAAATAATAATAAGAAAAATGTAAATTTAAGACAGGCACATTACAGGTTTTAATTAAAGTGCTTAGAAATAGTATACCTTTTCTGCATGAATGTTTTGAGCAGGACAGTGCTAAGTATGATCCAAAATGACGCCAAAGTATTCTTGAAATTACTAGAATTACTAGAATAAGAAATACATCTTTTAAGTAAATGCATATAACTCTAAAACATCATATTGAATATAGTTAAATTATGAAGCTTAAAAAGAAAAGGAAACCCTTTCTAGCAATGACAGATAGCCTGCTATTGTATGTAAACTTTTAGATCATTGACTTTTGTCTCTGTAGTTCTCTGCATTTTGTCTCTATTTCTAATTATACCTGTCAGTACTTTTTCAACATACAACTGATAACTAAAACTTGACTACGAATTTAAGTTTAGTTATTTCAATTAGCTTCTAGCTAAAAAAGCAAAGAGAGAATTTAGAAAATAGTGCCTTTGTTAAATCTTATTCATAGGCAGACATTTGGCAATTCAAGTATGTTTTTCTGTTTTACAAGTGAGATGAAGCTCCAAATACTAGTCTTAATTTTGCCTACTCCTCCTAAATGCTGAATTAAGAATTGCTGAAAACTATGTAAAAGGAATGTGATACAACCACTGGGGTTTAATCAATGTAGACACTGGTTCAGCAGAGTGTTATGAGCATACTCACTTTGAGGATATGAGTGAACCTTCAGATGTTCACAGGACTGTTCAAGTGCTTACCTTGGGTAAAAAAACAAGTTGATTTAAAGTAAATTAATTTGTTAATCATTTAAGGCAAGGCGAACTTTATCTTTTTTGTTGTTTTTATTTGATGGCTCCTAATCATGAGGGGATGTCAGAGGAGATTTTGCATCTTCATACCCTTAAGTAAACCTTTTGCTTATTGTTGTTGCTAACACATAAGAGATAGTAGCAGTCTAATGTTTTACCTTATTATTTGTTTCAAAACAGAGAGATCAGTTCTACCACCTCACCACCACACCTCCCACCCCCCGTTATTGAGCCTGCTTACTTCTGAGATCCAACTACACAGGGATTCTATTCCAGAATTTTTTCAAACTTTACAGGACACTTTTTTGTTCTGTTTAGAATGGCTAAGGGTTGGTGGGGATTTTTTGTTGTTGTTGTTGTTGTTGTTGTTGTTTTTTAAAGCCTTGGAAAACTGTTTCCCTCCATTCCTTTTTGCAAAGTCAAGGGAGAAAGAAAAAAAAGTTCTCAAAAAAAAATGGTATAGCTTAAAGAGGTATCTGTGATTTGTCTCTTAGCGGTAGTTGATTATTGGTATGTTTTAGAGCGGAAGTAAACCATTGGTTTTAAAACTTTGTTTTAGATTTCTTTATTGCTTCCAGGAATCCATAACAATTCTTCCATAAGGAAATCTGTGGCCCCAGAATATTTATAGCATTCTCTTGCTTGTGACACAGTATTGGATCTAATGCTGTGATGGTTACAGTTCTTGCTAAGTAACTGAAAGTATCTGAATTACAGAGAACAAGATTCGTGCATGGCAGGCACTTACTAAGATTTTTGGTGCTGTGATTCTTTTGCACGTGCAGTAATTAACAAGAACTATTATTTCTCTATTTTGATTAAAGCTATTTTTGTTTTTGAAAGTATGCAACTCAAAGGCTTATGTAGGGCAGTAAAAGATAATTTAATTTTACCTAAGGCAAAAAATATGTTCAGTATGTTCAGTTGAGATACTTTTGACATTATTTTTAAAACGAAAGAAAACTTGGTCCCTTATAATGACTTGTAAAAAAAGGCTCTAAAAGTTGCGAGTTAAGCAAGATCAAAAAAAGACCTATTAATCTAGCATAATGATTTCTTCTCAAAGAATTACAGTTCCCTCAAAAGCTTCATATACTATTTGTCATGTTGGTTAAATATGTTATAGAAACAGTCCTACTAGTTCTGTAAAATGGGAACAAAACCAAACTTGCAAATTCTTTTAGGATGCATCATGAGTAGATTATCTCAGGTCTTTGCAATTGGAAAGGAGTAAAATGAGTTCTCTGTACATGGTGGTGTGAATAATATATCCTAAGGCTTGATTTGAATAACCTTATGACCTTGAAGTTGTCTTAATGGTCACTGCATTTGCTCTTTTGACTTTTAATTGATACAATAAAAATACTGACATGTAGAAATAAATCTCATGGAGGATTGAGGAAAATGTAGTATGACATACTGGCAGTTTTCAGGGGTGTGTGATTTTTCTAATAGTTCAAGGGACGTCTGCCATGTAGTATATCCATAAATGACCAAGGAGCAAGCAGCAAGTAATCTAACATTATTTTTTTTGTGGATCTTATCTTTGTGGGCCTTGAGTTGCAATTCACTTTGATTTCTGTATTACATAATTTACCTATAGGTAGACATTTAAGAGCTGTGCAGTGACAGTCAAGTCTTTGGAGTATTTCTGCTTCCATAAGTCATCCTTCATACTAAAACACTCCCTTAGAAATATTTGTATAGGATTGAGGATGTTTGCTAGCCCCTATTGTATCTGTGGTTCTTCTAATAAACATCATGGCATATATACTACTGCAGATAAGGTAAGGAACTTTACCTAGTGCTACAGTGATATTTTTTTGGTGCTGTAGCACTGCCAGTCATCTGCGGTAAGGTTCCACCTGCATAACAAAATTAATGATTGGTTTTGAAGCCACAGGACAATAATTTCCCAGCCATTTGAGAACATTGGTCCTTCTGTAGGTAGTGCCATGTGTTCTTGTAGTAATTGTCAAGAGAGCTGTATTTGTCACGTAAATTATTGCACACTGATTGTAGGTGACTTTGTTAGCAGGTGCTGAGATTTGCAGAGCACCTGGAGGTTGTTGAGAGTGAGATGTGTTTTGTGACTTGGAGGCAGATAAGCAGTATCTGCATGGCACAGTGAATCAGCAAGGAATGTAGGTTGATGACCTTCTAGTAGTGTCACTGCCATCAGACTTCTGATTAGTGATGTGGGGCAGGGTAAGCCTTATGTGTTCCTCCTTGAGCTTTCGGCACAGGTGGGAAGCCTGATTTGGTCTAATTATACAAGTTCTGAGAAAACTGCTGTCCTTCTGTAGTGCTTTCATGAAATACTGCTTTGGATAAAAGAGTACATGGTGTAATGGGACAGTCTCCCCATACTGTAATGATTAAGACTTGGTGAGGATTCTGGTTGGAGTCCAGGATTTGGAAATACAGACTTTTTGACAGGGGTAGTAGTCAGGAAGTCAAGATATGGAAGACATTCAGAGGAACTATGGTTGGAAGCCAGACCATAAGCCTGAAAACCAAAATGTTTACAGCAGCACAGGAGAAAGGAGCATTTTCTCCTTTGAAAGAGGCTTCATCTGCTCTGTTCTACTGGGCCACTAATGCAGCATTGTTTTCTCAGGACTGGGTATCATACTTGTTGGCATAGAGCATATGGGGGTTTCTACGTTGTTACTTAAGCACAGTAAATTGTTAATGTGGTCTTCCATACGCTTTATAAGTGTTTAAAAAAATCTGTGTTGACTGCCTACCATGACTTCATGTGAAGCCATGTAATCTGCCTTGGGAGCATCTGCTGTGATCTGGATGTGTTGTGGGTAGATGATACAATGCTGAAGATAGTCTCAGCACGTGATGAGTTTACTGTGTTTAGCCCCAGAACTGCTGGTGTATGTGAATGGCCCAACATTTCATGAGCAGATGTAAGCATCAAAATAGTAGCTCAATTCTTAGAATATATTATTAATAAAATGCAGGATTAGTGAATGCTAGAATTATTTTCAAGAAATGTAATAAAATGAATCTTATCTTCCTGAAAGTGTAAGCCTCTTCATACTTGATGTGGAAATTATTTTAATAAAATGACTTCTAAAATAAAAATGTATAAAGCTTTCAGCTTGCATATATTTTTGCCCAGGCAAAGATGTTCATTTTATCTGTGGTGCCTACAAATGCTAATAGAGTATCTTAGTATTCATCACTTTTAATCTGACTGAGGTGGAAATGTACTTCAGGAGCACTGATACTTATTCCTGTCGTTTTGTATAATCTGATTTTGGGGGTATAGTAGAGCCTTCCAGAAAAGTAACTGTATTTTTATATGTTATTAGTCATGAACCATTCTAGGTGAATACCAACATTTCTTAATTTTAATTTAATTTCATCTTTTCAGTGTTATCTGAAAGATGATCTCCTTTGAGTTCTCTGCATATTTATCAGGTGTTTAGTCAGCTACATTAAAAACTTGAACTCAGTAAAAAGTTACATAATGTCACACAAATTAATTTTACTTTTAAAATTACTTATTCTTTTGAATGTCTTTTTAATGAAATTTGTAAGAAAATTGGCTTCACCCTGCAGATGTGTTTTGTAAAATGATTTGAGGCTGACTGTCAGATTTTTTTTAATTTCAAAATACAGCATAGAAGTTGGACAAAGAAAGATAATTGGCATGCTTTGGTGAATTATCAACTTTAAATTCTGGGTCGTCATTTCTTTTTTTTAAGTGTTTATGAAATAATCCAGAGTGGTGGGTTAATGTTGGTGGCCTGCCAGATGCCCACCAGCTGCTCAGTCACTTCTCTTGTCCCTTCTGTGTTTGTCCCCCCACCAATAGGACAGGAGGAGAAAGTAAGCTGGAAAAGCTTGTGGGTCAAGATAAAGACAGGGAGATCACTCATCAATTACTGTATGGTCGAAAAAGACTTAACTTGGAGCAGATTAATTTATTGCCAATTAAAAATAGAGTAGGATAGTGAGGAAAAAAGGGAAAAATAAACCATCTTCCCTCACCCTCCCCTTCTTCCCAGGCTCAACTTCAGTACTTCATTCCCAGCTTGTTGACCGCCTCCCCCTGAAGCCATGCAGGGCGGTAGGGAACAGGGACTGCAGTCAGTCCGTAAGACTTCATCTCTGCCACTCTATCCTCACACTATTCCTCTGCTCCAGTATGTCCTCTTGCAGCATTTTAGGAGCAGGGAGGCTGCAGGGGTGGCTTCTGTGAGAAAAAGCCAGAAAGTGCTCCTATGTCAGATAGCCAGTTCCAGCTGGCTGCAAAACAGACCCACTGCTGGCCAAAGCTGAGGCAGGCAGCTATGTGGTAACATATTTACAAAGGGTAGAAGACGCTGCACAACAGAAGGGTGAGGGAAACGGACACCAATATCAGTGAAAAAGGAGGAGGTGCTGCAGGCACTGGAGCAGAGATCCTTCTGCAGCCTGTAGTGAAGACCATAGTGAGCCAGACTGTCCTATTGCAGCCCATGGAGGTCTATGATGGAGCAGATATCTGCCCGTGGGGGACCCCATGGTGGAGCAGGTAGATGTGCCCTGAAGGAAACTGTGACCTCATGGAGAGCTCGTGCTGGAGCAGGCTCCTGGCAGGAAACATTAGATTGGAACAGATCACTCTCATACTGTCTGCAAAGTTTTAACAATAATAAAAATAGAAAATGCGTTCTAATAATTAAGTGTACACAGTCCTTTCATTGAGGTTTTAGCCTGCTAATTCTACTTCTCTCTATGACTGGTATTAAAATAAGTAAGTTTTTAGGAGTCATTTTCCGGTGGAAATGGATGTTATCAAACAGTAAAACTTTAAAGCTATTGTCATGATTTTCCACCCTTTTTATCTTTCTTAACATACTTGAAAAAGAAGGAAAATAGTCCACTGTTGTCACACTGCCGAAATGTATGATAAATGAAGCTTTGTAAATAGTGAAAATATGAGGAGGGTGATTAAGTCTGACAATTCTCAAGTAAAATACTTGAGATGATTAATGTCTACTGTGATTAGTTATTAATGTAGTGTGAGGGACTTAGCATCAGCCTAAACACTTTTATGAGTTGTGGCATTAAAAAAAAAAATTGGAAGATAGGTATGCACTTGTTAAACCAAAGGAGAAATTTCTTAGACTTGATTGCTAGTAATTAAAAATGGCAGACATGACACAAATGTGGCTTGACTATTTTCTGTATGACGTTCCTTACAGAAATTAAGAAAGTGCAATGTTTCCTGAAGGCATGGAAATGACAGTGTGTTATAAATCTGAGTCCTTAGTGCATCATGAAAACTGAAAGGTTTTGCGTATATATAATTTCTGTACAGATAAAATCTATGCCATGTTATATTTTGAAGTAGTATAAAAAATAAAAAATCCAACCTACTAATGCTCAGAAAAGATGTAGTCCTTATTGCAATTACCATTGCATTCTGAGGTTGCAACCTATAATTCACTGTGTAGTCAGAATAGACACTAGACACGGTACTTGAAAAAAAAGAGAGAAGAGATAGCTGTCGTAATGATTTACTGGTGTCATAATGATTTACTGCACTGACTATATTGTTTAGAGACTGTCAGAGAATCCTTTAGAAATAGTATTTGAAGGGAGTATAACCGTGTTCTAAATTTGCTTTAGACTGTTCCTTGCTGCATGGGGTTAAGCTCAAAATTAAAATAATTTTGCAGGTTTTTGGTGGGATTTTTTGTGTGTAGGTGAGCATAAGACCTGTGTTATTGGTGGCATCTTGCCATCATATTAGCAGGAAATGTCAGCTGCTATACACTAATGGCCTTCAATCCTGATCAGATAACTCAGTGATCCCACCTTTTTCTCCTGTTGAAACCAAAGAAGGCTGGTATGTGCTGAATTTTATATGAAGTTAAATGTAGTTATTTTGTGTGTTTAGATTCAAGATTAACCACTAAGTACTGAATTGTAAAGGAGATGAAAAATTTATGTACCTTTGAGAAGTCGTAGCAAGCTTGAAGAGGAAGATGGTGATGAAATCAAAGTTGAGCTGACAGAATGTATGACTAGGTAGTTCTGCAATTAGCAGTAGTAATGTAGTGAAGAAAATAAGAGTAACTTAAATTTAAAGTGATGATCATGGTGATGCCTATAGGGTAAAGTTCATGAACAAATGAGTGATGCAGAGAAGAAAAACCAGCAAACCCTTAACAGTGACATGTTTGGATTGGAGTCTCCCTGACTTCTGTGTATGCCCTGTGATTGTGATCTACTGGTTTTCAGAACTGTGGTGAAATGATCTGAGACTTCCTTCAATCTGTGCATCTCGTTTTTAACCTCATGGAGTGAGAAAGAAACTGGTATATACCACCTCTGTGTGCCACAAGGGAGCTGGGACTCAGCCAGCTTGTACAACTGACCATCAGAGGGGCAGAGTGTTTTCCAGGCCTCACAGTTCTAATACACACAGAGAAGACAGGAAACAACCTGCCTGTTCATTAAATACAGCCTGAATTTTTCACTGGCAACCTTTTTTGTAACCTGTAGAGCGCTCTAATGCCACACGTGGAGGACAGCGTCCATCTCTGGGCTCACCAGTACAAGAAAGACATGGACATATTGCAAGGAGTCCCACAAAGGTGGTGAAGGGCCTGGAGCATCTCTCCTTTGAGAAAAGGCTGAGAGAGCTGGTGCTGTTCAGCCTGGAGAAGAGCAGGCTCAGGGGGATCTCATCAGTGTATATAAATACCCGCAGGGAGGGTGCAAAGACACAGCCAGGCTCTTTTCAGTGGTGCCCAGTGCCAGGGCCAGAGGCAATGGGCACCCAGGGAAACACTGGAGGTCCCTCTGAACACCAGGAAACGCTTGTGCACTCTGAAGGGCACTGAGCACTGGCACAGGTTGTGTGAAGAAGCTATGGAGTGTCCCTCCTTGGAGACAAGGGCTCTGAGTGACCTTGGTTGAGCAGGAGGTTAGGCCAGATGGCCTCCAGAGGTCCCTGCCAACTTCATCCGTTCTGTGATTCTCGTACTAACACGTGTTAGACAGTTTGTGTTGAATTATTCTGTTAAGAAAACTGGTGGTAGAATAAGTGAGCCTCACCATAGCAGTCATCTTCCTTCCAACTCTTTCAAGGCTTGTTGTGATGTGTTTGGACAGACAGTTATCTCCTAATTCTGGGAAATGAATTGGCCAAGCAGGACCTAAAGGAGGTCCCCAGGGAATATAAGACATATTATTAACATCACCATCATTGATGTTAGTGCTTACAGTGAAGAGTGAGAAAAATTTGGTTTCTGCTCTCATTCTTTCCATGTTCTCCCCCAGTACCAATTACCTCCTCTTATTTCTTTCCTTTTCCTCCCCCTCAGATTTCATCTAATAAGCATCTAATCTATGTAGCCAATGGCATTTAACAGGTGGTTGTGGGTCTGTGGTAGCGGAGAGTTAGGAGCAATGACAAAAGTTGTGCACAGGAACAAGTTTGCCAGGTTGCAGTCTGTAGTATCCTAGTGTTGCAGCACCATCGGAATGTTACTTTCCAAAGACAGATACTGTTTACTGTATGTGATGTCATTCCTCCTCCCCTGCTCTGGCAACACTTTCCAACTTCTTAAAGAAAAAGAAGAAAAAGAAGGACTAGGGTCTTAGTGCCATCATCATTGTCTAATCTTAAGTACTTTTGGCTTTTACCAAAGAGGACAGCTATGCAATCTTTATATAAGCTAAAAGATTACTGGGAAAACAGTTTCTTTACAAATTCTCTCTGTTTCTAAAGGTCTAGAGTTAAAATAAAACTAGTTTACAAGTCCTTAGTACTTTTTAGCTCAGATTTTTGTATTTTTCTCAAGAAGTTTAGAATAATTTTGAAGGTGGTTATTGCCATTCATATCTGATTAGTTCTGATGGAAAGCCCATTTGCATTTCACTGTTTAGTTTTACACAAGGGAAGAGCCACCTTTGCTTTGCTGGGTCTATTTAGTTCCTTACAGCAGTATTTCTGTTTCCATTGTGAAAAGAGGTGGTGTTACCTCTTCAGATGCTGCAGCTGGCTGGATTGACGAAGATCTGCCGGCTTGTCATTTTTGAAGGCTTTTTTTTCTAGATCTTTGATGAAACATATGTATCCTTAATAAAGGAAAAGTTCTCCTAATAAATAGAAAAGTATCTTTGGGGTAACAGCACTGCCAATAATGTTTTCATAGCTTCTTTCTTAAGTTTTCCACAGTCAGAGAGAAAGCAATACAATAAAATACTAACCTACTTGTAAAACTGTTTAAATTGTGTGGCTAGTAAGATAGATTTCTCTTTTGTTTGACTTTAGAACCAGAGTCTTCACAAGTAGAAATGACAACTCATTAATAATTAATACTGTAACTCCATTCCTAGAAAATGAGCTAGTGTACTTTTAAATGAACATTCTATTGAAGTCAGTGAAACAAGAGCCATACATGATATGTCTGACATATAAAAAGTGTGTTAAAATACACCTTACACTTGTTATCTGAGGTTAGTGAAATTCAACTTTTGGAACATTTTCTGATATATTTTGGTATTTTCTGATATATTTTGTGGTATTTTTTTAAATTTTATTTATCATCAGTTATTTTCTTTCAAAATATATACATTTTAAAGTTTATGCTTTTGTTTCCTTGTTGTATTTCGTATTTTTATTGTATGCAGATGTGCACATATAGATACAGTGTGAACGTAACAAAAAGAACTTTGAATGTAATATGCTATGTTTTCTGGGTGGATGAAAAGAGATTTTCGCATTTGTGTCAGCATGCTAGTGTTGAATGAATGAATGCTGCCTATTTAGAAAAGTCTACATCTGGATAAGAGTTACATCTAGGTAAGTTTGTAAATCTGAGTTACTCTAATTTGTTCACTTCAGTAATAACATATCAGACAGCAGTATTTTTTTAGTTGAAGCCACACCATGTTCCAGCTTCAGACTTTACCAAGAGTTAGGTGTAAACCCTTTGTGCCAAAACCTGGGGTTGGATGCAGGAACTAAAAACCCAGGTTGCAAGAAAGAAACAGATTTGCAAACCTTGCCCAGTGCAGAATAGAACAGAACTGAAAAGCTAATTTTGGTTGTCCACCTATTGTTAAACAATTTCTAAACAATGGGAATTTGTTTACAAAGCCGAATTTCGAACTCATGCATGTGTACAGTGGGTTATCTGTTAATTGTTCTGCTCTTTGATTCTTTCCTGGCTAAACTTTATTAACAGTTACACAGTACTGTCAATGCATAATGCTAAGCTCCTTGAAAGGCCCTTTCAACACTACTGAAGTTGCAGTTTACTTCTATCCAGAAAATCAAGCATAAGTTGATTTTAAAAGGAAAAAAAAAATTCTGTATTGGAAAAATACTGAGACAAATTTGATTTTCACAATAACATGAGACAAAAGGCCTTTTATCGCTCTCAGTTTATTGAACACTAGGTATATAATATAAAATGCATTCATTCAGACATATTTCCAGCATGATTATTAATCATATGTTGATTGACCTGGGATGTAATAAACTTAATTTTTTATGGGTTTGATTGCAGTGTCTGAGAAGATATCTGTTTAGATAATTCAGAGTAAAAAGCACTCTTGAAGTATTTATTTCCTTGCTAGAATATCTTCAGGTAAATTTTACTCGCAAAGTCCAGATATCATTCAATTTTAGAAGTTGCTTTTCCATGCTGATCTTGGCAGCTATGTATCAACAAGGCATAACAATAAGCTTCTTAGACTGAACAATGTATAAAATGGCACTAAGCAACGCATGTCAGATGGCATTCAAATATTCATGCAGTCGTTTCAGATATTGAAAGTATTTCCCACTGTGAATAAAGTACTTAAAGCACAATGTCTTACCTTCAGAATTTTATAGCTCTGCTGTTCACAATCTCTGTATTTCTTTTGGCCAATGGTTTTCAGTGGTTTCTTTTTCTACAAATGTATATGCAGTGGTTCTGAAGTGATCCTTTAAATTCTGACATATGTTGGCTATATTGAGACAGTACTTTTCCTCACTATTTGATATAGGCTAGATATTTTGTTATACTTGCATATTAAAAACTGTAGAAAAAATAAAAATATGAAATATTTGGTAAAAATTCAGATGATTAATAGAGTATTTTGACTATACTTGTGTTTACTGATAATATGCTCTAATTCATTGAAAATAATTTATATAGATAATGTGAATCTGTAGGCATTTAAACTCTTCTCATATAAACACATGTAAATTCAATTTCTGTGTTCTAACAATGTTTCAAACTTTTAGCTAATAGAACAGTAATGTAATTGATCATTTAGACTTTAAAGAAAGCATTTTTCTAATCTGTATTGCAAATTGTTGCCCCATTTCTACTTACAGACATATCAATTAAATATTGGCCAGCTGAATTTGGCTGAGAAAGTTTGTGCCACCCTTTAGCATTTCAGCAGGGGAAAAATAAAAAGTCTGTGCACAAGCTTTCATCCTTTAGTTGTCTTCTGGCCTGAGAGACTGTGGCAGGAATTTACAATTATATTAGACTCCCCTGGGGCAAACAAACAAGAAGGAAAATACATTCTATGCAGCATAGTTGTGCTCAGTGGTCTCCATTTGGGCTCTTTTCCTGCCTGTTTCTGGTCTCTTTGTTGATGACTGTAGCAGCAGAATTGCCAAGAGTTGTTGTAGCTTGGAGCTGAATGTAATGGACATTTCTAATTTTACATAATTGCAAATCTAGCTCAGAAATTCCAAGCTACCTTCAACCTTCAATTCATTGTTGAACCACAAAAATTTGTTTTATTTCAGTACTCTAGGCTTTCCAGGGAAAAATAAATATTTTTTTAAAATCTAGCATTCCGAATTCGAAAGAGAATTGAAATACAACTGAAAACTAGATTTTCTAGTAATATCTCACTCTGTCAAACATTACTTAAAAACTAAGGCTCTTGCCTTAGATGCATCTCAAACCTCAAATCATCGCATTTGCAATTATCAATTAATCATTTTGACAAACCATATTTTATGATATTTTTCACAGCTCACTGAACTGCAGTCTACATGAATTGCATTTAAAGACTAACGGAGAAGTATTCTTTAGACAACTCATCAGAATAACCTTTTCTGTACTCCCCCTTCTTTCCTGTAATGCTGAACAGTTTTCTTAAACGTGTTCTAACCAATGTGTGTTTGCAAAAATGTGTCCAGATTAGCCCTGATCTAGATGGTGATATATTAATATATCTATGAATCTGAATAGCTGTGAGTTTTATGAAATAAATAAGGTGAAGCAATGTGAAAACTGTAATTATTTTTAAAAAGCAGTACAAAAGTTAGTTTGAATTTTCACTGTTATAGCCATTTTATGTATTGGCTGCAAAAATGGAAACTACCGTGTTAGAAATAGTAACAGTTGCCATTTTTTTTCTTTAGATTTTGCCTTAGTCTCTGATCCTTTCATTTACATGCTTATTCAAACATTAATTATTGTTTATTTAATTTTTAATGGCTTCAATTCAGATTTGGTTGTCTACACATCTTACTGTTACAGAATTTAGCCTTCAAGATCTCTGCGTTTGTCCTGAATTTCTGTGAATTTTTTCCATTTGTATAAATAACATACTGTATAGCCTTTTTGTTTTTTTTGGTGCATAGATGTCTCATGGAAGAGATGATTAGTATGTTTGTAAAGCATTATTCAAAATGTAGCTGAACAATGGACTTTTTCCTAGTACATTAGGACTTTTCAACCAAGCAACCATGCTTGAAACAGTAATTATATCAGGAATTAAACCATGTTGTATTGGAGGTAGAAAGCATTTTTATTTTTAAGAACATGAAACTCTGATCTAGAGATCACAGAGTAGCTATGGCTACTTGGCTGGACCAGAAGACAGTGACAGTGCTCCCACAGCTGGGAACAGTTTGAAGGCTAGAGTTGCACCTTGGCAGGAGCCATGATCTGTGGGAAAGAACTGGGATGAGCTTTAGGTGACTTGGCTGCCCCCTACCCCTCTGAATGTTATAGATTACAGTGACATTATCTGATACTACTCTATTAGTTTCATCTCTGGGCAATTTTTTGCTCTCTGGTACTTGGCTTTTTCAGGCTATCTTCATGCACTGTCCAGGTGCTCCCAGCAATTTTGCTTAATTGTCCTTTAAAAATACTTCACTTACCAGTATTCACCATTTCCAATTTATCTGGATATAACCCTTTGTTTGTCTTCATTGTTTTCTTTATTGTTAGTATTTTGAGTCAAGCCTGTATCTCCTGTTTGTGCAGGATTAGAGTCTTCAGCCCAGTCTTCATGGTGTCAAGACAACACTCCAGCCGTATGTCCTGGTTTGTAAGGGATGAGAAAGCAGGCTGCTGTGCCTCTGGGTCTTACTAAATCTGGCCTTGCAGTCAGAAGCTGATTCCAGACCCTGCGTGCTACTGGTGGGCACTAGATGAGCAAAATCGGTGTTGTACTGTACTTCACTGGCAGTTCAGGTGATGATTTTCAAGTAAACTGCAGTCCCTAGGTCCTAACCTGAGACAAGCACTCAAAAATGAGCAGCTAAAATATGTCACTGAATCTTCAGTTTAATTATTTACTCACACTTCTCTTTCAACCTTCATTTTACACGGATCGTTTGAGTATTCAAAGGGTAAAATACAGTATTGTAGAACAAAGTAAAGCGTCTCTTTCTGAGACTGCAAATTACGTTCATCATTTTGTCAGGAGAGCAGGACTTATAAGCACACACCCTTCTTGGTACACTGCCTGTCACTATTAGTCTTTTTTTGGCAAATGCCTTGAAAATAATGGTATTAAATAGACACTTGCATCAAAGTAACTTTTGTTATAGGAAGTCATACAGTTCTATAAAGATTCATATATATTGTTCAATTGCATCTTAAAAGGCCTACAGGAAAAGCAAATAGTTCATTTTTTTAGGTATTTTGAATGGGCAGCAGCTCTCCATTTACAATACCTTAAAATCCACTGGTGGTATAGTTTAGATGAGTTACCCAGATATGTTCAAGTTAAAAAAAAAACACCATTTGAATAGTAAAAAAAATAGTAAAAAAACTTGAAAATGTCTAAAGACAAGAGCTGCACAAAAATCCCTCCACTTCTGGAAACAGTAAATATTTCAACAAATACAAGGCTAATTACTCTTACAAAATACTTTAAGGATGTGAGACTTGCATGTGATTTAAACCATTATTTTTACTCACATTGTGTAAGTACAAATTATGTTTTACAATTTTTATCATAAAGGCTTCATTATCTAATGTGATATGTTAATGTTTCCTGAAATGTTTAATGGTACTTTTTTGCATTAAGATATGAAATACTCTAACATCCATATACATAAATACATGTACATGCCTGCATATTATGCAGAATTTGTTCAGAAACTTCAAAGTGAATTTCTGTACAGAATTTTCCGTAAAGAATATATATTTGAACATAGGAGAAGTTTTACTGATAAATGTACAGTATCGAGACTTTTAAAGTCATACGTCAAGATCTAATAGTATTATAGAAATATTAGATTAAAGCTAATAATATTACATCATTAAATCTGTTTTATGAACTTATTCTCATGTTCATATGATTTCCCCAAGCTCATTGTAACATCACATTTAAAAACAAGATTAAAATCTTAACACACGTTCTACAAGGTATTAATTTTGCTGGTTTTCCACATGTACGTTGCTAGTAGCTGTCCATGTCTGTCTTGTGAAATAATCCCTTCCTAAAATAGGATGTTCTGTAATTTCCCGTTAACAATGAAGAGTATTTTGATTAATGATGTAGCAGAAAGATCAGCACATACTATTCTTTTGTCATCTCACCTTTGACATCACACAGTAAGTACGTGCAGAAGAGATGTAAAATCCAGCTGTTAGGAATAGCTAAACCTTCTTGACATCCGCAGGTGGTTTAGACTATGTCTATGTAAAACTAGGTGCTCATTTTATTACTTGAAAACCATGGTCTCTAAGTGAGCCAAAGGATAAGTGAAAGGGTGAATTGTCAGGAAAAAACTTTTATTATGGTATTAGTAAAGGACACAAATGTTCTATTTAGGACACAGTATTTGGAGATCGGATGATGTAGAGTATTTCTTAACATAGTTTTCACTTTTCATTATAGTATAGGATTTAACAATTTTTTTCATCCCAGTTTTCACTCATGAATGCAAGTCTAAAATGCTATTCTGCTGTAACAGCAGCACGAAAAGGTGATTGAGAATCCCATACTTTCGCTTTTTATTTAGTATGTGTGGGAAACAATAGAGGTGATGATTTGTCTAATTGCTCTACTGTAGTTGCAGTTACAGAGAAAAGGTCAATCTAGTCATTGCCAATTAAACTATGAAAGAAAACACATTTATATCCCTGAATAACCATTATGCCAATTTTATGCTGTTCATCAGTGTATAACACGTTTGCTAGGATATATAAATCTTATCTTTCTTGGTATTGCGGCAGACTTGCTCTATTACAAGCACTTTGTGCTGCTGAGTAGAGATAATCTTAAGTATTGTCTGTTATTTGCACATACTTTCATTGCCACATGTGGTTTGTGCACAGGAAAACCTGGCTACCTTAATGAATAGCAATGGATGTGCCAGATTACAGTTTGACCCTTCTGTTTTCACATAGTTAAGACATGATGTGCGACAGGACAAAATCTCTAGCTTGTAGCTGCTATAGTTGTGTTGGCATCAAGTTTAACAAATGAATAGGGGAAACTTGCTAAAATTGCACATACTCTGTTTTACATATCCTTCCTGCCCTTTGGGAAAGTTTGGTATCTCCTGTGGGTACTATTATAGGGAGTACTTCTTTTGTAAGGGCTTTGTATACTATGGTTACTCTATAGTGATAGGAGACGAGGTAATGAGCAAGTACGAGAAAGTAAATCAACAATGCTGATACAATATTAAGTGAAACTTCAGCCCTTATGGTTGGCCAGTAGTTACTTTGTCTTTTTGTCTTATACTCTAGTATGATTAACAAAGTGACTCTTTTATGATGTGTTACCTCTCTTTTTCACTTTGCTGGTTTGCTCATGGGAAGTTATATCGCCTAGGAGCATATTCAGGAATAATGAAAAAACGCCCTTGTTGTTGTCTGCAGCTTTGCACTGCAAGCAATCCTGTGGCTGCATTTTGGACTATTATCTGCAGCAGCAATACCATGTCCACATGTCCATCATATTGGTCTGGCTGGCTACCACAGCCACCTCCGACTCACTTAGTCAAGTTTAGCTGTATATGCCTGGACAACATAAAATGAGTTTGCAGTATTCTGCAGGTTTAGGGAGCAATTAGTCTTTTTTTTTTTTCTTCTTTTTTTTTCTTTTTTTTTTTGTTTGTTTTTGTTTTAATCTGTTGTTGCTCTGCCAGATCAAGTTTAGATCAGCCCTCATAATCAGTCTTCTGATCATAGTGGTGCAGACTGACACTTTTGGATATGGAAGAGCTTGGCACAACCATAGGAATAATGGGAAATAGTCTTTGTGAGTTCCAGTTCCATTAGAGCAAAATTTGTCATTAAAATAGGGGAGCCTGGTAAGAAAAAGTTCTGGTTTCCAGCAGTACGGTATTTTCCAGTATTGTCTATCTTTTATGCAGCTTTTAGGAATATTTTTGTTTCAGGTGGAGGTGAAAAACATGGTTTCTTGCTCGTAGCTGCCAAATAACTTTTTTCTGAGTCTACTTATTGAGGATGTAGTAGAGTAGGAACAGTAACATGGAACTGTTTCTTACTTGCATACTAAAATATGCACAATAATCTAATAAAATTTTTTTGCCCTGTTAAAGGGAATGAGCAGTTTTATAGAAACACTCTCATTGTCCTTAAGTCATTATTTTAGCTTCTTAAAACTGCATGCTGTCTTCCTCACCTGCTATCACATTTTGTAGATAAAAATTATTAAATAATAAACCTTATAAAGTCTTACAGTTTCTTAGAACTGAAGACACTGTCTTCCTTACCTGCTGTCAGACAAAAATTAAATTAGAAACCTTTCAAAGGCTTATGTTATTGCATGAGGAGATCAGATGTATGCAGTATTTTGAAATTTAAAGGATTAAGTAGTAAATTAACTAGTCTGTTTCTCCCCTCTGTGGCAGGTGTTTTCTCTGTGTGTGTGTGTGTGATTTTGTGTAAAGATAGTCTTTTATACACCATTAAGGGAATATTTTGCAGGTTACTCGGGAGCACAAACAACCAGTAATACAGTACTCTCTAAATGAGAGTGTGGGAGAGAAAAACAACTAACCAGCTCTTGATTAAGAATAAAATATTAAATATGTAAATAGTAAATTTAATTCAAAAATAAACAGTGAAAGTTATTGACTGCTTTGTGAAATCTGTCTGAATGCAGGAACAGCATATAGTAACGCAGAGTAAGTTCTGTTTCAGATTTCTGTATCAATTTCACCTTGTTAAATAAAGCAGAGACTCATGTGATGCAAATACAAGCTTACGTTTGTTAGAAGACCTATTTTTTTCCTGCTTACAAAGACTTTGAGACCTCCTTAACCTTTGTATTGAATTTGCATAATCTGAAATGGTTACAGAGTTACAGCAAATGTCTAGATTATCATTTATTCAAGTACTTGAACTGGTAACAAAATGTATTTTTAATGCATAGTAATGTTAAATATTGAACTACTTCAGCTAATTTTGATGTAGTACATATCAAAAAAGACAGCAGTATCTTAACGAAGACACTGTGTTTTCTGCTTTCATTTCTTTCCCTGCTCTTTCATTCTTGATCCTCTCCAAGATACATACACAAAACAGATGTCAGTTATCGGTATAATTTAATATAAGTACACTCCTGACAGCTATATTAAGTGTGGGTTATGTTTCTACATGTTGTCTTGAAAATATGTTTTGTACTAAGAAATTGTTGAGACCATTTTTTATCCAAAAAAAGTTTCAAGGACTCTCAGTGTGTGGTATCATCTTATCTGTAAATTGTGTTCTTATTTAAATAATCAGCAAGGAATAAATTAATTTTAAGGGAAATCTTCAGAAATGGAAGAACACTAAAAGTTTCATAAAATTGGAGATATTTCAAAGGAGTTGCACCAAACTGAATAGGTTGTTGAGGGGCAGGCTGACAGAAATGAGAACCAAGTCAGTGGAAACAGAAAAAATCTCTTTTAAAGATTGAAAGTTACAATCGAGGTTAAGGTTGGTACTGAAGTTGGTATTGGTTTTCTTTGTGAAGGGTTCAGTAGAGGAACGTGAAGTGATACAGCGATCTGTGGTTAAGTATTTGTACTTTTGAAGTTCTCATTTCTTGCCTTCAGTGGAAATCACTCAAGGTATGAAAAAATGAAAAAAAACCCAGAAGTCTGCACTGTTGGAACATAGCCAAAAAATTCAGGTTTTCTCCAAATAAGCCAATTATTAATCCACATGCCTGGAAATAACCTAAGAGAAAAGCTGAATCTTCCATCATACCTCCAAAGTGATTGTCACTGTGTCAGATCACAGGTTGTTTCTATAACAACACCTAATAGAGCTGTATGTGTCAAACTGGAACATTGAATTAAAATTAACAAAACAAGCAATCCATAAATTGACTTAATCTCTCAATTATGGTTTTAAGATAAAGTTGTTTTGTTTACATATGATAAGTACATGGGAAATACGAACATAGGAAGTATACTGCTGAAAGATGGTTTGCTTTTGGGATGCATTCTCTAGCAATGTGATGGAGATATTAATGGAGGCATTCATAGCAGTGCAGGTATCCAAAATACCTAGAAGGCAAAACATGAATTACCAATGTGCCATGTTTATAAAGGGGGTGTAGAACAGTAACAAAAACCAGAGACATAGACAGCTGCTTACAGCTGGTCCCAGAAGAACAGGAACTGTGAGCTAGCTGAATTTTTTTATCCAGGTGTGCAGACTGGCATAATTCAAAAGAACACCTGTGACAGAATGGCTGTGCAGCTGCTGTTTCTTGTGAAGTATTTGGCCATATGTCACCTGACTGCCTGCAAGTCCGACAAGGGCCTCCATAGGTTCTTGGGCAACCTTACCTTGGTCTTCTGCTTATTTCCCAAAAGAAAGAATAAACTGATAGTATGTGGGGCTAGACATTATGTCTAGATGTATTTGTTTTAATTTAGGTTTTTCATCCTATGTCTGTTATCATCTAGTTAGTCAAACATTCTGGCAGATATATCTGAGTACTTTCAGCAGAAAAGGATAGAACAACAGGTTTTAGAGAGAAGAATTGTGCCAGGGTTTGGAGGTGCTGTGACCTTTCCACTTCTCTGTTGTATGGAAAACAAAGGCCAAGGTGGAAACTCTTGAACTATTATTTCATAATCTTTGAAAGGTCATAATATGTAGGTATTTGTTGTTTGGGGACTTTTGACAGACCTTGTAAAATAATTTTCTATTACTTACTAGTGTATTTCCAAGGATCTACAAAGAAGTAGAGCCTGGACACTTGCATTTCCTTCAGCTCTTGGTACGCTGAACAAGGTACTAAACTTCTGGGAGGGGTCAATGGATTGAGGCACTGAAGTTAACAAGATGAAGCAGTGTTGTGTGTGATAGTAGTTCACTTTTGACCCACATTTTTTGCTGAATTGTGTTCATTGATTAATGTGTGCTCAAAAGTTTTTAAAGAGTAGTTGAAACTTAAAAGTTTCGAACTAGTTTGACTTTAAATGGCAGATATCTCAGGAGGAGAGGTTTTATTTTTAACATTGTTCTATATTGTAAGCAGGATAAACTTTATGCTTAAGGAAGAGAGCATTATGTATTTGCATAGGAGATGGATTAAAAAAAAAATAAATGCTGAGACATTTTGGGAAACTAGTACAGTCCTGTGAATATGGTATCAGTTCAGTGCTATTACAGGCTTTACTGTACCATCTTTTTTTAGCTTAACTCATTTAAACACTCGATGACTCCATTTCTTCCTTTATAAAATAAGATGGGGAAGTGATCTTTTTAAGGACTACTAATTAAAAGATCACAAATATTTATTGTTCATTTACAAAGCACAGCTAAAGTGGAGAGAGATCATTCATTGTAAAAATTGGGAATTGAGTTTAAGAAAAGCGGAAATGGCTATACATCAATATCTAATAATTTGACTGTCTTAAGATTTAATACGATACATCAGATCTGTAGTATTTGTAGCTCTGCAGGATTCTTTTCATATGTTGAAAAAAGACTAAATTAAGTAAAGTGTAGTATCATTTATTTATAAAGACAGCGTTTTATAGATCAGAGATTTACTGTATTCATTTTTCATTTGTGCTGTGCTTCCCAAAAAAAGAACTAAGTATCTGTTAAATGCGTGCAGAAAGAGATCAGAATGCGTCACTTGCTGCTGTAGTACTGGGAGTTCTCTAATGCTTATCAAAAGCTGAGATTTGTAACTGTGGTATTCCCTTGCAAGGGACGTAACACATGATTGCTTGGGAAGCCTCTTCTTCCTGGGCAGCCTTGTCACATTTGTTTCTTTCTCAAGCAACAGAATAGGGACTATGAAATACCTATTTATTCATAAATTTGAAGACTAGTCTAGCTCATACTTATAAATCCAATTTTTATATCCTTCAGAATGAAGATAATATCATCTTTCTTTTACTTTAGAATGTTACTCTTATTTTTTCCATGCATTTTGCTTTCTTAATTGGAACCGAGGCTGGCATCATATATTGAAAGAGATTGGTAAGAGATCAACAGTCATTCATTATTTGGATGTGTATCTTGTAGGTGTATATTAAATTAGAGCTGGTAAGATCTGTGGATGGTGCAGAAGGAGGGAAGTAGTAAATAAAAATGAATGCAAACTGTTGATGCCAAGCCATCTAGATTATTTTAGTCAACTGAGTGCATGTTGGGAATGCATTTCAATATAGCCATATACAAAATTTTATGTTGGGAAACACAGAATGCAGAGTATACCTACACAATGAGGAAGGAGTTACATCTTTGAGAGCAGTGGTTCTGAAACAGATTTAGGGATTATAAAGAGTAAAGTGAACTCAAGCTACTATCTAATGTGACAAAACAGCATTTGTTGAAAGGGGCTAGCATGAAGGAGCTTGTTTCATCTTTGCATGTACCCTTAAAAAGGATAATGTGACAATATGACAAACAGTTCCCATATTATTATTTTTTTAAATAAAGAGATATGGTCTTCTAACATTTCAGAAAGATTCAAAGGCAATTCACTTAAAAACAGGTGTAGACGTGTTTTGAGATAACAGTGAAATTTTGAAATCTGTAAGTAGGTATTGAAAGAACTTGTATTTGGAAATAGACATTTAAATCTGAAATGAAGCAGATTTTAAATATTAATTATATCTTAGAATGAATTAGAAAGTGATTACTGTGTTGGTTGTTTGGTGGGTGTTTTTTTTTTCATTTTCAGACTGTAACTGTCTTAAATTGTCCTAAACCACTGGCTTACTAGTATAAGATATAATTAGACTACGATCATTCAGCCTGGACCTCAGGAGGCCTGTCTCCCAACCTGCTCACAGCAGGACCGGCTGTGAGATTAGACCAGGAGAGACAGGTATCAAAGTCTTTAAGGACAGGGTCTGCACAGCCTCTCTGGTCAACCTCTGCGACTGCCTGACTGTCTCCATGGGGAAAAAGTCTGAAGCAGACACCCAGTTCGGAGCCATGGTTTCAGTTTACACAGGTTTTTCTCATTCTCCCAGCATACATTCCTATTAAGAGCCTTGCTCTGTCCTGTTGGTGACCTTGTAGGTACAGGAAAGCTGCTTTATGTCCCCCCCCAGCCATCTTTCCTCCAGGCTGAAAATGCCCCCCTCTCTCAGCGGGTCCTCGCAGGGCCTGTGCTCCAACCGCAGACCATAGTGGGGGGGTACAGTCAGCCTTTGCGGCCAGGGTGCACCGCTGGCGCATGTTCATTCTGCTGTCTGCCAAGACCCCAAGTCCTTTTATGCAGAACTGCTTCCCACCCTGTCAGTCCACAGTCTGTACCATTGCAAGAGGTCCTTCTTCTCACAGACGAGTGCAGATGAAGATAGTTAATAAATTTCAAATTGATCTACTGTAGTTATTTCGTCGCTATACACTCTGCTGATGTTTAAAAACCTTGAGAAACAGGAATTGTTCTGTAGGATCTTTGTAACATAAATGCTTTAGGATTGGTGGCCATTTGTATCAGGGGTTTGGTAGCTGCACAATGTATCATGGCTGACCTCTCTATCCTAAGATGAGCTTGTTGAACTTTGCTACAAATAGTAGCAACCAGTTCAGAAAGTTGTAATAGTGTCTTCTATTACAAGAAGGAATATTACAAGGAGGAAAGGAATGCCAATGGATTAACTGTTGCTACCATGTGACAGAGCTCAAAGAGTGGGTGAATGCAGAATTGTTTAGATGTACGGAACAAAAAATTTCATTTTACTACTATCCCTGAAAAAATAGTTTTTCCATAGCTACCGCAATGCACATTCTTAGCATTTTTGGAAGTATTTTATAAATAAAAATACTGTACAAAACTCTTCTCTGGTTTTATCAGTAAATTCAAGTTAGTTTCTACCCATATTCAGGCTTTTTTAAATGTAGCATGGTGCCCTAGAACAGATGTCTGCAACTTCTCTAGGACTCTCATATGCCTGCCAAAATAGGGCAAGAATACATGTAAATTATTTTAATTCTCCTCACATACTATCTTTTTTTTTTTTTTTTTTTTTCCTGTTTTCATGTAACTGAAAGCATGGCTATAGTTGGTATTATATAACCTACAGTAACCTTTAAAGGAGGTCTCATGTAATGTATGCTTTATGCAGTGATTAGCTTCATAAATTCTGGTTCACCGTACATCTCTGTAATTATTGTTAAAGCGTTAGGACATTAGCAGGACATTAAAAAGGCCATGCTGGGTTGTTTGGGTTTTTTTTCTTTACATATTGTGTAATGCTTCTGTAGTGTCTCAGAGAAAAATTGGTATTTAGATATAATTAGCCTAAAGACCTTTTAAGAGATTACAAGTCCAGCCAGGCAAAATGGCGTAAGCCCTTCATGTTTTATTAAAGAGCCTTCTTGAATGGTTTGTAGTGTCCTGTGGCTGTAACAACTTAAATGTGAGATTTCTCTGTTTTGCTGGGTATAATCATGATTCTATTTCATGTTTTATGCAAGTCATGTCTTATGTAATCTTTTCATTTGAGCCTTGTGTTTAACTTATTCAGATTTAAGTTTTTCTTATGGGAAAAGAAAGAAATTCAGAAAAGAAGTCATGCAACTTAACCAAGTATATTTGAGGAGGAGAATACTCAGTGTCAAACTGACAAGGTTTAAATGCTTCTAGTAGGGTTTATGGATATGTATCTTTTCCTAAATATTTTTTTTTTAAAAGTACATTCTGCTTATTGGAATATTTGGAAGGCATTTGCAAAACACTAAGGCTGATAAGAAACTAAATGATATTAAACATACTACTTGAAAAAATGAGAAACACTTATTTTCAGTTTGCAACTAAAGGTATTTGGTGTGCTTATTTAGATAAGATGGGTGTAGTACCAGATTTTTTTTCTTTTTACAGGAAGAGGCTGATAATAATACACCAGTAAACTTTATATTTTGTGAAAAACTGGAACTTACGTACTTAACTTTAGTAGAACACACCATTTTTCAAAATAAGGGATTATGCAAAATTTTGATAAAGGTATGTTCACAGATGACACAGATTTTGTTAAAAACTTTAGTGGTCTTTACTCTTTTAGTGGAGAATGATATGATTAATACAGATAAATAAATACTTTGCACTTTTTCCTCTTACTATCACTTACATGATAAAATGTTTCCTTGAAAAAGCTGTCAGGGTCATTTATGTATGCTTCACCCATATTATCGGTGTCTTTGGGTGTCTTTAGAAGTTTAAAATAGCATTTGGTATTGATATTACATGTGTGTTTTCATCTTCTTCCCCCACCTTTTTATTATATTTAAATTTTGTCCTCTTTATATTTGGAAATCACTATACATAGAAATTGTTTAGGGCTGCAGTTGCCTGATTTTGGTTTTGGTTTTCCAGTAAATTGGATTTAATCTTTAAATGTAATTGCAGTGGCATAATAACTAAAAAAAAAAAAAAAAAAAAAGCGAACCCAAACCTTTAAGAACCAGTCCCCAAAACAAAACAAAAAACAGATAAATGGAGAATTGTGTACAACATTTATACCATTACCTTTCTGTGAATATGTTACATCCTCTGATGCAGATGTATATATTGCAATGCCCAAAGGTAGTAACAGATTATTAGAAAGGGATTGTTAAAATCTAGGAAGGAACTAAATATCTAAAAAGTTGCTGCCCCATAGTTGTGTATCATTCCATAGCAATCACTTGGTGCTTTAATCATTGAAATCTGCAAGCTGGCCATGTACATGCTTATAGTCCCTTGCAGGACAAAGAACAAAAGGTTCACTGTTGCAGTGTTCAGCAGAAGATTAGGCAAACTTGTTTCATTTTGGGTGGCTGAGAGCTGGCAACATGATTGTATGCTCCTTGACTAGACAAGGATGGTAGCTTAGTATTAAGCAGCAGCAGTCCTCCATTCAGGTCCTGTGCAAATTCTAAATGAAAAACAGTATTTTGCACAAAAAAGCTGGGGAGAGAGATTCATTCTGAGCCCTGAAAGTGAAGGTGATTGACATCTGAGCAGAAAGAGAATACTCGCCTGATAGTTGTTCGGAAAGCAAGGCAGAAGGCTGACTCCTGCTGTGGGGCTACTCAAAGTAGTGTTGCCACGTACTGCTAAGAGGAACGTATGGTCTACCACAGAAAAAAAAGAATACCAACATTATGTTTGTGTCTAGGGCTTTTAACCAATGCGAGGAGAATAAATTGGTCTCTGTTACTATAGATTCACTTTCCAAATTAGCTTGAGTAAAATATTCCTGTATTTTTATTACTGTATTGTTATTACTGTCTGAAGACTCTGCATATGGAACTTTTGTACTCTTACTGGGTAACACCTTGGATAATCCTTAAATGGAATGTAAGATTCCAGTAAAGTAAGAGCAGTGGAGGTCACTTCTTTCATGAAAAAGTCAAGAGCAAAGAGCTTTGTGGGTGCTGGAAGACTATCACAACAGGTATGTATATTCTGTTAGGAGGTTCTAACAAAATAATACTTCTGCGCCTGACAGAAGTTACAGCTCCCTCATCTGAAGTAACTAATAATCTGCTGGTTTTTCTGCTTGTTTTTGTATGACTCCAAGTCACAAATTACTTGAAAATAAGAACGTAATAATCCTGTGCTGCTTTTGATTGCTAAAATCTTGCTAATCTCATTTGAGTATATTCAAGTGGTTAACTAGAGCATACGCTGAAATACATTGCTGAATTGACTCTTAAATTGGTAGAGTGGGAGAAGGAGTTGTAATCTCCTTCTTCTACAGTACTTCATATTTCAAAAACTGGGTTTGAATGAAACTGTTATTGTGAGGAATATGTAAAAATCAACTTTTTCTTCATTGGTGAGCTGATCTAATTAAAAGAATTGCAGATGTTAGTTCAAGCACTTCACAAAGCTTTATTCAAGGATAGAACTGCTTGACAGTGACAACAAGCAAATGTTTGTGAAATATCTGTGCTAGCACTTATGGTAGTTAAATTTATATTGCTTGTGAGCCTATTAAAACCCACTTAAGCATCTTGAATTTTTATCTGTGGAGACAAAGGAAGTCAGATGTTTGTTGATTCTACAAGATCCAGACATACATGTTTCTTCAGGGCCTAAGTCTTACAACCGCAGTTTGTCTTCATTCTCACAGATCTGCATTATATTAATTCTGTTGGTCCAGTTCACTCACGTCCAACTTTATCTACCCTATAAACATCACAAATTCTGATTTGTCTGCAGTGGATCTGCACTAGGTTTCCCCTCTAAACCTCTATGCCAAATGGCAGTGAGAAAGAAGTATTTTCTTCAGAAGTAGTTTTCTTGATATTATTTCCCAAAGCCTTTTTGAAAAAGAAATGGTGATACAAGATTTATTAATTTTGTTTTACCCCAAACCTGAAAACCTTGTCTTAGAGTTATATTTAAATTATATAGATACCAGATACCTAGAGGTCAAATAGTAGTTGTTTTTTCTTCATAATAGTGGTTGGAAAACAGCTGAAGCTAGTGCAGTATGCCAATTGTCATCTTAAAGTGTGTGTATTCACAATAAAGTCATAGCTCAGTGGAACATAGACCCTTAGCTTTTATGGATGTAGTTAAACAATGATGGGGTTTGTCAGTATGTTTGCTTTATTTCTTTTCTTCACCAACTGCTTCTCTGAGCTGTGACGACCAGGCTGTGGGGCATTGCAGGACCCCGGAGAGCAGCTGGCTCGGCCTTTGGCAAGCAACACCCCTGGTAGCCTCTAGGCTTCCTAATAATGCAGTATGTATATCTGGCTAAGCATGTTTCCTAATGAAAAAAATAAAAATCATGAAATTTAGCAACTTACTTGGAAACATGTACTGACAATTTTACTGTTCCTTCTTAATGAAGCGGTCCCAAAAGGTTTCTAAGTTGCTGTGATAAAACAAGTGGCCCAGAAGTACATGACACAAAATAATTTCAGAGAGCCTTCCAAAGAGAAAAAAATTGTATTCTACCTTGATCGTAATGTTCCTGTTTCATTCAACAAAAATACCAAATCTTTTTTTGTATTACATTTTATCTATACAGTACTGTGTACTAATGTAACCTACTTACCTTTCATTTCACAATCATACTACTGCATTTTTAATTCCTTAAACCACAACAAACTAACAAGGAACTACTGATGTAAAGCTTTTCTTTATTCTTGCAAATTTCAAACTTAAAGTGTATTTCAGGAAAGCAATAATTGCAATTAAATTGCAAATAGATATCAAATGTAGAGGCAAAAGGAGTCAACATATTGTAAGAAACTGACATAAAAAAATAACTGCAAAGTATTCTATGGACTGAGATTGTCTCCTGAGTTTCTTTGAGTAGACTTGCAAAAAAAGATACAGAGCATTTGGACATTTATAACACAGATCGCTTATAATTCTGGAAATGAATCAAATTTAGCTTATTGAACACCTTCTAAAACTCAACTGCTGCTGGAATAAAATGGGGGTGGGGGGTGGGGGGATTTTCCGTAAAAGAGAAGGAAAACGTTGACTGCAAAAATAATCACAGTCACAATGTAGCTGCTAAATTTTCCCATGAAGTTGTGTTACAGCTTGCGGTAAAGTAAAACTCTGAAGAAGTATACAGATAAATAAACAGAAATATTTGTGGTTATTAAAATACTAGATATTCTTTCCGTTATGTTATCAGGAGATGATGATGTTAAATCCGCTGTATAAGGATCATACAGGCACAGCACATTCTGATTCTAAGCTAGATCAGTGTTTCTTAAATGAAAATCTTCCTAAGATGACACCTAATGACATAAAAATAACAACTTTGCTAAGTACAACTAAACAGAACTAATGCTAAAACTGTTCTTGAGTACAAGCTGGAAAATACTTGGGAAAAGTGTCTGACAATAGAGAATTTATGCATTAGAAGGTTTCCAAAGCCTCCTGGGACATTTCATAGCTTTAGGTATTTGTAGGATTTGGAGCACACTGCTTCTTATGCAGTGTTATTTTACCTTTCCTATTTTGGTATAAGACCCCTTTACCATTGCAAGGAACTTGTAGTTAAAATGACATTTATTTTATATTAAGACAGGGGAAGGGGAAGGTGCAGAAGGGGGAAGTCTGTCTAGAGGCATTCTAGACTTCCATCTGTGCTGACAGTGCTGGATTGCTGTCTTTTTTTGACTCAGAGAACTTTCACAGTAAGGATGCAAAGTTAAGGCTGCAAAGGATGCTCCCTCCCCCACCCCAACTTTTTACCTGTCAGAAAGTATTTCCAGGTGAAAAATCTGTACAGAAGAAATGGATACCTACTAGATGCATAACTAGATACATATGGCCTGAAACCTGTACACATAAGTTGTTTCAACATTTTAGTCTTTCACAGCTATCTCCAAAGCCTGTAAAGACCTAGACAAACTGTCAGAATTTCCTTTGCTTGCGCCCACAGAAATCTGTGCTTTTTATTCAGTGTTTTAAAATGTGATGATAGGGCAGTGCTGCCAAGTGCATGTTACCTGATCTGATCTGCTTTCTGGATTTGCCAGCTGCAGACCAGCTGTGCTGACCTGAGTGATGCCAGGATGCAGTCTGCCCTGCAGAGAGGCTCTGTGCAGGCAGGCAGCAGCAGGGGGAGCTCAGATTAATGAAATCTGTTTGACCTCTTTTGAAGGAGTGAGATAGGTAAGCTGGGCTGCGGTGACAGCCTGACTTGGGATCCATATGAGAAACTAGAAATCATACATGATTTCAGTAAGAACTGAATTAATCTGTTTTGGAGTTTCTCAGGAAAGCCAGACAAAATGACTGTTTGCAGTGGTAGTATCCTGGTGTTCTAGTTTGAGTGGTGCTAGCAGCACTGCTGTTCCTAATATTGGGTCCTTCTATTTTGTGTTCATCTCTCTGCTGCTGTTTTTGTTATTCCCATGGAAAAAGTTATGGTTGAAGCAGCTTAACTTTTCTTGCTTTATGATTTGTTAGGGTTTGATAAATACCTGGTTTCAAAGTTCCGTGTTTGAAAATAAAGTTTCCTGCCAATCAACTCTTAAGCTGAATTTTCTCCCCTCTTGCCTGTCATCAGTACGTTAACAACAGAAGATAAGAAGGGAGGTGATGAGAGACAGGGGGGGACTATAAGCCCAACTGCTTAATTAGATTGTAAATCCTTTGAGGCAGAGTGATAAGGAGATAAAACATAGGAACAAAACAGGTTATTCACTGATGTTACCAGAATCACCATATTAACCTGCTGTCTTCAGAAGGCATTATAAGGCTCTAATAATTGTTTTGCATCAGTGCCTCTCCCAAATTTCTTTACTGTTGATACAATTTTTTTTCATTTGTAGTCTTGGGACTTGTATGTGTTGACTTTTTGGGTTTTGATGGGTTTTGTTGTTTTGTTTTTAATACATAACATCTGTTGAGCTGTGAATTGTGTAAATAAACATCAGGCATGCTGCAAAGAGCAGTAATACAGTGCACCCCCCAAAAAAGCAGAGAGGTGATTGGAAGTAAACATCTTTATCATATACCCTAGCTGAAAGGCTCTGCCAAGGAACAAGCCACGTATTCTGGAATAAGTAGAGTATGTAGTTTGTTTCATCTTCACATGTTTTATACCAGGAATTCAGCTGTGTTGATAAATTCTTCTTCCTCTACTGGTCACATATTACTCCCATAGTAGAGATAGACTGGTGGAGGTTAAAATCAGACCCATTAGTGCAACTTATAAATGGCTTAACCACAGTTCTTAATGGTTTATCTTATGCTTCATCATTTGTGTGTACTGCTTGTCCTGACTAACTTCTTTCTGTGTACGTGTACAACCACCACCACCAAAACCTGATTTTTTACACTGAGGTGCTTCTTCATATTCACTGTTTCTTTGAAAACAAGAGCAGAGAGATTTCAATGTCAGTACATGGTGCAGTTGCACCAAATACTTTCACACTCGCTTGGGAAATTGCATGGTGCCTGTACCTTCCCAAAGCTATGACTTTGACCCCTATTGTCATTGGATTAGCTGCAGGCTATGAGCTTTCTGTCCTTTCTGCACTTTTTGTTATCTTGGGTATCTGATGTCATGATTGTTTTTCTTATGCTTGTCCTGCTGCTCATACCTTTTTTCTCTCTGCCTCGTAATGCTGTAGTGTTTTCTTCTTGCTTTCCTTTCTCTAAATTTTGTGCGTGAATATAGCTATAAAGTTCTGTGCTGTTGTGTCAACCTCCAGAACTTTCTGGTCTTTGTGTAATTTAGTGACCAGTTACTGTTTCTGAGCTGAAGAGATTTTTCTGGAGTAGTACTTTAAGTAAACTTCCCCAGATTGAGTAACATTCACATACTGTCATCAGGTTTGCATTTTCACATTTTTCCAGCTTCTTCCTGTTCACTTTCACAAATGCAATTTTTCACACTCAGAATTCTTCCCTTGTCTGATGTTTTCTTTATCCTTCCCAATAGCACTGTTCTTCAAACCATCTTCTCTAACTTTTGGAAATAAAAAATAATGATGCTCTCTCCTCTCTACTGAATTTGTCTGTATTGTTCCCCTCCATCACCTGTATGCACGTAGATTTTGTGTTCTTCACTGTTTTGAAAATAAACTCATCAGAGTGTCTTGACATTGTGGATCAACCATTGGTACCTTATCTCAGTGATACTAACTTGGTCAGTTGCATAGTGATGATGTGACAGGGTCAGGTTGTCTCTTCAGATTGCATTAGTGTCCTTTGGGATTTGACCAAACTTCCAGCAAACCTGGGCTGAGACATTTGGAAAAAGGATTTGTGAAATTTAGTTAGAAACAGTGATGTTTAGTGGCTAATACAACTGAAATTCATATTAATCAATCTAATAATATTTTATATATAAAATCATAATAATTTTAAATTATGTAGTTGCAGTCAGTATTTTAGATACATTTCTTTTTCTGTGTTGGTCCATTTGTTTGTGACTGTGACTAAGTTGTATGAAATATTAATCACTCGTGCATCAGTGCCTGATTTCTTCCACTCTCTTGCACAAATCAAACTATTTAAAAACAAGTAACAGCCATTTCACTGCTTTTGAGAACCCTGGATCATTTCATAGATCTCACACTTGCTATCTTAAAATCTCTCAATAAATTTGATTAAGGCTACCTGGTAACTTTTGTTTTCTGGAAAAGCCATGCAAGGAAGAACCAGTTTTGTCATCTTTGTTCTCCTTAAAAGATTACTTAAAGAGTTAAAATACCACATTTTACTTAACATTGTGTAACGTCTTGTCGTAACAGTCATGACATAAGCTTTTTGTCATGCCTGTTTACGTTGCCAGTACCAGAGTTTAGACCCATTCTTTGGTGTCTTGCTTCCGGAGTGAGTGAAGGTTGCATCTTAGTTGGAAACCCATTTAAGTTGTTCTTTTTCAGGTCTGAATTTCAGCCTCCTGCTGTCAGTTTTGTAAATATACAGAATTCTTACTTTTTCAACCAAAATCAATCTCCAGGCTTTTGCAGTCTTACCAAAAAAAAAAAAAAAAAAAAAAAAAAAAAAAAAAAAAAAAAAAGAGAGAGAGAAAAATGGTAGTGTTTGAAAATCTAGAGTCATTGGAAAGCTATGCACCTTGGGGCTGACTAAATTGTTACAAAAGTTTCAGTTCTCATCCTTTTGAGTATCTGCTATCTAAGAGAAGGTACTGTCTTCCCTAGTAGTAAAAAAGGGACTACTAAAAAGAAGCCTTGGTCAAAATTGGGGAGAATCATTAAATGAAAGAGAGTAGCATCTCAATGAATGCAGTGTTTCTTTTGGCACAGGTAACTGAAAATACTGATTGTACTAGCTAAGGAAATTAGATAACTGATTCATTTTTCTTTCTACACTGTGAAAATGCCAAGGTAACTCCAAAATATATCAGCCTCTGTGATGATGTCCCAATCTATTTTTATTCAGAATCTGCTGCTCTTGATTGTAAATGGTTGCTTAGTTGTGCCTTAGGTTGCATATACTGGTAAGCAGAGGGCTTGCATGTCTGTGGTTGGCAGGTAGTCTTATAATACATGGTAGGTTTTACTACCAGCTCTTAAAAGTTCTTCCAGCTCCTTGTTTTTCCAGCACCAGATGGCAACATCTCTGTGGGACTCCACTGAAATCTGAGGAGCTTTGCACGGATTCTAAGGGAACAGTCCCTAAGTGAATCCTAACTGATTGCAGATCTAGTTCCCAGTTCAGATATTTGTCACACAGCAAACATCGTGTGTGACAAATTGTCATGTAATGGAAAAGGAAGTTCTACATCCGTATTACATTGTATCAGTAAGTTGATTTTTTCAAAATAGCTTTTAGTTTTATAATAAAGATGTAATTCATCCAGAAAAACTCTCCAGATGAACTAATCATTTGTTAAATATCAAATAGGAAAATTTATCTTTTAAATTATATTAAACACGGGTGCAGCAATCATCATTGGGATAGTATTGCTCTGACATTCGATTATGCATTTTGTAAAATTAATCTTGGTATGTTTTGTCCCTTAAACAATAACAGTTTAAAAAAAATGTTCTTCTGAATGTATGACTTCATATTCTGAAGCTCATTGTTGTAATTATCATCATCTGTGTACTGAAGTGTTTCCCTGTTGCTTCTTTTTAACAAGTGATATAAGAGATCAACATCTTACTACCTTTACAAAATGCGTTGAAATAAAATGGTGCTGTGGAACTTCTCATGAATTTCAGCTGTGCTTTGTGGACTTTTACTGCATTGGAAACTCTGTGAGTGAGATCACCACCACCACTGGAAGATTTCTGTTTGGGATTTTTTGGTTGGTTTTTTGTTTGTTTGTTTTATAAATATTGGAATACTAATTGCTTCAGGGCAAGTTATGGTAGGGTGAAAAACTAATGTCAGTGTGATGTTAATCCTTTCAATTCTCCATTTATTTTGCAATGCTTTTGATTTGATGATAAAGCAGTGACCAAGCTGATTTGGCTGCAAGTGTCCAACTGTTTACATCTGCAGTTGTGAGATAGGAGCTGTATCCAATACTAACCAGGTGAAACTATGCTGTCTTGTTCGTACATCAGAGCTCTTGTAATCCTAACTAAATCTTTGGCTGACAGGTATGCATTTGGGAAAAATCTAAAGGATTTTTTTTGCTTCTTTAACAGGATTGTGTCGGTCGTCTTACTTTAGGATGTCAGGATTTTTTTTTTTACATGGTATCTGATAATAAGACTTTAAAAAAAGAAAACAAAACCAAACGAAACAACAACAAAAAACCCCCACAAAATAATAAAAAAACACTTTCACTAACTTATGCATAGCTTCTCCACAGTTATTTTATGGCACAGGAAGAAAACTTAAAAAAAAAAAAAAAGTCAGACCTTTCACATAATGACATTTCAGTTTTGAGTGCTTCAGACTTTTCTCTCACTAAAAAAAGAAATATGTTTGTGCTTGAAGACATGACAAAAAGGTTTTCTAGATATACTTTTAACTACCTTTGATTTGAGATTGAGCTGCTTTTACTGTTCTAAACAGTATTCTTGTCTAGTGGCCACCAATTTTGGCTGTTTTTCTTATTTGCTTGTAGTCCATGTACAAGAACACTGGACTTTCTGGGTCTGTAATACATGATAGCTATATTCTTGGTTCATGGTATCTGAGGACTGCTATCACTGTATAATACTACTTTTTGGAGACTCAAGAACATAAAGAGCTGTTATTGTGTTGGTGGCAAGCCTCAGACAAAGAATGGAATTTTTTCTTACCAATCTGTGGCAGGTTCTTCTGAATATTCTGCAAATTGGGTTCTTGGTGAACCGTCAAATATCAGCCCTAAACTTGCTCAACTTTATTCCATTTCTTTATTCCATTTCTTTCGAAGAGGAAAGAATATTCCACTTGCTGTGGGAGCAATATTGGGAGCCAACACCTTTGCTACATGAGGTGTTGAATTTCCTGAGGCAGATTTATCAGACTTCTATATAAATGTCTCTGTATGAGACCTCTTTGTTTAGTGTCTGGGTTTCTGCTTTATATTCTTGAGCATCTCAGCTTATTTGTATTGATCGTAGGAAGCTGTGTGGGAGCTTACTTGAAATGTAGTACCAGAAATGGTATCACAAAACTCTGTATTTCTTCCTATGAAGACTTTTCTATTTCTTCAAGTAGCTGGACAAAATCTTCTGGCTCTAAGGACAGTCAGCTTTCAGGAGTAAGTTAACTATTTTAGAGAAAGCAAGCATGAGGGTTATAGCATCCCATTTCTGAGAGCTTGACTCTTATACATGTAGTGGAAATTCTTTTCAAGTTTTCTTTGAACGTCTTTCAGGGCTTCATTTTCTCTAGCACTACACGTGGGCATTTAGTTTGGAAAATTGTGGCCAGTTACTCTTTTATTGTTGTGTGTTCCTCCATTCCATGCAAACAGTTCTGTTCATATGGATAGCACTGAGACCATCTTTATCAGGCTGTAAAAATAAAATATTGGTGAGCGTAATGACTTATAAATGAATACTATGTAGCAATATAGCAATATTATGCATGGGGTGGGTGGGTGTATTTTTTACACCACCACCCCCCAACATATCAACCAATATAATAGACCACTGTAGCTGGGACAGTTTCCTAAGTGAGCTCCATCTGTGGGAAAAGAGTATTTACAGTTTTTAAAAATGGTGAGTTTTCTAAAGCTGCATTGGCTAGGTTTTGTGTTGTCAGCAAGTGGAATATTGTTTTCAGTTCTTTGTCTTTTAAATACTGCTGAGGGGCTTATGTACAGTATAATTGATACATGCAGAAAAAAAATAGAATTTTATATTCTTTAGTTTGCCACACTTATGTAGAAGAGAATAATGAGGCTGGGAAGGATATTTTCCTATGAGAGTAATACAGCTTATTGCCTGAATGTTTACACCTCCTAAACCTTTTTTTGCAGTATATTTTCATATAGAGCTGGTTATGTAGCCAAGATGTTGTTATAGAATAGTATTTTAGGACAGAAAAGACCCTTAGACTTGTTTTGTTAATACATTTTGACATAAACCAGATTTGTGTATCCTGTTCTGATCATAAAATTATAGAAGGTGTTTTTGGACAAGAGACACTATGCCATCAGTCCTTGCCCACTGAAGGCATTGTTGTTTACCATGTAAAGACCTCATAGTTCTGCTAACCATAAACCCTTATATTGCCACACAGTTGCTTCCAGTCGATGATCTGCTTAAGGGAGTAGATACATAGTGTGTGTATAGGCAGCAAATGATGCCTCCTTTTCATAAGGCGTTACAGCTTCATAACAAAAAAAATGTCCTTACTCCACTGTGAGGAAGCATGTAAAGGTTTGTCAGGGTGTAAAAAGAGGAAAAAGAACAGTTGCTAATTAACAGAATGCTTTGCCCATTCTGTTAATGTGTAGGAATTCTGCCTATGTGTAGGAATTTTCATGAAAACAATTTCAGTGCCTTTTCCTTACATCAGAGTGATAAACTGTTTTCAAAATGCTCCCTTCAAGGGCCATGCAAGCATCACGAAATCAAAGGCAAGTTTAGCTGAGTCCTCTGCTGTGAAGTGTAGAGAATGGAGTCTTTGATATTTGGGTCAGTGTGCTCTTCTTTTACTTACCTGTTGATACCTGTATATCCCATTGCAAAGAGAATCAGTATGACACCCTGGCAGATTAAACTATGTAGAACAGAATGTAAGTATACTGAAAGTGTATTTGTACAGTCTAGGAGGACTGATAGAAGTTAATATGAGGTAGAAGGGACTTTGTGGGTAGATGAAGAACCCACGATATTAAATGCAAACCTAAGTACTGTCACACAAACAGGAAGACTTGCATCTGTACACTTGCCCAGTTCCTTTAAATATTTTTCTCACATTGAGTTGAGATTATATAGATAAGGTACTTAATTAAGAAGAAGCAAAATAATAAATTTGGTATGTCATATATAAAAACAGAAACAGAGGCTCGCTTTGTGGAGGGGGAATGTGTAAGTAAGCATCTTTTGTCGTTGCAGACCACACTGTGACACATCACTCAATAATTCATCATGGCTTTTGCCTCTCCTCCTTTGAACGTTCTCATACAGTGGAGTAGCAGAGAATATTATGCTTGAGATTACTTAAAGTGAGTTCTAGGTTTCATATATATTTATTTTAAAATTTTAGCCAGGGCAATACACCATATATCAGCTAAGGAGTCAGGTGGTTCAAAACCAAAATAAATGAACTAAAGGGAGGAATTATAAGATGGAATGATAGAGAATGCACTGAATTAAGGTATTATATATTTAATGCTTTATAGCAATATTTTTTTCAGAGATAAAGAAGCATAATGGACTAATAGGTATGTTTTAGGTTCTCAATGACAGCTTTAAGTATTCCAGCAGTTAGGTAGAGTAAAACCAGTGTAATCATTTTGCAGCAGAAACCACTTGGTTTATAGGTTGCAGCATTGCAGTGTGATTTCCAGCACTGAATTTTCGCTGTTTTTCTCCTTACTATTGAAAAGTAAGTGTCGCAGTCTGTTCTCTTCTGCCTTTTCTACTAAGCTTACTGGTGAAGAAGAGTATGGATTTTTAATTTATAGGAGTTACAGTTACCTCTGTTTTTCTGCACTACACATAGGTTCCTAGGTCTGTTTTTGTCCCCGTACTGGAAATGAGTTGTAGAAGAAGACAGCCTTATTTGTGTATTTATGACCAGTTCCCAAAGTTCCAGTGAGAAGGTTCTCTGGTTTCCTATATGTCATATTAAAGAAGTTTAAACCAGTTTGAATAGTTGTTCAGCAAAACAAGCAAGCTTCAATGTAACTGCAGTAACCTAAAGGAAAGTACTTAATTCAATGCTTTACTGAACAAGAATGAACTTAATCATTGTGCTTTCCTGATTTCTTCCCCGAATGAACCAGTAGAACAATGTATGATGATGTTTTCATAACTTCACAATGTCAAGTACTTCTGGTTCTACTTTCTTCAGTGTTTGGCCTGCTTTGTCCCTTGTCTTCACATACAGTAAATGAAGGTGTCTTTCCCAATTTCCTCCTTCTGTTTTTTAGTTTAAGGCTCCCTCAGCTGATTGCAGACAGTCATATAAAACAAATCCGTCGAGAACAGTTTTATTTTTTGTGAATATCTTCCAAATGCTAAACTTGCAAAAAATCCACATCTTGAGTTTTCATAAGTTTGTAAATTTTCCCACCTCCTATCAGAGTGGGAATAATCTCTTGTCATCAAGGAGTTTGTGTAAGTGTTACAGAGCTAATTTTAGGCTTAGATTCTTTTATCTTTCATGTTATAGCATAAAATGGAATGATTACAACATGATTTTCATATTAGAGGATACATTAGTAGTCTTGCAGTAATTCTTAATTATTTCTGAAGTGACCAAACTTGTGAAATCTCCTAAAAAAAAGGTTGAAAGCCATTATGCCATTATTTGTAGCAGTGTTATCCTTCTCTGAATTATGAGAAAATTTCATAAAATGGATTTTTCTGCTCTACTGTTACCTACCTTTGTGTAGTCTTTTTACATTATCCCCAACCTAAAGGGAAAAACAGGAACAAAAGGGAAGAAAACCAAATGTATGAATAAACAATACTATCGTTCTCTGCCACTAATGAACTGAGTATCATATGAGTATCATAGATCTTCAGCGGTGTTAACTGTGGGATATTGTCTTCAAACTAAGTTCAGTAACACATTGTGAGACCTGTGTGCCACTGGGAATTTACAAAGGATGGAGGGAGTACCTGAATAGAGTTGAGAGTATGCTACTACTGCTTTTTAAAGTGTAATTCTCTGGGAAACCACATTAGATTGTGTGGTAAAGTAAGTAAAGAAGTATCCCATGCTGCTGCACTCCTGATGGCAGGCATTAGGAAAAGGAAATTTTATGTTCCATGCGCAACTATTACAGCTCCTTGTACTCTTCCCACTGCCTCTGTGTTTCTCTTGAGTAGCTGTGCCTGTATGAGCAGCGTTCAGCAACCAATCAGTAGTACACTTTCATACTCGGTCAATCCAGTCAAAATCATGGCAAACCCAAACTTCCTAGTTTGTGAAGACATGCTTTTACATGTATTTTAATACTTCAGATAATTACAGCATTCTGTGAAAGACATACCGAACAGTAAGATTATTTGGTTCTAACTTAGTACTATAATTTGTTGTGGAAGGCATTGTAATACTATTACATTTGCTCAAATTCTTATTTTATATTTTCATTTATGTGTGTTAATTTCTTAAGACAGGTAATTGAAATTATTATAAAAATCATATAAGATAAAATCAATAATGAAGGACATCATGACTTCTAGTTTTCACTTCAGACAGTTGAAAACTAAGCTATGCTTTAATTAGGTTTCAGTTCCTTAACTCTTTTTCACTTGTTTCTGTCTGTGTTCTGAAAATCTCTGTCTGCAGATAGTTGTTTGTATGTATAAAGTCCCTGGCTCATTCTAGTGCAAAACAGGTCATTCTGGAACAGTGAGAAACATCACTGAATTTCAAGCAGCTTTTGCTGCTCAAATGGCTCTGTTGAAAAGAGCTTTAGATTAATACTTGTTTAAGGTTGCTTTATTGTCTGCTAGAAACCTAATGCTGGTATGAATTGTCACTTGACTGCATATATGCATTATGAGAAAATACACTGTTGTAACCAAAATATTTGACTAGAATAATTTTAGGACTAAAATGTCACCCAGAGTTTTGAGGTTTTCGTTTTAATTATCAAAGAAATATGTATGTCAGTCTTTGACACTTCCAGTTTCTGTGTTTTATTCTAATTTTGACCTTCTAGTCTGCAGCACCTTTTGAAATATTGAGCCCATGTCATCTGCAGAATTAAGCGTCTTAAGTCCTGATTCTTCCTTCCTTAATGTTAGAAGTCACTCTGTCTTATTTTGAAATGCATGCCAATTAAGTTTGTGCTTTTTATTTTATAGTATAAGCTTCTGTGTAACTTTTCTGCCTGTGGTGTTTGTGCATATGAATTTGAGAGTGGGAGGAGAGGATAGGCTACATGAGTGGGTCTTTTTTAATTTCAGTCATGCTGTACTCAGCATGAGCACCTCAACTTACCATTTCTCATGAAGCTAGAGACCATAAAGGCTATGTGATATGCTATTTATCCATCAGTAAGCTGTCCTGTAAGCAAAAGCCTGTAGCCTGTCACTGCCTAACAGAGAATACTGAAAGCACATCAGGGACTGTGTTGTGAGAAAGAATTTGAGAAATAAAATTATTTTTAGCTTTATTTTCAAAATCAGAGGCTAATCTTAGTGAAAAAGGTGATTTGCTGTAAAACTAACAATAAGGTACAAATCATGCCTCTTGTATAAACATTTATTTTGCCATATAATTAATCAGATGCTGCTTATTCCTTATAGAAGGTAGAGATGCATCCAGGAAATGTATTAGTAGCTATATGAGTAGCCACACATTGAAATACTAAATAATAAAGTTAGTTTTAATTTTTTAAATTGTAATTTGTATAAATTATATATAACTATATACATTCATAAATTTATAAATTATTACATTTATAAATAAAAAATAAAGTGTACAGTGCTCTGTTCTCATTACTATTTTCAGTTAGATGTAAAGAGATTAAATTATACCAATTTGATGGTTCATTTGGGCTATGCTTATTCACTTAGAATTTCTGAGTAATGAAAACTAGCATGTTGCTTACTTGTAAATAATAGATGTGGAGACTTTTTTATGATCCTCAGATATGATACAGAAGAATAATCTGGCTGCCTTTTTCCCAAGGAGTATCCTGAAGGCCTACCAAAGTTGAGTAAAATCATAATGAAGAGCAAGAGACTTTTGATGTCTTTTTTCACTGTAATTACTGATTTCTTGTTCCATAAATAATCAAATATATTTGTTAAATATAGAAATGGAAGCATTATTAAGAATCTGGAAACCAAATACTTAAAAGTCAGGAAGTCCTTAATATCATATATAAATTTCTGCCTTAATCGATTTGCTTGTGCTTATCCTCTAATGAATTAATTTTGTTTATTAAATGAGTATTGTCCAAGTTCTGTGCATCTTAGTCATGCCTGCTTTTTTTGAACAGTGCATTAGTAAAGCGTATATTTTCTTTCGTAGTGTTGCATCCAGAGCGGCATATAATGCAAATTTAAATACGTAAATTAAAATGTAAGTGACACAAACTTAATGAAACTTTTCTCTTCTGAAATCTGAAATGGACAGTCTTTGTTATTTCAGTCATAACATTGAAATAATTGTAGTTTATTTTATTGTCATGTTTTTTTTGAAGGGAATGAAGGAGATGAAGAATTCAGTTGAGATGCTGTCATCTGCAGATCTGCATAAAATACTCCAATCTCTAAATTTAAGCATGAAGTCCTCTTTCCTAACCATTTCTGACTTAGAGAACTTCCCAAACCCATTCTGTAAGATAATTACCTTTAGTTCCATTTTAGATGTGTACAAATCTGAGGCTTTTCCAGAGATGTGATGTTAAAGACCTGTGGCTTTGAATTAAGCTAAAATTGACAGATTCAGATATCCCAAACTTTTAAAAACTACTCAGCTTCCCCAGATAGCCTTAGTCTTGTTCTCATTTTTAAAGTCCTGCTGATACGCGTAACACAATAAACACTGAATATTCTAATTATCTGATGAACTGAATTTGCGAAGGACAACAAATTCTTCACTTGAATTATGTTGTAAAAGTAATTTTTAGGTTTAGACTTAAAATGGAGAATTTCTTTGGAGAACTGAATGTTTGGACATTCCAAATAATTGGTTAGGACAAACTGTAATTTGGAGCTGAGCAGACACAACTCATTTCTAGTTTATCACTGGCACTTTTTAGCTCCATTGCTGGTTTCTGTCCAATAAATGTAGTTCCAGAACTTAAATATTAGTCAGATTGCTGTGCAGGGTACAGTGTGGGATTTGTATTATCCCATTTCTCCAGGTGGTAATAGAGAAATGAGCTGGTGCAAACTTTGGGGCCAGGCTGAGAATTTACCAGTGTGTGTGTTACATATATCCCTTTCCAATACCAGGAATAGGTTTTTGAAAGAAAAAGGAAACTGCCAGTCTCCTATATCACACAGAAATATATACTATGTTTTCTATGCTATAGCGCTTAGTATATGTAACTTATATTTCTTTGAAATTTGTCCTGATAGTATATGGGTTTCCATTTTCCACAGCTCGTTCTGTATTGCAAAGGAAGTGAAGTTAATTTCTTTAGGATAAAACTTTTATTTTTTAATTCAGCAATGACATCCCTACTTATGCTGGGTGATACTGAAGTTCAAGAGAAAAGTTACTTGATATAGTTCAAAAGCCACTTTGTAAATCAGAAGAATTAACTGGGAACAGTATCACATTAATAAATTATACCAGCAGCTGAGCACACAAAACACTGGCTCATGTTCTTCTAGAGTTCCTTTGGAGCTAGCATTCAGCTTACACTGAGTGAGCTCTGGCTGAAGCTTGGCAGGGACCAGGGAATGATGGTATGTGTTGTAATGAATAGTGGAACATGGAAAGGCTCGAGTGTGTGGCACAACCAGTGTCTCAGTATGATGAGCTGAACTTGCATGTTAGAAATTAAGTCTTGGCCAATGAATGTTAGGTCTGTGTACACATACTGAATTTACTTGTCTTTAGACTGTGGTATTTCATTCATAATTAAATATATAAAGCAAAGTTCAAAAGAGATTCTTGAATGCATTGTCCTTCATCTATGCCCTGAAACAAGTTGTTGATGTGAGGATGTCATGGTTGTCTCCCTTTATTTGGTAGCATTCTTCACAATTCAGTTCACATCAAAAGCTTTAAGAACAAACTTAGAATACAACCTACATTTGCTACTACAAACTTAACACAGAAATGTATGGCTGTTGGTGTTACAGTGCTTATAAATTCTGTAGTAAAAATGAAATTTACAATTAAAAATGTAAGGTACAGCACATTTGTATCCAGAATAGCCCTGAATTTGCAGTGTCATTTCCAAACCCACCTCAGAATAAATTTAAAGAACCTGTCTTCTAACAGAAAGCTTCTGTATGAGTGCAGAACAATATGAAAGAGAAATTATTGTTTAAGGTCATGAAAACTGATCTGTCTATTGTTTCTGAAATTCTCCTTGAACATTTCAGCACTGTTCCTTTTGTTCCCTGAATTTAGTAACTTAGCAGTATCAGATAATTGAGAAAAAGTCAGGTTAATGAATACGGCCTTTTACTGTGCATTTCAAATATGGCTCACTGTTGTGTTTTAGTGGTTCTGCAGTCATGTAATTGTTTGTGGAAGGTGTCAGTCTTCGCTAGGTCATGCAAAACTCTCTAGATTTTATAAGAGATATTAAGATCGTTTAAGGAAATGTAAATCATTACTGTGCATAGATTTTGAATTCTGAGCAGACTTCCTGGTGGGGAGAGTTCCAAATGTTTAGCAACTGTTCTTACAATAAATAGTAATACTTCTTCAAGAGATAAGTAACTTCTACAAAATGTGCAAATTCTGTATTCTCCAGAACCTTACTGAGGAAGTGGCTGAGGCATGGAAGTCATACAAATATATTGTTACATGCCTCAAGAGTATTTTTCAGTTGCATAGGAAATATTGCTGGACTTTTTTTGCTTTGGGCAAAAGAATATTTGCCTTGCAATACTTGCTGTGTAAATTCTTGAAATTGAACGATGATCCAGACAAGTAAATAATTTGTGTTTACACCTTTTGGGTTTTTTTACATATTGGAAAAATATTAGTCAAATTTATTGATCTTCCATAAATTAAACATCTCACAACTGCTTTCTAAAGTGCACCTTGCAGATTTCAAATGTTTTGTATTTTTACCATAATTTCTTTTAATTTCACTGACTAAGCTTGTAATATCTAAGGACACACGTGAAGAAGAAGAACTTACAGACGCTGTAGTGTGTCAATATCACATTAAATGACTAAATGCCGTATTGCAGTTGAAATTCTGTTGACACTGAACTGCTTTCTTCTTCCCTTGATCATTCTAAAACGTGTTCTAGCTGACTTCTGGCTTTGACCTGTTTTCAACATTCAGCCAGTACGTCTTTATATCATTTAAAGTATTGTTCTCCAAAGCAATGTGAGTTGATTATGGCCAAATTTTGTATTAAAAGTAGTTCAGGATAGGGTAGCACTGAGAATCTGTGTGGTTTAACCTGCTCTGGGTTTTTTTGGGGAGTTAAACTGTGCTGTTTAAAAGTCATTTTGACAAGCTACATACCACAGAAAGATAGCTCTGTGATCTTCCTTTGCACTATAGTGCTTGCATGAGAAGATCATGACAGTCATGATGTCTGTGTTTTATAATAGATGAAGTACTTACTAGGCGAGTAGTGTGATTATTTGAAAGTGTACTCCTACCAAAAGTTATTTTGACAAATATATTTAATTGCAGTCAAGCAAAATTAGCAATAATGGATCAATGCAATGCATATTATGGGGGAATTTTAATTGACAGCATTCTTCTTGGTCACACAAAGTGACGTTCTTTATAAATTTTGAACATTATGTTTCTTATTTGTGAACAAAAAAGTTACTAGAGTGACATTCTGTAGCTAATTTCTTTCCATTTTTCAAAGCAATGTTTGTTTTTTTTTAAAGTGAAGGGAAGAGCATGATTATTTTTCAGTTCTGTAATCATAAATTTATAAATGGTATTTGTAAAGATTAACCCAGTAGTTTAAAATATTGTGGAGTTCAAAAACGATAGCTGGTTGCACCATAACAAAAAGAAATTAGACTCAGTGTTAGCAATCCTTCCACATGTATGATGGAAAAATGTGTCCCTGACATGTTCAACTAGGAATGAAAAACAGTCTTTTCTGTGAACAATTTTCTTCTTAGAAAACCATTTTATAGGTAGTACAGATATTAATGGGTTTTACTCATACTTTCCCTAACTATTTACCAAGTTCATAATTACTCAGACTTTATAGAAGTTTGAGGCAATCACCAATGAGTATATAATTCATTTTGTTCTTAAAAAAATCTGGAGGTACATTCCACTTGTTTATGCAGGACTGTGTTTCCCTCCTGGTTTGTCTTTTCTTTAACTCAGTAGTCTCATGGCACTCAATTTGTATAGAATAATGGGTAAGGGAACAGCATGTTTGAGTATTAGAGGTTAGTTAATCAGACCTGTGCTTTAATGATGTGAGTCAAGAGAATTTTTATAGATGTCTGTTATTGAATAGTTCCAGATGGGCAGCACAATACCATACATTCCTTACAAAACCTTGATATATTTCTCCTAATTTACTCACCATTTCTAGTAAAATAGGCTGCCTATACAATTGTAACATGGAACTTAGGGGTTAATAGGTAATACTAGTATGGTGAGGATCGGAAGAATAAAAGTGAGTAAACACGTAGGTTGAGATAAAGACAGTTTAAGAGGTAAAGCAAAAGCCACACACACAAGCAAAGGACAACAAGGAATTAATTCACCGCTTCCCACGGGCAGGCAGGTGCTCAGCCATCCCCAGGACAGCCGGGCTCCATCACGCGTAACGGTTACTTGGGAAGACAAACGCCATAATGCCACATGTCCCCCCCCTTCCTCCTTCTTCCCCCAGTTTATATACTCAGCATGACACCCCATGGTGTGGAACATCCCTTTGGGTAGTTCGGGCCAGCTGTCCCGGCTGTGTCCCCTCCCAGCTCCCCGTGCCCCCCCAGCCCTCTCGCTGGCCGGGCTTGAGACCCTGAGAAGTCCCTGACTGAGTATAGACACCACCCGGGCACAGCCAAACCCACCCGTGTGCTGTCAGCATTGCTCGCACAGCACAGCCACAGCACAGCTGCACCCGCTGCGGAGAAGGAAGTTAACTGCACCCCAGCTGGAACCAGGACAATTCCACTTTATCTAATAATCTGTGCTTTGTTATTGGGCACAAATAGAAATTTAAATGCTCATTTTAGGAGCACTGTATGTCTTCTCATATGTTGCCTAGTGATTCTGATTTCATGTTTATTTAGATTACAGCAAACAATTCAACTGAGTTAGCTTATAGAGCATTTAAATTACATCTGAAGTTAAAACAAACTTTAAGAGGGTGCATGCTACCTGCAGTTCTACAACATGAATTCTGTATGCCCTGAGGTATTTAAATAGATACATCTTCAGAATTTAGGATTTGAGAGCTTGTTGAACTTTATTACAGATAATATATGTGTCCTTTTGGGTTATAGTTCTCTCTGTATAGTCTCTTACTTATCAAAATGCAGCAAGAATGCTATTTTGGAAGATGTCTTAAGTTGTCAGTACAGCACTTATGAAAATAATCCTGCAAGAAGTTAGAATTAGTTAGATTTATTCTTAATTACTGGGGGGGGAGGGTACATAAAGAGAGAGTAACACTCAATGTAGCAGGAGAATTGTATAATTTAAGAGGATATAGCAGTACAAATTGAGTTTGTGGCTTTCAGGTAAGTTGCAAGATGAGTTTCATATTAAAATTCAAAGCAAATATTTTTTACCATCCTCGTGTTCTGTTTGCATCTTTCCTATTTTTTCTATCTATGTCAGATACTTAAAAAAGAAAAAAAAAAAAAAAGAACTGGGATGCTTTTTTACTGTGTTATAGAATAGGACAATTCTAAGAAACAACACAAACTTCTCACTTGCAATGTCTGAATTTTATTTGTTTAAAGCATAATAGTAACTAATTACTATATAGTACCAGGATGAATGAACAAATAGGTTGAAATTTTTTAGTTTTTTCAGCTGTCCATGGTTTTAGTTGAAGTCAAAGGTTGTTGCTGGCTGCATTTATTCTAAATTGCATTTTAAAATATATTCCAGTCCATCAATAATAGAACTACAGCTTCATAGATTAATTTAGATTGGAAAACACCTGAAGTCCAACTGTTAATCTAACACTGCCAAGTCTACCACTAAACCGTGACCCTCAGTGCCACATCTACTCGTCTTTTAAACACCTCCAGGGGTGGTGACTCAACCACCTCCCTGGGCAGCCTGTTTCAACGCTTGACAATACTGTCAGTATTTTTCCTAATATCCAATCTAAACCTCCCCTGGTGGAACTTGAGGCCTTTTCCTCTTGTTCTATTGCTTGTTACTTGGGAGAAGAAACTGACACCCACCTACCTACAGCCTCCTGTCAGGTAGCTGTAGAGAGCAGTAAGGTTCCCCCCAAGTCTCCTTTTCTCCAGGCTAAACACCCCCAGTCCCCTCAGCCGCTCCTCATCAGACCTGTGCCCCAGCCCCTTCCCCAGCCCCGCTGCCCGTCTCTGGACACACTGCAGCCCCTCAATGTCCCCCTTGCAGTGAGGGGCCCAGACCTGAACACAGGGTTCGAGGGGCGGCCTCAGCAGTGCCCAGTGCAGGGGGACGGTCACTGCCCTGGTCCTGCTGGCCACCCTGCTGGGGACACCAGCCAGGGTGCTGCTGGCCGCCTGGGCCCCCTGGGCACACTGCTGGCTCCTGCCCAGCCGGCCGTCACCCAGCACCCCCAGGCCCTTTTCTGCTGGGCAGCTTTCCAGCCGCTCTGCCCCAGCCTGTAGCATTACATGGCGTTGTTGTGACCATGTGTTACCTTTCTTATTCCAGTGAAATGCCTCAAGATAACAATTACTCTGCTGAAATTTGTGTGAGGGGACAACACCACACTAACAGATTTTAAAAGGCTTAGTTTGTCAATATACTTCAAAACTGGAAAACAATTTTTTAACACAATTCAAACTTTTCAGGCTTTCTTTTTAGAAAATATTTTTTCTTCAAATTCACAACACAAATTATCTATGTGATTTGTGTTACATTATTAAATGTGGTTTTACCCTCCGGTTTACTGTATCTCCTGAAAAAAAATTAAATCATCCATCTATATGGGTTCAGTAAATACAGTTAAGGACTCCTAAAAGCATACTTCAAGTTTAACATAGAGCAAATGAATTGTGAAGAAGATAATGTATCTTAACTGAGCCTCAAATTGTGATACAGAAGAGATAGCTCACTCTTCTTTGCCAGAATAATTCAAAGTTTTGTAAAAAAGTGAGTAGAAAGACCAATATTCCATTACTGTATTCCAGTGGAGAAATTATACAACATGGAGACAATACATGTGCTGTACGGATACATTTTTATATATTTTTTTATTTTTTTACTAAATCTGTTTTGTTTGTTACATTATACAACACTGTGGATGTATGTGATATAACAACAGAAGGTATTATAATAGCGGCAGAAGAAATGCTGTCACATGCAGAGATTTTAGGAGCAGCGTTAATGAGTGACAACAAGTCAAACGGGTTTTAATAACAGCGTTTATTGAATTGATTGAAAATATATAAGGGGACATGTAAGAATATAATCCATTGTAACCTGGTATAATGATTCTTAAAAATACAATTTTATTTCTTTGTTAAAAAATTGTCATTGCAAGTGGATGAGTTTGCAAGCTTAGTCACACTTAATTATACTAAGTTTTTAGTTTTAATTAGAGCAGCTCTTTTGAGACTAAACCTTTTACCATTAGGCCGTTTAAAACCTATGAGATAAAAAAGAAGAGTTCTTTCAGAATATTATTTACATTATTTTAATTAATGATTATAATCTCCATGGTCATTTTTGAAAAAAAGCACTTAATCCCTTAACCAGTTTCCATGATTTGCATTTTGCAAAAACATGCAAGCCCTGCAGGCTTATTATCTCCAATTTTTTTCAAACCAAACTTACTTTTAGAGGATTTTATTTTGTTCCTGTTCCAAGTCCTATTTCCTATCATAACACCTGTTTCTCATGCAGAGTGAACTGATTGGCAGAAAAGTAAAGTTTGCTTCCTTTTGCCAAGACAGAACATGGCCCTTGGCAAGGTTACCTTTGAAAACAGTTTTTCATGCAGAGATGTTGTAGAAGCAGTATTGCTGTTGCCATGATCCTCTGACTAATGAAGGGTCGGAGCAATGGTGTATTCATTCTCATTGCTGGTGGCACGTATATGTAGCATTTCTTCTGAGGAAAGTCACTCTGGTGTTTCAAACAGAAGCTAGAGGCTTAACCTTCTAGGAGGAAGGTCAGTGTTAGTTTTTATTGGTAACACAGAAGAAAGCAACTTTATAGCAATATGAAAGATAAATTCTATAGCAAGCTGAAACTCTTAAATTAAAACAATGAGTTTTCAGAAGATTTTTAACAAAAACTAGTGGGAAAACTTCCATGTTTACAAAGTTCCTTCTTTGAATCTCAGAGCAGGCTTATGCTTAGTGTTCCATATTGATTTGGGGAACCAATTCCTAACTAGGAGGGATTAGCATATAGACTGAATTTAAAGGTCAGAACTTCAGCAGCTCACTTACAGATTAATTTTTTTCTTTTTTCCACTTAATGGAAAAATGTGCAGCAAAAAAGGTAGAATATTCCTATTAGTACCAATTGTGTTTAGAAAACCTGGCTATTTCCTTTTCCTCCAGTATGTGCAGCAAATAATCTTTTCTGTGACATAGAATGAATATATTCTCAGGTATCTTCAACCCAGAATTTTAAAAGAAAGCTTCCAGTAAAAGTTATTTAAAATGCATAGGCTGTAATCTATTAAGGAGCCAGGAATTTCTAAAGTAAAATCTAAATTAATATATTAAGTGTCTCACAGCTAGAGAAATACTGAGTAAGTATTTATTCTAGCAACAAATGAGCAAATGAAGACAAAATGGAGGAACATATTTTAGGTAAATGAGTTAGTAGCTACTCTGTGGGTGTCCTCAGATAGTTAATAAAAGACCCTAATTCTCAGAAAGTGCCTAGTGAACTTCTTGTGTACTGTGATTCTTAAGAAACCATAGTATTCCTTTCATATGGAGCACTCTTCAAGGTGAGGGCCTTAGTTAACTTAGCAGCCACACTCAGTGATTATAATTGGCTGCATAGAAACAGCAACTAAACCCTCCCTTTATAACTGTTTTTTCTCAAACTGTTAACTAATTTCTAGGACAAACTTCTATGTCTTAGATTACACTTAGGTCTCAGATTACACTTAACTGATTGCAGGAGAATTTTTTTTTTTTGTGATTATCAGAATACGGTGGAAAAATACATACTAATTTTTTTTGTTTTCATTGTCCCAAGTGTACATTTCTACACTTCAGCTTGATAGAACTTACTTTGATTGTAATAAAGTATAATAACTTATTTTCATTGCACATACATTTTTTAAGAAATCAAAGCATCCCTATCATGTATCTTAGCCTTAAATAGCAATTGTGCTTTGACATTTACTCTTAAAATAGATTTTTCTAGGGAATCTTTTCTTTTTTTTTGCTTGATATTTTTAATTAAACATCAGCACTGAATATGTAAACTGAGGAGTTCCTATGAGACGTAATTTTGACACAGCACTTCTTCAACTTATTACAGATATTGTCATTTTTGCTTTCAGATACAGATTCATTTGCACTCTTTGACTGGTTGCACAGAAGCATCACAATGGGTAGACAAACTAAGTTTTTGCCTACTTTGAAATTGGCAGCATAGTGAAAGTGTAAACATCCCGTCATACCCAGCTTGCATTGTTATTGAACAATGCTAACCACCATTCAGTATTCCTAGGAGAATATACTTTAAGAGATGTTGTTAGGGGACAAAAAGGCATGCTGGCAGAGACAGCAATAGCCCTCCTTACCAGGGCAAGTCTGTGGCTGCAATCCTGTTGAAAACAATACTATATATCATAACCAATCTGAAAGAGGTCAACTTTTTAAATTCTCTGATAATCTAGTATTTTTGAACATGAGTGCTGCCTTTACATTTTAACAGGCATGTCTCTATGGGAAATTTGAAATGCCCTGTGTTGTTCTGGTAGTGTTACTGGAGACCAGAAAGATGTCATTAAATGGTATTCATAAGTCTATCCTGTTCATCAGTCTGTGCTAGAGAGGATGATATCTCACTACCTCAAATGTAGTTAGCCACTACTGAGAAAGTCCTCCAGAGAGAAACTCAAAGCTTAAAACTGCCTTGAATAGTCAGTCTCTCTCTCCCTTACCTCTTACTGATTATAAGGAGAGCCCAGAAAGCTCAGCCTTGCTGAAGTTAACCTTTGTGAATATCCCTCATGGTACTTCCATTCTTTCAGGACCAATATTCAAAATGCATTTTTTGACCAAACACCTTAAGGTACATATTTCAAGATTCATAAAATTGCTTACATACTCATTTTATGTAACTTTTAGTTTTGTGGTAGAATTTGCTCATGTGATAGAAATTGAACCTGTTTTTAGATGCAAAGTGAATTCGTACTGAGAAGCTGCAGGATCCTCTTTTCCCTTTCTTCAGGGTGTGTCATTTCTTCTTTCAAACCGAGTAATACCTCTTGTTAAATAAAACTGTTTAATAACAAGGTCATGGATTGTCTGTTGTATTTAACACTTTATTGAATAATGTGCCATTGGTTTGAAACTCTTTTCATGTTAGCTTGACATGTACATACCACAAACAGTTAAGTGTATCTAAAATAATTTTGAAGCATCCTTTGTGTGCTGTTAGTGATCTTTCTAATTAAGTTGACTTGGGTCTTGACTAGCAGGATGATTAGTTCATCCCTTCAGGTTTTTTTCAGATGGAATTTTCTATCTGTATATATTTTCAGAATCAGTACATTTCCTTGCTTCATCGTCAGCGGTGAGGCAGACATATAGTGCTTGCTTACAATAAGGCATATGTATTCTGTGACATGTATAAAAGAAGTACTGTAGAATCTTGAGCTTAAGATTAGTATCTTGACTTCAGATTTTAATTGGATTGTTTACTCTTGGTGCATGAGGATGAAGTGAATAACACCATAGGAACAACACTGTTTCTTGAACACAGTTAATTAATCTTTCTCAAGTTTTCTTTAAGTCATTTCTGCATAACTAGTGTAAATTGCTGTAGCTGTGTGATAAACCAGGTACCACCCATTATCATATAACATACGATGTACCACACACTTGATAATTGTCAAAACTTTATGTGATAACCAATAAAATCTCTGCACTTACACAAGTAGCAGGATGAATCAATTATGTCATTCCAGTCATTGAATTAGATAGTAAATTTTGTCACTAAATGTTTATGGTAGTAGCTCTGTATTTTCAGTAAGTTTTCTCAAAACTGGTACTCTACGCAATGAGTTTTTATCAATCTGGAATACAAATAACTACCTATAAGGTATTCCCGCATCAACCCTACAGAACAAAAATAAATATGTGCAATCCTAACAGAGAAATAACAGTCTGAGAAAACCTTTAGGAAACTGGATAGTTTGTTAGTTCGGTGCTATGCAGAAATCACTTATCTTCATGACTGTTTCATTTCCCCACTAGCAAGTTGAGGTATGACTATCTGAAGTTCAAACAGCAGCTCATCTGTCAATTATCTAGCAGAACTTGTGAGAGATTTGAACCATAACTGCTGAAATCACTCAAGTAATTCCTCAGCTGATAAGCAATTCTTTATATAAGATCAGCAGTCTTTCCTTGGATAATTGGTGGCTTATTTTTTTTACAAATCCCTTCATGATGTTCCTCTGACAAATTCAAAACTCAGCTTGTACGGTTCCGTTACATTATAGTATAGATGTGTGTAAGAGCTGACGCTCTTTGGTTTTCACTTGCTTATTCAGTGACATTTACCCTAACATGGCAAGTGTGTTCCATGACTTGGAAGTAGTATCTAACTGAAAATCCCAAGCAACAGAAAAAAACCCCAATTATTTGGTTCCATATTTTAGACTTTAAAATACAGAAGCAACACCTGTAGCACTTCCTTCTTTTAGATATTTTAACATGTTCTGCAAGGTTGTTTAATATAATACATTTGATAACCAGTGCAGCCAGTTAAACTGAGCTTTGCAACATTGAGGTTACTGTTCTGAATTTAATCTGGAATCCCAGAAAAGTCTATGCAGCAGGGGTCTGTGGGGTTCACCTGGTCCTACCTGCTTCTGAAAGCAGAGTCTTATTTAGGTTATCAAGGGCCCTGTCAAGCCAAGTCTTGAGTATTTCAACTGAGGGAGATTCCACCACTTTTGCAAAACTTACTCCAATGTTTAATTACTTTCTGGGTTGTCTTGGTCTCTTCCAGTGTAAGACTGAAAAAATACAGAGGAAAGAGAGAGGAAGCTGTGAGTTTTATCTTATTCTGTGCCCTTCCCTTACCCACCCCTCCATCAAAAGGAAAACCCTAAATTAAAAAAAAAAAAAAAAACTCTTTAACAATTAGCTAAAATGCATTCCAGAGAAAGCAGGTTGTTTTAATGTTTCATTTGACTCTAATTAAAATTGCAGCCAAGGACTGGAGCTTGTGTGTTGGTTAAGTCCTTAATGTCAGCAATGACATAAGTTCAATCATACTTTCTGTCATCTTTTAATTGTTAGTAATTCATCAAAGAAAAATCACTACTCTGAACTTTGAACAGCAGTTCTTCAGGGAATTTGCTGAGATGTTCCCAATTTCAAACAGTATTGAATACCTCCTATTGAAAAAGTAATTTTTAGATCTTTTTTCTATTGTGTTTACAGGGCAGCCAAAAATACTAATTAATTTTTAAAAACATAGGTCATAAAAAGTACAATTCTTCATATTATTCAAACACAATTTCGTATTGTTTAACATATAATACCAATACAGCTTTTCTTTGAAAAATTAAAGTAGTTTTTATATATTTAAAGGCAGCAATGAAGACCAAGTCTAACTTAGTAACTTTTTACTGATTTAAATCTAATTCTGTGTCTTTTTCCAGAAAGAACTGCTGTCTTAAGATTCAGTCTTTTAAACTTTTATCATGCAGAATGAGTAGGACACCAATAAACTAATGATACAGCTGATTTGAGCAGAAGTTTGTACCCTTGCTTATATTGTATATAGCATTTTCAATTTGTAAATTACATTTTTAGAGTGGCAATCTCTTTAGTTCTTCTGTATGTTAACCTTCTAAAGATATTTCTTTACCAAATGAAGCAATACCAAGACATGCTGTGTTGTTTTTAAACTTCGTTTAATGCAAGAAAAATAAAAACTTAGAGTTGGAAGAAAAATGCTATTCATGCAGCTAGTATTCAGTAACTCATTTGAAAGAATTCCATTCTTGGGCACTTTGGTGTTAGAAGCCATACGCTTTTACATGGTGTTCTCAAGTGGACTGTCAGCCATAGCTCAAGCATTTGTAAAATAGACTTTATGCTTAGAACAGTTTAACATTGGTTTTGAAAGATGTTTTGGGTTTTTAGTAGAAAATTACTTGTTAAAAAGCAGTGGGTTTGTAACTTACTAGTATTCCTATTCAATAATTAATTCATTGTACTAAACTGTGACAGAAGCCTATTAATGAAGGCATTATTTCATTTTATAAACTTCCCTGTATATGATCATCACATTGTAGAAGCCCTTGATCTGAAGGTTTATTTATACCATTCTAGCTTACTACTTCCTAAGTCCTCTCTCCATAAAGTTCTCTGAAGAATTTTGTTCAGAAGTGGTTTTATTACAGTTCGGGTCCCTGCTATGCTCCCACATTTTAACATGATCTTTTTAAGAGATTATTCACAAGGTAACTGGACAAGGCCTGACTAATCAAGTCTAGTCTATGGTGCTGCTTCTAAAACAAAGTGTATACAATTTTGGAAGCTTGTTCTGACCTCTTAATCACCAGATAAATTCTCTCGCATTCATTTTAAAATTCTCTGGAAAATCTGCATATCCTTTTTTAAAGCTTGTTGATCCGTTGACTTCATAGGGTGGTCTTACAAGATTTTGTGTAACGAAATGGCTCACTACTACAACTTTTCAGCTACTTCAGATACTTTTGTGTCACAGCACTGTGCTGGTCCCTCCAGCCCACTACTGTTGTACTCCTGTATTTGGACAAGTGCAGCATATTCTAATGCACTCTCCACAGCACCACTGAAGTACCTTCCTGTGTTGTGTTCTTAATCATCAGCGTTGTCTCCCTGCAGCTATTTTTAGCTTGGATTTATGTATAAATCTGAGAGGCAAGCCCAAGGACAAACTGCAATATCTTCAGTCAGATACAGCAGTTCAGAAGACAGCAGTTGAGGCCGGTGGGCAGTAGGAGCTTGGAATCTGCAGCTGTGGTGTACGACCAGGCAAAAATAAGCCTGAATTTAATATAAGTACAGGATATTTTGCACTGGATAGGGTAGTTATCAGGGAATGAAAGGCAGGATGAAAGAGGCTCGGGAGTAGCAACCATTGGGTGAGACAGGCTGTTGGGCTCTGACCTGATTTAGGGACTTATTGTAAAGGCAAATTCAGACAAGGGGCTGGAAGAATTGGGGAGCACAGGTTGATGCTTAGGCAGTTTTCCTTTGTTGAGGTCTGTGCTAAAGTGGCGAGGTGGAATGAACATGGGAGTCACTTAGCTGAGCTAAGTGACACTTAGACAGTTGTTTCTCTGCCTTAACTGCAGGCAGGCATTTTGTTGGTTTGTTAACACTACATGAAAACCTTGCCTACCTGTCATTGTTAATTGTGATATGAAACAGTACTAAAATAGTATTTTATGAACAGCACTGAATAAAGAGAAAGAATTTGTTCACAAGTCTTAAAAGCTTTAGTTGGTCAGGTTATGCAACCTTACGTGCTGATTGCCTATTTTACAACATCCTAGTGTTCAGTCATCTTCAGTTTATTACAAAGTATAGTTTACGGGTTGTTTTTCGTTAAGTTACTCCCCACTTTGTATTTGCTCTGTTGAGTATTCTGTTGTGGATGTAAGAGTGATTATGGGAGCTACGTAGATTTGACTGTTGCTAAACAGAGAACTTTTTTCTTGTCTTCTTTGAATTTAATCATATATTTTAATCATTTCTGTAATTGCTTGTTGTCATTCTGAATTATAATTCAATCATCCAAACTGCCTTTTCATTTAAAGAGCACACATTTTAGTCCATTGTCCAGGTCAGTCACAGGCTTTGTTGTTGTTGTAATTGGGTTAGCCCTCTGATCACAGGTGATTCCTTTAGTGAATTCAGAAGCAGAAAGGGCATTTAATTCTGGTCTTTCAGTGTGATATGTTGACAGATTTCCTTAGCTATTGAATGGTCAAGCAGTCCTTTCTGGGGTCTTCCTATAACTACTGAGCATTCTTACGGCATAGTTTGTGTTGTTCTTTGTGCCTTAGTAGTTTTGTTTCAGTTTGTGCCCAGTTCTTTCTGATTTTGTCCCTAAATTGCGAGTCTATTATGCTTACTCTTTTGACACAGTATTTATTTCTACTTAATCACTTCCGAGTTCAAGATTGGTGAGGAGTTATGATTTATCCATAATGGCTTTTTCTTACTATTCTTCCTCATTCAGATAAATTGTGCTTGTTTGACCAGCAGTTCTGTTTCCCTAATGACTGAAAAGAAAGATAGAAAAAGAGAAAGGAGACCAGTTAGTTCAAGATTTGGAATACTTGGAATATAACCAGTTCATTGTGACTTCAATTTGATCTCTTCTATCTCTTATTTCATAATCACTTTCATTACATTGTCCTAAGGTCACTAGATAAGCAGCCCTCTAGTTAAATGTGTCCTAAAAAGTCTCATTTCTAGTTGCCTCCTTTGTCAAAAACAGCCACAAACACATTACAAAACATTAGGGAATTGTCTGATGTCTTCTGCAGTTGATGGAAGTCTCAGGTCTCCTGATTCAGATCATTTTCGTAGAAAGCCTTGTTTGTGATGTTCCTCTCTATCACATTCTTCCCATGAAAATACAAAGCCCTTGCCTAGTCTGATTCTGTACTTCAGCAGGTTTCAAGTGAATAGGCCTCATTATAGCTAATTTTTTTTTCCCAGTAACATTAAATAATTTTTAGAATTTGTAAATTAGTTATTATCTTACAAGCTCAAAATGTTTTATTCAGGAAGAAGAAGCATGTATGTCCACAGTTACTGCCATAACTTTTTGTATGCTTTTATACATATAAACCACATTTGAGATACAGCAGAAGATGACACCATAACTTAACTACATATATACTTGTAATTTTTGCTCTCTTATGTTCTTTATAAGCAATGAAAAGTCCGTAATTAATAACTTATCTCAGTATGATGATTAACCTTAAATAACTAAGAAGGTGGCATCTTGCTCAAGTTAGTAGAGAGTTGATGAGGCTGGTCTCATGGGCTCTATATTAAATACCAATTTAATGGAATCTATATTAACGGAATCTATATTAAATACCAATTAAACAACTGTGTGAGATGGCCCTAATACTGTGAAAATACAGCTAGGAAGCTTCTTTTGGTTCCACCACTAGTGAAGTGTGATAGTTTTACATTTCCATAAGAAAGGCATTATTCATTTTTCACAGTTTGTGTGTTAATGTATTTTCTTTTTCATGTATGAGTAAATATAATAATTATCTCCTAGGTAATAAGTCTTTTCCCATTAGGAGATTATAGATATTTTTTTTTCCCCACAAATCACTTCATAATAAAACTTCTACTGGCATTTCTTGGCCTAACATAGTGCACTCAGTGATTATTATGCCATGGTTCTATCAGAGTGGCAAAACTTAAATTTTTCTAATACATAGCCTATATTTAATTTCTTTGAGAAGAAACTTCATTAGGTCTTTATGAATCAGTTTCTGGAGAAAAATTCTCTTTGGGTTTTAGATTTAAAATACCCATGTAGAAGAATATTCCACCCAAATCTTACAGTAAAACTTCTTTTTAAGCCCTTATTTGCAGGAATATTTTTTCATATATATCCAGATATAAAACAGTTACTCTTAAATGGAAATTGTTAATTATTGAAGGGTTTCTGCCATTAGATAATACAGGATTGGAACAAGTGAGTATCATTCTACTTGAATTTAGAGGCTCTTTATGTTACGAAAAGGGTATCCTCAGGATGTTTTATGTATTACAAAGCATGGAATTAAATTATAAATTAAATAAAACCATTATGTGTGCTTTAGTCACACAGTAGAACTCGTCTGTCCAACAAACCAGTCAATACGGCTGAACACTGGTAGAGTAAGTGTTTTTTAACTAAGTTACACATATGTTTCAAACAGTAATTCAGTTACAGCATAATATTTTCCTGTGCTGTTATTTAAGATAATGCAAGTCCATCTTGTTAAGCTTTGTGAAATTAGGAATTAGAGATTACAGAGACTAGATTTTGAAAATTCATTTGATACAAAATCTGGACTGTCACAGTTTAAAAACGGACTAAAAATGTGTCTATGTATATAAACACTTTATATTCTTGTACATATGTATAAAAGCAGAAATTTAAAACAGTGGTCAATGGACTGCGAGTGGTTCAGCAGCCTTCTCCTGTCTGCTTTCTGAAGGAACTTTCTGTGCATTGCTGACAGTATCCCTCTCAGTTGCTTGCCAGGTGGCCAGTTTGGGAGGATCACTAGTAGGGTAGGAGGGGATGTTACAGAGCTATACAGCAGCCGCTGTTGCACCCTGCCTGAACAAGGCTTCTGCTGCTGCAGGGTGCAGAGCTGGTCTCCATCCTGCATCACCACCTGCAGCAGTCACGGTGCAGCAGTTCAGGACCCTTCACAAAGGAGAGGTGCATTTGGCACAGCAAGGGGACACTGCCACAGGCTGGTTGTCCCCAGTACCCTGGAGCTGTACTGGCAGCTGAGGCGCTGAAGTCACAGTGACACTGTGCTGCCATGCATTTGGTGGGGATGCAAGACAGAGGCTAATGGGCATGAACTGGTGCACTGGTACACTTGCACCAGTTCAGATTTCCATGCTATGGTCAAGAATGATAGTGAGATTTATTTGGAGGTGTAAAGGTATCTTCACTGTCTTTTCCTTTCCAGAAACATTTTTGCTTACATTCAAAGCAAATACTGGGTTTTCATACTGTTATTTTGTAATGCTTCAAAGTTTATTATTAGCCTTAAAGATCGTGTGAAAGTCAGGTGTTTGATCTGGTGAGCATAATATTTGAATGATGAATCTGATAGATCGGTTACAATAAAATGTACAGAGGGACAGCAGAGCACAAGAGGAATTTTTGTTTACTCGTAGATCATGATGATTCCAATAGCTTCAATGTACTAAATAACTCTTTTATGTTCTAGTGTAGCTATATATATGTGTTTGTGAGGAGGCAAAACAACCCTGGGAACTAAGCAAAACTTATCTCAATTAGGCCTTAAGAATTTGTACTGAGCTTGTGACAGAGAACATTAAGTTCAGTGATGCCGTTAGTGAAGGAACAGAGGTATCCCACGGTGCGGTCAGTGTGGGCAGGGAGGCTGGCACAGCATGGTCCTGCTCTACTCATAGGTGTACCAGCTGTCCCCTCCCCCAGGCTCGCTGCCCTCCTTTCCTCCACTGTGCAGTGAGTTTCCCCTAACAGCTCCTGATTTTGTGAGAGAACTGCCCCAGGTAGGTGTCATGCCTGTTCTTGTGCTCGGGCAGTCTTTAGAGTTTCTATGGAACAGTTTCCATAGGGAGCAGTGTTCCTTTTATCCCCCTTTAAAGCTTTAAGGGCTAAAGTCTTGCCTTAAAGGGAATCCGCATTGAGGTGCTTATGGGGTTGTGGTGTTCCTGCAGCAAAACTATCAAGAAACAGGAAAAGAAAAAAAGTTTTGCAACCTTATTTAAATTGTAGTAAATGGGGTGATAAAGGGCAGAATCACTGTGTTTAGTATTACTCAGTGCCACAGGTGCACAGTAATAAACAGGATATAATTATGGAAGTCTTAATGTGATATTAGCTATGTAGTTTCATTTCTTTCGTACTGTAGCATAATTGTGTATTTAGGAACCCCTTCAGAGACATTTCCTTCAAATTTTAGATTTTTTTATAGACACTGAGGTTAAAAATAAAAATAATTATTTCTATAGTTAGTAAATTTATAATGCTTCAGGTATCCCTGGAACTTCCTATACCACCGCCTTATAAGTATATAGCACTGATATGTAGCAATAAAAAAGGCAAAATAGAGTAATACCATTATCTCCAATTGAAGGCAATGTTACCATTAAGAGAATCTGCCCCAAAGGTTGTATGTGTTTCTCAGATATGCCACATAAGTTTTAGATAGACTTTGTGTTGAACATGTTTCTGTGGAACAGTAGAATACTGATTTTGCCTCTGGCTTCCTTCCAATTGGCTTTTCATCTCCAGAGTTACAGTTAAAAATAATATTGGTTAAAGGCCACCTCTTGGTCTCTTCCTTTAATTGTACATCTGGGTACACCAACTTGTACTTTTAATGCCTAAGTTGCAGTATGGTTACCTCTGTCTAAAATATTAACCAGATAAGTCACTTCTAACCCTATACTAGCAACACAATGGTCTGTCTCCTTTGATGAAATACAAAATTAAAACCATTAGTCAAGACAGAGCTGTAATAACACCATGTATCATTTGACACAGTGCTCAAACTTTGTAAAGTGTAGAAGTAATATCCTTCTTTGGTCTTCGTTTAACAATCGTGTGCTTTCACAGGCTTTTCAAGAGAACATTTTAGACACTGGAAGTGCCTGGAAATCAAATCTTTATTAAATATTTATGGAGGAGGACACCTAATGACTTCTGGGGGACCCTGCAAAGAGATTCAGTATCCACAGAGTGCACTTATCATCGCTTGTTATTATTATTGTTGTTGTTATTAATTATTTAAGTGCTGGCAATTTTCTCAAAGCTGTACAAGACACAAAAAAATACTATTCCAGCCTTTTAAAACTTTGTCTCAATTAAACTAATGTGTAAAATACACTAACTCACTATGGAACAGACACTTCTGAAAAGCAAGCCTGGTTCTGAGGGAGAGCACCTTTTTTTACTTTGCCTCACATTACCTCTTCTTTCCCTCTGCCATCCTCACTTACCTGCCTTGCAAGAGCAGAAGTTGCTGCAGGAAACAAATGCATGCTGTTAGAGAAAAAGTAAATGAAGGCCACTGTGTGCTTTCTGATGTTCACAGTAACTGTAGGTAGTTTTGATTTTTCCATCTCTCCTGTGACACCTTGCTGGAGAGGTTGGGAAGGGGCACTGTTACTGCCTTCTGAAAGAGGAGGCCTGCATACCCAAAGGCTTTGTGGACCTAAGAAAGGTCAGGGCAAGAGAAAATGGGGCCAAAGTTCTTTGTGGACTGGGTGAAAATAGAAGAGGTTGGCTGCTTGGCGTACCGGTACTGATTGTCATTGCATGGAGGGCACTTGACAGTCTGAAGGAGAGAGATTAAAAAAACAGACGTAGTACCCAGTGCTGCTGGTGAAAAAAGGGGGGTTATTTTTAGGTGCTATTCAACATCTAGGCTAAACAGATACGCATAAGATTTTTAAAAGACAAAGCAGATTAAAATTATGAGGAGGCTTGTTTTGATGGGCAATACAGTTTGACAGAAAGTGGAACATTGTAGCACGTGTGTTTCAAAATGGTTAGGTAGCAGTGATACCAAACAAGCAACTGGACATTTGATTAGCTTGTGTGGGTAGAGACAGGGAGGAGGCAACCCTGAATTGAAACTTCTGACCTTAAATAATGAGGAAATGGTGCAGAATACAATACTATCATCTTCCTTGAATAATAATTGTGTAGATCCTGATTTATGTTTTGCAAAACAAACTAGCAGAGAAGGAAGTTTGGCAGTTACCAGCATGTGAATGAATTTCCACAAGAACAGAGGATAAAATGACAAATAATTAGAAATGGGAACTACCAGTAAAATAAAATTAGAAGAAAGAGTAGGCATCACAGGATGTGACCACTGAAATCCCAGTGCCAAGGAGTGTTCAAAACCTTTGGAGAAAAAAATGACTGAGAACGAAGTGGCCTCAAGGATTTTCTAGGACAGGGAAAAGGAGCCTGTGAGAGCAATTCATTCAAACTAAGCTGGAAACAAAAGTATGCTAAACTAGACTGCACACAATTCAAATGAGAAGCATTGGCAGATGGAGAGGTGAATATGTGTGTATTGGTTCTTGCAGGTAGCTCCTCCAAGCTGTGTTCATTACAAATTATGATGAACTGAAACCATTGTGTGTATTAGGTCTTTTATGTTAATTAGGAATTGATTATGGTTTACTAGCAGGTTTGTACATACCACACAATGTTATAACAGATCTGTGTGTGTTGTTTAATATATATCTGTCAGTTGGCAAAAGAAAGACTTTAAATCAGTAAAACATTTGTAGTTTGGTGCAGTTACTTCTGGTTTGGACCATTATCTGATTTTTCTAATATTATTTAAAAATAGAAAGCTCTAACGTTTTAGCACCAGTGGATTCTTCTTTCAGTTTATTACACATTTCCAGACACTTTCCTGTTGGATAATGTTTACTTCATTAAAAACGATTACACTTCCTTTTAATATTCCTTTACTTTGTAAAAGGAGAACAACATCCACAGATTTGAACTGTATTTCCTGAATTTAAACAATGTAAGTTTTTTCAGATGTTAAATGCATTTAAAAATAGAGCTCCTGAAACCACACATGTAAAGAATTATCACATCTAGAATTAAATATTGAAAATCTTAGTTTATTGCAGTTTTCTACTGCAGATTAAACAGAAACATCAAAAACTTTAAGTATAATCTTTTGCCTCAAAGTTTGAATGATGTAATCATCAATCCATCACATCACACAATCCATCGAAGTGTTCAGCCCAAAGTAAGGAAAATCATGTAACATCAATGCATTGAGATTTGTTTCCCTGAACAGAAACACTAAATATGAACTTAGAGTGAGTTAGATTTTTAGAAAAGTTGCTTCCTGCAAATAAGGAGGGAACAAAACAGCCTTTTAAACAAAATCTGAACAGATTGGTTCTTGCATTATTTTTTACCTTTAGAAGTACTATATTCTGTGGGATGCTTATCGTGTGTGAAAGAAATGCTAGTTACCTGATAACAAGTTTGTATGATTGTGTGCATGGAGTAGTCTGTGGAATATGCTAGGGAAAACTATGGGAAAAGACAGAGAAAATGTCATAATTTTAGTTTGGTGATAGCCATGATAACTAACGGGAGATGAGGAGCCGTTCATTATGCTACCTGTAGTTCTATCTGGATATGGATATGTTGCGCTTTGGTAAAGTTTACAAAACTGCTTTTGCTCCCAAGTGTCATTTTGCATAATAAGGAAGGGAAGGCAGATAGCAGTTACTGAATTTTGCAAGATGAAATCAGGAGTCTTTATGAAAATTACAGGATCATAAAAATGTAAATCTGGAAGAGTAATAATTTACTTTAAATTCATTCTCTGTTATGAGGCAATTATCAAGTATACTAGGAATATCCATCACAAAACTACATCTAACCTCTTATACCACACTGCTTCCTAGGAAACTTGTTCTCGTGTTTAACTGTTCTGACAGTAAAGTGGGGGGACATAAGCGAAACAATCTTTGCTACAAGTGGTTTCTTTTTCTTCCAGAGGTCATGGAGAACAATATATCAGTGTCTTTTTTAATAGCTACATTTGATGTGTTGTAAATCTGTTGTTATATGGCTCCTTCATATCACACCACCTAAACTCAGTACACTCAACCTGTCATTCAGTTGCTAAAAAATCTATCTGGAAGTGATTTTATCAATTTTGAAAATGATTTTGAAATTTCCTGAGCTGGAAACAGGAGTGTGAAACAACTCCGCAATAAGAAATCACCCCGTGTGCCTCGCACTTTTTAATTTCATTAATACAATGCTGAATGAGGTTCACTTGCATTGTGCTGTTGACTCCTGAATAGTCCTGTAATAAGTTTCTACCAGTATTTGTTCTCTTTGCCTTTATCTTTACCAAAGCAGGGGAAAAAAAAATACAAATCTCTGTCTGTTCGTTTTCTCTGCTTTAACCTGAAGAGGGTACAAATCCCTGTCTGTTCGTTTTCTCTGCTTTAACCTGAAGAGGGTACAAATCCCTGTCTGTTCGTTTTCTCTGCTTTAACCTGAAGAGGGGTCTAATTTTGTGTATATTTAGAAAGAAAACATGTTGAAATCAGACTTCGGTTTTACATTATCGTATCATGAGTAATAAATTATTTTTAATTATTCAAGGCTTGCTGGTGAACTCCTGTGTACTTCTGGGCAGGATCTGAGTTATAGGGAAAAATGGGAAAATAATATTTATAGTTTTTTGTCATGTGTAAAATATAAAGTATATGTAAACTCAGTAACCAAATAGGAGAAGTACATAAATTAATAGAAGTTCTGTTGTCAGTTGCTTGTGAGAGAGTGTGTAAGAATAATTTTGGAAAATTGATGTGGTGGAGCATGACAGTTGTCTAAGTAGTTTGTAATCAGAAATCTTGAGTCACGTCATTGTTAATAGTATATTAAATCTGTTAAATATATATTGCTACTGCAGCTGTCAACATCTCCGTTTTCCACTTTCCTGCCATACAGACTCTCTCTTTAACTTTTCTTTCCCTCGCTGTCCTTTCTTATGCTCCTTTCCCTGCTGTCTTTCACCCTTTCTCTTTCCCCTCTCTGTTTTTCACCTCTTGCTACACACTTGACAGTATAGCAGCAACTTTCACACCCTTGTTTGCGAGAAAGTGCAGAAGGAAACAGTCAGAAAATTCTCATGGTATTTTAATATTTGCAATATGAAATAAAAATAGCTCTCCTTACAAATAAATTACCAGGAAAGACAAAGCCAAGTGACAAACTATTCTTTCTTTTAAATCACTGAATTTAAATGAAGTTAAATGTTTCGGGTCAGATGTGGGTTAAGATGGGAAAAATGAAAAAACTTTTTGGTTGCCTAACTCTGATAAGAACTGAGAGTTCTACTGAGACAAAGTCATCATGCCCGAGACCATCAGCAGAACAGGCAGCAGGGTATACTTTCTCATCAGATAGCACCAGTTCAGGCTTATCAAAATCAAATTAGCTAGCAGGAAGCCAGAATTCAAACACTGTTGGTTGCATTTGTACTTTTAGTTCTTCACCTGATGTATCTCTTTGGGTACTAGTTACCAAAGCGTGACAATTTGTAACTAAATGGTTGTGAAGTCTATGAAGTCTATATTTGTATGATACAGTGCAGTGCTCCAAGTAAGCTAGGTCACATCCTACATTAATGCAGCCCTCTGCCACAGCTGATTTGTCCTACAGAGAAGCGTTATCTGCATCAGCACAGCACTGCATTGTGCTGTGTAGATGGTACCTACATTCTATTTGTTTCTTTGTGAGTGAGGAAGATGTACTATGTACATACTGAAGTATTCACAGAACTTAGTATCTGTTTAACTGGATTCTTATTGTTTAAATTTTATTAGACAGTTGTTAGGTTAAGGCATGAGGGTTTTCTTCTTTACTGACAGTGTGTGGGAAGCTACATTTGCATGAGCACTGAATTTGGTTGTGGTGCACAAAACAACGTTTCTGATCATTTTTAATGTAGTTGATAGTTCATAATAAATTTTGCTCTTGATTTGCATCATGAATCCACAGTTAATTATGAATAGCTTTATTTCTGATGCAAAGGTGCATATAATTGCATTTTAAATAAATCAGACAAAATAATTTGAGATGTGTTTTGATATGTGATTATATATCTCTCTAAATGTATTTTAACATTTAAACCAAATCTCCTTCCATCCTCCAGGCTGAAAAAAGCAATCCATCGAAGCGTTCAGCCCAAATTAAGGAAAATCATGTAACATCAATGCATTGTGATTGGTTTCCCTAAACAGAAACACTAAATATGAACTTAGAGTTTTTAGAAAAGTTGCTTTCTGCAAATAAGGAGGGAACAAAACAGCCTTTTAAACAAAATCTGAACAAATTGGTTCTTGCATTAATTTTTACCTTTAGAAGTTCTGTGGGGTGCTTATCGTGTGTGAAAGAAATGCACACAAGAATTGTTTCATAAAGAGATGTGAAACCTGAGATAATTTATGGTTAACATTTTAATGATGGTATTTACAAAGTTACTTATTTAATTGATATGTGAACCTTAACATGTCTTGGATGCATCTGGTTCCTCATTGGAGAAAATCTCACTAGGAAGTATCAAGTTCTTTCAATGTGTTCTCCAGGGATTTCAGATTTACTTCTTGTCTTCAAAAAATTTCTGTATTATTAAAGTTTCATGCACTGTGACTTGATATTAACACCCTGGCAGGTTATTGCCTTCTGTCCTGTTTCTGTTTTCCTGATTTGCAGCATTGGAAGAGCTGTAGTGAGACAATTCTTGCTATGTATTGCTGCCCATAAATGTTTTTGATAATCGTCAGTTCAGATACTGAAATAGGTATGGAAGGGCTACTGTATTGTTACTGTTCTAGGTGATCTCTTCTAGGTTTGCTAGAGATCAGGTAAATTGCTGAAATTAGTAGGTGTGTCTGTTTTCTTTCTGTACTGTTGACTGGAGATTGTTGATCCGTATGCAAATCACATTTGTCTAAGGATAGGAAATTACTTGGATGTGTTTTTATCTCTTTAAATCTTGGTTTTGAGATTAATGGGAAAGTGCTCATGGCTGCTAGAAAGGTTTTTGTATGTGATTCTGTCTTGTGGTGCATGTTTTTCAATATTAAGCATTTCTTGAATAAATTAAAAAACATGGACTGTGGTGGTTTCAGTAGAAAAGATTTTACTGTGGATTGAATGAAATCCAAGCATTAATGCCAGTTAATGACAGAGATACAGACCAGGCAAAAGTGAAACTGGATCACTGTTCTTCAGGTATCTGTCTGCCATCATTGATCTAAAAACTAATTTACTGAGGAAATCAGTAGGTGCTGAGCTGTTAACTGAAAAGACTGTAATATTTCAAAGATTCACTAGTGTGTAACACTAAACAAATATGATATAATGTTTTATTTAAAAATAGGAGGTATTTCTTCGTAACTTTGCTGTATTCATTTGTTGGTTCACTTTTTTGTTTGGAGTGCCGAGGCAGTAACTTCATGGTGCTGAGTACAGCTGTCCTTCCTACGCTTACTTTGTCTTGGAGAAATCCTTGGGGTTTTTTGAAACAAAAATAAAGTGCAATGAATAGTGATGTTTTAAGAATCAATTGCAAACCTTTGTTTGCATGTTTATTCTTGATATTTTCTTCATACTTGGTAATTTGGTAGCCAGTATTTTTTATTAAGTTATCATATTTTTTGTAGTTCTTTTATTTTTTTTAATTATTTTTCCCCATCAATTTACATGTTTTAAAATATTATTGACACAGGAATTAAATGGTGTGATTAAAAATTGTGTGAATGAAAAAGGTTTTCAAGTAGCAATGATAATGTCAGTTCAATTAGCATTAAAGAATCAAACAGCTGTAGTATCCAAGTCTTATCCAGTAGCTTCACTTTTATAAAAAATTTTAAACCATCCTGCAGTATGGGTTGCTTATAATGTCTGTCAATAAGTAACTCAAAGAACAATTTCCAGCCCCTACTTAGTGAGATTGTTTTAGAATGAATGTCAGAACACAGCTTCATCATTTAACAGCTAATTCCAAAAATACTATATTTTCATATATATCAGCACATCACATATATCCCATACATCAAAAAAAGTTACATTTGTAAAATATTTTCTACTGTTACTTGGAGGTGCTAATCTCATACATTTCTCTTGGTTCATTCTAATTTAGGGGTTTTTCTGTCATATAATCATCTTTTTCTATCATTTATATCCTTCCTTCAATGTACATTTACAGTCATTACAATATAAGAGAGGATGCAGCAAGCAGTTATTTTTTTATCCTTTATTCATTCTTTTATGTCTCCACTTTAAAGTTTTAATTAGTCCAATAAGCAAATTATTGTCCTTTCTAAATATGAGCATAAATAACACTTTGATTCAGTCATTTAGTTTTCATGGGCTCAGAGTGATTAAAAAATTCATTTTTATATTAATTAGTTGCTTGATAATCAAGTCATTATTATCAATTTACTCAAAATACTGAATGGAGAAAATTAGGATGGGCATATGAAATTACGTTTTCTACTTTTCAAGCAATCCAGGAAGTTTAACAAATAACCTAATGCAGCCTTTCATCACAAAGTAAAAATGGTTGTTCTAAGAGCAACAGCTATTTTATTCACCAGCAAGAGACATTCAAGCTTTTATTTTATACAATGTTTATTTTGTTGTTTGGGTTTTTTGTCTTTTAACACTTTTTTATTGATGAGCAGGCTGTCTCTCTCAGGTGATCACTTGGACCACAAATGTCATGTACCCTGTTTTTATTGAGTTTTATACTCACTTCTTCTGTTGACATGGTACTATTATTAAGAACATTTTAAGATTTGAGTACAGTTCTGTCATCTGCTGATATGGGATAAAACCTTATACATAGTGACAGACACTGATCTCTGGAAATTGCTTTGTTTCAGTATATCTAATTTTCTTCCCCACATGATCTCTAGCTGTTATTGTGGCCTTTCCCCCAGTAACTCACACCAATATTCAAATGCTGTTGCTAGCCCAGCAGTGTATGAAAGATATATCTGAAGTGTAGGATTGCAGGTTTCCTACTATTGTGCCTGAAATTTGTAATGATGTGTTCTAAGGCAGGGGTCTAAATAACATTGTTTTCTGAGAATGAAGAACTGAACTATATAAAAAATCTCTTTGTATAGTATCTATTGTACTAACAAAGCATCTCAACTTAGATTATCATATATGCTTGAACTTCTAGCAGTGTAATTACCTTATATATATTTTTATGAGTTTACAAGACTGTACATACTGCCATTATTTCTTAGATTTGTCTAGTTTGATCACATTTCAGTATTCTTTTCTTTTAATGTGTTCTATAATAACTTAATAATAATTCATCGCTGTTTTGTAATTGACTAGCAACTAAAAAAAAAGGCTGTAACATATATTATTTTTCTTATGATGAATGTATAAATCAGTATTAATCTGTATTAACCAGTGCAATCTTTATGGCAAAATTGGCCCTTTGTAATCTGTCCTCTGTCTGGGGCAGGAAATAATTGCACATTTAAACCTGGTTGCCCTTCCTCTGCATGCTGTTATGGTTATGGTTTTAACAGCCAAGAAAGCTGAGCGGAATTGCAATTTAATTTCAGAATTCAGATTGCCAGTTTCCTATACAGCTATTTGATGGATGCTGATGATAAAGCTTATTGAGGTATAAATGAGAAAAGCTGACATTTCTCAGGTCACAGAAATTATTGAAAGCTCATGCATGTTTCAGGTTTATTTTAAATGTGACCATGCATAATATGTCCTAGTGGAAATTATTTTTGCTTTCCTTTATGGAGCAGAATTACAAAATATCTCTGTGTTTTGAGGGGTTAAATTTACATGCTATTGAATGAGCTACAGCAGCTTTTACAGGCGTATTATTTTAATAAATGCATTTGTGGTTAATTGCTCCCTTGACGATAAAGGGAATTGAATTGCCAAGCCCCAGAGCTAAAAACCTCTCCAGATTTAGCCCAACAGCCAATGCTTTGTAACTGTTGAGTTTCAGCAGCTCATAGCCTCTGTGTATGGGGGCAAAGAGGGATTTGTATTATACATTTACTTTTGGAATAGATACTCACTTACATTGGAGCCATAGTGCAGATATTTATCTCCCAGAGAGAACAGCTTGTCTTAAGTGAGGGAATGACTCTTCAAGTAACATGGTGACCATCATAGGATGCCCATTGTAATAAGGCAGAAAAGATCTTTTGGTGACAGTTTGGCAGTGGAAAAACTTAGTCATGGATGGAGCTGTCATGCACACCAGGTGGCAGCTAAATACACTGTTCAGGAAGCCCTTTAGAAAGCCCTTCAAATCAGCCAGGATGTTGTTCAGGCATCTTAAAGTATTGTTTGGCATGTCCACTTCACCCGGTAAGGGCTTCTGTGCGTAGTGTTTGCAGGAATTCTTGAAATGTCGGAGAAGCATTACTGGTTTTGGTTAACTCAGTTAATGAAGGATTACTGGCAGGTTGGGATTTTTCTCTTTAAGCATTTCTGTGGTAAGTTTGCTATGCTGTGCTGAATTAGTTCTCTGTATAGAAAATTCCCATTTTATCAGCTTTGTCTGGCTTTGAGCACTTTGGGACTCATTTTAAGTTGTAATGGTTGACAAGAAAGTGCCCAATTTATTGTGTAAAAGTAGAAAATACATAGTGTTTTGTAACACAGTTTTGTAATTCCTCTCTTCATCTGGATTGCTGATTTTAAGGGGTGAAAAACGTTTTAAGGACAGAGGGTAGGCTAGTAACATTTCAGTGTACTAAACTAAACTAAAGGTTCTTGCTGGCTTTCACTGCTTATGTTTTAACATCCTAGGTCTCAATATTGTAATACTTATGTGTGTTGTCTTTTTTCAAAAGAACAGATTTTCAGTTGGCAGCTATGGTCTTCAGGGAGCACAACGAGCTTGGGCAAAAATAGTGGAGGTAGGTTTTATATCAAAAGACTTACTGGTATAGCTGGCATTTAGAGGAGTTATGAAAGGGTAAGAACCTGTAGATTGATTGTGTCTCTGCTCTTTGAAGGTGATGTGTTATATGCTGTGTTTTGCAGAAGGAAAGTTACATAGAGACTGCAAGTGTTTTGTTCTGATATATTTTTATTCTTGCAGTTGTGCATTTTTTTTTACTTTGGCTTGGATAATTGCAGCTATAATTTGGAGTTGTTCAAAATTTCTTTCTGAATAGGCTTACAAGTCTCCTGACAAACTTTATTCTTCAAACTTTGAAGGCAAGGTGGTTGACTGAGGTGGGCTTTTTGTCTATATTATTGAGGATTTTTTGTAGGTTGTCCAAGACTCATGAAAGAATAAAAGTTTTTCTCCTCATGTAGGATCTAGGCTCTGATGGCTTTTGTCTGAGTTATTAATGGATGGGTTAACAGCCTAGGGAGATATTGTGGGTTCCATGTTCCTCTATGGAAAGAGCCACTTGGTTGCTGTTTAGGTTCCAGCTTGTTAGAGTACAGATAAGTGGTATGCTCCTCCCAGTATGAAGCTGGATGAACTGTGTATTTGTTTTCACTGGGACAGAGGAAAATTTTTTATCGTTCATCATGAGTCTGAACTAACAACAAAGTAAATCCATAAGCTCCTGGAGGTCAAATCACAGCATTCTTTTTTATATATCTGGCAGGAAGAGTTGTCAGCAGTTTTCTTTCCCATCTTTCTACTCCAACCCACTTTATATCATAGAATCATAGCATAGAAGAGCTTCTTGCAGAGCTTGTTTAGGGAAGGGCAGACTGCCAGGTGGTAAGGTGAGAAGCAGAGAATACAGCAGGCTCAGTAGTATGTTGATCAAAAGCTGGAAAGAGCCACTGGTTTTTGGATGGTTTTAAATTGTTGGCATGGCCACATAATTGAAAAAGTAAAACAATAGCATTCAACTTGGTTATAGGAAACATTTAGGTTATAGGTTTGGACACGGTTGACCCTGGTGGAAGGAGATGTTGTTCCAGGATCCTCCTTTTTCTAGCATGGTACTTACACAGAGATCTCCAGGTGAAGGTCAAGGGTCCTTTATTTGCAGTATAGATGCTGATTGTCCTTTAATGTATTTTGCGTTGGTTAATTATGGTGGTGGCGTTCGGTGTGTCCCATATTTCTGTGCATGTGTTACCATTTTGTCTGGCACCAAAGTTACTCAGTGCTCATACATACTATACCTTATTTTGTACCCTATGGGTTTCTGTACCCTGGCTTTCTAGGTTGATAACTGCTACCCTTAACACTTTCTGAGCTAACTGTTAGTCTGGAGGAATTGGTGCCCTTGCTGGTAATGAAGTAAGAAATGGTGGGAATCAAATTTAAAGAGCCACTTAAACAAAGGAAGAAAATAGATAGTGAAAGTATGTATATGACATGCTCCCTGCCCTGGGTCATGTGCCGAAGGATCTTTGCATCAGAATATACAACACAAGAGTTGAGTGTGGTAGTCAAACTGAGGGTCATGTCTATTCTTTCTGTGACGCTGAACAAAGTTTAGATGGTTAGATATAAGACGCTTGCATAATAGAAGGGTGAAGGGGAAAATCTACTTCTTGCTGAAAATCTGTGACAAAATACTATTGCAAATATTTTTGACAAGGTGTCGGGAGTAATTTTTAGTTTTCTGGGAGTGTTCTGACCAAAGAGGAATGTCTGGTTACATTATTTGAAATACAGAGCTCAGTATAATTGTAGATCTTCAATAATACTGATATAAAAAAAGTACACATTTATAGCTGGATATCCCACTTTCTTCAGGTAATGCTTCCCCTTGTACCCTGAACTGTTTGAAACATTTGATGCTTATATAGTTTACCATGAAACACTAAACCCAAGATGTTTTCAATACCCAGCTTCAGGCAAAATGCATCTCCTTATGAGCATAGATCTCTCCAATAGTCCCCAATTTCTTTTATATGGTTTCCTCTAATGAAAGCCAGTTGTCAATCCTATTCTCAAACACAGCTTGAGGCAGTTTGTACTTATATGAGGTTTTATTAATTCTTCATTTCAGTGCAAAAGATCCTTCCTGGCTTATTACAATAGCCACTGTACTATTGAATATATGAGAATTTTTTTAGGATTTCAAAAATTCATGAGAAGTGGCTCAGGCATGTTCTCCTATGTGGCATTGTATGTTGAATTATCTTAATTTTGTTGCCATAAACTGCTGTTGTGAAAAGGCTTTCTATTTATTTCAGCTGGCAAATAACAATACTGTTACAGATCTTCCTATTTTTATACATAAGGCAACATATTTTATCTTAGTTATAAAAACCAGACAGCTGAAGCATCTGCTTTCAATACACTTAAAAGGAATTGCATTGATGTTTTTGTTGCAGAAGGAGCAAAGAATATGTATTTTTCATATCTGAAATAAATGAACTGATGTTAAGAGGCTGTGATTTTAAAAAGGCCTACATAGAAGTGAAATCATGTTTGCTGTATTTATTTCTACAGTAAACTGGTATTGGCTCTGACACATGTCTAAATGTATGATGCACAATGTGCAGAGGTTCATTTGGAATCATGATTTTTACTGACTTTTCCTGAGGATTATAAAGCATCCTCATGTTCCCACATGAGGGTTATCTGTATGGAGCAGGCAACCTCTTAATTCACGGCTTGAAGCCCTTTGATCTGCTACAGATAGCAGCCTCTGTCATTTATATTGAACTTCCCACTTATTTTGGAAAGCTGGACTGATTTTCTCCTGTCTCATGCATTCCTGCTAGATGTTTTAAGATTCAGAATTTTAGCTACTTTCATGACTACTGATTGCTGCCACGGTTTTCTGAAACATCAGTGCCAGCATGAAACACTTGAGGAAGTGTGGAGACATCTTTCTGGAGGACTGGAAGGAAATCTTACTTTTGAAATGAACAATAAAAAGACACTCAGTATGCTGTTATGTGTCAGTTTTCCTCGATTTTCTAAGGTCCATTCCTGTCCACCTTCCCCTCACTTGTAGATAAATGCCAAAGTAAGACAAGTCAATGTGAAATTCTTCAGATAAATTAAGTTTTGCATCTCACGTTTTGTAGATGTTCTTTTTTTTTTTTGCCTTTTTGTCACATCTGACAGATTCTTCGATGTAACTATGCAGCAACTTGCGTTTTCAGAAACAAAATTCAATATATAATTTAAATGTATTATCATACATATTTATCTGGCTTTCATTCATAGGGCTGCTTGGGAAGCTGTGTATCTATTTGCAATTGTAGTCACATGTGTACAAACATAGATACTAACACTCGGCTCAGGCTGCTGTCCAAAACCATGAACCATTACTATATTAAGGCCTCTGTAATATTTATTACATAGCCTGTATTATTATTCATTACATAGCCTGTATTAGTATAACAACTTGTATTTACTATTCAGTGATGGTTATGATAATTGCTCATATTGTTTTATCTTTGATTTTCCATAATTACACAGCAAATAGCTGTTTCAAACATCATTCAACATTAAAAAAGTATTTGTTATTTGTAATGTTCAAGATACCTAACCTGCAACAATTCTTTGTAAGATCTGTAAATCCATGTTTCATTATTCCCTAAGAGACAAAACCTTTTTTTTTTCCTTCTTAGAATTATGTATAGTGGGTTTGGGGTTCTTTGTATTGTTACATGTTTTTTTTTTTTATTATTTGTATTTATGCTTAGTAGCATAAGCATTGATGTCCCCTGTCTGGGGATGGATAAGGAGGTGACCAAGAGCTTGTGAGTCAGGATTAAAGGCAGGGCAGGGACAGGTGAAGTTATAGTGGGCATCTGCTACAGGGTGCCTGTCTAGGAAGACCGAGTGGATGAGGCCTTCTGTTAGACCAGTAGAAGCAGCCTCATGTTCACAAGTCCTGATCCTCATGGGGGTCTTCAACCATGCTGATATCGGTTGGAGGGGCAACACAGCAGGGCATAAGCAATCCAGGAGGTTTTTGGAACACGTTGATGATAACCTCCTCCTCCAAGTGATTAGAGGAGCCAACGAGGAGACATGCTATGCTGGACCTAGTTCTCACCAACAAGGAGGGGCTGGTGGGGAATGTGAAGCTCATGGGCAGCCTTGGCTGCACTGACCATGAAATGGTGGAGTTCAAGATCCTTAGGACAGAAAAGAGGGTGCACAGCAGGATCGCTACCCTGGGCTTCAGGAGAGGAGCCTTTGGCTTCTTCAGGGGTCATGGGATGAAGTGCTGGAGTGAAGAAGGGCCCAAGAAAACTGGTTAGTATTCAAGGATCGCCTCCTCCAAGCTCATGAGTAATACATCCCAATGAAGAGGAAGTTGGAAAGAAGGGCTGGGAGACTGCACGGATCAATAAGGAGCCTCTGGACAAACTGAAAGCCAAAAAGGAAGCCTACAGAGGGTGGAAGAAAGGACTGGTAGCCTGGGAGGAATACAGAGAAATTGTCTGAGTAGTCAGGATTCAGATTAGAAAGCTAAAACCTGGATAGAATTAAATCTGTCCAGGGGCATCAAGGGCAAGAAGAAGAACTTCTGTAGGCATGTCAGTGATAAAAGGAAGACTAGGGAAAACGCAGACCCTTTCCAGAAGGAAGTGGGAGACCTGGTTAGCCAGGACATGGAGAAGGCTCAGGTATTCAATGACTTTTGCCTCATTCTTCACTGCCAAGTGCTCCAGCCACACCACCCAAGTCACAGAAGGCAAAGGCAAGGACTGGGAAAGTGAAGAACTGTCTGCTGTAAGACAAGATCAGGTTTGAGACCATCTAAGGAACCTGAAGGTGCACAAGTCTGAGGGACCTAATAAGATGCATTTGTGGGTCCTGAGGGAACTGGCAGATGAATCGGTTAAGCCACTATTCATCGTATTTGAGAAGTCATGGCAGTACAGTGAGGTTCCCACTGACTGGAAAAGGGGAAATGTATCCTCCATTTTTTAAAAAGTGAAAAAAGGAAGACTTGGGGAGCTGCAGGCCAGTCAGTCTCACCTCTCTGCCTGGTAAGATCATGGAGCTGGTCCTCCTGAAAACTACACTAAAGCACATGGAAAATAAGGATGTTCTTCACTAAGGGCAAGGTGCGTCTGACATAATTGGTGGCCTTCATAACAGGGTTACAGCATTGGTGGATGAGGGAAGAGCAAGTGATGGCACCTACCTGGACTTGTGCAAAGCATTTGATGCTGTTCTGCAAGACATCTTTTACTCTAAATTGGAGAGACATGGATTTGATGGGTAGACCACTCAGTAGCTAAGGAATTAGCTGGATGGTCACACTCAAAAGAGTTGCCATCAGTAGCTTGATGTCCAAGGAGAAATGGAGAGAGAACACCACGAATGATGAGTATAATGTTCCTCAGGGGGTTGGTACTGAGACCGGAGCTGCTTAACATCTTTGTTGGGGACATGGACACTAGGATTGAGTGCATCCTCAGCAAGTTTGCTGACAGTACCAAGCTGTGTGGTGCAGTTGACATGCTGGAGGGAGGGAGTGCCTTCCAGAGGGAACTTGACAGGCTTGAGGGGTGGGTCAATGCGAACTTCATGAAGTTCAACAGGGTCAAGTGCAAGGTCCTACACATGGGTTGGGGCAATCTCAAGAGCAAATACAGGCTGGGAAGAGAATGGTCTGAGAGCAGCCCTGAGGAGGACTTGGGGGTGTTGGTGGATGAGAAGATCAGCGTGGCGCTGCAACACACACTTAAAGCCCAGAGGGCCAATCATATCCTGGGCTGCATCACAAAGAAGTGTGGGCAGCCAGTCAAGGAGGTGATTCTCCCCCTCTACTCCCTGTTGTGAGATCCCACTTGAAGTACTGCATTCAGCTCTGGGGCTTCCAGCATAAGAGTAACATGGACCTGTTGGAGTGAGTCCAGAGGAGGCCATGAAGATGATCAGAGGGCTGGAGCACCTCTGCTATGAAGACAGGCTGAGAGAGTTGGGGTTGTTCAGCCTGGAGAGGAGAAGGCTCTGGGAGACCTTACAGCAGCCTGCCAGCACCTAAAGGGGGCCTACAGGGAAGCGGGAGAGGGACTTTTTACAGGGGCATGTAGCGGTAGGACAAGGGGGAATGGATGTAAGCTGAAAGAGGGTAGATTTAGATTAGATATGAGGAAGAAACTCTTTACTGTGAGGGCGCTGAGACACTGGAACAGGTTTCCCAGAGCAGCTGTGGATGCCCCATCCCTGGGAGTGTTGAAGGCCAGGCTGGATGGGGCTTTGAGCAACCTGGTCTAGTGGAAGGTGTCCCTGCCCACAGCACATGGGTTGCAACTAGGTGATTTTTAAGTTCCTTCCCAACCCATTCTGTGACTCTCTCATTCTATGATCTTAATATAAGGAGCTTGAACAGAACTACGAAGACCTGTTTTTTTTCCCAGTATACAGTCTTTAAAAAAAACCACTGAAACCTTTAATGGGGACTCACAGTATGTTTGTGAAGTATATGGATATGCTAAGCAATTGCAGGGCAAAATCTGCAGTGACTACTTTTATTCCATTGCATTTTTTCAGCAGATACAAGATACAGTATAATCATCTAGTTTATTAACTGGTAGATTCAATACACAAGTTAAAGCACTCTAATTTTACCTTTGATTTTTAATATTGCTGTTTCCAAAGGTGTTCTTCTAAACATTTTTCTTTAAATGCTTTTTGACCCTAGAGAATTCCTTTTCCTGCATAAAACTTTATATAGCTCATTTATTCTTATACTAGGAAATATGTTTTTTCCTGATACCTTAATTTAGTCTTTTTTAAATTATTTTTCTTGTCACTCAATTACTGTATTACACTGTGTTATTGACCTCAGTCTGTAGTTTTGGAGGCTTTTCATGTATTACATCGAGAGACTCTTTTTTCCCTTTCCTATAAAAGAGAAAAGCAAATAACTTTTTTCCATCAACTTAGATGTTAGTATTTGAGTGTGTTTTTATGGGAGTATAAACTATAATAATAAGTTGTTAATTACATCAGTGTAATTTTCTTCAATGACCACTGCAGAACTGTTTGAGAATCCTTAAGAACAGCTGATTAAGAACCTTTATATGCCTTTGACCATAAATAGAGTGCTTTTAAAGATCAGCGGCCACTTCTGTCTTCCTTGATCTTGCTGGTTTGAGAGGTCTGCAAAGGATTATTTGAATGACTGGTATTTTGCTGGTTTACACAAATCACTGAGGTCGTAGCTGAATCGTTTTATGTGAGGCATAAACAAAATTTAGAACCATGTTATATATAAACTCAGGGAGTATATGGTTTTGATTTGTTCTTTTTGTATTCTATTTTTTTATACTAAGAGGAAAAACAGATTTTAAACATTTTTGGATGTTTGCAAAGTGTCTTTCCCCCCACCCCCCCCACCCCCACCCCCGTTGCTTCAACTTTGAGAATTTCTGGGGAAAAGCTTTAATTACGTGAATATATTGCAGTAACAGGTACGGTGAACTTTACCTGTCGTCTTAATGTTTCCTTTAAGTGGTTGTAGGTGTAAATTTTTCTTTTATGGCTTTTTCTAATAGACCTACCAGGTTAAGGAAGTTTTCCATTCTATGTAGGAAGTCAAATACTCCCACTGTACAAACATAATCTGAAAATTCTCCTCCTCCATGTTTGACAAACATCACTGTTCTCACCCTTAATAACTCTTGAACTTGACTTGAGCTGTTGACTTCTTGTCTTGTATCTTAAGCACAATTAGTCTGGACAAGTACGAATGAAAATGATGAGTGTAAGTAGACATGTGTTTAAGTGGACGCTAGAGGGAGACTTGATGGTTAAGAAGGTGAAAAGAGAATAACTAGTTTCCCATCCTAACTCCTCAGAGTAGTTGCCAACCCATCCTAGCCATTGCCTAACGATAACCAAAACTAACTATGGCCACCTCTGTTCAGTGGTTTAGTTGCTTTCCTCATTGTCAGGGAATATGCTACAGCACACAATTATTACCGAAGACAACAGAAGGAAGTGGACACAGACACCGAATTCCGTATCAAAAGCTATTCCTCTGTGGCAGCCCAAGTCTGTGTGGGCTCCTTCACCGTTGCTTCTTTGTTTTTATGTGAAAATAACAGAACAATGAAGCTTTTGGATGTTTGCAAAATGGTATCATAGGCATGTATTTAATTTGGGGACCTGTGCTGCTGGAACTGTATAGCTAGTTAAAATAGAAATGAAGCCCAAGGCCTTTGGCTCATCAGTGAGGTTTTGATACTTTTAACTGAAATAGGAGTGTAAATGTTAATGTCTTAGAATAACAGGACATGCCATCATTTGCAGTCACTAATCAGTTGTGAAAATTTAGATTATATGATAGTGTAGGTTCATCTTAATTTCTGGGATTAAAATAATTTTAACTGCTCTTGGTTTTACATTTGTGCTGCAATCCGAACAAAAGAAAGCCATTTGACAGAGATCTTTTTAGAGGAAAAAGGTGCTATGTCAGTAGATATTACTATTGTTAATAAATATGTACAAAATTATATGTGTCAAGGCATCCTGAAGTCCCCGTGCCACAGCTCGTAATCTTATTTTTGAAGTAAGGAGCCCAGATGGTGGCAGTGAAGGCAAAGTTATCCAGTTTTGTCCAAGCATTTCTTACAAAGATGAGCCATACTGAAAAGTAGAGACATTTTAGAAATCACCAGGTTACCACTGGTAAAAAGAAACTGGCTGCAGTGGAAAGGGAAATTTTTTTTCTGTCTCCAGCTGCCTACGAGAGAGACACACAAGAAATCAAGATCTGAGATTACTGTAATCACTGTGGTATTTTGTGCAGGGACAGACCTTGGTTTCATAATTTCTCATACTGAAGGAAACTGAAAATGGTTCAGAATAATGTATCGGGAGTCGATGGTGGTTATGATAGCTGATGCCAGCTGATGGGCAAGAATTATGGCTGTTTCTTTATTCCTACAGTAGCAAAGTTATTAAAGGACAGAAAAGTCTCCAAATCCTGATTCAATTGAATAGATACCTGGATTTCAGTTAGATATCTTTCTTACTTGAATACGCTTAGCGCAGTTTCAGTTTCTTACATCATGATGCTAAAGACTGTGGATTATTATTCTAACAGCATATTAGAGTAATAAAGGTTAATGGTTTATTTTAGGATGCCTTCTATGCTGCATCCATTTCACTGAATTCTTCTAAATTATCCATTAATAACTGTTGTTTATATCCCAAATAAGATTAATAAAAATTCATTTTAGAAGAGGGACTGCCTTTTTTTAAACATGAACTGTTGACTAATTGATATTAGCTGATTATCTGGATTTGAAATTAAGGAAGTTGACGGACAGAAGATTTACATTGTCTCCAACAATTATAAAATCCTATAGAATGTCTGAGTCAGAATGACTGAAAGGCATATACTTTTGAGATTATTTCTGATGAATGCTCCAAAAATTATTTCTTGTCAAATTGTAAATTAGTTGCAGGCCTTTGTGATGTAGTCAGAGTGTGACTACAACCATATCCATCCCTGACATGAAGAAATTTGTACTCACACTTGCAGGACTTTTTCTTAAGAAAAAATTAGCATTGTTTTATGGACTGTTTTATAGTCACATTATTTATGTCTAATTTACATATGCAAGGTGGCAGTGTTTTGTTTGGGAGTGATAGTAAGGGGTGGAATTAGATCATGTGAAACCGCTTCCTCTTTCCAGTGTATGTGCACACAATATGCTACTGTAATATCGTTAGCATTGTTTTCATATTCATATACCAAAAAAATGGAAAAACCCTACATAAATGGAAGTATAGAAAAATATGCAGATACTGTTTATCTGTTATGTTTCATCTATTCATCATCTATTAATTCACAGTACACACAAAAATCTTTATCGGAAAAACTTGGCATTAAAGATCACAAAGACAGCAGACTGTCATAATCATTATCATTTCTATGTAAATTGATGCCTGCTGATTATTTACTTCCTTAAACGTGTAGTACTGTATTCAGATATACAATTCAGCATTCTTGATGTTGCAGTGATAATAACTGACTCTTCAATGTTAGCGGGAATATCTAAATCTTTAGCAAAACAACTCTCATCTAGCAGTCGTTAAAGTGTAATATAAATACCTGATTCAAAGATCTTTCACTTTTTGTACTTTGCTGAGACAGTGTGAACATGACCATGTCCCTCTGCTTGTAACTGTGTGATACAATGGGAGGGAATTGTTGTTAGCCAAGGTTCATCAATTACAGATTTTTAAGTGAAAATACAATCCATAAGCAGGAATCAAGGGAAGTCTATTAGGAAGATTCTTAGTCAGCCAGTCACATTCTGCACTATTGCACGTTTACAGTTTTGAAAGTTTGAGAAAATCTTACTTCATAATATTCAAATATGTAAGCAACATATTTGTAAGAAACAAGTATTTAAAAAAAATTTTTATGAGCTTAAAAAAAAAATTAATTTAGTGGTGACTTAGGATTAAAGGAAGTGTTACAAATGCTTTATCTGTTTTCATACCTGTGATGGTCATCATCTTGTTTGACCACATATTAGATTGGAAGCCTGCTGAACTGGAAAACATGATTGGTGACAGCCTGAGTTATAGGTATGTTAGTCTGTTTCTATATCTGTAATAGAATAATGTAATCTCAGGAGAGGATACGATGTTGGTTTTCCTGTGACATGTAACCCGCATTCTTCATGATCTGCCCCTTCAGCTGGTTGCTCCACTTAGCACAGAAACATTATTTCACACTGGTCTAGGTTAAGTCTCTGCTGTCAGAAACCCCATCACAGAGTAGGTAAATTTTATTCAGAAGATCAGAGGGAATGGAGTCAGCTTGAAGATGCTTAGACTTTATTTCATCATGGTGATGAACGAAATCACATCTCTAAGTGCCTAGAATATAGTGATTAATTCTGCCAGAGCCACACAATTAAGTCAAACAGGAGAGAGTGGTCACATCAAGATCAATGGAGAGAAAGATCTCAGGACATACGAGCTCTGCTTATTGAAACTCCCCTTGGTTTTGCTGCGAGAGAAATAAACAGAGCTACTGTCATAATTTTCTCAACAAAACCAGTAGAGATACTGAAAGAAGTTCAGCCACATGTGCAGAATTCATGCCGATGCCAGAGGGAAATAAGAAGTGAACTCTAGATAAAGCCCAAAGTTGCTGAAATAATAAAAAAAGGCATTAACATCCCACTTATTAATGGAGTAATCTTACTGAAAACTTCATAAATGTAATTGTGTGACAGCTGGCTAGAACGTGAATATGAAGAGTCTGGCTCTGATTTTTGTGGCACAATTTTCAGAAGAGACTGGTGTCTGAGCGCTTAAATAATGTTAATTTGTTCCATTCATGGCCCCAAGCTACGGATTTAGTCTGCCATATCACTACCTATATGTTTCCTGGTATGTCTGAAACCAACATTAACTAAAACACATCTCTGCAAGCACATTGTGATGCTGTTTAGTAGAGGAAATATTTCAAGATCTTGTCATCACTTTGAAGTAACCAGTAGTGGAGTTAAACCTGTCATCAAGACAGTTTGAAGGCCTAATACTGTTTCTGGACACATCAGAGAGAATCTGTACCTGGACTTCGAAACTACTTGCCATGGCAAAGAATTTTACATTTATGATTTATACAGAAATGTAATTTTTCTGCCATGAGGAGGGTCATTATCTCTAAACCAGACTCATCAGGTGTACTCGATGCTGAAAGTAAGAAGTGTCAGCCAAAAAATGAAGTGGGAGCAACAGGTAGAAACTCATTTTTCAATCTAATGTGAACACAGTGCCAGTGTTTTGTGAACTGCCCTAGTTGCCAATTCACCTCCTAATGGAATTCCAACCTTGCACTTAGAAAACAAGTTTTCAGGCCTCCTGTAAGTTCTGGGACCTAAAGACAAATAGAAACTCAAGTGTACCTGTGTCTATTTTAGATCCAGGCAGGTTAGTAAGAAATATCAAGGAAGCTTTTATCTAGGTGACAATTTGAATTTATAATGTTACTGCACTATGTCTAGCAGTGGATAACAGACTCCCTTATGGGTTCTGCCAGTAATCCGGGAATTATTTGAGGCTTCCATGTGAACCTTGAAAACTGTTAATTTAATCAGAACTAAGAGAGTGAGAGCATAATCTTTTCCTATTATCTCTGTCAGTGTAACCTGTGAATATCTTAGTATACACTGGAAACTTCTGAAACAAGGTGTCCTCTGACACTATTTATTCTTAAAGTACAGAATGTGCTGATGTTATTTTAGAGATTTCTTCTTACAGGTTTTCTAATGAGGTGCAGCAAATGTGGTGGCAGCCTTAGAAATTCTGAACGCAATAGATGTCAGAACAACTTTAGGGAGCAGTATCTGCTTTGAATTAATTTCTTAATAACCTGAAACATTGTGTTGAGTGGTGGGCATGTTTCCTCCGGCTGACCATCAGCATGCTTCTGCTGTCTAGGTTGCTCAGCTGTCTGGAAATAAAAGTGCAACTTGTTCTTATGTCTTCTTAGTACTATTCCTTCAGTGATTTCTCAGAGTTGCACGTACGGAAAATATGTAACATTTTCCTGCTCCCCTGCTGTTTCTATCAAGCACACGCACTAGTTACTTTGCTTTTCCCCCATCTTCCCTGTTGAGTGAAAAAATGTGCCTGTGTTACCTTGATACGGAAATTACTTCTTACATAGAGAGATTGGAAATTCCAACTCTGTTTGACCTGGTTTAAGTGACTGCCAAGTTTTAGACCTACGTCTAATGTAGTAACACTGTCCTTTCCTTGTAAAGCTTCAACCATCAGCAACATTTATGATTTAGATGCAATATATGTAGAATTAAAAGGTATGTCTTTAAAGTTGTCAGTGAAATAAATGTGGCTTGCTCTAACCCTAATTTAAATGTATTACTACAGGAAAGTGGGGAAAGACAGATCTGCAGTTAAGTGATTTCATAGATTTTTTTATATTTTATGAGTAATGGTTTATTAAAAATTCTATGGAATGATAGTTACATATAATGATTTATGAATACATCACAAAATTCTTGTCTGTGTTCTCCAGAGAGGCAAAAATACAACCTGTGGAAATTTCCTTGGCTTTTTGAATATGTAGACTTTGACTACATAATTTCTGATGGTTTAGACAGTTGCACCCTTGTGGGTCCAGTTGGATCAATTTAAGCAATCATTTGAAGCTGTTCCTGATTGTCTTGCAGCAGAACATAATAATCACTGTCATAGCTGAGATGCCATTAAGGAATTAGATGACTATTTCTGTTCTGTTTCAGTGCAAAGTTAGCTGAAGCCTTGCTGGAAAGACATCTAAACTTAGAGAAGATTCAGGATATTTACATTAGTGAACAGAGAAACAGCTAGAATATTATATTAATTGTTGGGTGCAATAGTTTGTTAAATGCTTCTGGTAGATTAGGAAGAAGAAATTACCAAACTCATAGAACTTCGTCAAAATCATGCTATTTGTTCTTAAGGTTTTTTTTCTTTTGTTTTGGGTGGCAATTTATTACATGTTAACAAATAAGATAGCTTTTAGCCAGTGAGACAATGTTCTGCAGATGCAAGTGCTAGCAGAAACACTCAGTGATGTTTCTTTTACAAAACTATAAGCAATGCTATGATACACCAAATATATATAATTACCAGCATGCTCAATCCCCTCACAAAATCAGAACCATCTTAACAAGACTCAGGGGACCCTAAGACAGGGGGGACTGAAAAATGTTTCTTCACTTACATCTTACTGTGTAAGGCATCTGTCATTACATTATATAAAGTAAATTTATAATCTTCTTGTGCTTTTGGACTTCTTAATTATGCAAAGATGTTCAAGGTGCCAAAAATTGTTTCTGTTGCTGCATAACTGTCTGGGAAACTGCATTTTCTGTGAGATTCTAAGTGGTCACAGGGATCAGCATTCAGGCTCAATTAATAAAGCTAATTTTTACAGATTATGTACATTGCATGTAAAAATATAAATCCTTGATTTAGGTAGAATATATCTTCTAGGGTTTACTTTTAGTTTACAGATTTTAACAACGGGTTAACCTACCTGTTGAAAATTTTCAGTTTTTACCTACTACAGCAATTCAGACTAATTATCTGATTGATTTTTTGATGGTACTTTAAATCAGGAACAGAAAGGAATGTCTCCTTCTTTTCATTTGCGAGTTATGGATTTTCCAGCTACTGAAAACTGACATGTTTTCTTCCTACAGTTTAAAAGGGTGCAGTATATCCTACTACTCTGCCTAGCCACATCATTTTCCAGTAGGATAATATGAAAAGTTGCTCTGTTGAGTGTTGAAGAACATTTAAGAATTCAATAATACTAGGTGAAGTTCGTACATTGTTTGGTGGTATTAAAAACCATATTTACAGAACATAATTGGTGATCTGCTAAGATTTTGACACGTATTAAGAAATACTGTTCTTTCATTTCTGGTAAATATTTTTGCTAGTATCCTTGCTGTCTTGAGTTAAAAGGAGGCAATTTTACTTAATACAAAGCACAGACAGTACCATCAGGCTTTGTTGTTGTTGTTGCTTTCTCCAAGCAGTGTACCAGCAATAGAAATGCTAGCCAGACAGCCTTATGGAAAGGAATTCATAATCATTTTGTGAAGAGGTTCTGAAATATGCCTTTAGGCATTTTTTTTTTTTTTTTTTGTAAGAGTCATTGCTATCTCAGTGCATTCTCTCTAGGTTAAAGTGAAATTTCTAAGAACCTTGGCATTCTTATCAAGATTTATATAGTACTCCACAGCAAATCAAGACTTTTAATAATGTAGTAGTTATGGAGGTTTTTTCCTTGGCTGAAATTTGTATACTTAAAAATTTATTGTAACACGCGATCAGAAATATACCAGATTTCACATACAAGCTTTGCTGTGATGATGACCTTTGGGAGAGACCTGAATGTACTGGCCTTGCCTGAGAACTGTAGAAATCAGTTATTGCTCATTCTTTAATCTCTCTTCTTTATAGAATTTGTCCAAAACTGAGCTTCATTTTTTTCTGTCATCAGTTTTACTAACATCAGCAGCATTAAATTAATGTAACATATCTACCAACTTGTTCTAATTCTTAAAATATAAAGAGAATTGGACCCCAAATCAATTCCAAAGATACATGAATTATGATGAGTACTGGGTTTTATTTTTTTCCTCTTTAATTATCTTGGCTTTTCTTCTGCTCTATCATCATTTTATATAAGCAGAAATTCTCTCCAATCTTAAATGTCCTTCAGCAGTAGAGGAGAAAGATCAGATCTGATGATAGGACTGTTTTGCAGAAAGCTTCCTTATGTCCTGTAAAAGACTTTACTTTTTTAACTGTCTAATGAAAGATATTTCCTCTCCCTGTAAACCTTGTTCATCTCATATAAATTTAGATCATGATATCTCTTAGAAATAGTACTGCTCCCAAGAATAGAATTCAGAGTATCTATCAAAATTTTACACCGATTTTATGTTTTCACAGAACCCAGCCTTTACCCATATTTAATCACTTCTGCTTACAGCACAGTAAAAGATAAATTTATAGAACGTGTTTGCGTTTCAGAAAGGAGAAACTGAGGCAGAGGTTTTGCTCTTTTTTTAAAGTTAGCAGGAGAGACCCTTGGTTAAGTCCATTCTCAGTCCACATCACCCATTGACCATGATCTGCACTGTCATTTCAAGAAACAATAGTCTTTAAAGGTATACATAAAAGAATAGCTGGTTAGAGGTTAGGGTTTTATCTGGATTAGAAAAAAGTGATGCAAAGGACTGAAAGAGTAAATCTCAATAGATTACTTTAGCTGCCTGTGTGCAAAGCTCAGTGAAGTGTATCTCAACTTCTCTGGTATGAAAATCAAGCAGTGAATGTGGTGAAATCTTCTTTCATATGTGTGCAGTCCTTGTTGAGATAAAGAAGTATAGAGCTGTATAAACACTTTATTTATAAATACTTTATTTTCAAAATACCAGGTGATTTTTTTAAATTTTTATGAAAACATTGTAAAGTTTATCCAAGTGTTCTAAAAGGACAGTATAAAGAACATTTTGAGGAAGTCAGAGCACAGCAGTACAGTTACCATTTCTTATTTTTACTGTTAAACTTTTTTTAAGGCAAGAAGGCTATTGTGCATACAGTAAAAATAAATAGATTATGGACACTCTTACTCTACATACTATACCTTAATGGGATGGCACAAGACTACTTAAAAAAAAAAAAATCTATCAAAACCAAGGCCACTGTAACTCCAGGAAAAATCTTGAGGCCTGAAGCATGTAAGTATAATGTCTAAAAGGCCAGGAAGAAGTAAAGCTAGTCCTGCTCAAAGTGCAGTCTTCCCATGCAAGAAATGGTGCAACTGCGCTGTCATATGCGCTTGTGTGATTTGTGCTGGAAGAGAGAGTTACAGCAAACACTTCAGGCTTTCCTTCTCCTGAGTGTTTCTTCGTTGCACTCTGGAGCAGCAGCATGCGTCATGGTCTGTCTCTGAACTTCTTTCCATGTACAGCGTCAATTACTAATAATTTCAACTATTCAGCCAGAACACACATTCAGCAGCTGAATGTCATCACACCCTCTCTGTATACTGCAGTACACTTTATGTAAATAAAACCAAGGTGGTGGGACATCAAGTATCTTGTTTGAATTCACAAGGATTTATTTACATACATAGAAGTAGAATCTAGTTTGCCAACTCCTGATCCTGTCTACAGCTGCTGTGTAGTCATTTTTATCTAAATCTGTACATTTTTGTATTTGCAATTAGATAACATTATGATAGTTACCTTTACACTTGCCCTAGGAAAAGCCATCATGACATTAGCCGTGAAGAAGCAACATGTATGTAAGCAGTGCCTTTTCTACACCAGCACCCTAATATAGCAAAGTAATCCAGCTGTATCATAACTGTAAAGCAAGTATATTACCAGTTTTCCAGTGGAAAGGCCCAACTGAAACAGTTCAAGAAGGAAGACATTATTTGTTTGCATAATACAAAACAATGCTTGCTAAGAAACGTGCATTGGCTTGCTGGTATTAACAGTTCTTTGTCTTTGCTTATGATAGGTGACAAGTTGCCACAGTGGATTTAAGAAACTGTATTTGAAGTGCTGTATTAAATGGGTATTTTCATCTCAAATCTGAATTCCAAAATATTTCAAAGTTCTTAAAAACTAAGAGATACCATTTAATTGTCTTTCAGACTCCAGCATGATTAGCTGTGGAAAATCAGATCCGTGAGGGGTTTAGAATAAAATTATTTTTCATAGTTGTTTATTTCTGTCAAATCCATTATGGTATCTAGTTCCTCCAAGCCAGAAAGGAATCAAAGGCCACCTGAAATACTACTACATGTAGATGTCAGATAGTGGAATTAAACAATTTGCTAAATCTCTCCTTTCTTGGCTCTAATTGCTTGCTGGATTTACATGCAGTCAGGGCAACAGGAATTATAAAGGCATTTAATTTTAGGTAAGACTACTAATAAATATTTGAAAATAGATATTTATTGCTGAAAGACAGGGCATTATGGCTTAAGCACAGTGCTGATTAATTTATCTGTGTAGTTCTCTGACTGGAGCTTGCTTGTGTCTGACTGGCTCAGAGCACAGGAAGACACGGTGGGACTGGTCTGCCCTTCCTTCTGTAGTTTGTGAGTTCCAGTGTGAAAAAAAGCTTGTCTGTTTTCCTGTGCTGTAAGTGACAAAACTGTTTGGTAAACCTAATTTTAAATTACATTGATTTTCTAAAAAATGCCTCCCTGCTAATCAAAAATTAGTGACTGCCATAAGATAGTTGCTGTTAACTTGTGTAACTAGAGACACTTTGCATATCGGCTCCTGATGAAAAGTGCTTTTCAAATTCAGTTTGTGTTTTTGATTGAAAGTCTTACCCTGTGTTGCTGCTTCTGTGATTAATACTGTTTCTTATATATGCAGTTCTTGCTGTTCAAATTAAAAACAATTTTAAAATATGTATTTTGAATGTGATTGGAATACTAAAATGGCAGTAAAAATTGTATAGCGGTGTCATGGTTAACCCTGGCCGGCAACGAAGCACCATGCAGCCACTTGCTCACTCCCCCTCACCCAGAGCATGACATCATATGGTGTGGAATATCCCTTTGGGGGGTTCAGGTCACCTGTCCTGGCTTCGTCCCCTCCCAGTTTCCCATGCCCCCCCCGGCCATCTCACTGGCAGGGCCCCAGAAACCGAATAGTCCTGGATTTAATATAAACATCACCCAGCAACAACTAAAAACATCAGTGTCCTACCAACATTGCTCTCACATCAGAGCCAAAGCACAGCACTGCATCAGCTACTAAGAAGAAAACTAACTATCCCAGCTGAAACCAGGACAAGCAGGATAATGGAAAGACAAGTAAAAATCATACTACTTCTTCTTCTTCTAAAGTATTAGGAAAAAATATATATGTTGTTCATAATGTAAATAAAGAGAGACCAATAAAAGAGAATCCTGAACCAAGGATAAGTATTCATCAGCCTATGAAGTTCATCATCTATTGTTACAAGGTTTTACAAGGAGTTACAGATCTCTCAGTAAAATGTTAGACCTTTCACAATTTTAGCCTTCAGATTATTCCCTCTGAGTGCAGAAGGCTTCAAATCACATCAGTTTCTTAAGACTCTGTATGTGCTTCTGTGGTAAGAAGTTCAGTTTAGTTATTGAAGAGACTTGGGTATTATATTACATTGTTGCCTTCCATAGGAATTTTTGAGTTATCAAAACCAATGACTCTATTATTTTGTAGACAGCTACTGTTTTCTGCCTGATTTTAACTTTTGAAATTCTAATTTTTGAGGAGTTCCTTATATCTCTTTGCGAAAGATTTCTGGTTTTTCATGATATATATTTTAGTCTTTTTGTTCTTTCCAGGCTCTTTTTTGGTTTCCAGTAGTGGTCTTGGTTATGTTTTGAAGGATAGTAAGGTGTTCACTTTACTGCTCAGAGACAAATATGCCAATGCAATGCAAAGAAGCCGTGTAAACACTCTGATGTTAATTTTGAATCTTGCCAAGGTAGTCTGTTAATGTTTTAAATTTTTTCACCTCTGTGGTCAGTGAAGCTCACTCCCTTAAATTGTGATCTCTTAACCAGTATATTGCAACTCCAGTTAGCTTCACTTGGGGCTGCAGAGCATCTCAGGCTGTAACGAGGTCTCCCAGGACCATTTACTCCACAAATACTGTAGTCATATTTTCTCATTAGTTCCTTTCAGTTGTTACAAACATGATTTTCCAATGTTTTTAGAATTAGACCGAAAACATAAAAGCCGTGTATATGTATAGAAAACACAATGAATTTCTGTTACTCAAAGATCTTTTGTATCTTTTCTCACAGGCAGAACCTTGCACAGTTTAAATCATTAACCTTAAGCTTTCATTTAAGTCAAAGAACGTAGGTATCAGTTGGGTAAAGAGAAGAAAATTATGGGGCTTTAAATTACTTATTTTCTGATTTTTAAGCTCTTCCATTTTGCATTACATCATGGAAAGTCAGAAACCTTGACTTTTCGAATTCATTGCACAGATTTATCTGTCGGAGCCATCCAGATGATAGTCCTAAATTTGAAGTTACCTATGCCTCAGTCATGCAGTTATGTTACTTTTGAAGAAGAGAGTTGTTTGCAGAGAAGCTTTATACCAGTAAATCTTTGTACACTTAAGTAATTTTTCTGGTCCTGTGTTCAGACCAGGTGGGAAGAGCAATAAATGCACGTACATATTAGTAGACAGATTTCCATAGTTTCTGTAACCCAGATTGAGAGTTTTAAATGCTGGCATTTTAGCAACATTATAATTGTATCCTTTTGTTCTTGAGATTTGTTTAGCTTTTCAAGTAGGAGGACATTTTTAGAAATTATAACAGTGAGAGACAGTCTTAACTTCGTTAGTCTCTGGACATAATGAACTTTGGGATGTTGAAATGATGTGTTCAATATCAGTGCTGAGCAAGCTCTAGTTGTCTTACATCTCTGGTCTTGTAAGTATTTGTATTGACAGTAAGTAGTATGGTTTTAGTTATATTCTTAGTTTCTGAAATATTGTTTGATTGGTTTGTTTGTGTGGAATCAATTTCTTATCTTTGCCTTTTGCTTATGATTGCACTGTAAATTTTACAGTGTGTGATATTAATTTCTCTACTGTTAGAATCAAATGCGATAAAACTGAATTGCATATCAGTCTGTCAGAGAAAAGCATTCATAAAATATTGAGTAGATCTAGAGAAAGCTTGGCATAAGAATTTGCTGAATAATATTTTCAAGTTTAATTAATAAGCAGTTTCTTCCTAAAATAAGTATTTTATGTTCTCTGTTTTGATATTTTCATGCATTACATGGTTCTAAATAATACTGATTTATAAAGTAAGAAGTGAAGAGATTTTAGCTTTGGGCAGCTCTGATCCAGAGTTGTGTATTATCAAAGCTCTAATTATAGTAGTATTTCTTTATCCTTTGGCCAGTGAACCTTTGTCTCATTTTTGGTAATAAATTACTTTGAGTGTGAAAATTACTTTTCTTCCTGGAAGAATGTTTTTATTTTAATACATTAGGAGGAAAAATATAAAAGAAATATCTGTGTCCCTGTAACTTTCTCTGCTTCCCCGAAATGTTGCATGCCTCTTTGTTATTAAAATTAGTAGGATGAGCTGATAAAAGCCTGTTCAGTAACCGTGGGTTAAGAGATTTAGAAAGATCTCCCTGCCTTGGCACTCTCTTGTTACCATGCCCAAGAGGCATCACATTAGCTACCTGGCACATAGGGGTTGGTCCCCAAGTTTTACAGGGCTCAACTGTCTTTTTGCCCACTTCTGTCATTTGCTACTCTTTAAATAATAGCTTAGATTCTCTTTATTTACCAGTATAATGCTGATGTGTTTTTAAGGTTAACTTCTTTGTTGTCTATATTCAACAACATTGTAAATATAAAGACTTCCAGAGATAGATATGGCAATAATCTGATGTAATTTTGATGGATTATTACAAAAGAATTAACATGACTTGATCCTTGCTTTTTAGAAAAGGTTAATTTAATTTTGTTCTTTTAACCTTTTTCTTTGCTGTCATATTTAACAGAGATTAAAAGGTAGAAGTAATAAATACACAAGTACTCTTATTTTTCCTGTTGTTGTGAAGGAATCAGTTGTTACTAACAATTATGCATTGTGTGACCCTCTACTGAACAGAGGATAATGAGGCCCTATATAGTGTTTCTTCTATGTCTGCAGGTTGATTTACATGGAAATGATCTGTAGAAAGAACAACAGAAATTAAAACTGAAGTTAGATTGAGTTATGCAAGTTACAGAAGGCAGAGAAAAAAAACCCTATAAATTCAATATTTCAATTATATTTAGATTTTTTCTTCTCTAAGCTAGATATGTCATTACCTCATTCTTTTAGATGTTACATGATTGTAATATTTTCAAAAAAAAACAAAAAGAAATGAGGCAGTCAAAGCTATATTTTTTGCCTCTTTTTTTTGTTGTTTTGTTTATTAGAAATAGCTAAAGACTGTGAACATTTTCTTTTTCCATTAGGACAACATGAACAGTATTTCATTTAGACTCCAAGATGTCATTAAGAACAGGATTGAAGTCACTCAAGCCACTTGAAAAAGCTTTAACCCTTAGATCTGGCACTATATGGAAGGATTAAAGGATATAAAGGCCACGCTGGCAAGTAGTTTTGTCCTTTGTTCCTGGAATCAAGTGACTGACTGCATCTAAAATTTCTTCTCAAACGCTGCATTTCTAGCACTCTTTTATTAGCTAAGAGAGGTTTGTAAATATATGCCGGCATCCTATGGGAGTGGGGACAGAAACTACAACTTCCTTTCTGCACAGTTGAAGTGATTTTGTTTGAAGCCAGAGAATGTCCAGCATCCTGAGATTTAAGCATACAAGAATGCTGAAGGATGCACATGCAGATATGTCTATGCCCCGATAATAAAAATTTGACCCTGATTGATTGGAAATTTGCATAACTGAAGTGGTAGGGAAAATTGGGTAGTCTTTTATGTCATCTTGACTGTCTTCTGATATTGTTGGACACTGAGTGCTATATTTTATTTCTCATCAATTAATTGTCTCTCACTAGGCAAAAATTACAAGAATATTTTGGAAACTTGTAGAGTCATTAGATAAAATTTTCAAAATATTTTTCTAGGTTTGGAATTTTTATCCAAAGTAAGAAGTGTCTCATAATTTCAGTACTCTGTTAAATTATATGTGTGATAAAAATTAATAAAAGCTTCTTTTAACTGCTGTGTCCATTCACGTTTCATTTATAGCTTATTTGCTGAAATATCTAATGAACGTACTGTCTAATAAAATACAGGTTAATAATTTTCTTTTTATTCATATTACTAATATCAATAAAAATCTCATTATTAGGACATATTGTACTAAATAAGTTTTTTTAAAAATCTTTCTCATGGCCTAGGTGATGTCAATAAGCCAATTAACAAAGGCAAGTATTCTTGTTCAAAATCATGTATTACAGGAACAGAAGTTTTTTGACATACGTAGAATGTGTTTAATGCTCTAAATCTTACCTGATTTTTAGGAAAATAACCTAATGAAAATGTATAATTTTGGGGTTAATTTACATTAAAAAGCATAGTCCTGTTGTAACTTCTAAAAGAGAAATAACTGTCATGCTTGCTGATTTTCTTAGCAGAGAAGTTGCAGGTTTAAACAAATATAGAATCTAGAGGTTAACCCTGTTTTTCTTCCCTGTCAGGGGTTACCATGTTAAATATTCTTTCCTTTCTTTGTATATTCATACAGTAAGGCAACCTCTTCCCAGTAATAAGTGTTGCAAAAGTTTTCTAAATATTATGCTCTCACAGTTTTCAAGGGTTGAAAATTTATAATGGTGATAAAGGAATTATGATTAAGGTATTCTGTCAGAGGCATGCTGTTTTAGCAGTAGTAGTGAATTTTTGTTCTAGATTTTAGAAGAAGGAAGCAGGGAGTGGACAAATAGATAGGAAGGGCTATCATTCAGTTATTATGTTATTGTAAGCTGTAAGATTTAGGTGGTTGCTTTTAAAATCTAAAATTGGCAGCATGAACAGTTAGATTGGGAGATAATCTATTGGTGGTGGTAAGTGGAAGAAAAAGGTCCCTGAGGATGTTGGTATATTTTCCAAAAGCTATGACAAATTCAGCAGTACCTTTTTTGTTGTTGTTGTTTTTAAATTGGCAAGTAATTTAATATTGTGTACACTAGAAGGGTTGATTTAAGAGGCAGAGTAGATGATTGGGTAATTGATCAGAAAATTAAAGAGGAATATATTGGATCAGAAGAAATTCTTAAGATTTATCCTATAAAATATACGTGTTAAATTGTTTTTATGTGTACAATAGTCATGTTGGCTGATCTAATGAACAGCAGTGCCTTTTACATTAATTGGAATAAAAATATATTTTATGAACTATATTTTTGAAGTGATACACTACAGACAATGCAGTTGCAAACATAACATTAATATAGACTTGATCACAAGTATGTAGTAACCCTGTTTTATTTCATTAATCATTTAATTAATTAATTCATATTAATGTTCTTGCTTACAAGAAGTCAAACAAGATTAACAGAAAAAAATCTTAACATGTTTCATTGCAAATTCATCACAGCTGGGACAAGGCAAACAACTAAGCTCTTCTGATCTGTACAAGCTTCTCTGGCAACATATTGGAACATCAGTGGCATGTAGCATTTCATGATCTGATGCATGCTGACTCCTGCAATAATCGCTGAAGGAATACAAACATGGATTTGAAATTAATTTTCTTATCTTTTGTCCTCATTACAGTGCATTTATAGTTCTTCCCTAGAAGAAGGAACTCAAAGCTTAAATCTTTCAACAGAAGCTTTCCAAAGTTACAGACTAATAAAGAAATGGAAATTCACATTTGTGTTATTCTCCCAAGGACTTGTCTTTATATGTTTCAAGCAACTCACATATTCAAAGATTTATCAAAATATTGATATAAAAGCATTCAAGGTACAATAATATTTTTCGCCAGTGCATACATGTAGCCATATACATTTTCATTGAACTGTATGGAACAATTTACAAAATGAAAAAATTGAGATGCAATACATTAGACTTATGGACTGTGCTTTTGCTATTTGAAAATGATCTCGTGTCTTTTAACAGTGATTTTACTGTGTGTGTCTTCCAGATGTGTGGAGGTGATTGCCAAAGAAGGCCAGAACCTGAGGGAGCTGTATTTAGTGTCCTGTAAGATCACTGACTATGGTATGTAATACAACTACATCTTTTGGTTTTGTGAAGATTGAGCTGTACTAGCTTTGCACAGGGTCTCTTATAAAAGTGTCTGAAATTTATAGATAAAAATTTTCAAACCCTTTATCAATAAAAATAGGAAATGTACAAAAAGTGACATGCCTAAAAATATCTGTGGTTAGATGTATGAAAGTCAGTGTGCATATGTGCTGCAAAGTGTTCCTTATAGAAGTGACGGTTACTGGGCAGACTGGGTGGAGTGGCCTTTGGATTGTCCTGGAAACCAGGAGAGCATTTGAGAGAAAATCAAAATATATATGTGCATTTCTGGATGGTGTAAAAGCATAACTAAGCAGCTGTGAGTGTGGATTGATTACCTATTGTAGGCTGTAAAATTTGAATGAACTTCATGATCCCTTTAAAATGCTGTTATGATAAAATAGAGAGGAGCAGCTTATGCATTAGGCTTTCTGGCTGATAGGCCACATAGAGAGGCAAAATTTGTGTCTGGAATAGGAAAGCTTCTGAGCACTTGAGTATGTTTGCGGAGGCTGCTTTATCTTTTTTTGATTTTTTCAAATGAGACACTGACCTCAAGTAAGACACTTATTTCTGCAGTAAAGTCAAATGCTCAAATTTCTCCCACTTAACATGCCTGCATTTCAGTAGGCTTTACAAACTGTATCTTTGAGATGTGCGTCACAGGTTTTCAGATTTTTTAGTTTCTCATCCACTCTTTTTTTTATTTTAACTTTTTACTCCATAGCTTTTATAAAGAATTACTATGTCAAAGTGATAAATTACCTTTGCAGTGGTCACAAACTCATTCTTTTATTTTCCCATTCAGATTTTGCACTTCACTGTGGTTTGCAGGGGTGCGTTCAAGGGTACATTGGTCTGCAGAGTTCAGCTTGCCTCACATCCATGGTATTTGAACATGAGCTCACAATACAGCTGTAGGGAGAAACACAAAACACTTGTGGGAGTTTTGGGCATGGCAGAGGAGAGGGAGCATGAGTCTGTAATACTGTTTTCTCTGGTTTGCAGAGATGCATTGTCCTTCCATGTGGAGAACAGATCTTGCCAAAGTTGAAAATTTACATTTTCTTGGCCTGGATACCACTTGGCCAAGGTGAATTTGTGAAATGGGAACTGTCTGCTGGAAATTCAGGGAGGGGAATTGACTGTAGAACACAAATGGACAATGAAGGTGCTTCTTATCAGTGCTATAGGGTCAGAAGTGCAGGACCTCAGCTGGAAGTGAGACTGTCCATTTGTGTATTTCGGGTCTGTTAGCTGTATTTTTGTCCTTTCTGACTTTGGCAACCCATGTAGAAAGAATTGTCGTAGGAATAATAGGATCTACATCTTGAGGATTAATAATTTCTCAAACTGATTTCACCCTTCATTGGCTGCAGGTATTGAGAGGAAAACAGGATTTCTTCCCGAAGTAGGGAAACGCACTGAGAAACTGAAGCAAAGAAATGAGGATGGGAAAGGTCTTGGTTATGAAAGAATGGAGGGAGGGGAAAGGAGTGACCATGGCCAGGTGAAAACTGGGAAGCATGTTACACAGAATGAGTAAGTGGAGAACATATGGAGAGCTTAGATGACTAGGTTGGCAACCATAGTCATCCAACCTGAGCTTCTTTTGTCTTCTGTGGACTGAGGCTCACCGATCACTAATGTGTTGGATTCTGCAGTCATTCCACATCATTGCAGTCCATTACTGGGAACTGGAGAACATTTTCAGTTGATAGTGTTGATACTAGGTTTAACTGCTCACTTCATTTTTTTAATATTTATGTTAATAAGGATCAGTAAGACATCCAGCAAAACAGCTGTGATACTGATTTTTGATACATTATTAAGACTAAGTGATTATCATCATAATCTTCAGCATATCTCAGCATGCCAGCCTGACAAATATATTCATCTGTTTCTGATAGCCGAGCTGAAAATGCAAAATAAACTGTAGCAAAGTAGAATTTATAAGCATATTTTATGCTTTGTAAGGAGTCAAAATTTTGTCTTAAAGATTAATAATGTGATAGCAAGTGAATATTAATTAGGTTAGCAGGAGTGTTGCATGGTGGAGTCAGGCTTCGCCATTTTCCTTTCTTCCTTTTTCACTTATTTCCTGATGCTTCATTGGAAGACTTTCCCACATTTGTTTGAGGTGCTGCCAAATTAAAAATGTGAGCTCCTTACAGCGCTGCAAGCTCAACTTGTAGTTGAACTTCATTGTCAAAGAAGCTGCCTCCTTCTACAACAGGAAAAGAGCAGCCATTCTCTTCCGTAGAGGCTTTTGAAGCCTCTGCACCTTTGTGTTTGTGCCAAGTAGAGGAAATCAGCTGAGAAGCATGTGCCTGAGTTCTTGTGGGATCATTCAGGTGGTCTTGAGTGGTCTTAGAGACTCATAACTTCACATGCATAGTTGTTCAGACTGTGTGAGGCTATGACTGGGTGGAAGCATCCAGATGCATGCAACCATGTTTTTTTGTTTGATAATCCTGAGGGTGAAACACATAATTGTGCTGGCTTTGGAAATTAAAATCTTCACACCAAGTTTAAGTAAATTGCAGTAAATAAATAAAATAATTACAGCAAAAAATGTAATTGTTGCCCTGCAACTAATGCTATAGTAAGTGTGAGGTAATTTCATGTACTCTAGTGAAGACTATGAAGCATGAACTTCATCATTTTATTCATTTCATTCTTTTGTTTTCCAATTTCTACAATAAGATGGTATGCAGGCTACCAGACAGACCTGCTTATATGCAATTAGTATTTTTAAAGTACACTAAAATACTGAGTTTTGGTTTGAAGCTTAAAAGATTAATTAAAAAGCCTACACCCTGATAATGTAGTCATAGGCAGCAGTGCTTTCTCTGACATGTTGTTGCCCAGAAAAATGTTTTATTATACAAAAAGACTGACAGCAGAGGATTCAAACAAGAGCTGAAGGATGTGTTCATACTAAAAGTTGTTAATTTGTGAGAAGATAAATTTGCTGTATTTCATGTTACATTACAAACTTGTTAATTTTTATATTTTTTTGTATACAAAGTGTGATTTCTTTACTTCTGAAAGACTTATAGAATATCTTTATTTATATTTGTCTAGCATAATCTTCCAAAAATCCATTTTTAATAAATTATGTTTATTACAGTGTAACATGCTATGGTGCTGGAAAATAGTTTAAAGTTTCTTTACATCCAGCACGTTGTTAAATGCCAAGTAATCACTAAAATTTACCTAGACTGACAGGAGAGACTGAATTAGTATAAGCTTTGAGATGCAAACCTGTTTGCCCAAGAACATAGAGCGAAGTTAAAGCTGACATTAGTTCCTCATATTGTTTTGCCCTTTTGTTAAACAATCATGAATTAAGCATGGATTGTCAGTGTTATCTTTGAATTTCCTGCCTTTTTTTGTTTGGTGTCACAACCTTAACATTACTTAAACATGGGGTGGTGGGGGGTGGTGGTGTATTTAAGCTTTTACTAAGAACTAGTAAGAAAGCTAGGCTTTCTCAGCTCTGTAGAGACTGTGTGTCAAATGAATTAGGTTGATGTGAGGATGTATAGCAGGAGCTGGGGCAGCAAGCACACACAAGAATTGTGTAACTGTCTTTTCAATTTTATGCTCTATTTCTGGGTTTTATTGATATCCTTAGTGCTGGGAATTTGGTTTAAGTAAATTCTTACTTACAAAGTTTGTAATGGTGCAGAATACTATGCACTCTGAACCACAGAAGAGAAATTTTATTTTCAAAGATGAAAAGATCTGATGAGACTAGCCTGTGAAACAGGACTAGATGTTTTAAGGGTCTGATCTTGCAGTAGTGTTAGGTGTAAATTTACTAAGAATTACTTTAAAACTGCTCTCTTACTAGTGGTGAAAGATAAAAGTCTCTAAGCTTTGCTTCCACTTTCAGACCAGTGGGTTTTGCCTGTATGTGCAGAATATCATTTAAAGGCAAGCCTTAAATTGCAGGTTTCCACTAACAGAACAAAGAAAAAGAAAAACAAAAAACTCCAAAACAAACCAAACACCGCTACCCCCCACCCCCCCACAAAAAAAAACCAAACAAACAAACAAAAAAAAAACCAAAACACAAAAAACAAAAACCAAAAACAATTTCTGAAAAAAGTGTTGAAGGAAATGTTCAAACTCAGCACTTTGTACAGCTGCACCGTGGCACATCACTTAAGAAATTTCTGAAAAACGGAAGTACCCAAGCTGTCACTATTAGTAAGAGTGCAGTTAGCACAGTTTGCGGAATATGTTTATCTTGTAACGATTCTTGTCAAGTAACCTGCAGAAGGTGACAGTTGTCTCAATAGTTATCTTGTAGAATTTCCATTACCTAGTAGTTCTGGGTTTTGCCCAACTTAGAAGTCTCTATTTCTAGCTATAAAGTAATTGCACATAGCTTTTCAAATTAGATGCTTGGCACAAGGACAAACTGTGGTATTTTGCTGATACCTTTAAGGTTCTGACTATTGAAAAAAGGGCTCACTTGGTATGTCACCTTTTTGTTTTCTAAAATAGTGAGTATTCCTTTCTCATATTGCCTCTTTTCATCATTTGCTGATATATTTAGTGTCTCTGAGGACACGAGATTTTTTTAAAACATTTTTCTTCTGTGAGAATGTTTGCTGAAGCAAAAATACGCATTTCAGCAAACTATAATTGAATTATTTAGTTTTTATTTTAAAATGTTATAGATGGGGCATAGCTGTTACAAGTAGATGTCAGGAGGAATAAGACAGTGTCCAGCTGTCACAAGACAAAACATAAATGTAAGTTATGGCTTTTTCTTTGTAACTGGATTATGGATTCTTTTCTGAGAGGTGAGATTCAGCTAACAATGTTAAAATAGTTTTCCAAGATGCTGTTAAATTCTAATGGTTTAGTATTTCAACTACATATGCTTTCTATTTTAAAATAGAGTATTTTAGTTATCAAGGGATCAGGTCTTCCTACTGAATAATACAGATAAATCCCGTGAGAGTCACTTGAGTTTTTTCTCTAGTATTTAGCGTTTGTCGTGTAAATCATAAAGAATAAGCATACTGTATTTCCTCACAAAAGATTGTTTCATTTCTACTTCTCACTTGGATTAGTAAATCTCTCTAATGCTTGATCTCTCTACAGCTATTTCTTTCCTAATGTTAACATTTTAAAATCTGTTTCTAAAACATCATGCCTTTTGTACAGTATTACTCTGAAGGGAGATACATTTTTTGTGGGATAAATGCAGCACTTATGTATAGACAGAATCAAACAGGTAGTAAATACCTTTTTGAGTTAAAAAGATTTCATCTTCACACATTTCTGGTTTGCAATCTCTTCCTTAATTTGTACAATTTAAATAAATACAGCTTTCATTTTCTTTTTCAAAATTATTTGAATACCTGCTGTATTGAGTTCCAAGTTTTCCTTCTTCTCAAAATCAGTCTTTCCCCTATTATGTCTTACTATCCTCTGCAGATTTTCTTTCTCTTTCGTACTCTTTTAATGACCCAATGTATGGAAACAGTAATCACACTGAGAACTATGTTTATGCTTGTAAGTGTACAGATAATCTTTTAAGGACCAGGGTCTCTGTCATCTTCAGTGGTTATGAATGTGAGATATATATGTATGTGTGTTTATGTGTGTATAAAATGGTGATCTAATTACTTTATATATTTATTGCTATATACATATGAAAGAAAAAGCAGCTATATATATATATTTCTTATGAAATTTTTTCTTCCTTTCTGCAAAAGCATTTTCTGCCTACTTTTTGTTCAGTTACTTAATTACTCAGAAACATGAGTTCACTAAAGTGAATTGGCAGGATTGTTGATGTTTAGTGCTAAATGTTGAGGGGTTTTGCTTAATTTTAAGATGCCTTTCCCGTGGATAGCTTGCAACTTTAAGTCCAGCAGACTGTAAGAATTAATTACCTGAAGAATAAGTAGGTGGTAAGCAATCTGTACCTTGTTGTGTACATTAATGTTACTTACTTCCTTTGACAAAATCTCTAGCAGCTAGTAAAGCCTTTTTGTTTGCTTTTATATTAAAATGTTCATTCTTTCAAAATTCTAAAGCAAATACTTCTCTAGAAAATCTGGTAATTATAAGGATCAGAGAAAGCTTACTCTAACAGAAGAGGTTAGTTAGAGAGTGTTACGTAGTTTAACAAAGCAGCAATACACAGTATAACTTACTATTCCTTCCTCCATTTAAATAGCATTACTGTTTATGTTGGAGTGTGCAGAGTGAAGTTTTGCAGTCTTTTCATGTATTTCAGGACTTCTGTATGTTTCCCTCTAGCTAGGAGAAAAAAAATATAGAGTATATTGCTTTTGGAAGGACATTTTTTGACTTTTTTGTTCTAAGTTTTTGTATTTCTTTTATGTTGTTTTAGTTTGGAGTAGTTGTTCATATATAGCCTTGCATGTATTGACATCTGATTTTATTTCCTTAAAGGATTCTGTTGACATTGAAATCAAGAGGATTATAAATGTAAGGATATATAGCTCTCTAGTCATGTATTTTGGGATTGGAAACCTATCAGAGGACATCATCTTTAGTTCTGTTAAGAATGTTCAAGGAGCTAAGTTTAGTCACCTGGAATTTTCAGTAGAAATCATTCGTAAGACGAAGTCAAATTAAAACTTTATCAAAAGTAATCCCTGAAACAGAAAAGAGCCCTTGAACAATCCGCCAGCATCAAATATAATCTGTAACTATCAACAAGCAAATTTTCTTTGAGTTAGTTTATCATTATTCCCAATGTCACGGAAATTCCATGCAGTTTTCTTTAAATTTGATTTGAGATACCACCATGCATCTTCAAGACCCATACAGTGAGGTAAATTACTGCAACAGCATATTTCTGAAAGAACAGACAGTTGCAAATCCCTTGTCCTATAGTACATATTAAAGGTTTTTCTCTTTGAGCAATGAGATGAGACAAACCTCAAACTATTTTTTGTCCTACTAGAAGACGGGTTGTCCTCCTTAACCTGTACCCTTAAAAATAGTGTAGTATAATAGCTAGCTGGAAGAAGCTGGATGTGGAATGCACTTTTGAATCCTCAGGATGAACAGAGAAGCATCCTGTGATTTGTACACAGTTTGTTCCCATAAGATTGTTCTAAATGTGGAAAATGGAAATGTATTGTACTTCAGGTATAGTTTGTCTTGTAGAGAGATCCACAGGTACTGTTGTTTTAATTTAACTTCTTCTGTGGGAACCTTAGTGGTCTGGGTTGTTATTTCAATTCTTTGGTGACAAACTTGGCAGTAGTTTATCAATCGTAATAGAAAGTTTAATTTAGTGCTTTTTTACCTCTACAGAGAGGCGCTTCAGTTAATCTTTGGAAAAACGCAGCTCATTTCTGATTACCGAAATGCAAAATAGATTTCATACAAAAATTGAAACGGCTACAACCTCTGCCTTTGTTGCCAGAAATACATTTTCAGGTTCTTGTTTATTCATTTGCTGTTATTTACTGTGTTAGGAAACTGTACTATAATACTGAACTTTCATTTGACCCAGGAACCAGCTTCTGTTCTCTTGTGATATTTGTATTTCCCTTGACCTTTAAAAAGTAACATGAAGCTTTATTCCTCTTAGTGTGCATGTTAATCCTTATCTTGAAATCAGTGTGCTAGGTACCTCTTCAGTGAGCTAAAATGTTTTTGAAATTATTGTATCTAAAGACTTGTTGTTTGCAGCTCAATGCTGATTTAAAGGGTAAATAAATTGTATGTAAACTATGTAAATATGATCATAGTATGAACATTAGTGTCATTGCAACTTGGTTTTGTATTTGGCTAAACTCCCTCAACCACAGAAATACATTGTCATTTTACATTTTTACCTTATCTTTCATTTCAAACAGTATCTGTTAATTTTATGGTGCAATGGAGAATACTGTTCCCGAGAGAACATTTGATTTGGAGTCAGGGATAGCTTTCCTTGATAAAAAAAAACCTGTGGAACTTAGACTTAACATATTCATGTTAGAATATAATGTAATTCAAACATTTAATATTTTCTGACAAACAACAATAACAACTCACATTAGCACACTGTCGCTGTAGTCCAGCTTTCTATTTAAGTCATTGAACTTTTGAATTATTCTAAAATTTGTCCCTAAACCACTTTATTTGCTGAGTAGCAATTACCAGTATACTTTAAGCAATCCGTACATCAGCTGTATTTAAAATTATTCTTATAAATCTTAATGTTAGTCTCCATGGGGACTATTTAAGATTCCCTCTCATAATTCTGAATTTAAAAGCAGTATTTGTATTTTTCTTAAGTGAGAGAAGACAGTGCAAAAAGGAAAAAAAATAAGGAATTTACTGAGTCATCTTCCGTTTAATCAGTAATAATACAAAACTCTGGTTGGTATAGGTTATCATACAAGTAAAGAACTGCACCATATTTTAAAGTGGCTGTGCTAGCCTGCAGTTGCAATTTATTTTTTCTAAATTCTGTTTTTGTGATCTCCTTTTTAATGCACTGTAAAATATATTTTAGCAAATTACATTTCAAAACTAGTCTGTTGCTTAAGTGTTGCCTAAATAAAAGTTATTATTTTCATCAGGCAGCATCCATGAGGGAGATAGCCATTCAGAGTGTTTAAATATGGTAACTTGTTCTTAGTAGGTGTTACAGTTGCTTCAACATAATTGCTGAAACTAAGTTAAGTCTTTAAAAATACTCATTTTTGATGGTAGGATTGCCTTCTACATTCTATTTTCTAAGTTCTCTTGGCTGGTTGTTTAATTCCAGTAATACTCAGATTACTGAAAGAAAGGCTCATTTTGACCATAATGTGACTGTCTGCCTCCCTTTAAAAAAAACATGTGAAATACTTCATGGAGGTACTAATAATGCAATTATTTTGAATGCCTATGTTTAAAAAAAAATATATATTAATCATTTCAGTAGTCTCAAGGATTGCACAGAGTCTGAATACCTGAAACAATTTTTGTCTTTAAATGCCTGAAAACATGCTGATTAAGATATTGATGTAGCCCTCTCAAATAGAAATAAACCCAAATGGCTAATGTCATAGCAATATTATAAGTATTGTTTTAGAGCCTTATGGTTTTAATAAAAAATGAAAATATTTAATAAAACAGTTCAGGCGTTAAATATTTTTAAGAATGGAAAGGAGAGCATGAAAGTAAATTCTTAATCTCTTGCATCTCTGCATTGTGGTGTGTTGCTGAGACCTCTTTATGTATGTACATTTCTTGAAGACCTCTGGGGACAGAGGTTCTACCACATCTCTGGGCAGTGATTCAGTGCTGCACCTACAGTCCTAAAGATATTTTTTTCTTGTTTTCCTAATGCCCAACCTAAACCTCCCAAGCCACACTGTAGTCATTCACCTTGTTACATCTTTTGCTGAGCTCGTGAATTAACTTTCATTCCATCATTTTCATAACCACCAATACAACTCAGATCTCCAGGTTTGAACCTGGAACTTAATAACATCAGAAATGAACAAATGTTAACAAATACTCATAAAATGAACTTTCTATTTCTTGGTTAGCCAGCCAATGGCTTTTCCTATCAGGAGCATTTTATGCTGCATATTTATCACTTTGAATTTTTCCTTAGGGCCACAAGCACTTTTTTTTACTATTTCCTTTTAACTTACTGACTTACTGTTTAGAGGAAAAAACTAACGCCTTGTGAATTAATTATATTTGTTTTCTTTTTGCAGTTATATTGAAACATCATTAAAAGTCAGTGACATTGTTGCCTATAGCTTTGTTTTATACCAGTGGGGATATTGGAAAAATAGTAAAAGCTTCTTTTGACTGCTTGGGTATTGCTGTATTTTCATGTTGGTAAACCACAAGTTCTTTAACTTTCATTTTGTTTTGAAAGCAAACAAAACAAAGAAAACTTGTATTTGAGCAGCAATACAAATCAAAGTTCTCTAACATCCTTAACCTACTAGCTTGTCTGGTAGCATCTCTGTTATGGAAAGTGAAAGAGAAGAGTTCATAGTACTTAACAGGTGCTGCCTAGTGAAAGGACACAGAGCTTTATTAACTTAAAACAGTTGCTAGTCTGGTTAACAAATCCCAAATTATGTGTTTTGCACATGTCCTATACTCTTCTCACTTTTGGTCTGAATCCCTGCTGTTTCTGTAGAAGCAGAGGTTTGTACCTCTTTTGACCAATGAAGTGGAAAATAGCAGTGGAATGTAGCCTTTACTGCTAGCCCACAATTGGCTCTTTTTCTTGATTTCTACTACCATAAAACTTTGGTGTCAGATTTACTATATCAGCTTTTCTTGAATAATATTGAGGAGGAACAAAAACAGTGTAACAGAGTTTAGAAGCTATTTCCAGAACCAAAGTTGGGAAGTCAGGTTTGTAACTAACAATGTCCTCAAGTGGCATTCCTGTGCCTGAGTTCTAGGAACTTCGTCACATAGAGGAACCCAGAACTGCTGACTGGGCACACAGTATCCATCAGGTTTTTGGGTACCTCAAATGTCCAGGCAGAAAGATGACACTACATTGAAAGTTGTTTGGAGCTACATTTTTAAGAAAAAATGAGCACAGTGACATATTTAAAATTTCACTCTTTTCTTTGACCTGTGCATTTTAGTTACGTCATGTTCATCTATCACACTGATCGTGGCTGGTGTATTTTGTGTTGAATTTGGTGGCACCAGCACACGTGAAGAGCCCCTGTACTGGAATGACTCCATGAAGGACTTTGGTCTTTCTTTCTGGGTGCACACAGGACTGGTTAGATCAGAACAGTTCTTGTATATGCAGAGAAAGTGGAAAATAGGGATTTTTCTATGAAAAAGAGGTAGTTTTTTGGGGGTGATACTTTTGGCAGCTGCTAACCAGCATGCTTAACCAAAATCTTCAAGTACCCATTTTTGCCTGTAAATCCTTGAAGTGATGCTGCTTGTGCCTGTCACTGAAAAAGATGATAATACCCACAGATTTCACTTTGTTTCCCTTTGATAGATTAGGGACAAATCAGTTCTTTATTTTTCCTAGATGTAGTTCAACAATTTTCTATAAACTGAAGGTGTTTTCTCTATCATGCTGTATTCTTGTCAGATAATTAAATGAGCAGCATTAAGAAAACATTCTGATCAAATGTTATTACTAAGAAAAAAGAATAAAAAAATAGATGTATTTTGCCCTTTAATTAATAAATATACAAGTATACCTTGCAAATAATAGAGACTGCAGACTGAAATAAATCTGATTCTTCAAGGTCTCTATTCCCCCTGCAATTCATATTTTCTTACGAGCTCTGTTTTATGAACAGTGAGGGTTTACACAGGTTTTGTAGAAGGGGCTAAAAGGTACACTGGCTTTGTATCTGCACAAAATCTTTTTGTGATCTTACACTGGGAGGGGTTGCCAACAGCTGTGTGTTTGCACTTGTACACATTTAACCATAACTGCACATACATGTACAAACACGCACACAGAAAAAATACCTTGGATGAATGCTCTTTCTTTATATTTGTTTTTTATATAATCATAATTTAAACATTTTCTTTAGAGTACAGAAATAGAACGCATCTTGCAAGGATTTCTTTAAGGTAAAAGAAAGAAGATTAAATAGCAGTTTAATATACTTTTTTACATATTTGACTTATTTATAATGCAGTTGAACATTTTGTAAGTCAAGTACATTGCTGGTGAATTTATTCACACGTGTTCCTGTTATTTCTTTAATCAAAATAAAAAGGTCAACAGTGTAGTCATTCTGGTAAAATAAAGTACAATTTGATTACTTTCTACTAATGCATAATAGTATTTAATTTGATTTTAAGAAGAGGAAGGTCTCTAATGGAAGGGAAATGGACTGTATAAATTAGGTGCATCCTCTTATATTTACTTCTGTTCATGCAATTGTAAATATTGCTGCTAGTGCCAAACAAAGAAATAACTGCACTTGAATTGTAAAGAGTTTTGAGAGATATATATGAAATGTGCGCGCACAAAACCTGTTTCAGATTTACAAAGTGCCTGAATCTCATTGAGGTATCTAACTGTGCTGTGGTATTTAAAAAAAAAAATAATGAAAAATTAGAAAGTAACTCTGAAAGCTGTGAGGTCTAACGGTACAAGCCACTACAGAAGAACCCAGTTCCCCAGTTCATGGAAATAAAATTAATTATATGGGTCAGAAACCCTGTAGCACTTTTTTAGTATAGGTACACATAGCTCTTTCTTTAGATGGGTGAAGCTACCTATCCACACATCTATGCTCTGTTCCTTATGTAAGATGTTCATGATTCTCTAATCATCATAGTTGCAACTTTGTGTATTGTCACTCATCAGATTACCAAAGATTCCAGAACTAGAGATTTTGAAGCGCCTCGCAGTTTGCAGATAAAAAGTCTATAATCTTGAATCAAGATTTAACAAAGAACCATTTGTGTAGCTCCTATGGGAAGTGGCTTAGAACTGCACACAGAAAGTTAAGCTTATTACTGTACTTCATAATGGAGCTACTGACAGGTCTTTTGTTGAATGAGAGTTGGTGAACATCAGATTGTGAAAGATGGAAAGCCTTGTTGGGTTTTTTTGCTGACATAGACTTTAAATCTTGAACATCTGATGATATCACATAGGGAATAAAAGCAGCTTTAGATGTATGGGAAGAAAAGCAAAAGAATTCAAAATAAAACCAGTCAGTCATAGCAATAATATGTGCAGCCACGGTTTAGGAGAAAAGTCCTTGGATTTTTGCTGTCAGCTGAAACCTTGATCTGTTCTGGAACTCAGAAAAGATTCTCTCTGCTTTTCAGAGTTTTAATTGATTATGTAAAATATTTTCAAATTGTGCTACAATGAATACAGTTTGTGGTAACTTTCAACTCTGTTCATGGTCTCAAGGCAACTGTGATGTGTTTTGGAGACATTGATCTTTATCTGTTATGTTTCAGAATCTTTGGGGGGGTGGAAATAATAATCAGGTGTTAACTTTGGCCATCGCAAATTTGGGATACGCATAGCTAAATTTCAGTCACTTTGTATGAGGAACGCTACTGTGGGTGCCCTTTTACGTAGAGCTGGCCTCTTTTCACTTTCCTAATATTCTTGCAAGTGCAGCGTAGGTGTTTTAAATCTCTTCCAAAGTCAAGAGCCAAACCACCTTTTCTCTGAATGGCCAAGCAAGATAGCAAGCTCACCTAGAAGCCACTAATAGGTACTGATGGCCCTTGGGATTAATGGAGGAGAAGGAGGGTCCAGGGACTTGATCACTCCAGCAGTTTGACTGGCCCACATGGAGTTAGGATGTAGTTTCAGCCAGTGGGATGTGGGCTGTGATATGAGGAGCTCTGAGGTGAGATCCTTAACAAAACTGGGGAGCAGGGGATTCCTGGCCAGGAATAGGAGGAACAGCAGGTATGGATGTTAGAGTAGAAGGGGTAAGAAGAGGGTCTTTCAGTCAGGGTTAGGGAATACCCAGGCCACCCCTTCGCTTGAAGAAAAGAATATACACACAGGCACATGCCATTATCCTTTTGCCCTGTACAGGAATGTTAATTCCCAACCCATTCAGCTTCTCTGTGGCTACTAGAAAGGTAGTATGTTAGAGCACTTTTAATAAACATGCTCTCTCACAAATTTAAACATTTAAGTCAGCCTTATCTCTATTATGTTTACATTCTTTCTTTTCCAGGTGAAAACTGAGAACTAGAAAATGGTATCAGTTTGCAACAACGGTACATATGCATCATAGATTAAAAGCTTTTCTTAGAGTTGTGTGCTTTATATGATAAGTGTGTGTGAATGTTTAGAAGAAAACTGCAGAGTCTCTGTTTTGAAGTCATGGAACCTGTTACTGTCTGATGTGTTGTAGAGCCATTATTCATTTGGGTTTTAAGCTCTGTGTAATAGCAATTTTTTTTTTCTAAGAAAAAAACCATTTTGCTATTTTCAAAAGATAGAATATTCTAGACTGTCTGGTACAAATACTAACATGAAGAAGATTTCCATGCAGATGTGGGCTATTGGAGTCAGAAATTTACAGAAAGCCACACACTTTTCTTAGTTTTTTTTCATTCTTTATGACTGTTGTGAATTCAGTCATTTACATAAAAAGTCTTTAGCTAGTCTTTTGCTTTAGGACTGCTCAGTACTGGGGCCAGGCCTGTTTAGTATCTTTATCAACGATCTGGATGAGTGGATCAAGTGCACCCTCATTGAGTTTGCAGATGACACCAAGTTGGGTGGGAGTGCTGACCTGCCTGAGGGCAGGAGGCTCTGCAGAGGGACCTGGGCAGGCTGGAGCGATGGGCCCAGGCCAGTGGTGTGAGGTTCAGCAGGGCTCAGTGCCGGGTCCTGCCCGTGGGTCACACCAGCCCCACGCAGCGCTACAGGCTGGGGCAGAGCGGCTGGAAAGGGCCTGGTGGGAAAGGGCCTGGGGGTGCTGGGTGACGGCCGGCTGGGCAGGAGCCAGCAGTGTGCCCAGGGGGCCCAGGCAGCCAGCAGCACCCTGGCCTGTGTCCCCAGCAGCGTGGCCAGCAGGACCAGGGCAGTGACCGTCCCCCTGCACTGGGCACTGGTGAGGCTGCACCTTGAATCTGGTGTTCACTTTTAGGCTCCTCACTGCAAGAGGGACATCGAGGTGCTGGAGTGTGTCCAGAGTTGGGCAATGGGGCTGGTGAAGGGTCTGGAGCAAGTGTTGTGAGAAGCAGCTGAGGGAACTGGGGTTGTTTAGCCTAGAGAAAAGGAGACTCATGGGGGACCTTATTGCTCTCTCCAACTCCCTGATAGGGATGAGATAGGATAGGATGAGAGGAAATGGCCTGAAGTTATGCCAGGGGATTTATTAGGAAAAATTTCTTCACTGAAAGTGTGATCAAGCACTAGAACAGGCTGCTCAGGGATGTGGTGGAATAACCATCCCAGGAGGTATTCAAAAGACATGTAGATGTGGTGCCTGGGGACATGGTTTAGTGGTGGTCTTGGTAGTGTTAGGTTTATGAGTGGACTCAATGATGTCCATCTCTGTTTTTAATTTACAGTGGCATTACAAACATCAGCTTTACCACACGTTCATGTTTAGGAAGTTCGTCATTTATAGGATGAACATTTCTGCTGCCTCTGTTGTTTTGTTGGTTTTGGTTTTGTTGGTATCAAATGAGTTTCTCTAATTTGCCATTGTTAACCTGCATATTTACAGGAAATTTTCTTAGCTTGTATAGATTTAAACCACTTGTTCTGCAGATATGCCCTGTGCCCTCAGTTTTAATTTGTTCTTGAAGCAGAAGAATCACCTATTCAAAAATGGCTTCTTTGTGATGAGAAAGAAACTTAGGGGGTTTTTAGTTGTTGTTTCCAGCTCCATGCTCATGTCTGATTTCAGGTGTCAATATTTAGTACTTACATTTAGTAAGTAATGTACTAAAAGTAACAAATATTTAGTACTTACATTCCAAATGTTTTCCATCTTACCTCTTAGTGTAGAGGCATGCAAAAAAAATGCCTTCACATTTTAGCTGTGATAGTGAGGACAGGGTGCATCTGAAGTTGGGTTTTGTTTCTGTTTGCAAAAAGTAATACAATAAAAGGTACATAGCTCTGTCTTAAATATTTGCTTGTGCATTTCATGACTATAACATCAGTAATCTGACTAAAACTAGATACAGTATTTATGGGTTTTGTAAATACTCTTGCACATACAACTTTTAAGCATATTTAAGAAATACTGTTTGTGTCATCCAGCATTTGAAAGCTCTTTTGTAAGCTTCTTGTTAGTATGAGCGTTGTCAGTTTAAAAGTGGAGTTAGGTAACAGGCATTTTAAAATGCTTCTATCCAAATAGCATCTGAGTATCTAGAGAGCAATATTGATTGATAAAATATTTGTTGCTCTGTCTAGAATCTTTGGCACCAATTCATTGTTCTTACTGAAGAAAGAATAGGCTAAAATTACATAAAACTAAGTTAGGTGGGGAAAGTAACTGCATTTGTGGTAGGGATACATAATAATCTTGGAGCTGTTTTACGTATAAGCAGTCAGAGTGACATTTTAAAGGGAAAATTAAGACTGAAAATAAAAAACGGATATAAAACTGATGTGATCCAGAAAACTCACAAATTTATCTGTTATTCTAGTAAAAAAAAAGCTTCTTTCTACTTTTAATGAACAAAAGAAAACTTAGTATAAGAAAATGTAAAAATTAGGAAAAACCCTCTCTGTTAAAGGAACTTGGGAAATAATTATCTGACTGTCAAGGTCCAGGAGACATCTTTTCCATCCTGCAGGCACAGGTAAGCCTCAGACTTTCTGGCAGCAAATAAATGGAAAATTATGCACAAAATACATGTCTGCTTTAGACTCCAAATTAGGCAAGCTGACCTGCAGAGTCACCATTTCAGAAAGAAAAATGGACACAGTCAAATGTAAGAAGCTTTGCAAATGCATTAGTCAGAGAGAAGTCACCAGGACAAGACTGAAAAATAGGAGCAGGAGAAAGAAGGATTTATTTTCTCTGCTTTGTAGAAATTGGCTTCCTGAAGTTTTGCTTTTGGATATCATAGATGACTAGAATTATTTGGAGCTTATCAAATCCCTCTTAGAAAGCAAAATCAGTAAGCATTACAATATATGATATAAAGAAGTGGACAGTTTTCATGAGAAAGATATTTTGTAACTGGAAAATACTATTTTCATAGTCCCAGATGTCAGCTACACTATACAGGCAAAAAAACAGTCCTTCATTCTGCCTAAGTGTTTCTCTATTGTCTTGAAAACTGGCATCTGTTGTTTCCTGCAACGATCTGCATTAATTATCAGGCCAAGACTCCTCCTTTTTGTCATTCTTTGGCTTCCTGCAGAATTGTAACAAAATTAATGATGAAGTAAGTTCTTGTGGTTTTTACTCTGGAAAGGTAAAGTTGCTTTAAGTGATATGATTGGAAGAACCCTGAAAATTTTTCTTCTTGTCTGTTGCAGTAGTAGCACAGTTCTGAAGTCCCTATGTCTTGACATAAAAAATCCAAGCCTACCTGCCATGATTTCACGGTTGTCTGTGCAAAGTAGAACATTTTACGCAGTTTCTAGTCTTTTCTTCTTGCAGTGAGTATTTTTCAGTTGGGTTGTTCATTCCTGCCCACTGTTCCTGCATGTCTGACTTCTGCTCAGCCTCTCTTTATGTGGGTGATGCCATTTCCCAGATTCCTCTTTTACTGCCTCTGGTAGGAAGGGCAAATTTTGCAGATTATGAGATGCAGAATGATGCTTGAGGAGTTAGTAAAAAATAAGATTCAGTTTGGTCTCTCTGTTGAGAGTAATTTTTGGCTTTATATACCAGAGTAGGTCAGAAAAAAAGCAGAATCAAGTGTTATGGAGTATTAAAAGCAGAGACTGAAAGAGAAGTTTTGAAGAAACAAGAGGTATTTACAGGAAGGTAGAGAAGGGGAGAGAGGAGGATGTATAGAATATACGACATGATTGAGAAAAATTAAATTGCGCTTTAATATCTAATCCGTCTTACTTCTTTGCTTTGGAATCGTCTTCCCAGTCTTGTTACTGACTAGGAAAGACAGAGTCCAAAATTGACTGCTGTCACTTTTCCCTTTATTCTTCTTCTTCCTAGGAGGAAAAAGGATTAAAATTTTGATATTTTGAGTTATGTATACCTCTAGTAACTTACATAATAAAAAGTATACGTCCTCTACTGTTACTAGCACTTTATGCTTTATGTTCTCTATGTGTGGGACAATACCAATTATGCATACTTTAGGATGCAGGATAATTTTCTACTCAAGGACTTAATGAAGCATAAAGTACAATTAGTAAATTCATACCCTAAATTATTTTGCCTTAGCTTTCTAGGTGGGCAAACCAGAAGAATTGTAGAGCTATCCTGCACCTTCTGAATTAATTCTATATCATGAACCATCTGCAAGGCAACATACTTCATATGTAACCAAATGGTTTAATATCATCTCTTAGTCCTAGCATATAATGAGCAAAGTCTTCTACAGGTTAGAATCATAATGTTTCTTAAAGGAATGTTTCTGTGTTATATTCATGAATAATAAAACCCCCCTAACTTTCATAAGGAAAACTTACACAGCTACATGAAAAATGGAAGAAAAGATACAAAAGGAAACAGTTACTTGAGAATGAAACCTTTTTAAAACATTTTTCAAGTGCCTAAAAGGTTTTGTTGAAGAATTTTTATTTTGTTGATGGTGGTGGTCTTTTTACAAACAGCGTTCATAGTGTATGCTAGGGTAAAGCCTAAACCCCTTAAACAAAGCTTATAAAGGAAATTGTAACTTAACTGGTCAGCAGTTCTTTTATTTCATCACTTTAATATCTCATAGTTTCTAGGGAATACAGATGTACTAAATTGAAAAATGGGAGTATGATTTTATTGAATAAGCAGTCTGGTAATTGTGATGAGATACTTCCATGAATGGAACAGTTTTCCAGACGTGCAGTGATTCTTCAGCAAATTTCTGCCATATGATTTAGACAAGTAGAAAAGTGTTTGTTGAACTAGCTAGGAAAAAGACCAATTTCTGGTATTGTAGGAGACATTTTTCTTACAAATAAATGATCTATACTGAGGTAGCAATTTATCTGGCATTGAAGAAAACAAGCTGGTTTCAGGATTTTTTAGCAGTTGGAAAAAATTATTAAAGCTAAATGTCTTCCTGCACTATGTTCACATACTGTTGTCACCAGTCCTATTTCTGTTTACTGCAAACACATTTCAGGAGAGCATTCCTGTTCACAAAAATATTGAAGTACCAGATTCTGTGAATACAGGTGGCTTTAAATGCAAGTTGAACTATCATCTGAAAGTAATGCTTATTTTTGCTATGTATAAAAATATTTCTACTTATATGTGCTTCTTTATTTATTGGTGTTATTTGTTAATAGCCTTATAGTAAGTCTATCTGAACAAGATGAACAAGTCTATCTCCAGATGATTTGTCTCCTTGTAACTTTTTCTTTACTTTATAAATGTTTATAAATGTTGTTGTTACAAAATGCAGTCCAAGCAATGGGCAGGTACTAGAAACACTTCTTAGGTCAGAAAGAGAGAAACATGGTGTGTGTACTAGAGCAAATCTTGTCTTTCATGTTTTTAAATTATGGTATAATCTGAGGTACAAGGAAATTGAAAGAGTTACTAAAGAAAGATAAAAACAGAAGCTTGTGCTTAGATATCTTGAACTCAGTAGCTGACATCGATGTTGTATCTTGATTTTTGTTTCAGTGAGTATTGTTTTGATGTATGACAGGCTGGGTTTTTTTAAAGTGGAGGATAGTTATTTTCAAAAAGTGCTGCAATTTTCAATGCAGATCTTATAAAAATACTCTCTGTAAATACACTTTTTATAATTTATGTATAGCTATGTTATTGTGACAGTCATAACAAATACAGCTTTGCAAAATTGTCAAGATAACATCATCCTTTACAAAAAATTTCTAACAACATTTGTAGAATGGAAGTGTGTATGGACTAAGTAATACTTTCCCCTCCCACCTATGTAAAGCATGCCAGATACACGCATGCAGAGGCACCCCAGGGCTATCTTTCTGTAGCATCTTAAAAAATTTTTGCACAGCTATGTCCTTGGATATTTTGTTCCATGTACACATGATCTCAAATGTATACATACCTCTACAAATGCTTCATTATGCAAGCTAATACTCTTTATGCCTGTAAGTGCCACGCTTACACAAGACAACCAACACATCACACTGATTGTTTATCCCTTATTCTGATTGTGTCACATGCAGACCATCCATTTAAGTCGCTACTTGTATTCCTCCATATGAGAAATACTTCCTATTTTCTCCTGTAGGATATACTGGGAAATATCTAAATCATTATTGTGAGCATTGCTGCTGTCTTGGTTTCTTGCTGTGGGGCGAAAGTAAGAGACTCTGCTAAAAGAACTAGGAAGCAAGACAAAGACTTAAATCAGCAAACAAGTACAACACACAAGTTAGCTGTACAGAATTTAGCTGTTTGGCACCAGCAGTTATTTTAAAAGCATGTATGGAACTTCTGTAGGGAGTGTCCTATCTATTCTTCATATGTTATCTTCATAGACAGTGCTTCTAGTAGTTTTATGTTTTGATGTATATATTTGACCAGCTTCTACCATTAATTTGTATGTACTGCTGATACTACTGCTGTCAGTGGTACAAGCTGTAATGATAAAGGCTGTTCATACTTATCCTCAGTGCAGTAGCAGTTAATTTTTGTTCAGGTGGTCCTTTATGAAAATATGAGTTATGTGCACATGCAATAGTAGATTTTTCAATACCTTAAAAGCTGCAGAAATAACTTTTCATTTTAACCTTGCTAGCAATCTGCTTTCTGGAAGTGAAAAAATAATGTGTAATACCAATTGATTGTCTATAAAGTTGATGTTATGTCAGTAAAAAATAACATGTTAAGTAGTGCTGTTTGCCACATTACTACATAGTCTGTAATGTAAAAGGGGAAAAAGCTCAAGAGGCCAAACTGAGATGCTTCCTAGGACAGTTTGTAGCATATCAAGAAACAACATGACTTCAGAGGAATCAGACTGTTCTCCAAGGTAACCCAAGAATAGCTACACCATCTGTACCTCATGTACTGGATTTTTAGTTTTCTCTTGAGACAGCTGGCAGTGTGCCATAACAGCCTGATGCCAAAAGTAAATGGCTTATCATCCCTAACACCCTTACATATCAGCTACAGAGGTGTGTAGCAATCTTTCAAAAACAAAAATCTGATCACAGGCTGAGACATCTTTTTTCAATTAGTTTGGTCACTGAAGTTTATCAGTCATCTTTATCCTGTAACAAGAATTTGTGATAAACCTGTTTCACATGGATAGACCTCGTTTCATGTGAAACTGGGGTGCAATGTTTTATTTTTTAGTCATTTCCTTTTTGACAGTTTTGATTTAAAATTATCCATGTGGTTAAAGAGAAACCTGACATTTGCAAAACTGCTTGAGAAGGAATTGGTTTGTACCTCTGGTGTAATGACAAAGTGGGTTATAGTATTTTTCATGTAAATTTGTTCTGGTTCCATAATAAAGTTAATTTATTCTAGTTCCATGGTAGATTATGTTTCTAGGATGAAGGAGGAAGGACGGTGTGGGGAGAAAGAAGTTACAACTCTTCATGTCCTGGTTTAAACTCTGTATGTGTTAAACAATGTCATTTGTTTTCTCACAAAAAACCAAACATTAGTTGCATCATCTTCAGTATATCACACTGAATATTTAGAATTAATTTACCAGTGCTTACCATATACCTTTTTTTTGACTGGGACAATTTCTGTGATAGAACAGTCTGGAATGGATATGGATGAAAACTTAAGTAGACACTTTAATGTTTCAGTGAAACATCCTAATACTTCTTTCCAGCATCTTGTTCTGTAAGAATTAACTCTGCTTTTAATGAAGATGAAGCATGTTCATATGATTGTAACTACTGCATATATAACCTGTTTTGCAAGAGATATGTGCTAACTGGGCCAACTGAGCCACAAATGTTAACATGACCTTTTTGTTGTATATTAATTAACAAGTTTCAGGTACAGAAACCTGAGTAAACTTAATCCCGTGATACATAAGCTACAGAATTCAAGACAAATTCTTAAGTGTCCTAAGGCTAAGTCTATGATAGTAAGCGATAGCAGTAGACTTTTGATTATTATTATTTCAGTTTGGCTCCCTTTTTAATCTTTGTCATTAGTTTAATGTTGTAAGTTATTGGAATATTTTGTAAACTTCCTTTCCCATGAGTGTGCTTACAGCTGGGGTAAATATGGCCCCAGTTATTTCAAGAGATACCTATATCCAAAAATGTTATAAACAGCAGATGCTTTAGCAATAATGAGACTTCTGTCTGATGATGTTACTGAGGCATTACTCAATTTTTGCAGGTTTCCCCTTTAGGTGTGGAACCTCATTACAGCTTGGCTTCAATCCTATATTTGTGTGCATTAATCTCCTTATATCAAAAAGGAGGACAATTGTTATGCAAGGAAGATGGAAAGATGTTTGGTGAATCTGAGGAATGTCACCATCATAGATGGAGGAAGTTCTTGAAAAATATGTGCTTCCATGAGGAAGTGTGCTTGACAACTCAGCAATTAGGTAGTTAGTTGTTTGGGGAAGTTTTAAAAATTCATCCTTCTGATATTGCTGCTGCTTGTTACTAAATCTCATGATGTGCTAGGTGCTGTGTAAGTGCATACTTATTATTTAAAAGCTAACATTCACAAATTCCACATCTAATGATTTATGCCTGATATAGGTAGAAAGTGAAGGTATTTTGTAACAGAAATATGACAGAACTTTAACTGGAAAGGCTGTGCAGGGCATTGGTGTAATTCATCACCTGTTCTGTACATTTAGGCTGTTTTCTAGAAATCCATTAACTATGATGGGAAGATGGATTGTGGTCTATTTCTGAATGACATTATAATCGGTACATACGGTAATTAAGATCAGCTTATAGAAATGTTGTCTGCAGGGTCCATCAGTTGGCTAGAAATTTGGAATAAACTGAGGTGGCTGGAACTTACTAATTTCAGAATAACTTCTAGCTGTAGAAATACATTCAGCATAAAACAGATATTTTTCTGAACTTTTGATTTCTGTTAATACATGTGTAATTTCTTCAGGACATATTAAAGTTCATAGCAATGTTTCTGATGCTTAAATGTGAACCAAGGGCTTTAAAGCTGTAAAATCAAACATCCATTTACAACAACATAAAGGACAAGACTGCTGTTTAACTAATGATACCTCCTCTGTGAGATCTTTGTGTTACTGTCTCTCAAGTGGATACCAAATAGCACAAAATTTATTGTTGTCATCATATTCTGCTTTCTTTAAGGAGACTCTAGTCCAAACAAAACAGAGAAATACGTAAAATCTAAAATGAGATATGACTGTAAGTATATATTCTATGTCATAAAAACAATTTATAACAGAAAGTGCAGATATCTGAAAAACATATCCCTTTTGCTTGCAAGCGTAGCTTGACAAACAGGCAGTAGAGCATGTGTCAAACTACAGCATGGCTGAGGAATGACTCTGCAGTTGTTATGCATTAAAGGAAATCCACGAGTTTGTGCACTAAGCATGTCATTGCATTCATGTTTCCGTAAATGGTAGTGTCTTGTATAAGTCTGAGCCTCAAAGAGGTTTAGCGTTATGTACAAAATGGACATGTATCTGTGTGACTGTAAATTTGGTGTGTTCTGTATGTGGTTAGTAGCCAGCCATCAAAAGGTGCAAGAGTGCTGCATTGTATTAAATTTTATTTACTTTTTAAAAAAATCTTTAAGGAACTGCTCAGTTGTGCTTCTTTTGTTTGAAAAGGAAAACACAGCAGCTGAAAAGATGTCCAAGATCTGGAATGTGTAGTCTCCTGTAATATTCTCTCTGGCACGTTTCACAGGAAAATAAATGGGCCTCGTATCAGCCCTTGAAGTTTTATTAACACTGAATAGTTTGAACCTGAAAGAAAAGCTTCAAATAATAAATCCTGTGTAAGCCATACCCAAAGAGAAGTTTGAATATAGCAGGCATTTGTCATGATTTTGGTTCAGTTTTTGTTACTTCCCACAAGCCCCTATCCCTATGAACTAGGACCCTGTTGTGAGGTACTGCATGACCAATGTTTACACTTTAATCTACACAAAAAGTTAAAAATAAAATAAAAACAAAAGATAGAATGTCATTTTCGTGTTCATTAAATTTACACTCGGAAAAACAGATGACAGGTTTTTTTATAGGTGGTAGTGATAGTATCCTCTGTTAATACAATATGTTAGCATTCAATAAAACTATTGCCACATATAACATTTTACAAAGCAGTAGCTTTAGGGTTGAAATTTTGCCAAGTTTAGTATTCATCGCAGGCTAACCCTTTTGTGTAGGTCAAAATGCTTAATTATTCTGCAGAACAGTAAAAGAAGAAAAATATTGCTTTCCCCGTGTTAAATGTTTTATAGACCTTTTTGCTTGAAATGCTGTGGCACCTGCAGACTTCAGAAGAGGGACTTGACATTTAGAGGAACATGGTCTTAGTATGAGAGACTGCCCTCCTCTGGAAAATCCACTCCGTTAACCTAAGTTATAAATCTTTGGAGCATTGCAGCTCATACAAGCTTGTAGAATTTGCAAGACTGAAAAATATGAAGCCTTATTAGTATTAGGCGTAAGTCCCCAGTGCTCCCTGAACTGACCAGACCTACCATGGCCACAAAACAAAGAACAAACAGGGGAGAGTGCTTCAGTGCAAAGCTCGTCCTGCCTTGCCTGCGCTCCCCCCCATTCGTGGGCTGAGCTGGGCCTGGGCATTGTCACTGAAAGTGGAGCATTTCTCTGTTCGTCACTGGCAATAACCCTTTTGCTGACCATTTGGTTTCACGACAAAGAAAGCTCTGTTTCCAAAGCCGTGTAGCCAAAACTGTACTGAAGGGAGGGGAAAGGGCACAGGAAACAGTTCAAAGAATATGAACTGGAAGCTGGGAAGAAGGAAAACCTGGGAGTGACAGAAAGGAAGGTTGAAACAAAGATGGCAGGGGTGAACTAAGGAAGGATCAACAACGGTAGAATTAGGACTGTAAGACCGGATAGTCATGTTGGGAATAGAGAGTGGGGAGGCTGGGTGTCGTAGCCAGCTTGCACTCAGGGAATCCAGCCTCATGCCCACGCTGGCTGAAGCAGAAGGAAACTCCAGGAGTTGAACATCAAGGTTTGCTTGGCTGTGGCTAAGGTTGAGTTGGGCAGGAGCCCAGCTGTCTGAAGAAGAGGCTTGATGGGGAGTCAGTGTCAAATGCTTATCGTTTTGGTACAGGCTTCCTGTGCCAGCTGAGGGTGACTTCCGTGCAGCCTGCAACATCCTTAAGGGGGGCAGCAGAGGGCGAGGTGCTGGTGACCAGCAGTAGGACACGAGAAATGGAATGAAGGTGCTTCAGGAGAAGTTCAGACTGGACATTAGGAAAAGGTTCTTTACCGAGAGGGGGTTGGTCACTGGAACAGGCTCCTCAGGGAAGTAGTTACAGCACCAAGCCTGTCAGAGTTCAAGGAGCATCTGGATGATGCTCTTGGTCATATGGTTTACTTTTAGGCAGTCCTGTAAGAAGCACAGAGACGGACTTGACAGTCTGTATGAGTCCTTTCCAACTTGAGATAGTCTGTGACTTTATGATTCTGTAAGTATTCATGAGGTTAGAGTGGATGGTACGTTAAGTGCAAAAGACTCCAAGAGCGCTGGCCCTCATGAAAGGGAGGGCCTTACTGAAACAGGTGCTGTGGAGTGGACACCAGCTTTCACCAAATATGTTGGGTAGGAAATAACTGCTTTTAAGTTAGAGCACTTTTACTTTACTTTGGCAAAGCAGTACTGACTCCTGCTTTGAAAGCTTCAGGATGCTGGAGGAGATAGAGCAGCATAAAGTTGTTGCCATCCTTTTAGAATGACTTGGTTGAAAGTGCTGAGGGTCAGGTACTACCATGTGGTTCTGGGGTTAGGAGTTATGGCCAAGAAACATAAACGTGCTGGCAGCCAAAGGTGTTCAGATATTCTGCCCATCCATTGATGAGGACAAGTTTTTCTTGCTCCTAGGAAGAGATTCAGGTGTTCGCAGCTTAGTAGCCAGATATGTATGTAAAACCATTACGAGTGACTTAAAGATGTGGGACAAATCTGTTTTTATAATAAGTTGTGCCTTTTATTAGTCAAGATCCTGTGTCCTGTGTCACCAGAAAGTAGTTTAAACAACTATATGACTTAACAAAAACATAGCTTATTTTTTATGTTTTTAAAGTTAGAGCACAGCAGGCATCATATTTTCTGAGTTTTTACTTGTACACTTGTGATTTGTATCAGGCACCATTTGCCTAGAAATTAGGAATACAATTTAAATGTGGAAAATCAGCATCTCATTTTTGGTGCTATTGGTTAAGTAAAACTACTTCGAATGCATGGAATGCATAAAAAAATACTTATCAAAACATGTTTCATACTAACAGTCCAAACACACTGAAATTATTTAATCTCTAGCTTGGCAGCATTCATACTTTGCTGCCTACCTATTGCCACAGCTACTAAAAGATGAATGCATACCAAATAATAGGATTTAAAACATGACAAAACAGATCTGAAACCCTTATTTACCTTCAAAAAGATTTTCTGTTGCTTTTGAGTGAATACAGTCCCCATATGACGAAACTGGAGAGTTCCTTTATTCCCTCATGTCTCCATCATATTTCTTATTGTGGATGTTATTAAGATAGTAAAGGGCATTCCTTAGCTAATCAAGAGCTGTCCATAGTATGATGTATTTATTTTAATATACGAAGTTGGTTTTCATTAAGAAATTGTTAGATAAAAACTAGCAGTGTGTTTGTGTGCTCTTGAAGTGTGTCTGGGCTTTACCTGTGAAGTGGTGCTGTACATGAAGGACATTACAACTTAGTCATAGTAGCTTTTCTTTTCTTTCTGACAGAAATATATGTTCTGATGTTTGTTTGGAAACATTTTTTTCCCTGCAAGAATACTTAAATACAGCAAATCACTTTTTGGCTTATTTTTTCTTCTGCTTTTGAAGTAAATAGATGGCAAATGCTCATCTATATTTCACCTTGAAATACTTGTGAAAAAACACTGTTCGGTGATTAGGGAGTGCTCACCCTGAGGATGTTGCATCTTAAAGAGTGGGCTTGCTAAACTCATTGTCCATGTAGGTAGGATAGGTGACTGACTTAACAGCCAGATTTTTAATTAAGGAATTGAAAGATACAGATAAAACCCTCATCTTTAAACTGCTTATGAAGCTTTGACCTTGGCTGATGGTCAGTTTTGAGATGTGGGAAGAGTGGCAAACTGCACTGTGGGTCCTACTCAGCATGCAGAAAGATCTGGCTTTTGAGATTTAAATAACCTTGTTAAACATTTTGGAAAGTCCTGGTGCAATACAGGAACAGGCAATTGAAAAGCTTTATAACCCACCTGACTGCTGTTTGGTTCTTCACAGTCATGTGATATCAATCGGTTGAATATCATATTATTGTGATAATGTAGTCACATTATTGTGTTGGGCCAGTTTGTGGCTTTTTCTACCATCTTCCAAGATACCTATGCTATGACATAAATAATTTTCTACCATATACAGGTATTAGGGCATGGAGCATTTCACAATATTTGATCAATTATTTCTAATGGTAAGTTAATATCTATTAGTTCTGTAACAGGATTGGCTTTTAGCTGATGTAATCCCTCCTTCAGGGGACCCTCGGTAGGTCCCACTAGGAAGCTTGTCTGCCTGCTGCCTGTGCCCTGCAGCACCTTGTTATAGTTCTTGCTGAACACCACTGGTCTTTTGACTCTTCCTTAGAGCATCTGTTGACTACCAAGACCTATTTGAGTCCTAATTGGTCTCCTTAGACCTGCTTCCAGTACTACAGATCTGGGAAAAGTTCCTTTTTTTGTTCTGTTTTTTTTGATGTGTCAAATTTTGGTAAAGACTACTAAGTAAATGACAATTATCCATTCATTTTAATGCATTACATTGCATAATGCATCCATTCAGTACCAGGATGATGTACCATTTATCTGATTAAAGAGAACTTGAGAAAAAATGTATTTGGTAGGCTAAATCATCATGGTTTTTCTTTTATGTAGATAATACTGGAGATTATTTTTTTAATATTTTCTCATTTTTAGTATTAATATTTCTTATTTTCTTTTCTTATATGGAATTACCCATTTTGAAATCATTTTGTCAGCATGGGGACAAATAACCTTGAGATGCTGGAAGGTACTAAAGGCTAATGGTGTGGTTAGGATGCAAAGTATTGCTTCTAGCTGGTAACCAACTGTTGTGGTTTAACCCTGGTCAGCAGCTAAGCAACACGCAAGCCGCTTGCTCACTTCCAACCCAGCCCTCCTGGCATGAGGAGGAGGATCAGAAAAAAGTAAAACCCATGGGTTTTGAGATAAAAACAGATTAATACTTGAAATAAAGTGAAAGTAACAGCTACAATAATAATTGTAATGAAGAGGAGAGGGAGAGAGAGGAGTAAGGGAAGGGGGGGGGGGGGGGGGGACGGGGGGGGGGGGGGGGGGACGGGGACAAACAAAAAAACGAGTGATGCACAACACCGTTGCTTACCATTCACTGACTGATGCCCAGCCAGGCCCCGAACAGCTGTTGCCACCTCCCAGCCAACTCCCCCGAGTTTATATACTGACCGTGATGCTCTGTGATATGGAATATCTCTTTGGCTAGTTTGGGTGAGCTGTCCTGGCTCTGCTCCCTCATGGCTTTTTGTGCACCTGCTCACTGGCAGAGCATGAGAAACTGAAAAAAAGGCCTTGACTTACAAAGCAAGCACTACTTAGCAACAACTAAAACATCAGTGTGTTATCAGCATTATTTTCATGGTAAATCCAAAACACAGTGCTGTACCAGCTACTAAGAAGAAAATTAACTCCAGCTGAAACCAGGACACCAAGCTTAGAAGTCGGGGTGTCAGTCAAGCTAACTAAGCTTGAGATAAGTATTTTGGAGAGATGTTCTGCAAAGTGCTTGATGGTCATCAAGCATTCTTCGTTGTGGAGACATGGACTGGATAGTAACACTGTGGGAAGTGAGAATGTCCTTCTTCTCTTCACATATGTAAGGCATTTCTAATGCTAGAATTTGGCCTTCGTCTTGGTAGCTGTCATTCATAAGTTTAAACGTACAAGGTGCTAAAAAGACAAGAAGATGAGAGGGTGGGGTGGGGGAATGGAAACCAGCTAATGGAATGGAGTGCACTGCTACTAAAGCAGGAGAAAATCTGGCAGCCTCATCAGTATTCTGTCAAAGTATTTGATTTTGTAGAACATACCAGTGTCATTAACAGTGACGCACCTTTTGCTTCCAAACTGAATGTGTGCCATTTAGGTTTATTTCTAATGCTTGTTACTAGAGTTAATAGGTAAATGTTATTTAAAAAGATGCCCCTAAAATTTAATTATTTCAGAGCTGTTTTAATCATGTTTATAAATGCTAAAATGTTATGAATTGAACAATTGAATGAATCATTCCATCATTGTATAATTAAGACTGACTAAAAGTAAAATTATATTTTAATGGCCCTCTTCTTTTACCATCGAGGCCAACGGCAAAAGTCCCATTGACGTCAGAAAGTGCAGGATTAGGCCTTAATATGATCTGCCTTTTTTGTGACTAATCTCAATATAAAATGATCTGTCTCTTTTTTTAAAGACGTTTAGCTGACTGTTTAGTTGCTTGCTCGGAGCTTGTAGATGGAAAAAGTGCTTCTGAGCTGACATAAACACTTTTCTTAAAATCTAGCCAAAACTATCATCACTTTTTAAACCCCAAAACCACATTATTAAAACATTGATCCTATTCCTTGAGGTTTGTCAAAGACTAACTTTTTTAGTCTGTGTAGAATTATTTAGTGGGAACAACGTTAAAATTACTTGGCTTGCTTTGAGATGTGTCCATCCACCACCAGTTCTGTTCCAGCAGCACACAGTGAAGTCCAGTGCCATTTCAAAGTGACAAGCTGGACTCAGCCATTTTGGGCTCAGCTCAGCTCAGCTCTTTAATTGTTGGTGCAAGTTTGGATTCACAAAACTAGAAATCTCAGTAGAATATCAAAGAGTTGACCACAGCATGGTGAAATTTGTCTGAGGGACATTAAGAATATCAGTCCAATGGACTGTACTAAAGTATGGAACTAGAGAAACGTGATTGATCTTGGGGTTTAAAATCCTTCTGCATTTTAACGCGTGCTCTGGCTATAAGTGTGTGAGTTAATTGACCTTTTTTTTCAACTCCTGAAACAGAAAAGACAAAAATAGTATTTTTTTTTGTTTAATGAGGTGAAACAGAACAAGTATGACATTTGTTCGATGCTGTGTTTGTTTTTTTGATGATGATTTCTCTTGCATATTTGTATTAAAAGCAGAGAAAGGGAAGCTTCTGCTTTTTATCAGTCCAAAGCTGGACTTCTTACTCCCTTGTAATAATGCATCACTATTTTTCATAACTAACTGAACACACTCTTAGTGTGTAAACATTTTACAGAAAATCAATTGGATCCAACTAGCAAGAATTGAGAAAGATCAAATGTTGAATATTCTATGTGGGTAGTGTTTAATTTATTATTAGAGAATGTAAGAAGTTTTCTGTCAAATTCATGGCCTCACCTAGGTGACCGTTAAAGTTGTGTTTTGTGTATCTCAGTGATTTCTTTAACTGTGGAATTAAGATGGACAAGGAAAAGAAGAAGAAACAATAGAAACCACCAATTGATTTTCTGACAGCTTTATGCAAACAAAATGCCAACCCAAAATACTGCCCTGTTATTAGGGTGGCTGAAGCTGTTCTTTCTAAAAGGTGCTTTATTTGTCAGAAACTTTGTGTCATTTCTAAATAGAAATAATTATCTCTTATGAATCTTGGTAATGTAAAGATTGCAACTATAGTGTAAGCTAGGAGTCTTGTGTGAACCTAGAATTATCTTAATTCTTCCAAATATTATTTTCATAGAATTATAATTCTAGAATGGTTGCAGTTGGAAGAGACCTTAAAGATCGTTTAGTTCCAACCCCGTTGCCATAGGCAGGGACAGTAGACCAGGTTGATCAAAGCCCCATTTAGCCTGTCCTTGAACACTTCCACAGATGGAGCATATACACACGCACGCACGCGCACGCATACACACACACTTTTTGAAAGGTTTTGTGTCTGTGAGAGGTTCCTTAAAACGAAACAAGAAATAGCAGTTAGACATTTTCCCTGTGAAGTGGAATATTAGTGCATAGAATAGTTCATGTCTTTGTGTTACTGAAATTAGAGATCAAAATGTGTTCTATAAAGAGCTCTTTCTTTCCAGATACTTAGTCTGAAAGAGCATTGCTATATGCATGATTTTGTAGCTGTTCTAGTGTACTACGTTAAGTTTATTCCCTTCATGAAGTACATTTTTTCTTATTGAAGATTTGAAATGGGAAATTCTTTGCAGCTGACTCTCACTGCTACTGTCGTGTTAATTCTAAACCTGTATTTTTAGGTTTTAACAGTGTAAGTCAAGACATAAAGAATGCGTATCTGTGAGAAAGCTTATGGGAGAGTTGGCACATACAGCCTTTTTTGTAAATGGGGACAGAGGTCTGTAACCCAGCTAGTAAATTCACAGCTGTAAGAAGTCCATCTTAGAGACAAGGGTGCTCAAGACAACTGGAATGAGAATTATTTGTTCAGTTCTTTATTCAGTGTACATCTTACAGCAGACTGGAAAAAAAAAATAGACATAACTCAAAATTCTTCTCTTCCAGTTCAGGATGAAAAAGAAATCTGAAAGATCAGTCCACTGTAATTCTAATCTAATATGATGTTATATTCTCTCCTTGATTTCTCTAGTATCAAAGTTTTAAAAACTCTGCTGAAGGTATCATGCAAGCTCTTAAGCCTAGGTAATTTGTTTCATATGACTTTAACATGTTTTACATATTGTGCATTTAATAATGAACAAAGTAGTTAGGCCAATAATAAACCACTACAATATAGACAAAAGAGAACACTGATTTAAGGTCATTGTGTCAAATGCAGCAAAATACTCTGTTTATAGCATGTCAGGAATGGCTTTACAATTAGCACTAATTACTGAGAAAAAAGTCAAAACAGCAGCTTTAAGGAAGGACACTTTTCAGTGCAAGATCAAAGCCATGTCTCTACAGAATAGCAAAGCTATTTAATTGCACTGAAGTGCTAATTGGATTTTGAGGTGCTTTCATGTGTTCCCCCCAATTAGCCAGTTATCCCTGACCAAATCCACCTAAGAAGAGATTATGAGTTTTAAAACTTCTGTCTCCACAGTTTCAGCTGGAGGTACCTGTGTAAAAACAGTAGTTCCTTCTTTTTATGTAAAACAAGGTCTTTCTGGTCATGTTAGTAGGCTTGTGGGGATGAATAGATAAGGAGTAAAGCAACCCCACACGATGTGGTAAACAATTATCTAGATATTCTGCCATTTAGGTACCAGTGCCAGAAAACAGAAAAGCTACAGCTAACCCCCTTTTTTGTTACTTAGTTCATTGGTACATAGTGTTGAAAGAAAGATTTTCATGCCTGAGGAAAGTCTTGTCTTCAGAGACTTTGTCTGTGCTCTACATTTCTGTTAGTTAGACAAAATTATTTTTGTTAATATTTTTTAGGGAAAAATTTGCAGTCTTTTCCTAACTTTTAAAATAATTTAATTTGTATTTTTCAGATTTGTAAAAATTACTGCCATTATTTTTTCACTAGCCTTCCTTATTTGTGAATTTTAATCATCATACACATTTATAAAAGCACAAAAAGTCAAGATAGTAGTGACAACTGATAGAACTCATACAGTTTCAGAAAAACTATGATTTGTTACTAGTTGAATGGTCAAATACTCATAGACTGCAATCCTTCTAGGCAAGATTGCAGATGCACTGTTTTCCCAAGAAGATTTCTTCTGTGTCCTGAAGAGTCTTACATCTTCCTCTTCCATATGCTTAGAAAACTTGCTCTCATCCAGTCATAACTCTAGTGAAATTTTTAGGAAGCAGAGATTTTGAGGAAGCAGAGACTTTTCAGCGTGATGGAAGAGGCACATAAAGCAGATTTGTCTAAATAAGGACATAGCAAAGCCCTAAATCAATATGCTTTTTTTTATGTGCTTTGTGACTCTCCGAGTTGGAAGAGTGACATCATGCATCCTTGAAGAACTCTATATGAAATCCCATCACAAATTGCTCACAAAAGTCCTATTGAGATTTCTGTAATAGAGCAAAAGGATTTGTGTAAACTGGAGTCCATCCAGATTACTGAGATCTTGCCATGCATTGTGACGGTGGGATTCATTGCATGGCTACTGTGCAAGTTACCCTACCTGAATTCTGAGTATTCATATTGTAAGACCCTGCTTTTGTAGTCACTCTGTCCTGCCTGGTGCTTTCTTCCTCCCTTTGTGCTACAGAGCTCCTGGGATGAGTCCACTGGCTTTTGTACTTCCTTAGGAAGAGTTTTTCTCTTCAGTTAATCAGTTAATCGTAGCAGACCTGGATCCTTTGTATGTAGTGGAGTCATTGTGGGAAGGTAGAGTGAAGTGGTCAGTAGTCAGGAACTTTAAGGTTAGATGTAGGAAGGGACTTGGGTCCAAACCAACTGAGTGCTGCGACATCTGCATTTTGACACCCTATACAGAAGGGACTGAAGATTCATGGAATCAGGAAAGTGAATAGGAACCAGCATGGCTCTATGACCCTTGGATTAGAGGAAAACATATGAGTTTGGTGACAAGTGCCCTACTTCCCTCATAAGTTTGTGCATTTTACATTAAATATGCAATTGCATGCAGAGATTTTCCCTCAAACTATGGGATTTATTATTGGTTGTGGTTACTTGGTAAATTGCAGGGTTTACTATTGCTCTGATTGAAAGTACTCCATTAAGCAAACACCCTTGACATGTCCTCATGCTGCATACTTGACATTTTATTACAATTTAAGGTCATTCACCCAAGGCTCCCATGATTTAAGAAGCAGCACAAGCAACAGGCCTGTCATGCTGATTTCAAGATTGTTTTTCTTCTTTCAGAACACTACAAGACAATATATTCCTGATTAGTCATTTGAATATCCGCTTGACTTTAAGAGAACATATAGTTCCCTTGAAACCATTTTCTTCAAAGTTTTTGAATTGAGTTTGAATTTGAGGAACATTTATTGTTTTTAGAAACTGTTAACTTCATCTTGTAAGACCTAGTTTCATTGCTTCTTGACTGTGAGAAGACACCCAATAGAGCATATCGCTGGAATGAATTGTGTAGGATTTGCAGGCAAAAAACGTACTTGCATGTGAAGTATTCTTGAGATGTAGCTCACTTTATTGCTCTCAAACAAAAAGCCACTATGATAATGAAATGTAAGAATTTCAGGGCCCAGATCACATAATTTGCTTAGCAGACTAGACCAGTAACAAATAAATCCTGCATCTAAGAATAACTAGGATAACATGCTTTACAGGAAGATACCAAGGAAATAACCTATCCATGGAGAAGATTAATTCTAACACCAACCTGTTAGCAATCAAGCTATAGCATTTTCTAAGAAGTGGTAAATGAGGAGAATGTACATGAGGAAGTAAATGCTATACTGCAATATTGATATAGCCCCCATTGTTTATTCGAGTATTTTTAATGATACTTTTCAATTACATAATTTTAATGAAAAGTAAATAATATCACTGCTTACTCTTTTGAAAGTACTTAGCAAAATATTTAGAGTATGCACTGTAGTTGTGTCAATGGTATCATTACTAAATATACCATCTAATTTCTTTTTTATTGTATTATATCAGCCTACAGTTGCTGTTTCCTTACATCAGCATGAAATTGGTTTAGGGTTATAGTCTTAGTTTTAGAACATTGTTCATTTCTACCCATAGCAGTACGTTCTGTGCTTTTACCTAATATCATCTGAAATTCTTCTAGCTTTTAGTTAGAACGTATTCATATATAAATACAGCATGAGCTGTACCCCTACCACATGCAGTATGGCTATGTTTATCCTTTTTAAAAATCAGAACTGTTACTTATCCAAGGATAAAGTACCATGAAAACAGTAATTCCAATATAAGCTTTCAAGCAAAAGACTTCTCCCATTTTATTTTGTGTTGAATTATTCCTTTTTTTCATAAACAGCTTTTGTATTAGCTCAGCTCTTGGCCTTTCCTCAGCCGAGACTGGCAACAGTTAAGAACCTATAATTTAGTAAGTTAGGATTATTTGTTAAGTAATTTAGAAGCAGAAGTGAAAAGTCTCAGCATTAATAAATTGTTTCAAATACAGCTGGGACAGCAGACATACAGTTTGTATTTTATGCTTATTCTGTTCTTTCACATGTTAAAGACTATATGCTTTGCACCACAGCTTTTATGTCTGCTAATGTGTTGGAGTTTATTCACTGTTAGTCTGAGTTCAATCAGAAACATATCCTTGTATGACCTTGGTCAGTAGCATTTTCATCCTTCTTTGGTGTTCAAAAACTTATTTTTAAAGGAAGCCTGAAAAGCACTAGCTTAACTGGAGCCATAGTGTTTGGGAAAAATTCTTTCTAAAATGTATGAAAAAACTTAGCTCAGTTTGCATTAAAAGACTGAAGTGTTCCACTCCTTTGTGCCTTTCTTTTTCTTAAATGATCCAGTTTTTCACAGTGTCTATGTGGACATCATTACCATATTGCTCTCAACGCTTTTGATTCTGCCAGGGTCTGAGCACAGTGAAATACAATGGAGTATAAGGATGCTTTGGAATTTTAAATTATTTCCTCATAGGAAAAGCCTTTGTTTGAAAGGCTCTGAGGATGAGCGGCCCATTTTTTATTTTTTTTTTAAGTTCCATGAGGTCATGGTCGTTTTCAGTTTTCACCTCCCCTTCCTATGTGCTGAAGGACTGGAAGTGACTGGGAGTCCAGGCCATTCTAAGCATTTCTACATTATTTTTTTTTTATTTATTCTGATGAAATTAAAGTTGAGTGCTATCTTTTTGGGGGGTTTTTTTTGTTTGTTTTTTTAATGGAAATGTTCTCTGTATTTTCAATCTCAGTGTATCATGGGACCATAGAATCATAGAATGGTATGGATTTAAAGATACCTAACCCTCCTGCCATGGGCAGGGACACCTTCCACTGGACCAGGTTGCTCAAAGCCCCATCCAGCCTGGCCTTCAACACTCCCAGGGATGGGGGGTCCACAACTTCTCTGAGTAACCTGTGCCAAGTGCCTCACTACCCTCACCTCTACCGTTGTATTTTCAAGCAGTTCGTATGACTCCTGAAGAGCATCTTTGTAAGAGCAGACATAGAGGGAACTTAAGAGTACAGATCTAAATATTATCTTCAGAGAAATAAGCTCACTTTCAATGAAAGGATAGGTTTGAAATAAATAAGGCACAGATGATACTCTATCACTATGAGGCAAATTTTTTGTTTAAAATAATAAATTATGGTTTTCTGACATGTTGGAGCATTTTTCATGGAGAAGGGCTGTTGGTGACACTTTCTAAAGTGCTGCAACATTTTACTAATTTAAAAAAGTCTGCCTCAGATCGATTGCGACCTTATCAATAGGATAGTCTCATTCATCTCCTAAGCAGGCTGCTGTCGCATTGCACACTAATAGCTTTCAGCTGCAGTTACTCCTTTTAGAAGATTCAACACTTAGTAATGCTCTCAAATGAGCTTTAGAGAAGGGGAAGCAGTGTTGGTGGCTTCCTTCAAGACAATGTTTTTCATTATTAAATCCCTAAATTGCAAATGTAGCTTACTAAATCTTAAATTACATGGGAGTAGTGTTTTCTTAGAGGTTATTAAGAGAATTATGGTAGATTTGTAGCTAAAAAAAAAAGTTTCCTATGCAATAATTAATACTATCAATAACATTGACTTCAAATAGTTTTCCTAGCTGTAGATGATAAGTATAGTCCATAACTATGGTTGTTTGGCAGTCTTCATTAGATAGCTGTTCTCGTTTTCTTTACAACTTGGCCAAAGCTTCGGGAATAATTCTCCATGGGAGATGTATGTTTCAGTTTAACTTTCTGAAAGACTTTCATTCTAGCAGTTCAGCGGTTTTCAAGAATTAAATTAGGTTGTTTTGTCCATTAATGTTAACCATTAATAAAATAATTTCATTGAGTAGCTGTCATGACTTTGAAATGGCATGAAGTTCGAAGGCAGGGTCATACTGGTCTAATTGCTCTCCTTGTACAAATTCATCCACATATGGCTAAATTATAAACTTTTTTTAAAAATTCTTCTTGCATCTATTCAGAGAAGACTTCCTAGAGATTGGCAGTAATCACTCTGTAGTGGATGTTGTGTATTCCTTCATAGCTGTTCATGTAAATTGTATTGAAAGAGGGAAGGTTTTGTGGCACAAGTGTTCAAGGACTCTTGGCTGATAATGGCAACTGGAAAGTAACCAACCATTTGCCCCATGGGGGAAGTCAGAGCAAATCTTTTCTGTACGCCTTGCACTTCTTCATCCAGCATTCTGGATCCTGGCATGGCAGAAGGTTGAAAATTATTAGGTATGGGGAGGAGAGAGGTTAGAAGTGGAGGTCGAGAGAGAAGGCGTGCAAAGAAATGCTGGGAGAAGAGTAGAAGGTGGCTGCTGGAAGCCTGGGAGGAGGGTAAAATCAAAGTGAAAGGGAGGTATTAGAGCTACAAAGAAGGCAGCAATACTTTGAAGGCTGAGGAGAAGAGGACAGAAAATGCTGGGAGGTAAGAATCAGGAGCTGGTCAAAGGAATAGGGGACAATGTCAGCTAGAGACAAGAAAAGAGGAGGAATCAGGACAAACAAGTCTGTACTCACTAGAGCATAAACCTCCAGAATCCAGAAATGTTGTCAGCTTAGTCTCAAGGAGAAACAGGATGTTGCATGTTTGTATGAGACCCTTTGAGGGTATTTGAATTTTTTTTTAATTCTGTCATTTTAAAAATCTTAAGAAAAATGTATGGAAAAAAGGGTATTTGGCATTAAGATTCCAAGATACCAAATTCACTGATGATGAAAATTCTGGTTTATTAGTTGTGTGGTTATTTTGTGTACTTTGCATGATAGATTTTAAATATCTGTTGCATAATGCTTTTCATCCTCTCCCTTGAACAGGATGAGTTGTGTACTGAGGACACATTGGGGTTGCAATGAGACTGTTGTCTGTAGTACATCTGCTTCTTTCATTGCGGAAGTTGGAAAATATGTAGTGGATGAATTGGAGACTGTAGAAGAAAATATAGTGTCATGCTAAGGCAGCTGAATGCTCTGGCAGAGAACTTAACTGCTGCATGCCTCTGCCAGAGGGTTCTTGTGTGCCGCTGGGCAAGTCATGTATCTAGACTTTTTACAGGCTCTTCTGTGTTCCAGTGCATTGACCTACTGTATTTAGGATGCATAGGTGAAGTTAGGGTGCTCAAGTGAGGTTCAGTGAAAACTTCTGCTGGCAGGTATTTCAGCGTTATTTGATGTTTTCAACCCTCTGGCCATTTCTGGCTTTAATCTGCATCTCAATTCTGCCTGTGTAGAATTGTGATGATAAAACAATTCTGTCTGGTTCACAGTAAAGTTATGGACATACCATCAGATCTTAATTTTTGTGAAGAGCAATGATACAGTAGCAGTATCACCATATCCCTATGTTGTAAGCATAAAAGCATGCTGTATACAAAAATAACACTTCGTTCATGTTGAGGTTAGTAAGAAATACTAGATTCTCGTTCAGCAGCAAGCAATCTGTTCTGCACAACCAGTGTGGCAGGGGTTTGTTTGGATCTCATGCTTAATTACCATTCTGTCCTCATCACATTATCTGAAAGATAAAGTCAAGGTAAGCAGCTAACTCTCAGCACTAGTTTTACATAACTTGTGTGTTTGGATTTACAGTGTTCCTTATCGCTCTGTGTTTGCTTGCATATTTGCATCTATTTTTCCCCTCCTACAAATAAGTATATATTTTTAGGTTTTCAGCTAATTTAAGCTAAATCTCAGGTGTATTAAGTTCCAACAAATTTCATGAAAACAATCTTTTCAGTTAAAGAGAGAAACACCAGCAGTTGCCCCAGTTAGCAAAACGTCCAAAATGCTATGTGCCAATTTTTATTAGATGCTCAAAGATCCAGGTAAATAGAGCTACAATGAATGCTCTGAATTGTTAGAGGGAATGCTACATTAGACGTCAGAGTACTTCTTTTCTGGCTGAGTTTGTTAGTCCTTGATGGCTTTCACTTCCTATCTTGGTTCTCTTAATAGATAAAAAATCAAGAGGTTTTCCTTTGCACTCTTAGTGTAATGCAATTAAAAAATCAATTAGCAACAAAGTATTCCTTTGGAAACCAGGCTTCAAACAGAAGGGGCTGTAGCTACTTGTTTCATTTTATGTTTTGGGGGGGGGGGGGGGGGGTGTCTGTTTGGTTTTTGTGGTGTTTTTTTTTTTTATTCATGTAATTTTAAAGTACTTTGGGAGAAATGCTGAGAACCTTTTGTCATAACGGGTTGTGCACTGCAAGAACTTGACCTAAGGCCATTACATCATGCACATCCCATCTGCAGTGTAGGTCTCCTAAAGACTGGGTCTGAGTCCTCCACTAAACTGTCCAGTCTGTCACCTTGTCTAACAGTACATTTTGTGTCTTGTTGCTTCTAAAACCAATACTGGTAAAAAAAGTCTCTGTTCCCCAGTGTTCTCACTAGGTGCTGGATTAAGGGGCCATGTACGAGTGTATTTGGTGCAGTATAATGCCAAACTAAAGTAACTTGCCGTATTTCAAAGTATTGAATATTGTTTATTGAAACAGTTTGTTGAATTTGTTACTCCATGTGTAAGGTATCCCTTCAGTCTTTGGGGTAATGCCTGCTACCCTGATACTGTTGCTCACATTCACACTGAGCTGCACCAGAGCAGTCATTAATTTGCAGTGTTACTGCACTATTCATCGCAGCACCATTAAGTAACTATAAAATCTCTAGCAGCAAACTGGGGAATCCACTTGTACAAGGCATTACTTAAAAGCAGAACAAAAAAGTCCCTGAGGTCATTGCCCTTCAGAGCTCATACTTTGTGTATAAAACTGGAGACCAGAGGTAGATAAAATGAAACTGGAAAATACACAAGAATCAATGAGGCAATCCCGGTCAACATGAAAGACAGCAGTCTCAGCATGCCAGTGGTATGGCACTGATGATGGTTTCTGACAATCCATGATACTTCATGCACTTAAATTAGCAAAAGTTACTGGAGGCTGAAGGGTAAGAAATTGTAAGAGGAGTCTGACATTTTTATTACTTGGGTCACATGCAGTTTCTGTAGGCTGGTGCACATTTAGTAATTTGAGAATGGTTTTTCCCAAGTAGCTGTTCCTGAGTAATTTTGTGTATGATAGAGTATGCTTTACCAGATCTTTTATAAATTGTGAGACTTTTCCACCACAATTCTGAAAGCTTCCAGTGCATCCTTTAAACTGTCTCCCCTTTCTCTGATTTCTGCCACTCACTGTTCTTGGTCAGGATTTTTCAGTATGTTCCGTTTAGACAGCATTGGTTTTTTCTTCCAACTTTTTCTGGTAAAAAATCTGTTTGGTTTCACTAGACAACAGAAATACTGAAGAGATATAAACAACTTCAGAACTCTTCCCTGTAATAAAACCTAAATTACTGTTGTTTCAGGTAATCTTTCAGTGTGTGCTGAATGTATGGAAGTGTATACTGGCTATAAGGAATTCTTCTTACATGAAATCTTCATTACATGATTTAAAAAAAAAATCATTAAAAATGAGATTTTTTTGTTCTCAAGAAACATGAAATAAATGTAATGCCAGGTAAGGTGGAAAGATACAAAGATGATAACCTCAGTCTCATTGCTAGAAAAGATAGTGTGTGAGATTGAAAGAAAATGAGATAAAATTGGTCAGTGAATCTTGAAATCAAACAGAAACATGAATTGTTATAGACTGCTTTTAGGACAGAAAAAGAAATAGAGAAATGTGACAGTCTGGATAATTTTCTGGAATATCCTGTCAGTACATAAAATAATAAAAATGAACACGGGTAATTCAGCCAATTCTGATCTTGTTCTTCATATAAAATTTTTGTTTTAGAATTACGGAAACCATTATAAATAGTGGGCGTGCCTCCAGAAACCAGTCCTTACATATTTACTTGCTTATGTAAACACATGTCGACATTGTAAGTGATTAGAATCCTTGAAAATACATATGAAAGCCTTAGCAAAAAAGTGTTGATGGACTTGGACAACAGGATTGTGAGAAGTGAGTTAGAATTCTCAAAAATATCGCCTTGAACCAGCAATAAAACATGCTTTATGCCAGTAACCTCTGACTTCAGGCATGTCTAGTCTGGTGTGCTAGCAGTAGCATCTGTGTGATGCTTGCTACAAGCAAAGGTCTCTGTGGCTTCTTCTGCTGTTAAATATGATCTCAAAAAAAAGCCAGTTCTTCAAATATGTATGTTTGTTCTACATAGAAAAGGCAACAGGTTTGAAACTCATTATTATAATTCAAACATTGCCTGTATTGATACATAGCATCTGGAATTACAGGCAGCATGTTAATCAACTAGCATGCCTTTATTTACATGTGATGATTGTCACAGGTAATGACTCAGGAATCTCTACTGTGCATGAAATATAGCTTACAATTACTCATTAATATTCTAATTATTTTCCAAGTGTTAACATGTATTTACATCTCTACATACAAAATTACATATTTATAAATTACGAAGGTACCTATACATTCCTACATACTCCTTTGCACTATAATTGTGTGTTAAATATCTTAAATTTTAAGGAAAAACATTTCCAAAACAAGGAAGGCATAATATAGTGTCTGTGGGCAGCACCAAGAAGAAAAATACAAAATTCTTCAGAATGAAGTAACTGCAAAAAAAGCAAAAAGATTTGTACATCTAGAAAATTCTAAGCCTCTTAGATTAAATATATTTCTAGGATGACCAAATTGAAGGTGAGGAGCATCTGTATATAAATGTGTGTGCATGTATGTGTCTATGAATGTATGTACATATATACAAAATAGTTCTCAAAAGAATAGTTTTGTATTTGGCAAAGTTTGATGGCAATAACTTCTCTTGAAAAATATTTTTACTATATCTCAAAATTAGGGAAAGGGAAAACTTTTATGGCAATTATCTGTCAACTATCTTAGAGCTTTATGCTGGTTTTGTACTAATTGACAGCTTCAGCTATATCCCCTCAGAATGTGTGATGAACTTATGACATTTATGTGTCTTTCTTTGTACAAATGTGCTATATTCTGGAAGATAATTAAGATTTATGTTCACACTGAACTCCCAAAATGATGCTTTCTTAGATTTTACCAGACTTGATCAATTACTTCATGCCAGTCAGTGTTACCTACCACCCTATGAGACAAGATGCAAAATAGGTCTTGTGATACAGTGTAGGTACAGCCCTGTTATAAGTAGTAGAAAGTTGTATCACAGCTGATGGGCTTATACAGCAGCATTAGTTATATTGATATTATCCATTGAGTTTCCTTATGTATACCTGCTTCCTTCTTTTTCTTCTTTTTTTCTGGCTCAGAAAGGCATTTAGGGGGAAAGAAAAGGAAAAATGAACCCATTCTTCTGCATTTTGCTCCTATGTGAACATCAGAGGAGTAAAAATCATGGCTAATACTGGTAACAGTAACTTGAATATTGAGATTATTTTAGGATAGGTAGGATCTGTTTCTGTGTACTTTACCACAGAGCCATTGTTTAGTCTGGGCTAAAATGGCCAAGTTATTTAAAACTGGGTATACATCCTCTGCAAGCTGAGATTTTATGAGACATGAATAAAATACCACTCCTGTGTGTCACTTCAAAGATATTGAGAAGAAATCTCAAACTTCAGGTTTAGTTGTTACAGTTTTCTGTTCCATTTAATATTTGTATGTTACAGTGTATTAGTTTTAGAAAACTATTTTCTGAGCAGCACAACCAATGTGCTGTCCCTATGGAACTGCATTTGTGAACTAAGCTCATGTTGAGTCCCTAATGTCTAAAAATCAAGGATGAGCTCACACTGCAACTGTTTCCTCCATGCGAGCATGGATGGGTCCTCAGAAAACAGTTCTAAAAAGAAACTCCTAACAATTTAGCAACTTGGAGACTTTGTTGGAATTGAGTGACAAGTCAGGTTCAACTGGGTCATTAGGCTTTGCAGGTTTTGTTGGTTGGTGGAGGTTTAGAAAAGGCAAACTTGGCACACAGACACACACAGGTATGGAATGTGCTTGGTTTACCCTCCATTTCCTTAGGGCACCAGGCCAAAGACCCTGTGCCAGTTGTTGGTGGGTCTGGTCTTGGTCCTGCTACCCTGAGTGACCATGCTGGCAGTATATCTGGGTGCACAGTCCACTGTAGAGAATTTTGAAGCCTGGGGTTTACCACAGCAAATTTCCCTCAGTGACACGTACATGTGGAAAGTAGTATGTCATGGCAGTCTACATAGGCTGTAATCTGTTCTTTTCTCCCGGTAAACGAATTCTGTAGTCAGTTCTGCAAATCAATTTACTTCTAGGCTTCAAAGAATCAGTTTTGGTACTGAGTGGAATACAGTGGCATTTACATTGTGGTACACAACTACTAAGAAGAAGAAGGAACATTAATCAGTGTTAAAAATCCTTTAAAAATTTTTCAGGATTGAAACATTTAGGAAAAATGCAGGTTAATGGATTTGATTTGTTTTCTATGTTGGATTGTAAGAATATAAAGCAGGTGGCAGAAAAGGCTGTTACTGACTGTGATACTCCTTAAATTTTCTTGTAGTAAATTCCAAGTTCATTGTTTTTTCTGCACTAATTATTTCATTTCTGAAATAAGTATTTCAATGACATATCATGAGATGTGTAGTGCAAATCGATCACGGATTATAAGTAAATTCAAAATCAGAGGCTAATACACTATTGTACATATTTTTCTTTATGGTTGTATTTTATACACAGAAATATTTTTTTTGATCTTATTTTAGTAAAATACTGAGTTACTGTAGATAAGATAGGTAGTAATATTTTATCATTTATCTTCTTTGGTTCTCAAAATAAATAAAGCAGATGTCTGCAAACAACATACTGTGTTAATACACTTCAGGGCTTTTCTGTGTAGTGATGAATTACTGTATATAAACACATATGAATGTGGGAAGTGTAACTCAAATTCATCTTCTGCTGCTGACATAAACCAAGGGCAGAATAAGAGAAATAAAATCACATTTAATATAGTGTTGGGATATCTATATTTCATTTCTATATTTGGAGTTTAGTTTTGCAGATATCTTGCTAAAACTAGTACCACTGAAGTATATGTTATGTTCAGTGTGCATAAAGATGCATTTATATGCATTGATGTAAAGTTTTTTATATCTACAGATTTTGTAGTTACTTAGATACAGAACCTCTGCATGTATTAATTGTGTTTACAATCACGACCTTCACTGGAAATTTGTATTTCTTTTTGAAGAGAGTAGATAAAAGTGTAGCAGGAGACATCAGTTACCAGGCAAAGTTGCCTTGTCCTTTACTACACTGCACTTTTATTATCATTTTCACCTTGTGTGAGTAGAAGGAAAGAACATGCACTATGTGATAGCTAGATAGCTCTCTGTTTAGAAGGATTGGTATTTTAGCCTGGTGTGTTTTAATTGTATAAACAATGGCATGAATCAACTGAAAATAAACTAGCTTTTGGTTTTTTGATATAGATACAACAATTAAATTGTAAGAACAGTTGTGCGTTTTTAAAGAAGCACCGCAACTGCAAAATTGTACTGCAGTTAAACACCTTATTAAGTGCATACTAAACAAACAAACAAACAGACAAACAGATTTTCTTTGATCTCTGTGGGAACAAGTCAAGCAATAAAACAAGAAATAGTGACATAACACTGAAACAGCACGCAAAATGTAGTTGTTGATCAATAAAAGTACATCATGCTGTGAAAATGTTACTACAAATGGCAGTAGAGAAAAGAGCTTCTGACTAGATGCTTTCACTGGACAGCTTTAATTTTTTATATATTCTGTTTAAATTCAAAACCAATGAATAAAAAAGTGTTTAGAAAGATCTTGCAAAATCAGTACCAGTCTCATCAGTTCTCTTCTCCTTATAAGCATTAACACTTGTGTTTAGCTACACTTTATAGTTTGAGACATGGCAAGGAAAACATGACATGAAAAAGTCCATAGGCTTATTTTAATTTTCCACAAGGGCATTCTTTTTTTTCCTCAGTAACGTGGCGTTTCCTCTGCAACTGTATCTCAAGATGAGGGGTTGAGTCTTACAGGCTCAGAAATAGCTCAGCTCCATGAAATCTACTTCAGAGCTACAGGAATCTTAGAAGTTAATGCACTCTGCCATTAGTAGCCTATCCACTATCTTTTTCTATGCCCAGAGTGTGTCTGCATCTCTGGGAAGAGCCAGGGTGAGATGGCATGTGAACTGTATTGGTTCCAGCTGTCTCTTTGCCAGGCTGCGTGTGAGGCTTGCATGGGTTCTCTAACTAAAATGTCGGTCTGCTCTTGTAGCAAGACTGCGGAATGGCATAAGCAGAAAGATATAAAAGGGTGGGAGCACAGATGGAGAGGACACTGCTCTTCCAGCCCAGTCCTGAAGTGTATAGTTTTTCAGCCTCAGGCTCATAGCCTGAGCCTGGCCTGATAGGCAGGATGGATGTTCAGAGGGTCCCACCGCACTCCTGAGCAATGCTGTGACTGCACAGAGATGCGGACTATTGAATCGCCTTTAGAATTCAGGACTAAATTCAAGAGTGAATGTTCTTTTTTTCTCTGTATTACATTAATAAATACTGCTGTTCTTAGGAAAAGAAGGGAAGAGCGTGCACAGTCAACACTGAAGTCAAGAAATATGTATTTTTTAAAAAAAAATAATTGCAGAAATCAGACTAGAGTGTGGAAGCACTTCTAATGATAGCACTGCACAGAGTTCAATGTAACATTAATTATTCTCATGCTTCTTAATGCCCACAGGTATTTCAAATGCACAGTGAGAACTACTGTAAAAATACAAGGAATTCTTTAAATTATACAGGTTTAAAAGTGAAACATATGGCTATTTCTTAGAAGATATGTTGCTAGTAGTAGAGCATATGGGTGTCCATATGGAAAGGGTTGCACTGCCAGTGCTGTAAAGATTAAACTAATGTATCACTACTAAGGAGACAGAAAAATGTGCCTTATTCATTTGCTGATTGTTGGTGTTGGTAATCGAATTTTTTGGTTTGTTTATTTTTTTAAAGGTGCAGGGTAGTTAGAACGATTATTTTGCAAAGGCATAGGTTACCAAATTGTAAAATATAGCTACAGGGTATTCATAAGCTTATCTAATTCAAGTTACTGCATTTCTGTAACTGTACTTAACTGCACTCTGCATCAAAAAATAAATCTGTTTTTATTCATTAAAACAAAGTGATTCATACTATAGCAGTTCAGTTATACTCCACAGCTTTGTTTCTTAAGCCACTCATGAAGTTCTTTGATTTATTCTGTCCTTTCAGTAGGTGAGATTCAGTGGGGTATTTGTATGCTCCCCCATTTTCATACCTGGCAAACAACCAATGCTCTCATGTAATGTTTTTCTCTACCTTACTTATTTCTTTCCTTGTTCAGACTATACTCATCTTTCGTGCTGTTTTTGGTTGATAGCATGTAGAGCAGGAGGGGTTTCCTCTCTGTGAACTTGGCGATAGAAGAAAATATCCAGACTGTCTTGGCATTGCTCTGTGTCAGGAACACGAGCACTTCCCAGCAGTGTCAGGTCCAGCATGTGAGTTAACAATTTTGAAGCCTAAAATTTGTATTGTTACGTATTTGATCTGTAACAGATAGAAAATGTCTCAGAAAGACGCGGTAGTCAGGTACAACACATCCTTACTTATGCTTAGGATGGATATTCTCCAACATAAACTCTCAGCTGTGTGATTAGTTTGCAGCTGCACTGATTCAGAAATTACTCACATTTCTGCCCACTTTTATTTTCAGCAATCAGGGATATTAGTGATGGTGGTAAAATCAAGACTCCTGGCAGAACTTTGTAGCACTTTCATCAAAGATCTCTATCAGATTTTGTATCAGCCTTGTTAAGGTTTTCAGTAATGGAAATGATCTTAAAGTAAAGCCATCTTTGGAAGAAACATTTATAGGATATTCTTGAAGGTGTGCTTGAAGGTAATTTTGCAGGTGAGGCTAACAAAAAGTAGTAATATTCCAGTCTGGTGATGTTAAGTCTATGCCCAGTACAAAACAACTAAGTGCCAAGCATTTGTAGTGCATGGGGTTTTTCTTTTTTTCCGTTTTTTTTCTTTTTTTAACCTGTATAAATGGATAATGTATTCATCTGAGGTGTGCATCTGCAGCAACCTTCTAGACAATACCCACCTGTAGCAATTAAAGAAAACAAATATGCTTTTGTGGTGTGCTAGTGAAATGCTAGTCATCCAAGACTTGTGTTCAGTGCTAGTCTTGCAGTGGTTCATACAAAGTCTACACTAAGATGAATGAAAACATTAAATATAGCAATATCTATAATAAAGCAAAAATGTATTTACTGAAAAAAGGTAAAATATGCAAGCAGATTTTGAGTTTGAAGTGATTAATGCTTTCTAAATGACATAAGAGGCAGGGTGAAAAACAGTTCTGCAAAAGAATCTTAGGTGTTTCTAGGTAAGCACATTTGCTCCTTTTATAAAAAACCTATCTTCTATGAAGTTTAAACCTGCAAACTTATTACACATTGGTGCATATGCATCCCTAGCATGTATCATATTTTAACAATGTGGATTTTGTTAAAGCAAAAAAAAAAAAATTATACTTAAAAAAATGATACTTGAGAAGTATGGTATGGCTGTTATGACCATTCCCTGTGTTATGACTATATACTATTAACAGCAGTTTTCATATAAAATATGTAAGTAATTAATTGTTCATGTTGCTTATGTTTGCCTTCCATTTTTAGTAGGATAGTGTGGAATTCAACTCACCTTGTGTTAGCCATGAGTCTAAGCCATCTGTACCTCTTTAGCTGTCAAGGAGTGAAACCTTGGTCCCCAGGATGATTCATCTGTTTCAGGCATCTCCAGAAGTACCACTCCACTGAGCTCAATACTGACTTTTTTTAGACAACAGTAAAGATGAGAATTCTAACTCTCCGTGGCTAAAATAAGATGAGATTAATCCATCCTTAACTTTCATTTTAAGTTTTATTACTGTACATTTAAAGAGAGAACACAATTTTATGTTGGTAAACATAAAAACAAATAAAAAAACAGTAAGAAAAAAGTTCATTAAAAGTTTGTGTGAAAAACACCCAGTGATATCATAAGCAAATATAGTCATATCTTTTATACTTAATAATATCAGTAGCATTTAACAGTGACCTTAAACCATGCAGTTAGTTATCTGATAATTTGAAAACAGCTTACCAAAAAATACTAGAATTAGCAAAGAATACCAGGTCAATTAGGTAAAGACAAACTTTGATGAAAAAACACTGAAAACACCCAGCCCCTCTTTCTCCTCACTTTTTAAAATTGCAGATACATTTTTATGTATCCTAGTAAATTACCAAACCAAGAAATACTGTAGCATTTTTACAGACTTTTTTAAACCATTAAAATCAGTAATCCAGAATTTTCTTCCAGAAACCTTAAATACAACTGTTTCTTTCATCCTCCTGAAAATGAGAGGCAATACAATATCTAGTCCAGTTGGGAACATGTTAATAAATTTCTCTAAATGCTTCAGTGTTAAGTTGATCCAATATTAACTTAGTTGTGCATTTACTGTAAGATAGGTATTGGTGGGAAAGTTTGAATGCTAAAAATTAGACCATCAGAGACTAAGCAAATGGTAACGGTCATGATCTCAGGTGTTGAGGGAGAGATTCAGGTTCATCTTATTCATCTGTAGGACTGGGGTTAGAAAGGCAAAAAGACATTTAAACAGATTTTTAGCTAGAATCCTGGAGTAGGAGTCAGAGTGCCAGTAAACTTCAGGAAGAGGAGAAAGCTAGCTGCAAAATCAAAAAAGGCAGAAAGTAGTCTGGTGGAAATAGAACACAAGGAGCAGAAGTGTCACGTACAACTATGCCAGCTGCAGTGAATTTACATTATCGTCTACTTCGGTCTTAATGGGAATAAAAGCCTACCTACTGTAGCTGCCTTCTGTATTCCGGTAGCTGTACATTCTTTTAAAATCTTGAGCTAGCAAAGTTAAGTTAAGAGTTAATGCGGATTTGTGCAGATGCCTTCAGCTGCACTGCTTCTGCTTACATACCGAGGTGGTGGAATAGATGTGTTTATGAGACACGGGGGTGCAGCTGTGTTATCACACAAGGTAAGACTCTGTCACTTCTAGACTGCACAGGCTTGCTTCTCAGCCATGAGGTGTTGAGGACTTGCCCTGCACCCGTCTGTAGATCCATGCCTCCCAAAACTACCAAGGTTGATCTGGTATGAAAGTTTGCTTAAAAGCATGCAGCGGCCTCTCTTTTGGTGGGAGGGAGAAAACTAACCTTGATGCCTTTTGCCACTCGTCATCCCTCTTGTGAGGCTCACTTTAAAATACATGTGATGGAGACTACCACAACAGGAAATTCCCAGGCTAACTGAATTGATATGCAAAAGAGAAACCTTTTTGAATACTGCACTAGTATTTTTGTAACGTCTCAACAGATGTACAAGTTTCCATTATGGGAAGTGACTTTTTAAAAAGCCATGCCAGAATTCTACTTGTATTGTATTTCATTTATACCCAAAACAGGTTTCTTCAATTCATAACTATGTGTTCAGGGTTTGGGGTTTGGTTGTTGGTTTGGGTTTTTTTCCTTTCTCCTTTTTCTACTGGTCCTAAAAAATCGTTTGGCATCTGAACATTAATCTCGGTTCTAGTGTACCTACTCGCCAGTGCCGGTTACACAGTATAGGTACCGTTCGTCAGCAGAGGGGTACCCAAGTGGAATCCAGGACTGATTTTTCAGTTTGCATGCAGTACAACTACATATGCTGCTTTGCTTCTCAGCCTTGGGGATTTAAATCTTGGCCATATGAGATGTTACACTGTTTTAATTAAAATGTTTTTAAGTCAATATAGTTAAATCTGTTCAAACTCCTTATACAGAAGCACTTCAACCTGCTTAACCTTTGCTAGAATTGGTTTAGTTAACATTGATAAATTGCTAAAGTAAGCTAAATCAATTTAAGTGAGGTCTTAGCTGGGGTAAGTGCATTTACATTAGATGTTTGCACCAGTTTAACTGGATTTAAAATCAATCAGTTTGGTTAAATCAATGATTTTTTCCTTGTATAGGCATGACCTTAGTTAACTAACTTTGTTGTGTGAAGCATGGGTCTTGCAAAAAAAGCCCCATCTTCCTGAAATACATATTTTTATTTCTAAATAAATTGGCTGAAAGTTTGAGTACGTAGTTGAGCTTAGGACAGGACTGTGGTTTTTGCAAATGATGTTTAGCATTCCTTGGCAGTTCTGCTCAGGATGGTTTTTATTTTAGAGGGAGGCAACTATTCACCTTTTGGAACAGAGAGGTCTAGAATCCCTGCCAGCTGACCTTGGAACTTTTTTCCGTGCTTCTATCATAATGATGTGTACAAAATAACAAATAATTGCTCACTTCACTGATTTGTCCAGGAGCAAAAATACACTTCTAGATAGATTTCACCAAAAGAAGCAGGTTTAAGTTATTAAAGAAAATAAACCTCACTGCTTTATTATCTGTTATAGTGGATTTAACTGATAACTGTAATATAATGCAGGCACATAACTTGAAATCCATGATCTTTTAAAATATAAATTCTGAGCATCAATCCAAAAAACTGACTGCTGGAATTCACATTGACAACTTTTCAACATTTCTGCTTTCTGATCCAGTATGAATTCTTACAGAATGATCTTGGGAACTCAAGTCCAATTCCCTAATGTCCTTCCAAAAAAAAATATCTCAAATATCTGGAGAGAAAAAGCTGATGGCTTATATAAATATTATTCCTTCATGAGATGTGTTATCTAAATGTTGCTGTACACCTTGTCAGTAATTAAAATTTTTCAGGGTTTTTTAGTGTGTTTAGGTTAGTCACACTCTTAATTTCACAGAAGAAGCTGAAATAGATGTATAGTTTGTTTTATGTGAAGTACTTTGGGTAACAGTTTGGGCAGCTTTACTTTGTAATCCAAAAGTACATAGTAGTAAACAAGGAAATTTATTTTTAGTTGTTTTAGTTTTGGGGTTTTTTTTATCTTCTATGCACCTAAGAGTCATTAAGAAAAATCTTAACTGTATTTTTTGCAGGGAAGCAAAGTAATCCTGATCTTTCAAGTCAGAGACTAAACTAACTACTTTTATTTTACATGCCAGAAAATTAAATTTGAATTGTGGTTTTAACAACATTTTAAATAGATATACTTTGGATGATATGATTCCATATGTTGCTAGTCATCCACCTGTAACACCTGTCAGTATTCCTGAACAAAGCTGGTCTTAGGTACCTCTGACTTCCTAGGTAAAAAAGCAATAGATACTTTGTGACAGCTTTAAAAATATGATTTGAACATACAGCTGTTACTTAAAATTGTTTATCTCATTGAAATTTTCAAAGACTGCATCATAAAACTTTAAATTTGTCATCTTTTTTTCCAAAAAAAACCAAACAAACAAACAAAACCGGAAAACACCCACCTGGCAGGCTGTGATCCTTTCTTAGACATAAGTTCCCAGCGAAAGTAATAGTAATTAGAGTAGTGCAGCTCTTCGGAAATAGCATTTCCAGGAGAACCGAGGACGTCCATTAGTCCATGCAAATGGGTCTGATCTGTCATAATACCCATAGGGATCCTCAGTTTTTTTGGATAAACCCCACAGTTTAATTCACTTCAGCTAAAATGCTAGAGCTCTCTCAGCTGGAAGACACTGGGGACCCTGTGCAAGGGGATTAGTTTGGTATTTTGTTTTCTCATCTCATGAACTACCTTCTGCAGAAGCGAAACATTGAATAGACTTAAAATCTTCTTTTATCACCATCAAATCTATTGTTCATCTTAGAAAAAGTGTATTATTTTCCTGAGTTTAAAGTTTTTTTCTTTAATTTTATATATCTCAAAATAGATCTGTGAAACTATCATATTCTAAAAGTCTTATGCCAAATTATTATCTTCTTCCAACTGTCTATTAGTGTAATTAAGTTTCCATTCTATAACTCTTCTTAATAGGCTCTGGATGCTCTGCAGTACATGCTGGGTACTGGGCTTTTGCCCAGTAAAGATTGAAATCTGAGCTATTAGATGAATGATCCATCTCTTTTTATTTTCATCAGAGGCACTTTGTCAGGATTTCTGTTTTCATAACAAAGTTCATGATAAGGCGTCTGCAGTACTTGTAATGTATTTGTGCTGATCTCTGTTCTATGGGTTCTTTTGGCACTACCGTGCTGAAATACCGTGTTGAAAATGTTCCAGTGAAATTTGCAGCTGTACAAATATTCATAGCACAAATGAGGAGGAAAAAAAATTGGAAAAAAAACCTGGACTCATCCAGTTTGATCCCAGACATGTGGTTAGCATCTGATTCTTAGCTTTTAACATAGGTTCTGCAGTTTTTGTGATGGTGTAGTGAACAATTTGAGGTTGTGGCACTCTCTGGCATGTATGCCACAAGTTATTTTCCCAGCTGTTTAAATCAGCCTCTACCAAACACTCATTGTATATGTATGAATGTTTTCATATAGTTCAGGGAGTGCTCTCACTATATGCTTGTCTTATTATATCTAATTATACTAAACTGTAGTCTCAATGTTTTGTTTTTGTTTACTACATAGTCTTTCAGGGAATTTGAAGGCAGACCACTTAGCAATGCATTTGCTTGAAACTCTTAAAACTTTTAGTAATTCATGTATTGTTTTGGGAAGAACTCCCAGGACAATGTATTTTAGAAACACAGAACTGATGTATATAAGAGTTAGGAGTGATAAAATGTTTTGACATACAATCTCTGAATCTCTTTATTCCAAAAAAAAATTAATAGAAAGATCACTTCATCGGTTACGAAGTACCAGAACTTATTGTGTTTTTTCAGTCATCTGAGTGCTCTGTATTGACAGACAGATTTCTTTTCACTGTTGATATGACAAGATACTTTGAGGGACCTATATACAGAGAGGGAGAGGGAGAAAGATTTTACCTTTCATTGCCAATATTTGTTGCTCTCCATTATATGACCTGTAGATATATAAACCATAAAAGACTGTGTTTGACAAATCAGGGTTTGAATCATTTGGTCCTTTATACCTAAAGATACTCTGTACTTTCAGTATGTGAATGTAGACATTTGCCAAGTCAAGTATCTTTTTGAGGAAGTCAGTTTAAAATGGGTAATATTTTTAAATGTCGTACTTTAAAGAACTACCTATATGCTGTTTGAATAATTGATGTAATTATAGTAGTTGTGCCGCTAACTAAAAGGTGAAAGTGCTCATCCTGGAACTGGGAAAAGACAGCTTTCTATTCTCTTTGTAAGGAGTAATTCTAGATCAACAGTAAGCCTGTTAATGAAAAGAGATCCTTTTTCTGAAAGCATGGACCATCCATGCAGCTGCTGTCCACTTGTTTTAATGCCACTGATCAAAAAAGCTGCAGTCATTTTTAAAGACTTTTGACCTAAGTTCATTTTTAAATATTAACATTTACTGGAGAAATAAAATTGCTCTACATTCAAAGGCAGTCTACAGGTAAAATGCCATTTTATTGTTCTTGTTTAGAAAAGAGATCTCTATTGAAAATGAAATCAACGTCCTGCTTGCCAAGTCAAATCATAAAACAAAACTATCTTACATAAATACAGCATAAAAGAAGTTTTAGAGCCCTGAATTAGAAATGGATTGCTACTGTATACTCACTTCACTGCAAAGCTAGTCAAAGGTTCACTGCAAAGCTAGTCAAAGGATTCAGTTTCATTTCGCTTTTTAATCTTGATAAAAGCTATTCCCTGAGAGTTTGAACATGCACCATAGGCGTCCTATTTTCCCATTATTTGCCTCTTCGTGCTTCTTCTCTTCACAAGACTTTCTGATACAACCAGGTTTCCTACACCAGTGGTCAAAGAGAAACAATATATTCTCACACTTATTAATATTTAGAATCTCTTTTGTTATGGATGAGAGTATGTCCAAAGGCTGCTTTTCCCAGGACGCTAATGTTTTTAAATGGCCTCTGCAGGCAACCGGAACTTCAGATCTGTAAGAGTGACACATGCAGCCCTGAAATACTTTCTTTTCTGCACTTAAATGCCAAAGAAGGTCAGGTAAAAAAACCTAGGTGGAAGAAGTTTAATTCATGCTGTTGCGTGGGAAGAGTGGTAATGCTTGCAGAACAAATGCTCAGCTTTGAATTGAGGGGAAAAAAAAAAAAAAAAAAAAAAGCAGTGGTTTATTATTCCTGTCTTCCCTTTCTGGCATTCTGCAGCAAAACTCGAAGTGGCTATATATTGGTTTTAAAGATGCAGAAACTATTGAAGAAAAATATTAAAAGCAATGAAGAGTGCATAATAATGCCCTATAATTAGTGTCAATTAAGTTTTATTTTATGTTTATATTGTGTATGGAGAAGGCAGCATGTCAAAAGACTAAATAAACTGGGGGAAAAGCATGCTTTGTTCCTGTCCCTGTCAGAGATTTCTTGATGTCTTAGGAATTACACTTAATCTGTCCTGTTCTGTTTTCCTATCTGGTAAAAACACCTTTTCTGAAAGGTTTTTTGGATGGTGTATTCTACCCATGATACCAACGCTACAGGCAAGCCTTTATTCAAGCATGTTTTATTCTAATTACATGTTTACGCTGGAATAGTGCTTCAGGACCATTACTGAGACTGAAATCTCATTTTGGTGCATCAGCTAAGTGTTCTAGTATAGGCATAGTCAAATGCTTTGGCAGTGCAACATAGCACATGAACTGCAGACTCCTATCACTTGCCACAGTGTAAACATGGAATTTAGATATGGCTTTGTTGTTACACTTGTTTTGATTTTCTGTGAGGAAATTCAGTGAAGAAAATGCTGTAAACGGGACAGCAGACAAAAGACTGGGAAGTTGCTAGGGGATTAGCTGTGTGCATGAACACTTTCAAGTCTTCTAAGAACTCAGACTTTTTACATTATGTCATTAAAAGTGGAAAGTCAGGACCAAGTTTTTCCATACAAAAAGTTTCACCTATGATTCCCAGTTACTTGGATGATACGGTATCAGATACACTGCGTTTGTTGTAGGAAGACACTTGTGTAAACTCCTTAGTTAACCTTGAAAAGCAATGAAGTTTTTAAAGAAGGGTCAAAACAAATGCACTATGCAAAATCTTGAGGAAAGTGGGTTTTTGATAATGGGGGAAATAAGTTCAAAATTGTATTTGTTATTTCTCTTTTTTAATCTTTTCTGATAGTTATTTTATTTGCTATATAGTAACTAGTACTATATATTACTAGTATAGCTAGTATTTACTGGTCTAGCAAACCATTCAGGTAAGTTTATATTCTTTCCCAAATTGTAGTTTTTAAGTTGTGTAAAATAACCTGCAGTTTGTCGTCTTAGCAGAAAAAGATGAATGAATACCACAAATTAATCAGATGTGCACTTTTTCTTCTTCCTGGGAGCAAACTTACAAAATCTCTCGAGTCAAAATAAAGAGGACCTGATCCCATTCTTTTTAAAAAAAGTCAGTGGCAACTTTATAGCTGACTGTTGGAGAGGTATTGACCCCAAACACAGCACTATTTTTGTAAAATGATTTTCAGAACTCTATGCAATAGTTCATCAATTGAGGAAAAAGCCTATAATCAAAACCTATGCACATACACAAGAGGGAAATCAGCTTCATCCTGATTCTTTGACATTTTGTTGCTTTTGAGTAGATATAAATAAAAGTGTGTGTATCAGCTTTTCAGTAGTTACCCTGCAATCAGCTGGCCTAAAGAGACATTTCTCAAGTTACATTTTTCATCACTTTTGCACTGAACGTTACACTTGGTCTTTTTCTTTCCCTCTGTTTCTGTCTCTGTATGTATTCATAAAATATGAAGGATGCAAGAGCAAAAACATAATTAACAAAGATATCAGTTAACAAAGGAATCCAGTAAATTTAATTGTAAATTATTATAATTATTTATCTATTACTAATGCAACTATTTGACAGTAATCCTCAAGTCTGCAACTAGAGCAGTCAGCTCAAAAAAAGACAGAAGAAAAATAAGGTATTAATTAGATCATGATTTTTCTACTCTTTGAAAGCTGTTTTATAAAGAACATACCCATGCCTCCAAAATCTTGTTTAAATACCTTAGTTTGATTTAGTCTATGCATATTTCACATTTAGATTTTAATTCTCCAGTAAGGAGAATTTTTATTTCAGCATTTTTCTGAACCATACAGGAGTTTGGATTTTAAAAAACCTGCTTGCGCAGGTGTCTCATTCACAGTCAGAAAAACACTACGACTCAGGGAAAAAGGTAATGTTTAATACATTTGGAAGAAATTCTATGGGTTAGCTTTCTATTCTTCAGTTTTGGAGATACTAAAACTTTTTTAAGTTTAAAATGCAATGTCAGATCTAAGATTTTGGGTTTGTATATAGGAAGGTCTTGAAAGGTCAGGATCTTGGTGAAAAGCAGTAGGTTTCAGGAAGAAATCAGCAAATTGTGCTTAACGAGAACTGCCTTTTCAATAGTCCACATCACAAATTGGTTTTAAATGACCTACTATTTTTCATAAATATGCTCCATTCGCTTCTCTTCTGGTCACCTTCCTGTTCTTGATTCCCCTGTTTACACAGGTTTCCAAGTGGTCAGTCTATCTGGTCTGTTCTAATGTGAGGTGTAAGGGTGAATTCTTTTTTGCCCAAGAATCTTCTTGCCCTTATTTCCACTGCCCTTTTGCAAATCACTTGAATGAAATTGATTGTTGAGTGGTGCATCCATACCTGTTACATTGGTGTGCATGTCCAAGTGTTAAGAAGGTATTTCTTCCAAGTTCTGGTGCCTGTTTACACTGCCCTGAGAGCTGAATCACCCTTTTCAAGAAACCTGAAAAGTTACTTGAAATTTTATTTTCTGTAACTTTATTTTTTCTTCATTTTCATTATTTGTTTGTTGCAGTTCCCCAGAATTTTTTTGTCCAAGCCTTCAAATTTTGCTGGTTTAAGATTCTGTGCTGATATTATACACCTAAAGCAGAGCGAGGAGTCTTAATGACAGTGGTTGCTGAGGAAAGAAATGTGTGTTTGTGTGTGTTCTACTTGTCAGTAATGAGCAGTACTCTACAATCTGTTACGGGTGTGGGTAAACCTTCCTGCTGAGATAGTAGAGAAATACAGTATTTAATGTAATTTAGTGCAGCCACAAAATGGTCCGGATCTTTGGTCATGAAAATAAGATAGTACCATTGAAAACTTCAGATTATGACAGGATAGGTCTGTCTCAGTGACTGATAATGCCTATTATAATGTACTTGTGCTGCCATACTAAGATACTGGTTTCAGTGCATCTGGAAAATGGACTGTGGGTGTGACTGAGAACAAAGATGTTTAACAGACATGAAAAATTTCTCATGTTTTGCTTGAAGCAAGCTTTTCTGTGATTCAAAGGGTTCGTGCCAGCCTGTAATGATTAAAGTAACAATTCTTAGTAATGATTCTGGAGAGTACTTCTTAGGGAACATCTTTTTCTTTGGGAATAACCTTCACTTGTTGCTGAAGAATACAGCAGAAACCATTGTCTAACTACATCCATAGTTCTTTTGGAAATTTTCATATAAAATATCAGTGCCAGGAGAACTGTCATTTTTGTCTCACAAAGATAACATGTAGAGCAGAACTGCTTTACACAAATACAGAATATTTGCACACTAGGATTTTATTACGAGTTCATTAATCGTGGGGGAACATTAATACCAAACTCTGTCAGTTCTGCTGCCCGCTTGGACGCTTAACTGGTTTGCTGCTGTAGGCATTCAGCTAAGCAGAAATGGTCACTGTTATCTCTGTAAAGTTGCTTGAGGAGAACAACATCCTGTGAAAGTATCTTAACTGAAAGGGTCCTTATCGTGCTTCTTGAACACTACAATACATTGATTTCTTGATAATATGCAAACTGAGGGTAGCTGCATACATGTTAGCTGACAAGTTGCTGCAGCAGGAGTTGTACGTCTGGCACCATCACTCCAGTGACCAGCATCTCACTTCTGTATCATGTCCAGTCTATAGTAGTTCAATCAGAGCTGTTTTTTTTACTTCAGGACTGAAGTTATTTCCCATATGGCAGAGAAATTCTCTTAAGTGTCCTTTCAAAAAAATATGTATTTTACATTTACTAAACCTGAAAAAAGGAGACAAGTCTTGTTACTGTTTTGCATTAGGAAACATCATCTCATTGAGGTGATTGGCTGTAAAATCACATGAAATTATTTTTTTCCAGTGCTTTTTTTCCCCTAGTATCTGATGTACCTAGTCTGGGGTCAAATCCATCTAAAAACCAGATGACTAAGGCAAGTGTGCTCACCAGTGTATTTTGGTGTCCTAAAACTGTGGTTAACCCACTTTTGCTAAGATTATGTGTGAGGTTTATCAGACTGTGGTCTCACTAGCTGAAAGATTTCCGAGATTAAACAGAATCATGTCAAAATAGATTAATTTGTCTATATAGTTTGCATACCCTGTAGATACAGAGTTTGCAAGTGGGTGTAGAGATGAAGCTGGCCTTACATCTGAACTTTCTAAATCTATTGGCAGTGAACATATATTCTAGGGAGATGAGCATCATCTAACTACTTACTAAAAATGCAGGTGAGTGGGAGATAATGTGAAACCTATGCTTGGGCCCAGTGGAACTGGTAAGCACCTGTTCTAGTTGTTTTGACACAAGGAGCTTGTACAGTTTCTAGTGGAGCTGTGCAGCTGTTTCCGTAGCTTTAAAGTTGCAGCACAATCTTCTAGCACTGACAGATTGTGCTTTGGAGGCCTGTTAAACATTTAGCCATGGTGGACACTAAATATGCCTCAGCAACAGGTTTATTGCCATGTGGAGGTACTTGTTTCAGGTTACTAGGTTGTATGTGTGGTATTGATCTGAACCAGTGAGCAGTTCAGTTGATTTAGAACAGGTTATTATATGCATTTAATTTCTGAAAATTGTCTCTGAAGTCTTGCTATGTAGTATACCTTTTAAGAAATTGTTTCATTTAACAGTACTCTGTAAAAACATTTTGGCTACATGACTCTATTTTCTAAAATTGAGCAGCAAGCCCATTAATATAAGGCTTAAGTAGCTGTGGGGTGTGTGTGTGTGCTTGCTCCCAGTACTGTTTGACATCTTTGAGGTATTTAGAATAAACAACAGGTAACAGACCTAAATCTGGGTGGTTTTGCCACTGACGTCAAAGGATTTGTTAACATATTAAAGTTCTCTTTATGGTTAATGCACTCCCTTCTTTAAGGTCTTCCAGTGTTTTCTTTTAGAAGGTGAGGAAAAGATGTTTACGTTTTGGTTTATGATGGACTCCGAACAAGTAGTCAAGTTTGTGTTTTTCATTGAGATGAAGGAAGAAATGTATTTCTGGTTCAGGTGTATAATAAGGATGGATATATGGAAGAGGGCTGCCTACACACTTATCAATTTATACTGTGTAAAAGCGATCACTTTCAGCAAAAGAAATTAGTTTAGAAGATGCAGTCAGATGATTTTATACCGATGCTACTTACATTAGCTGGTAACACGTTCTGTATATGAAAATTTCTCAGTTGTCCCCTGCCTTGAAATGATTAAATAGAAGTAAACAAGCAGGAATTGTGTTTGTTGAGGAGGCTTCAATTTTTTTTTCCTTGCTGTGGCCTCCACTCCGTTAATTCTTTGTCTTCATCTGGTAACTTGAGGGCATATTAAGGCAGTGTGCTCTTCTTGAAGCCACGTCTGAAACCTATTTTAAAATTCTGACTAAACAGAATATCGCTGCCTACTGTTTTGGTGGATTCTCTGCAGAATTTTTCTGTCTGTACTCCAGATTATGCTCTAGTTTTTAGGTATTTTTTAACTGCATTCAAGATGTTGATTTTACTGTAAAACCTTGTGTGATTTTGTTCCAGATAATTTCTCTAGGCATGTTCTGACCTATAAGTTAAATTCAGTTCAACAGCTAATTTGCAACAACTAGAATAGACAAAGATACTATAGTATCTGATTGTAAAAGACTGATGATTTCATTCAATGTCTCAGGGTCCTGGACTTTAATCTCCCAATAAACCATAGAGTATCTGTCTTTGTAAGTGTAATGTTCACATTTTTATCTTTCTATTGAGTCTTTTTAAAGAAGGAGTGGGTGTCTGTGGAAGGCTTCAGGGCAGGGAGTGTTTCTTTTAAAATTTTAGAAATTTTGAGCCAAGTGATGAAGCAATTGATTCTTTGGTTGTGTTGTTAATCTTTTTAAGATGTCCATGCAGATTTATTAGTACATTTATACTTTTGTGCACTTAATAAATGCATGCTTGTGTTGAAAACTAAGCATCTTTGATATGTATAATATGGTGTATTTACTGCTTTAAATGTGACAATTTTCATCAGAGTCTTTCAGGCCTTTAATGCATTTATACAAAATATAAATGCACTTTCCTTTTAAATATACCTACATTGATGTAGATAGTGATTCATGCTGGCAGAGTTCAGCCTTCTGTAATTCGTGGATCTCTAAAAATTTTCTAATGGAAATGTGGATGTTCTGGAAATGTAGATAAATTACACCATGTCATATTTGAGTCTCTGTGAAAACTTCAGAGGTATTGCAGATTCCTACAGTCCACAGAAGACTGTTTGAAAACCACTACATTATACCAACAAAAAGCTAAGCTATGTTCATTCTCTCTCAACCACATCAGGCAGATATAACTTGAGTAGTATTATAGAATTATAGATTAGTTCATTGTTGCATTTGAAAAAAATGCAGCGTAGGGAAAAAAATATATTTTTTCAGTACCAAATTTACAGTGTAATTTTGTTAAAACCCTTAATCATCTTGCCTGTGCTATTTTCTGTTTGTGTTATGCTGTTACCTCTGACTATTGGAAAGACGAAGGGAATTTGTATCTGGTGTAATTCAGACTTTTGCTTTTCCTTTACTGACTTTAGAATTGCAACTAAGATATAATTTGATATACAACAAGATATACTTGAACATGGCTGGATTAATTAAATGATAGTCTGCTGCTTTCTGTACTATTTATCAACCCTTACAGGGGCCATCTGCTTATGACACAGTCATGATGTCTCCTTTTAATTCATCTACCCTTCTTGTAAGTTTATCTGTAATTTTTACCATGAAAACGTAATCTTTTTTGGTTTGTTTAGTTTTTTGAAGCAGGAATAGGAGAAAAGGCTACTTTTTATTTACACAGACATCCCAGAAAGGAAATTTCCAACAGTTTTATCTGCATGGAAACTTAAATTATTTTTTACACAAAAAGGGACCATGACTTAGTGATACATTTGTAATTACAATTTAAGCCTAAATTTCTAACTTGTCATCTTAATGAAAGGTTTTCAGTGAAGAAATGTAAGTTATATTAATGGTATGTAATAAGACCATTCTCCAGTAAAATCAGTCAGAAACGCACTCCATTTCAAAGAAAACAAGAATACAGGTGAGCCGGGGCTTTTTTCCCTGAAACAGTGACGTGAAAGTTAAGTATCTTCATCACTTGCGCTAAAGTTTAGAAGACTGAAGAAGAGGTGTTGCCGTTTGGGGATTTCATTTGTAGGAATTTTCAGTTGCGAGTGACTTTGCCATAAAATCTGTGTAACCTGGAAAACAGAAGAGTAGAGAAACTTTCACATCTCCAAACCTCCAGCTAGCTTTATATTCTTTTCTCTTCTTACCACCTTTGTCATGGATCTGTCATACTTTGAAGAGTAATAGGCCAATAGCAAGGGAGAAAAAAGTCCACAGATTTCTTCTGATTACAGTACTTTCATGGCAAAAAAGATTAGTGGGTGAGTGAAGATCATAAGCCATAATGGATTTTGTGTCTCCCACCACTAGTGAAAGTTACAGCTGCTGTGAATGTATGAAACTTTTTTCTGTATGTGAATATATAAAATATTTTTTTTCCTTCCAAGATAAGGCTTGATTTAGTGAAGCAACTTCAGTTTCCTGAATTTTTAATGTGGCTATTTTGTGGAGTGCAGTGAGAGAGGCTTATGGGTTCTGTTCTGTTACCATTCTTAAAAAATATGTACTCCATATGCCTCTGAAATATATATGGTGCTAGCCTCTCAATGACATCTTAGTAATTTCCTGTGCGATTCTGCAACAAGTAACAGGCAGAATTGACACAAAATATTTGAAATGGCTGACTTCAGAAGACTGGAAGAAAAGCTATCACATGTAGACTTATCAGAAGGTACTGTTATTTAGCTCCTGACTGATGTCCTAGCTAATAATGGCTTTTACAAGGTAGGTTCTATGCAGCATCGTATTTTTTTGAACAACCAAAATGTTTAAGTACAAAGGATAGAGGTTTACAGCAGTGAGCACAGAGTTCTGGCACAAGTACTGTTTTGGATGAGAAGTTGTTCAAACTTTTTTTTTTTTTAAACAATTACTGTCAATATGATTGAAGACAGAGATAGTTGAGGGAAAAAGCAATAACAACAAAATGTGGTGGAAGTCCATTTCAGGTTTGGGGACATATTTTCTGCAATATAGTAGAACAAAAGACATCCAGAATAAAAGCAATGCTCACAGCTGGGAAAAACAGAGATACTGATCTATTGCAAGGATCAAAAATATTTTTTTTACATTACATGCACAAAGGTGTGTTTGGTGTTGAAAATTATATGTAGCAGCACCACTGATATTTCTGAGTAATATTCACAGAAGTTTTGACTTGCAGAGAGAGAGGGAAAAAATACTTTAAATCCTTGACAAAATTTTGCCTTTCTTTTTCTCCTCTTACTGTTGAAGAAAAAAGGAACTTTGGATTTGAGTTTAAATGTCATTACACTGACATATTCTTGTTGCCTTCTCCATCCCTGGTCAGTAGTTTTTGAGAACACATAGTTTGGAATTTCAGTAGCATGCAGATTGAAGTTTGAAAATAACTTACCAATATATCTCCCACAAGAAAATTTCCTTTGTACATGCATACACTTGAAAATTCTTGACCCATAATATTTAGTGAGAACTGGGGACCTGTCACCCGTACACCAAGTGGTCTGTACTGGGACTGTACTGTTCTACATTCCATTAAAAGCTGTCAGAGGACAAGCCAAAGAAGAGTGAATTGAATGCTTAGATTATGTATCTGGAAATTTCAGTTAGCAGCAGTTCAACTTTCACTTTCATAGTCACTGTTATGCTAACAGTACAACTGTACCCTTCTGGATTACAAAACAGAGAATGATTCACCGTGTTCTTGCTCATAAAATTCTAAAATTCATGCTCAGAAGTATAAATAGTATTGGAAGGAATTATTCTTCCAGCAGAAAGGAGCAAATGTGTTTCTTCAGCCTGTGTGACTGCTTACGCATCAAGAAAAGACTTCAAAACTGCTGCAGATGCGGTACAGATAAATGCTTGCCACTTTCTAACAAGATTCCATGAACCACCACTCTTCATTTGGGAGTGTTTGACTGTTCAGACCCTTCCCATGAGCTAAAATCTGCTTAATTTTTTTTATGAATTTTACCTGATAATGCAACGAACAGCTTTGACATTCCCAGAAAGATTGTTCTTACAGAAGACAAGGCAAGATTCTTGATTCATTTATATGTATGATACCACTGCTGAAGGGAAGGACTTTTCCTGTGACAAAGTGGAACAAAGGGTTTGCTGAAAGGCTCAAATGTAGCTCCAATAGTTTTTTATTAGGACCGTGTTTAGACTGCAAGTTTTAAACTTTATTAATGGGTAAAGATACCAAACCTCAAAATTCCAGTGGTTGCCTGACCTAAGGTGTGTTTGTATGTGGTTATCACTATAATCACTAAGATGACTTTCACTTAAGCTTGCATTCAGTATTCTATTAATTTAAACGTATGTATGTATATAAAGGAATACATGCAGTGCCATTAAAAACTTCCGATCATTATTGAGTGATATTATATCCTCAATTTATCAGGGACCTTTTTTCTTCCTCCCAAGCTTTATCACAGATAATACTGATAGGCATTGCCTATCATTTGTGGCAAACATGTATTTACTATGATTTTCACACCTGCATAAAGAAAATATAGTACTTTATGTATCAAAAATTGCTATTGCCATGACAGCACAAACTGAAAGGAAAAGAAATAGCTGACATGCAAATAGAATGAACCATTAGCTCCCAGTATACAGCTTTGCTTGACCTTATACTTGGGCCACTGGTTATATCCCAACTGGCAAACAGAAGAGTGTGTTTTTCAGTATTAAGGCATTCCACTTTTTGGAAAAAAACAGTACTTGATACAAAATCAGATAAATTTTTATCTTCTAAATTAGTGTTGTCTGTGTGCATTCCAGTTCTTTATCTAGCCAAGGAAAAAAAGAAAAGACAAAACCCCCCACAATTTTCACTTCATTAAAATCTTGATTTTTCTTTCAGTTTTTAGTTTCTTTTGAGCAAGTTATTAGGTAAGCTATTGCTTTTTTATATAAGAACATAAAAGGAGAAAAGTTCCATGTTTATATTAAGGAGTCAAAAAGAAAATTATGCCTACTAAGCATCTAGATAAGCAGTCGCTCCAGCAGTTGGTATGGATGTGCATTTTTATTTTGTTGAGGATGTATTTATATTTTAAATTTGGGATTTTATTAATGCATAGTACTAATAACTAGAAAATATCTAAATGGCATAAACTCTTCTGTATTTTCTTATCTGGTTAGATAAAAATTCCAGATTTTGTCAGAGAGGACAGGTTCTACTGTGCCAAGCTGCTTTCCTATATAGTTCCCAAGAAAATGGCCTTTATTACTAAGGGAATCGTTTAGATGCATGAATGTGAAGTACACTGGAGAAATACTTCATAAAACAAGTATTTTTCAAGCCCTTAGGAACTAACATTTTTTGTTTGCATTTCATCATGCTAATTATTGTTTAAAGAGTTCCTTAGATGATTACACTCAGCTAATTTTATGAAGTTTCATTCTATTCATTATACAGGACAGCTAATTAATGCTGTTATATAATGCTGTAAAATGTTATTATTCTAAGGAAGATTGTATAACTGTTGAGCTACCAACATCTTGCAGATGTACTGGAGGTATCATTATTTGATGGCAGTTTGATGACTGCATTGAAATATTCTTGGAAGAAATAACAGATAAAATAATGGGGTTTTTTCGTGGAAACAGAACTCCAGCTTTTGTACTAGAATATTCACAACATGTTTCAGTTATTTAACAGAGATGATCTTTAAAATCGGTTCCCTGAAAGTAGTCCCTTCATTATTTTTCAGGCTTACTTGTGATAATTCACAGTATGGAACCTTTTTAAATTATCTGCATTTCTCCCTGGCAGTTGTACTTACTCTCAGCATCCAGTTGCATTGATTTAAAAAAACAACCCCAGTTTCATTAGTCATAACGAAATTAATGACAAGTTACATCACTCTTTTCTGACTGTTCGGGGGTTTTTTTCAAAAGCAGAACAATATAACTGCATTGGAACGTATTAAATGTTATGTTAACAGACACAAAATCCTGTGTTAAAGTTAATTTGTGTTGAGCTGTGGAGTGATACATGCCGACAAAAACAGAAAAATGCAAAATTGAGGCTGACAGTCTGTCCTTTCCTGATTGTATAGATTTGTTGCAGCACATGCTATATGTAACTTCATGCTGCGATTTGAGACCTAAGCAACGATTAGCACAATAGGAAACAGTCAGAGCAGTCTGTCAGCCACTACATCAAATTTTGTTGTCCTTTTCAGATCTCTTTAAAGATCTAAAAGATACTTTCAGTAATATACTTCAACTCGGCAATTTTAACAAAAGTATTATATCAGTTCCAGAATTCATAAAATTAAATTAAATACATGCTTTTACATGCAATGTATATGTATTTCAATCATACTGTGGTTTTAATTTAAAAATGACAGGAACACATCTTTACAACAGCTTAAAATATATTTTGGCAAAGATACATGTGATTCTATTATGTATTACAGCATATCTAGAAAGTTAATCTGGACCTTGAATTGGTTGTGTGAACCCTTTTCACACCTTCTTCCGTGGGTGTCCAGTCTCCTCTGTTTGTGGAGATTTGGCTTTCCTTGACAAAATGCAGTGCTTGTGCTTCTGCTGATCACTGCAAAACCTTTAACAGCAAATGGTGTTTCCAGAGCTGTCTTAAACTCTCAGGTACAAAATGTACTCAGGCATAAACAGATGTCTTCACATGCTTAAGGTTTTAAAATAGTACTATCACTGTCTATATTTGTATCATCCTGCCATATCCTACCTTCATACCTTCTCCTGTCTTACTGTGTTTTGCCTCATCAGCAGTAGAAATAGAAACAACATTGTTCCCACTATACTTGCACTGTATGTATTACTCCTGTCCCATAGCTATAGCTGTCCCAATGCTTTTGAATCACAGAATCATGGAATCATTGTGGTTGAAAAAGACCTGTAAGGTCATCTAGTCCAACCCTTAACCAACCTAACACTACCAAGTCCACCACTAAACCATGTCACTAATATCTATACGTTTTTTAAATACCTTCAGGGATGATGAATCAACCACTTCCCTGGGCAGCCTGTTCCCATGCTTGACAACCCTATCCAATCTAAACGTCCCCTGGCACAACCTGAGGCCATTGCCTCTTGTCCTGCCACCTCCTGCTTGAGACCAACACCCACCTTAATACAAGCCTCCTTTTGGGTAGTTGTAAAGAGCAATAAGGACTCCCATCACCCCTCAGGCTCCTTTTCTCAAGGCTAAACAGCCCCAGATCTGGGAGCCTCAGCCGCTCCTTGTAAGTCTCCAGACCCTTCACCAGCTCCATTGTCCTTCTTTGGATGCACTCCAGTACCTCAATATCTTTCTTGTAGTGAGAGGCTCAAAACTGATCACAGGATTCAAGGTATGGTCTCACGAGCCAGCGCTAGGTCTGTAGAGAAACTTTCTAAGTATCATAGCCATATTAATGTTAGTTCCATAAATAAAAATTGTTGTGGATGAAAGAAGGCAAAGCTAGTGTATGAAGTTGCTCTTTTCCAGCTAGATAAGATAAACATTAAAAATAAAATTCAGGTATCTGAAAAGTAAGAAACTGTTGAAAGATCAGTGATGGTGCACCTGAATTATTTTGTCTGAATGTTTTATTTGAGGCTTCTTTCTTTAATGCTGTGGAAATGTCATAGTAGTATCTCATTCACATCACTAGGTAATGTCTGTTATTGCTGCTGTTTTCCAGACAGCTTTTCTGATACAAGCGTAAGCATTCTGCATTTCTTCATTTGTTCAATATGTTTTAGGCTAATCTGGGGGTTTTCTACCACTGCCTGAAGCTGAGTACTTTCTTCTTTCTCTTTATGGACTTCTTGAGTCTCCTGTTTTTAAAGTAGTGGCTTTCAAACTGTCATCCTGAAGACTGGGAAGTAGCCATTGGACGGCTATTAAACACAGGTCTTTTGCAGACAAAGTTGATAATCAGGATGTGATGGCTTATGGGTTATACTGAGGCTTGGCATTGAAGTGGTTTGTTCGTTCATGTTTTCAGCAGCTCACTGCACAGCCAAACTGTTACAGACATGCACGGGGCAAGCAAAATACAGTGTTTGATGCCAACATTATTTCTGGGGGGAGGGGGTGGGGGGGAAGCCCAAGAGTGATTATAGAGGAAACATAATGTCCCAGAGAATGATATTCCAAGGCTATAAAGAGTTTTAGTAAAGATGCTACTATTTTTTGTTATTATTTATTTGTGGATTTCTGGGGGCTATACAAATAAATCTATACATGTAGGAATTTTTTTCCTTTTTTTAACTTTTAAAATGTAATTTCTGCTCCTTTCTTCTTTCAATATGTGTTACATGTCACATGATCACTCACCTTCTGCCCTACCTAGCCATTTCATAGAGCTAGATCCGTTTTTGTAACACAATCCATAGTACCTTGAAATCCACAGAAGATTTTTCATTCTGTTCAGTGCTGCTCTGTTGAGCCCATATTCTGAGTTCCTAGGCCTACAGCTTTCCAAGACTATGCAACACTCCTCACCCTATTACATGAATCTCAGTTTTCCAGTCTTCACTTACCATTTTGCAAGAACTCTGAGTAAGGATAGCAAATATGAACTGGCTGAGTTAGAAAAATAAATATCTAATTCTTCATTAATAATAACTAGTACTCCTAAAGCTGAGAACTGTTTAAAATTGTATAAATATCTTAAAAAGACATTGGGTGTGCTTCTGGGAGTTAAAAAGTACTTCCTGTGTATGTTTATTGCAGTGCATGAACAGTCTGTCTGGTGTAGCAGCTTGGTTTTATTGTCTGTTACTTTTCATGAATTTTGGTGAACAGTCAAGTATCTACCCTCATGATGAGTACTGAACAGTTATACACCAGGAGTTTTACAACAAAATCCAAAATTTTCAGTAGCCATTTTTTCCATTTTTAGATTGTAGACCTAAAATATTTTTTAAGCAATCATTATCTTCTAGTAAGTATTTATTTGGCTTCTTTGTCTCCCTTTAAAATTAATTGTAATTAATTTTAAAATTAATTAAAATCTATGTACTAAAAATGTATCTATTACTTTCTATTTGCTGCTAAGTCCATAAAAACTTACGAGTTGTTACACTAAATCATGTTTTAAGTAGTCATTGTTATCATCAAACAGTGTGAAATGCTTTAGTGCATGGCAGAAGTAACATGTTGTCGTGTACTTATTGGATGTTCTCCTTTCTCCAGTCTTCTGGTCTTTTTGATGTGTAGTCTTTCAAATTGATAAATTTATGAGTCCTTTTTGAAAGGGCAAAATGCACAGTCCTATTGTTCTTCAGCTTAGGATCTCTGTTTTCAACATTTTGCCTCTGTGGCAGAATGAGTATAGACCTCTGTCATAGATGTCATCCTTTGTCTCAGCAAGTATTTACAGACCATTGAGCAGCCTTTTCAAAGTCAGTATTTATTAATCAGAAGAATACAGTAGCTAGAGTCCTTCGACAAGAAGGACAAAGCTAAATTTGCAAAAGGGTATGTTCCCACATCATTTAGGATTACTTTCTGTCATTCTCTAGAAAGGCGCTCTTATCTTGGCTGATCCCACAATTGAACAGGCTAAACAGTTAAAATCCCTCACTGTGAAAACATCTTTTTCTGTCTCTGCCCCCTCTCTTACAATCCCATGTGACTCAGGACTAACTAAAATTATTTTTTTTTTACAGTCAGCATCTCAGCATCCTGATTTTTATTTCTTTAGTGAAATTTGGACTTGCCAAACCCAACTCTATCAGAAGTTTGGTATAATAAGAGATGGTGAATAAGTGATTGTAATAGTATTAATTAATTATATATATATATATATCTCACATACTCTATATGTACAATGATACACATACTATTACCCATCACTTATAATTGTATATTAATATATTTAGTAAGCGATATAAAGTGAATTTCTGCCAGTTTATTGTCTCAACCTGTTCCAGGAAAATATTATGTGGATTTTACATCTGGTCTGTATGTGTTATTCTGCATTCTGTGACTGTCTTTATAGCATCTGAAATGCTCCAAGATCCAGCTTTCTCAAGGCATTCACAGAAGTTCATAAGCAGTGCATACACCAGTTCTCGAAACGATGCCAGATTTCAAAAAAGATTTTTTCTTTCCTGTGTCTCTGGGTTATTGCATGTACCTCACATCACTGAAGATTATAGGCTTTATTTTTAATGCTGTCTACGTCTGGGTTTTCACTGTCATCAATAATTGTGACTGTCATCTCTGAATGCTACTAAGTTCCTGCATGCAGTATCAACCTGGAGTAACAGCTTTCATATGTTAGGTGCATGTTGTTTAAACAAGCTCAAACCCCATTATCTTTTTTGAAAAGATTGTATTTAAATTCCCTTGTGTATCTTTTGTTCCTCTTTTAAGGGGTAATTTTTGGTGTCTTTGTTACCCCAAGACAAAAATGTTTCCATCTTTGAACTGGAAAAGGAAGTAATCATATTTCAGTCTATAGCACTTCTTCTCAATCCTCTTCTGACAAAAAAAAAAAAAAAAAAAAAAAAAAAAATTACATATCCCTTGTCCACAGAGTCAGTCACGTCATCACAGAATAGCAATCAGTTTGACCAGGCTTCGTTTCCACATGGTAGATCTGTGCTGGCTGTTCCCCGTCATCTTTGTGTCCTTCAGATGTGGCTTCCAGGAAAATTGGCTCCATGATTTTCTTGGGGATTGAAGTCAGGCTTACTGTTTTCCATTTGCAATCAGACTGTGTCTGTGGCAATCATGGAGATTACTCCTAGGCAAAATAATGGAAAGAAGAAAAGTTATGTTTTAGTGTCCTCAGGCAAGTGAAAATAGAGCAGGTTTTAACAGCTTGGTCCACAGGGGCTATTTGTCTTAAAACCATGGGGTTAAAGCAAGCGGCAACTACCACTTTCAAGGTCCATCTCTGAAATGGGTATTCTAAAATATTTTCATGAGAGGTGTGCAGTCAGGACAGAACCAAGTATGCTGCATGGCTGCTGTTTCCAGTAGTAGTATCTTTTTGCATCCTCATCTTCAAGATTTTGGGCATTTCTTTGCTTGGGCAAACTTACAGATATATTTAGCATTAATTCATTGTTGTCGATGTTGAAAATTTTTCTTAAAGAGTCCCGTATAAAATACAGCAAACCTTTTTGTATGATTTTGTCCATGGTTTTGCCTTGTTCTTAGTGTAGACTTCTGGGAAAACAGCTGTTAAACACCTGTTACATTAAAGGTGATTTTGAAAAATTACTCTTTTCTGCTTTTTCAATTTCATTTCTCACTTATGGCAGAGTTTTACTTGGATATATAGGACAACAGGTAGGTTTTGTTTAATCACCTTTGTAGAAATGTACTATTTTGTTTATGGTTTTGTCTGGTCAAATATGCAAGATGAAAAAGTAAAGCAAGCACTAAGATTAATTGGACTTGGGAAAATCATAGCCCTCTAATCGCCCCATGTGTCTGGGGTTTGAACTATAGAATAAAAGCTGATTTAGCAGTTGCCCTTTTTCTATGTACCAGCTAATAAAGTTGGCATTGAATACAGCAGTGTATACTGTACACACTTAATGGTACCATATACTACAACCGGACCATGATGGATTAATTAGATACCAATTACTTTTATGTCTCTTACAGAAAAAAAAAAATACCTGTGTTAAATACATTTTATGTAGAAAAATATAAAATTAAATAATTTTCCTGCATAAAAGCAGCCTCTGCCATGTTTCCTTTCACAAGTGTTAGGTCTTTTCAGTTCCTTGGGGCTTTTCTTGCCTCCTGGCGTTATCTTTAGGCTTCCTTAGGTAACTAGTATTTTAAATAATGAGATTTTATTTTCAAAAGAGAAACCAGAAATACATTGTTTTAAAATGTATGTGTTATCTCCTTCAAACAGATTTTTAGTCAAAATTGCAGTTGTATCACTAGTTGAGTGGTTTGCCACCATACTTCCAAATCAAGGTCAAAATACTCATCCAGAGAGAAGGGATTTAACCAGATTTCCTGAACTCTTGGAGAAAACAGATTTGCTCAAGGGATAGAGTCTGTCTCCTTTTCATTTCTGTGAGGCATCTTATTAGATTGGTTTCCCAGTGTGGTCATGCCCCTATATCTTTCTGCATTTTATTGCAGTCCCATACTTCATTCTCAAGAAATGTTGCCCATAGCCACATATGCACAAAGGTAAAACAATAAAATTATCACAGGAGACCTCAAGCAGCCTGAGGCAGGTGAAGACAATAGATAAAACAAAATACACCAAGTATTTTAAAATGCAGGCTTGCCATCCAGAGAGATGATACAGCATTCCATTGGGAAACTTTTTGAGACTGGGCAACTTTTTTTCTAACCTTTTTTAGTATTTACAAAAGCTTAAGTCTTTACCTATTTACATACCTTTCTGGTTACTGTGTTCTGTGAGCACTTGCTATAAATATTAAAATAATGCTAGTATGAAGTATTTTCAAAAATAACACTAACAAATCTCCCTTTTGCATCACTGTCACTAGGGAAAAGGACTTAATTGCTTCCCTGTTTGCTTATTATATGGATGTGTATACTGTAAGAAAAACTACTTAGTGAATTAGGATTGACATCTGATTTGAGAACAGTTAAGTTCATGGTTACCTCTTCTTTTTATGTATTTACTTTTATTACAAGGGAACTGCTTATACAGATAAAGTCAGGAATGTATTTAAGTGGTTGATTATAAATGGGATTGGCTGAGTTCCCTGGTAGAAAGCCAGTTCTTGTACAAATTCTGTCTGTCTTGCTCTGCTATTTCATGGTGGCACTGAAATGTAGATGTTAGGTGAGTTCATGATGAGGAAGCAAAAAAAATGTCATACTACCTGTCAACTGGACATGCTGAAGCCTAAGCAGAATTAGATTTTTGACTGGGAAACCAGCACAAACTGAAATTTTGGAGTGATATACCCGTGATACCCTTTATTTGGGAGCAGATGAACTACAGTGCTTGATACATAAAATATATCAGTATATGATGAACAAGCATTTATTTAGTCATCGAAACACCCTTAGAAATTTGAAACAGGAGTAGATGGATTGTATAAAGAGTTGTATCATGCAGTGAGTTTTATACAAATGGTTTTCATTTAAGGCAGACGTAATGTGAGTTGTGAGCTATGATTCCTGTGCTGCGTGAGCAAAGCAGCAGAGAACTCAAGCAGTGATTTCTTCAGCTGCTGTCTGTAGGTACAGCAGTAAAACATCTTTAACAAATGGAAAGGGGATTAGGCATGTATTGCATCTCTGCACATAACAGATGAGATAAACTGCAAGACCTCATGCAATTTGCATGGGATATAACTGTCAACCTTATCAGTGCAGGGGTAAACACAACCCCTATCCATTGGTGGGAAAAATGATCAAACTTTTGCTTATGGCATCAAGATTTGCTCTGAAGAATCAAATTCTGTTGCCTTAATTCAGGGGAAAAAAAAGAAGTCACTGAAAATTTTTCTGAAAAGAAGTTTTTAGAGGTTTGCATTTGTAAAGAAGAGCCTTTTCTATGTATAAGCAATATTTGTATTAACTAAATATTCAATACTTAATATGTTGTATACTGTGGTGGGTATTATTAACATATATAAGTTAATGTTCTAATTTGTAAATATAATAAAATATCAAAATTAGTTGGCAGTATTTTGTCTATGTACTCAACTGTATTTTACAATTGAAAAGTGTTAGTGTCTAGTTGGGCTAATCTATAATTTTACTAAAATCTATATTTCTACATATCACTGGAAATGGAACATCAAACTAATATTGGTGACTGGTAAAGCTTCAATGCATTCAAATGTTTACAATTTATCCACAGAAATTACATCTTTCTTTTCTGTTTCTAATTCAACAGAATAATGGAAATGAAAGATGGAAAAGACTGTTTATCTTTTAAAACATTTTTCTGTAGCCTCTCCTGAGCTTTGTCCACTCATATTTTACCTAATTGAAGCAGATGAGAGCAACTTTTAACTCTACCACCAGAAGAATGTTTCACAGTCCACTAAGCTGAACTGTTAACACCATTCTCTTAACATCTAAATGTATAGTGTTCTTTACTAATTTTATTTTTATTACATCTGCTTATTGCAATTTTAACTTCCATAAGCTTCCTCCCAGTTTTTTTGTACATTAGGCTTTTCAGGAGCTAGTAGATAGTTATCAAAGCCACCTTAATAGCTTTGGCTATATAATAAATAAAAGATAATGGAAAGTTCCGTAAGAAGACTATTACTTTGTAATACTTGGTTGACTGATTGATTTCTACTCTGTGTTAAACCCTTAGAGAGGTTGGAAATTTTAAATTCTAATTCTTGCACATTTAAATGCTTTTGACATTAATGAAAAAAGAACTTAATAAACAAATGCTAGAATGTTTTTTGCATGAGTGCATGTATATATGTAATGCCCTGATGTCAGGGTGATGTCAATCATAATCAATTTTTAAAAACATTAACATCCAGTCCTCACTGAAGGCTGACCAAATGCAGTTCCTTTTCCATATGCAGTGTGTTAGGGGTTGAAAGGAGCAAAACAGCAACACAGTTAAACCTCACAGAGGTTTATTTTCAGTTAAATTGGACTAGGATTTCTTGATAAAGGAAGTACTTTATTGTGTAGTGGGTGCATGTCAGTAAAAATATGTTTGATTAGGTGTAGTTCTGCTTAATACACCGTATTTCCAAACAATTTCATTTGCTAAGATTATGCAAAACCTGGAGCATTTGTTTTCAGATTTTAAAATACATTAAAATTAAATTAAGCATAGGCCAAATATCTATTGTTCATACCAAAGATATGTATGTTTTTTGCATTGTAGTGAACTTAAGAATGGTCATGACTAAATTATAAATGTTAGATTACTGGGTTTTTTTAACATATTAGTGTGATACCTGTTTCTGATTTATTTTTTATATACACAAAATCAAGGAGGAAATCCTCAAGATGATGCACTGCCGACTGTAGTTTACCAAAACAATCCCGGAAAATAAATACAGCAGTCTCATCCCCCCAGTTTTGTTAGATGTGAGAGCTTGTTGCCTGCTTAGATCAAGTCCAGCAGTGGACCTAACCATGACAACATTCTTATTGCAACCATTTGTTTCACAGTTTGCGCACAGTTAAATGGAGATCTTTCCTCTCTGACTCAAGCAGTCATTTCTGCCTGTATTAGCAGATGCATTTAGCTATGTCAGTTTAACTTAATCAGTTTAAAATAAAATGAGACCAAATTATTATTTGCTCTTAATGGTGCTGCACTAAGGACAAAGTTTCTCTTATTTTTCCAACTATTCCAGCTGTTCAGCTACAGATCCTACCTCTGCCTACAGAACTGGTGCTGCATAGGTCCTTTCGCCTTCTCAGCTACAACAAACTACCATTTCAACAGGAAAATATTTTTGCTTAATACAGCTCAAGCCTGTGGGGTGATTTTCCAATTCCAGTTAGAGACATTACACTTTATCTTGTGCTATGTAGGAGCTGTACATCAGCTGATTTCCATTCCACCAACCTCACCCTGGAAAAGGAAACGTAAAATTTCACTTTTGCCAAAATAAATGGCAATATAAAAAAGTGAGAGAAAATAATTGGATGTATTGTTAAATATTCACACACAGAGAGGTTCATATGTCAAAGCCAGCATCTTTAAAATTACACCATGGATTTTTGTGTACCCACCTCTACTTACTTTCAATGTGTCATGTTCTTCTGTTTGGTCACTCACTATATTTTTAAGCCTGGTTGCCATTAGTATTGAAACACACCTTTGACTGTTCTTTACTGCTGATTGAGTTACAAGTTCCTAAGACACAGAATCCAGACTTAGTTTGTAAGGCTTTTACTGTATGTTTTCTTGTTAAATTATTGCCAGACTTTCTGAGAATAGCAACATATTCTGATTATTGTGGGCAAATGCAGAGGAAGAAAAGCTGTTGAGCAATGCAAACATTTTCTTAGCTGAAGCTTGTGGTTTAAAGTATTTTGCTCAAACAAGCAGAAGAGCTGTGTGTACTCAAGACTTCTAAAAGAACTCAAGGATGAAATAGCCGAGCTCCTAACGGCACTGTGTAATCCTTCACTTAAACCTGCTTGACTACCACAGGACTGCTTGGCAGAGGTATTTCAAAAAAAGTTTCAGGAAAGATCAGATAAATATTAACTGATAAACCTGTGGTCTTTATAAGGCAAATTAGTAGTAATATGGAATACAATTAGTGAACACATTAATAAGTATGACATATCAGGGAAGAGCTGACACAGCTTCTGTTCTGTGAGAGGTGCTGCACAATCGTATCAGACAAAGTACTTTGAAGAAGTCAGGAAGCAATAAGGAAGACCTGATTCCATACATTCTGTTGGGAACTCCAGAGGGCATTTGCAAAGGAGCTAAGCAGGCATGAAAGGTGGAAGTCCAGGATCAAGTTTTAGGGCAGGTTCCAAACAAAAAAAAGAGAGGGTGGTTTTCAAAAGAGAAGGTAGCTGAGCCAAGGTATGCCTTGCCACAGGCTGTTGTGGAACCTGAAAAATTTTTGTGGATTACAAGACTGATTAGATGAATTTACAGAAGTAGAGAGGCATAAATCCCAGTTCAGAAAGTCCCTAATCCACTTTTTTTTTTTTCTGAGAGGAAAGTTTTCCGGGAAAGTATTGTTACATTTTCACCTGTTCTCATGGCCTTTCTTTATCTTCCACTGTTGAGTGCTGAATTGTGTCTCTTTTCTCTGACCAAGAGTGTTCTTGTGAGGATGCAGTCGCACACCTTGAAATTTTCTGAAAATAATAGCCATTAGTGTTTTAAAATGGCATACTCTTTTTGCGTTTGCTGGATGAACTGTTGCAATATATGACTACAGTGTAACACTGTATGCTGGTCAGAATATTCAGTTTTCCAGGAAGATGTCCGCTAATCTGGGGGCAAGGAGTTGCAAGGTACAAGATAAATGTGTTACTTTCTACTAGCATATGACAGCATATTGAAAGTCTTCAGTAGTCTGTAATGCAGTAATTGATTTCTGGTGTCATTTGTAATTGGATTAGAGAAATGTTGTCAATTGATTTTACGTATTGGAGAATACCCAGCTATTTAATACTGATAGACAGAAAATCTAGTATGTGCTTACGGCATCTGTGGGCTCTGTAGGAGCAGTTAGGTTGAGACAGTGGTGAGGAATGCTGCAAGGGAAAGGCTAGCCAGACAAAAATATTACCCATTCAGCAGTGCTAATCTAAAGTACAGCCCAGCCATGGTCAGCCTAGGACATACCTGATGCACAGATTAAGACACACAGGTTGACTGAAGCATGAAATTTCATTCAGTTATTTGTGTATGTACAAATGTGGAACATGGGTGAAGGCAGCAGATTAACAGTTGTCTGAAAATCAGTCTGGAACTTCTGAACTGCTAAATACATTTGCTGAGAAAGCCCTGCTCCCCAAATGTCACAGCTGGAATTTTTTTAGTTTCCATTTTGTTTTTTAGGTATCATATTGATATGTAACATCCTGAGGTTTTTTTATTCCATTTTGTGTTGTTCTCGTAAATATTGTTACTTATACAAAAAAAACCCCATGGTGGTTGTCTCATGGTATCATTGAAGTTCTGTTCTGGCTTTCCTAATAATTGACAGAATATAGTAATGACAATGTAGTCCGAAAATCATACATACACACTTTGATGTATGGAAAATTACTTATGCTTTCCAAATCCCAGGGATTATCTTTTTCATTCTTTAATGTTTCAGAAAAGTAACACTAGTAACAATCGACTGGTTAAAGTATAGATGTTCAGAAGACAAGCATTGAAGGCCAGTTCTTCAAAGAGGCTTCACTATCTGTCATTTGATAATTATTTTGTAATTTTTTCAATAATTATTAAGTCCCTTTTCCATTATGTAGAAATATTTTCATCTTTATATAAAAAAAATAAATAAAACAACTGAGATTTAAATAAGGTCCTACTTTAGAAATGAAATACTTTACCCACAGAAATGCCAAAACAGCTATTAAATGATGAATTTGCATGTTTAAAATTATGTGTTGTTATACAACAGTTTTCTATGAATATTCTGTTGTAAAATGGTGGTTATGAATAAGACAGAGAATCTTCCATTCTTTCAATTTGTTTTATATGTGCATGTGAAGATACCTACATGAAATCTCATGCTTCAAACCATCTTTTTGCCACAATCAGGGCAGCTTCTTGGACTAATGATGCTTTAGTCTTCAGCTTCTGCACACAGTATAACACCCTTTTTTGGTCGCTCAGTAGTATTATCCCCTACTTTCTCTCTAATCTTAAGTCTTTTAAGGGAGTTCCCAGATATGGTATCTATTTCCTTTAATGCCTTTACTAGGAAAATCCCTCAGTGTGATCTGATGATCTTTTAAGTTACTCTCATAAAAGTATTCTCTGCAGGTTTTCTTGTCTTTATCAGTTTTACATGAAGCATTGAAAATGACAGAATATGATTGTAAATTTAAAAAAACTAGCAAAAATTTTCAAATACAAACACTATTTAAAATTTTGTTTAACTGACAGTATTTTGAATGTAACGGCAAGCTTTCAGTATTCCTGCACAATTTCAAGTCTACTTTGTGGAGTTACAATCATCTATCATTGCTATAGTGTTTGTTAGTGCAAGATATATGCAGAAAGTTTCTGTCTTCCTATAATTTTTATTAAAGTGGTATACTAAAATGACTCTGTAAAAAAGTACAAAATTCATGTTCTGCTATACATATATTTACATATTTGCAAAATTAGGACTTGTTTTTTAGGGAGGTACTGGGAAGGGAACGGAAAGTTGGTATTACTCTGCAAAAATCAATGAAACCATAATGAAACTACACAGATGTTTGTATCATAACTTCATTATGTCAGTTAGAAAATTCAGTTACCTTTGCCCTTTTTGGTGAACTGCTACAGGAAAAGAAATAGGTACTACTGCACCTTCCACCACTTCTGAGAATGTATTTGGCCTCTTTTGGCTGATTTTATCTGCCAATTAAGTCCACTCGAATATTTATAAATTATGAAATTATCCTTACTGCTGTCTACCATCAGTATAGGTCTTTGCAAAACTGCTGCAAGGTCAGGTGGGTTCTTTCTCTCTGCTTCTAGGTCTCAGTTACACCCTGATTAGCTAAGATTGACATCTGGCATATCAAGAGCTAACACCTCTTCATAATTTTTTTTTATTATGATTTTTTTCTGACGGTAGGTTCTGTAGCATGAACAGCACTGGCCCACAGCTGCTGAAAAATCATCTCTTTAAAGATACTTGCATCATTTAGATGAAGTCACTCATTCATCTTCCTTTTCAGCAACTGCATTATAACTAGAGTTAAAAATTGTAAACATCCTGCCCTTTGGCTACGTGCAGATGGCTGACTTCTACACCAGAAACCCTGGACTTTTTTCTTACACTGAGATTGTAGCTACTGAAGGGTGTTGCTCATTCATGTTAAGAAATCCCAAGCTGATTTAATAGTTTCCAACTCTGTATTTTCTGAAAAGTGTTCTGTAGTCCATGGTGACCAGAATGTTAGTGATTTGTGTCCCTTTCTATTATTCCAGACTAGTTGTGCCATGACAAAGCCTTCCCCACTTGTTCAGATGCCTCATGGTTTCTCCCACCTGCCATTTTTCAGTCTTTTCAGAACTTCCAGATCTTTTTGCTTTCCTTTTATAAAAAATTCAGTCTTTTGTTTTAATTTTAAAAGAAGAAAACATGAGACATACTGTTGTTATTACATCATCAATATGAACAATAGGAAACAAATGCAATTTCAGAATATAGTTATAAAATGTATGACATAAGATACCTGCAGGGTTTTATAAAACTCTTAATTTTATTGACACAGAAAATGTTCTGTTATCCTCCGTGCTGTCTTAGGAATATTATTTTGCTGAAAAAGGTATTAATAGTATAAAATCAGTTAATTCTCTCAGAAGAGTGAGGTAGAATTGTTTTTATTCTATAGTTAGTTAAATTTCAGTTAACTGACCCTTGATCCTTCAAAAATAAGTAATTAAAAGAATTTTTATAGAATATCTCCACTAACTGGTCTATTTATCTTGATTGATAGAAAAATACATAGAAAGTTCTGTTTATCTGTGTATGTGTTTGCACGTGCGTATTTCTAATTTGAAGAGACAGGTATTGCATAATTAAAAATGCTGAAATAGAAGATTTTTTACAAGGTACATGACAACTGCTTCTCAAAATTTAATTTCAACATCATTAAGTGTATACATGGAACTGAGCTTAGTATAGCTATATAGTTCATACTTTTAATATCTTTACAGCTCTGATAGCCATTGGACGATACAGCACAACAATAGAGACAGTGGATGTTGGATGGTGCAAAGAAATCACAGACTATGGAGCCACGCAAATTGCACAAAGCAGCAAGTCTCTCAGATATTTAGGGCTGATGAGATGCGATCAGGTAAGGAGCATTTGCATGAACTGGTGCCCACTTCTGAGTGCATGTGAGACTTGAGTGTTCGTGTTTTTATGTGTGAGGGAGGGAGAGACGGGAAGATGTGTTTTTCTGTACAAACAGGTTTGGTGTTCACTACTGTAGTAACTCTTCTAGTGTACTGTGCTCACATGTTAAGCTAAAAAAGTATCTAGAGAACTAAAAAGAGCTTATATTTTGCTGACATTTTCAAAATACACCCGCAGGCTACACCCACAGCCTAGGGTGCTCACAAAAGGTTTATGTAAAAACTGCCCTCTGAGGGTTTTGAATACTTTTGGCTAAAAGTGATTGGTATGTCATGTCATTACTATGGAAGACTACTTTGTTTTTTAAAAAGAAAGAGAAAAAGAAAGAAAAGAATAATAAATATAATTAAGTGTTACTTCCAGAGTAGTTTTCTATACATGCGTTGGTATGCTTATATATAATGTTTTAAAGAACACAAGGGCAAGGATTTGGATAAAACCATAATGCTAAAAGAAAAGAAAAAACTACTACTTTCTTATTATGTAGCTTTTTTACTTGGAATATAATAAGAACGTCTGTAATTTTTAACATTTTATCATTAAAAGAAAAAAGACAAGGCAGTGCAGCTCCACCTCACCATGTATGTAGCCTTCAGGAATTGTGTCTCTGTTGAGTGAAAAGAGATCAAGAAGCCTGGGATCACAGCAGAAATAGCTAAAGTCATGGGAGATTCAGAGTCTCTGATCTCAAATCTTCAAATATGCCTGCAGGGATTGTTTCTTTTCCAGCCATCATGAATGAAATGTCCAGCTTGTGATGCCCATCATAAGCACGTCTGTCTCAGCCTTGTGAGTTTCTGATTGGATACAGCCTGTGGAAACACAGGGTTTTAGTCTAAGAAACTTTATGCTCAAAACCATTCCCTTGCATCCCTTGCAGTGCTTTACAGAAGACAATTACAAACCCCAGTATTTCAGCTGGCAAGAATAATAATTTCCAGGTCAGCTGTAGAGTTAAAAACATTTTGCAAACCCAGCCTTAGACAGTTTCCAGTTTGAGAGGAGGTTGAGCACTTTGGAAGAATTGCTCTGTCTGTTAAAGCTGACTCCACTTAATGTCCTGAACATTAGTGTTTTATAAGAGCCAATAGACAAAAAGAGCATGTGCGTCTGATGGGTTGTGGTAAGATTATGTACTTAGAGAATGTTCAAAGGGTTACTTGACCTTGGGAATTAGATCTGACCTGAATCACCTGATCAGTTTTACATATATATTTGTTTTGTGGATTTAGGTAATGTTGAACAATCAACAAGGATCTAGTAAGTGCAATAATTCAGTCCTGTCTTCAGCTGCTATAGAAAATCAATGATCTTGATGCTGTAAACAAGTTTTACTACCTCATCAGTTAAGCTCCATGTACTACGGTCTGTATTCCTCTAATTCCTGGTTAATGCTTTCCTAGTTCATCACAAAGGATTATGCACTGTCTTTTGTGTTATGAAAGTCAACTGCTAAAAGGAAAAAAACATTTTTTTGAGAAAGCTTCAAGGAAGATAGAAAAGCAGTGTTGATTGCGTGTCTGCAAGTGCATGTGTGTGTGTGTGCATGTTGCATGTGTATGAGCACCCAAGTATGGTAGCTAAAACTTGTTGTTACAGCAAACATTGTAGTAGTAGGTCTACCACTGGGAATTATTTTCTTGCTTGCAAAGCCTTGACAGGAAAAATAGCTCCACAGACAGAATGAAGTAAGTATCCTTGACTTAAGAGTTTTTGGCAGCTAGAAGATGCCAGCTCCCTTTTTCCACTGCAGATGAACAGAGAATTTACTGAACAAAATCATGTCAACTGTCTCTCCCCAGTATCATGCAGAACTAATTTTTTCCAGTGGCTGCTCTATTAAATTAAAAAGTCAGTGTCCGGCACATCATTAAAAAGAATTCTTGGGTGGTGCAGAAGGGTTTATTTAAATGCCCATTGACTGAAATTCTTGTCTTTGGGCCATTGTTAGCTTGCAGTGAGGGGAAGGTTAGAAGATTTGCCCCTTCTAAACAGCCTTCCTTCTCTAAGGTACTGACTTTTTTGCTAGTACTAGGTAGCATTTGTGCCTTTCTAGGAATTCCCAGGCATTGGAGGGGAAGTACTTAAACACAGTTACATAAGGAACATATGTAAGTAGACTTCAAATGGTTACCATTAAAATACTCTTTATGACCCAGGCTCTTTGGAATTTCTTTGATATGCAGTTGACATAAATTAGAGGCGTCAAGGGTCCTCCCAAGAAAGATCAGAGAGGCTGCAAGCCTGGGTAAAGGCAGGCTCTGTTTTATGCCATTGATTATATGAGTGCCTCCAGGCAATGTGCTTCAGTAGATGCAGAGCATTATTGATCCACACCATGAAAATAATCAAATTATTCATTTTTCATCAAACTGCTGTTGCCATGACCTTTCTTTTTATCGTATCTCCTGCCATCTAACATGCACACCACAGGAGCAATATGGTCTTTGCCTTAAAATAAATGTAATTCTTTTGAGAAATCTCACAAAAAATGCTGACATTACCATGAGCTCATCATAAGGAGGGCATATATTTCAGTTGGAAGTTTTCTAATAAACCTTTTGACAGTATTTTAACACTATTTTTTCAATTTTTAAGTGTTGCTAAGTAACAGTATAATCACTATTTACAAATCACTTACAGGAAAAGGTAAAATACTATTAAATATTGGAAGACTTTCAGAACTATCCATACTAGAATTTTAGTTCATAAAACATGTTTATGCTTAGATACACAAAATCTAAATATTCTTCTCAATGTAAAAACATGAGAGGCAAGTTACTGAAGTAATGTTTCTTCTTTTTTTTTCTGATTTTCCCTAGCACCTCCATGACTTAGGCAAACTTGGCTTTACCTGCACTACACACCAGTGGTGTCTGAGTCCCAGAGAGAGCTCTGAACAAACTGGTGCTACTGGAAAGGTGCAGGGTGCTGTGGACATGTGAGCATTAGCCCTGAAAGCAGCTTAACTGCCAAAATACTACACGTTGCCCAGGAAAACTAGCATTCAGCAAGGCTTATGAGATACTGTCGTATAGATGTGGTAGTGTAACTTACTGCTTCCGTTTCCATGAGTAGCTCAGGAAATGCTGGATTGAACTGTACAGGGTCCTGCATCGTACAGCATAGGTACAGTGCGATGCATACCATTAGTTTTCTGTGTCAGAGAGTCTTCTGAAGTACTATGATCCAGACCTCCAAAAAATATTTAGGTGTTCAGATAGTAGACCCTAAATATTCTTAAGTACTTGTATTTTAGACGATGAAATTCCCCAGTTGCCTGCATACCAACATCAAGACGTTGGAAGCAGCTAGGACACTTGGCCCTTCTGATCTCTGTCGTGGTACAGGGTATCAGCTGTGTGGAAGTGTGTCTGTATGTGTGAGTCTGTACAGGCACCTGACAGCACCTGGGGCTGCACAAGTCTTGTTTTTCATTATAACACAATGTTGCCATTCATCTCAGTTTCTTTTGAGAGCAGTAAGAGAGAAAATCCGTAGTTACTTAAGGCCTAAGCAGAACATTTTAGAGGTTTGTAATTGGAAAGGCCTAAGAGTCATAGTATTTCTGTTGTGCATTCTGGTGTTACCACCTACACTGGTACTGTGCTGCACTCCCAGAGGCAGTGATCCAGGCTTCATTCCCTCATGTCGCCTCATCCCGATGCTCTGGCAGCGCCGTGGAACCACACACCCCCAGTTTCTCACACAGCAGAGTGCTGTGCTTTTGCAGGCTGCAGCCCAGGGTTGTGTTTTGGGACTTGACATGGGTGTGTGGGAACACATAGCTGATTTGCGTACTCCTGGGGTACACTGATGCTCTGATTCATTACCTCAGTAAATACCAAGAAAGGCAGAGAGTTGTCTCCAGAACCAGAGGTGATGTTCAATTCACCCCAGTTCAGTGCCCTGCTCCCCGCACTACCACCCCAGCAGAAAGGCAACGTGAATATCTGTTCTTCAAACCAAATTTTAATTGTAGCTCTGTATTTTTCTATCACAGCTTAGGAAAGTAGGTATCTTAAAGTGCAGTTCATCCTTGCCTTTGAGAGAAGTGTGGGCAGTTACAGGGTGCTTTTTTAAGTCATCCATAAACACTGACATCAGGATTCCTAAGAGCCATACTTGCATCCTAAGGGCTGTAATGATGCCTACATCAGATTCAAAGGTTGAAAGCCACGTTTCAAACTTATTTTTCTGAACACAATTTTACACATTCCTACCCCTAAACTGATCTAGATCATATTTACTTAATGTAGTTCTCATTATTTCTAAATATTTTATCTTTCTTATTTCAAAAATAAATCAGAGGAAGAAGGCAATGCTGTCTATGGTATTTATTCCTAGAACTCATTTCAAAAATGCCTTTGTAGCTCTTCTTTATTGTGCTCACCACAACCCAAACAGCTTTAAATAATGGCAGCTTGAAATCTTCACCTTTGTGGAAAATGGCTGGGTATCACCTTGGAAATAGTGGCTAAAAACTTTATCTGTTTTTCTGGCTGATAGCTTGGCTGGTTGAACAATGTGTCAGAATAATCTTCCTGTGGAGTCTGCAACTTTTCTCACACAGATTTTCATATTTCAAGATCCTTTTCCTATAGCGGCGGTGCTATTTGCAATGGTTATCAGCTGTGCTACCACATAGATGCAGGAGCCATTTCTAGGGAAAATACGCAGAAAAATGGCACAGAAAAACAGAGGCTACAAAATGCAACATTTACAGCTATGTGTGAATGAAATTAAGTGAGTCTGACATAGCTGGCTGTGAATGGATACACAGCTTCTGTTAATAAATCATCATGGCCTTTATTCCTTGCTTTTTTTGCTTTTTTTTCTTCTGGGTGGTTGTTGGGGTTTTTTTTGGAGAAATTCAGATTGCTTTTCATGAAAATACTTCTGAAAGCCTGTAGCTTATTTCAGATGACTTTCTCAGATGAATTGTAGCATGTATTCGCTATTATAGTTTTACTGAGATGTTATAAATCAGAAATTGATGGTCAGTACTACCGACAAAAAGACAAACTCTTTTAAGTTACCACAGAGAGCAAGGAAGATAGATGACACCTAAAAATAAAAATGGTCCATCATTTGCATCTTAAGCAAGAATATTTTTTTTTAGAAAATCAGTGCATTTTAAAAATAACTCATCACTTTATTCTTCTATAAAATCTGTTTTAGAAATACTTGTAAATATATATCCCGTGCAAACGGCAAATCATTTTGGAGCTAAACTGTTCGTAATCAACAACAGAACAGCAAGAATACAGAGCCATCACTTGTTTTAATACAAATATCACACCAATTTGCCTTCCACCTTCAAAAAACGCCATCATTAGCCTGATCAAAAAAAATGACAAATTGCTACCATTTCTTCTTTTATATTTTAAGGCATTCATTTTGAGATTTGAAGTTACGGTTCTGTGATATTGAAGAAGACTGAAAATATCTAATCCTTCCCTTTAAGAAAAATTCTATAGCACTTACTTTCTCTTAAATCACTATAATTTGTTCAAGTTACTTTGCTGCATATTAAAAAGAACACACTGTATTTTTTAAAGGTTTATATTTATAATGTAGGAGCTGCGATTGATACATCTCTCTATGAATAATGAAGATTTTAGATTCATAAAATCTGTGAAACATTAGAAAGAAACTACATAAATCCTTACTAACCCACAACAAAACAGAAGTAGCATTTATTTCACTTCGATTTTCAATACAACAATTTTAAAAGACTGAATAATACTTTTTTCCCCCTTCCTAGCTAACTAGTATAACAGATCCATTATGCGTATGAATGAAAGCATCTGCTAAAATATAAAAAAGGATTCTTTACATAAATCGAACATTTTGTACTTCTAGTTTAACTGGTTTTTTACCAGAAGTTTTTTAACTTCCAGGCTGACAGTTCAGCAACAAATCCGTGGCAGTAGGCTGAAGATGGAATCTTCCTGAGCTGATGAGTCTATCACGGTTTTTAAAAAGCAAACACCTGACCACTCATACTGTAATAGAAAGATGGGCCCTCAGGTACTGATCAGTGATTCAAAATCAGGATAAGGCCAACTATCAAGGAAAAATGCAGTGTGAAGTAGTCAGCATTTTTATTAAAAAAAAAAAAAAAAAGATTTTTTTTAAAAGCATTGTCCCCTGGAACCTCCAGTCATTTTTGCCAGCTGGCAGGTTCTGAGAATGATTTCTCTGTTAGTTTCACACACCGTCATCTTGACAAGTATTTCAATAATGTGCTCAAATTATTGTTAATGTAGCAGAATAGGAATGAAAACATTCAATGCTATTCATTCAACAGGCAGAAAGTAATCCAAAAGAATATTTATCACTATATAAACAAGCACTGTCATTTCACTGCATATGGATCTCTATTAACTGCAATTTTTATCAGTTAAGAACAAAGCAACACACAGACTTCCGTCACAAATTTGAAATGCTAGCAATACTGGTAGTATTTTTATCTTGAAATCTTGTATAGGTGGAGTCTAGAAGTTCACCTGACTGAAATTAACAAAATTAGGAAACCAACCAACCAACTAAAGTAAAGGGCTCCTTTAGAATGGTTTATCTGTTTTAATAGAAAAGTAAACCCTCACGATAAGCAAAGGGAACTGAGAACAAAAACTCCATCACTTACACAAATTTAATACTCCGTATGGTGTTGGCAGTGGTGATTAGGACAGCAAACCCTGAAATGATGGCTCTGCTTGAAAACTGTGCAAACTCAGAGAGACCTGAAGTGGATTATTGTGTTAGTTTGCAGTAATGCAGTGACTGCAGCAATTGTGCATGGACTGGCAGTTGGAGGCAATAGCATTCACCTGTGTAAACAACCACAACAGTGAATTTCATCCCTCCTGGACTCTACCTTTCTGTCAAGATTTAAGCAAAGAACTGTAAAGGAACATAAGCAACCTTGCTAGATTTTCTGAAATCCTTCCAGAAGTGCTACCACTGAATATATGAAGGTTTGTGTATTCCATTTACCGCACTTCACACTACAGGAAAGATTACGGATATTTCTTTTTACCCACTCCTTCCCCTTTCCAAATATAAGTGGGAAATTAATTGCTAAGATTTAACACAATTACGTTGTAGAATGTCATGATAGTAATAGTACATTAGGCAGTACTTGTCAATATCATTATTTATGAGTCCACAAATACAGTGTTTGTATGTGCATGTATGTGTTCTTTTTGTTTTTAATAACGGCATCCACTAAGTCAAAATACAGTCTTTGCTGAAATTGTAAGGGACTTTATTTGAACTACAGGATATTGTGCTAATATTGGTAGTGCTGTTATTTTATTAAAGTCCTAAACAAAGGTTCTGCCCCAGGGCTTGAGGGCAGTCACTGAAACTCTGTGGAATATGTCTGCCTTAGCTGATCAAGTGCACTTCACACAAAACGTTTCCAGAAATCTTTAATTTTGTTATGGCTACAGGCAACAGTTATAATTGGGCCACCTGAGAATATAATTCATTCAACTATTAGCAGGAAAAAAATCAAACAAAGTGCACTTTTTATGAGACACTGACTTGAGGAAGCAAACTACAGCTTAGAAAACAGAAAGTGTGTATGAAAATGTGGTTCTTAATAACTCTAAGTGTGTATATTTGGGATTTTATTGTTAAAACATTAGAGAAATTGGAACATTAAATGTGTCCAAAATCCACCATTATGGATAGACACAATGTATAGAGTAGTTTCTTTGTCTACTACATTCAAATTTGGTTTCAATGTAATGCTACTTTATATACTGACACAAATGCACACAAATTTCAGTACCCCTAATGCTGCAATACCGCTCCATAAGCAAAAATTTCAGTAACATGATAAAAAAGCCCTTTTGGAACAAATAGATTTGCATTTCTTTTGTGTAAAGTCCATTTTTTGATCCTTTATATGCAGAAATGTAGTGATAATACTTGCGCCGTGTGGACCTTTATTATCAAACATGATCTGTATGGCAGCCCTCAAACTATTTTGGTTACTTCTCACCTACTAACCGTTACCTAAAATTCTTTACAAGTACTGTATCTCCAAAATTAACCTAGCAGTTCTCTATATTTTTCTACACAGATACTGCAGACTAACAACATTACAACTTGTTATGGTTTTTCTTATTAATGGCTGGCCTATAAAGTAATATAAATGTAGATACCTGTATTGTCCTCAGAGCCTATGATGTCAGTGCTCTCCCAAATCAGCTAGTCACATGCCTATTCCAAGGACTAGGTTAGATACTATGCAAAAATTCTTTCAGCAGTCCATCCCTCTATGGTGTTATGAACCACTGAGGAGCATAGGCATGTTTGCTCTAATCCAGTTTTGCAAGTCTGGTTTTTTTGCTTATAAGCCTGGGTTTGGGGGACTTTTTTTTTTTTTAATTATATGGCTGCTTCTTGATTTCTGTTATTAAACTGGAATGGAGATAACTTCTTCTTTTCAATTATCAAGTGAATTGGATGTTACCCTGAAGCTTTTGCTTGCACAGGAAACCTTTTAAATTAACAGTGACTACTTCTTCACTGTGTAGAGCAGCATCAAATTTGCAGTCCAGATGGTGACTCTACTATCCCTTTTCAGTATTGCTGTAAATGATGCAACACAGACATTCTTGGGACCTTTTAGTGGCTTTAGAATCAGAACTGCGTTCTAGGACTGCCCTTGGTACACCTACAGGAGGAATTTTTTAGATCAGTAGGCAGTCTTGCAGATCCTCTTAGAAGTATAGTAGAGGAGTTGTCTTATTTAAAACCAACACTTTTTAAAGCCCTTTTTTATGTGCCACTTGATATTCCAGTCTAAGAGAGTATCTTCTGGACATGATATCAACTAAAGGCAAGTTAACTAAAAGTAAGTAGGAAAGTCCTGTTTAGGAAGGGTCCTTAAACCTCAGTTTCTGTTCCTTATTTGTGAATGAAGCTATCAATCTCATTAAAGAGAAATCTCTAGTTCAACCGGTGGTTTCACTTGTAAGCCGTAACTTATCAAAACGCGACTCCCTTGAATTTAGTAAGATCTGTCCTAGGAAGATAAAGTAAAGAAAAATAGATTGTTGCCCTTTGGAATGATTTGATTTCTTTAGATAAATTCCTGATTTTAGAATCTAGAAATGAAAGAAAATGGTGCTGAAATTATCACTAGAACTCTGTCAAACTACATGGCACATTTAAAACCTAAAACCTAAAAACTACCTAGTAACTATTTAAGTTTAGAGTTTGAATTTTCCATGAGTGAGAACTTGTGGAAGATGGCATAAAAGAAATTGCTCATGGTGGTCTGTGGCAGACACAAGTGATGTACCAAATCAGCAAATACTGGCAGTCAGACCAGATAAGTCCAGCATACCAAATCAAAAATCTGAGTGAATATTTTTCTGTGAGTAGCTTATTTATTGAAAACTGTATGTTCAGTTTATCCTGAACCTGAAAAATAAGCTCATAAACGCCATTTAGTTTATTCTGGGTAAAACATTTACAGACTGGAGGGGGTTTGCAAGCTTTCTATTGTAGGTAGATCATTTTACCTAAAGGAGAGAAAGAGTTTTGAAGACTGTTTTCCCATTTTTCTTAGTATTTCACCCATATTATGTGTATACCTGATAGAGTGAGATTGAAGTCCTGCGAAGAACTCCCAAAACCATTTTGTGAATATTCTTCCATTTCACATGGACTAGATGGGTGTTCGTGTTCTTCTTTCCCAGATGTATTCTTAATTATCACATGAGGAAGTAGTATTTTTCTCTAGTGCAGATAATATTTGGATACTCCCTGAACAACCACACTATCATCAGAAGAAGAAATTAAGGAGGTCCCACATCAGATAACATTTGTCACGAAGTCAAGTATATTCTTCTAGGAAATAGATGGTGTATGTTCAGTCTTTAAGCAAAAAGCATTCAGAATTCTAGGTAACTGCTCTAATAGAGTTAAAAGGAGTTGATATTACTTGGACCTGTCTGTTTCTGTAGCCCATCTTCTCCTTTGTTTTTTTTTAATCTATTCTTTGGCCTGGAATAGATTTTTATTTTGGCAAGAAAAGATAAGTTTTAAACCAATCTTTGTTGTTCTCTTTTTTCTGTTTGATGACCAGGATTCACACAAACCAATTACTTTGACTCTTAATGATAAAGACTGCATTCTTTCATTATGTGTTAAAACCTAATTGAAGGACTATTCAAATTCAAATGAATGATTATGTATTAGATAATCTAACTAGTTTATCTTCAGACAGTAGTCTTCCTTCTGACAACTGAAAAGATGAAGATTAATGAAAGTTCTGTGGAAGAAAAATACAACATTTTAAAGTGTATTAAGAAGTGAATATTTTTAGTTTTCATTCATTGAACAAGACTGTTCAAGCTCAGAAGGGAAAAATGCCTCTGTTTGTGTAATGAATTTGTTTTGGGAATGGCATGCAGTACTTTTTATAACCAGCCAGACTGCATCTTAACAAAGAGAAGCTCGCGTTCTAACGGTTAGGCATAAGACTTCTTTTCATCTTAATCCTACTATTAGGGTAACTGATAACAAGTATAGGAAGGGAGTTGACTTAGGTATTACTTATCTCATTCATTAACAAAGAACAAAATTTTGATTTCTCTGTTTTCCTACCTTTTAGGTAGTGCAGTTTCAGTCCAGTACTGCAAAAACTTTAAAATACTAAAATTTTTACACTGTTGCAGTGTTTGACCTGACTTTTCTCATGAGGAAGGAAAAGCTTTTAACATCATCTGATAGGAAATCATTTGTAGCTTAATTTTACACACTTGTTTCTCATCCTGGATCCATGTAGGTTGTCCCACTGTGTATTCTTACATTGAATTCATATTGTCCAGCATAATTTTTACCTATTTGCTGTTACTTTCTTAGTGTTAACAATATTTACACTTAACTAAAAATTGCATATATTTCATCATTTCTCATGAAGCTTGGTAGGATAATGCTTTCCTCTTTCATGACAGTAAACATTTTTTAAACTCAAAGTAATTTCTTTCTGTAACTGTTATGGTTCCAAATGTGTATACAGGATTTGTCATTACTTTGCTGTTTAATACCACTCAGATTATTGTCTGGGATCAAACTAATAATTTAAAATGTTCATTTTAAAATTTATTAACATTAAAATTTAGCACTCCAGCAAAAATGCAGAAAACCTTCTACTAATCAGGTTTTGTTCATAAAATAGCAGATTTTGTCAGTGTCACTTCTGCATGGTCATGTTTATTTTGTAACGATATATGGCACTCAATACCAGAAGTTTCTTTCTCCTGTTTAGTAAAGTAGTAATAGCAATTAGTAACAATTGTATTAATCCAGTAATAATTGTATCAGAAAACTGGGGACAAATGGCTAGTTCTGAATGGTCTGCCATAGATTTCTTCATAGTTTTTAAGGCTAAAAGATTTCATTGTAACATCATCTGCCTTCCTGAGTGTCATGCACTGCTATTTCATATCTAGCTAGACTGTAGCCTCTGTAAATGTGTTCAGTCCTGAATCAGACACCAGAACATGGAGATCATTACATGGCTTCCTGTGTCTGAACATCATCTTTGTAACAAATTTGACTTATTTGTTTCCTGTGACAGAAAATCTGCTTATGATACTGGCTCTAAAGCTATAATATCCATGCTATTCTAACAAATAAAGCCCAACAGGTGTGTGTCAAATCATAATAACTGCTATCTACTAGTAATATTTGCAGATATCTAGTAGATAAAAAACATCTCTTCTTTAAGTTTCCCATTAAGAAAGGGCAGAATGAGAAGCTGTCTGTGGTAAGCATCTTCGTTGTGGCTGAGTTAACCATTAAGGGAAATTTCTGGTAGTATGATAGATTGTGCCATGGCTCTCTGCACCACAAATCTAAAGAAAAGAGGCTGTTGACTATTTTTGAATAGGCAAAAACTAGCAAATACTGCTACGTTTGGGGATTCTTGCCTTCCAAGTAATATTTCTATGAAGTGTTGCTGTCAGTTTTAAAGTATGTATTCAGCTATAAATATCAGATATTTTGGAGGACTTGTGCTATCTCTGATTTCATTTTTGATTTATTAAAAGTCACTTCTTGTTTTTCAGCACTGGAAGATGTTGCTGTAACGTAGCAATTTGCCAAAAGTGTAGTTTGTGCTGTGAAGGGAAGTTAAACCAGTTTTCTATCCAAGTCAGTTTCAGCTAGATGAAACTTCCAATGAAGATTGAATGTTTCTATTATCAAAGCAGAAGAACTGGATATTACATCTTTCATTTATCCTTGTCATTGGGTGCAATCACTGTTCAGAAGGATGTGCTCCTTGTTATCTTTTAAGGACAAAAATATTATTAGATACTGTGGTCACTATGCTTTAGAATATTGTTCCCAAGATGGGTTTTTGTAATGGTAGTAAACGTTTTAGTCTCGTTTTTTACTTTTAACCTTGACGGTGGAACACCATGGGGAAAAGCATATCAGTGATACATCCTACTGATCTAGGTGGTTCAGTATTTAAATGTAGTATTGATGCATTTTAAAATGCCCAAGTGTTCAGCAAAGATTTCAGAGAGAGCTACCTAGAAGTTGTGGTTCTTAGGTTAATCTTTTATTTATCTAAAGGCTAAAGAAAGCTGTCTACTTCTGTGATATGAACTGCAGTCATCTTAAAAATAATTGACAAATTAATCCCCTCACAGCACTGCAATTGTAAAGATGTTGGGTTTAGCTAGGCTTGTCTGATTGCCTGGTCTAATCAAGAATAAAGGTGCTACCTTTGATGTCTAAGGTTTAGAAGGGACATCCCAAACCCAGCAAGCATCTATGTTTTAATTATTGATCCCACCACTTCTTCCCACAAAACCTTTTGAGCAGTATTAGCCTCACAGCAAAAGGCTAAAATAAAAACTTCTACCAGCAATGTACACGAAAATATGCAGGGCTTCTGACCTTTGGAAAAGTTGACCTATATTGGCAATTGGTAAACTAATAAGTTGATTTACCTGCAATATGGAATAGTTTGCGTTCTTTTCCCCATGTTTAGTTATCTCTTATTTTTTGTTGCAACCACCTTGAGAGCTGGTGTACAGTGCAAGTGCATTTTGATAAGGTTAATTATAGAGTTACTACATAGTATGGGTAAAAATACCATAACTGTGCCATAAATTAATTAATAGATGTAATCAACTTTCATTTTCCAAAGCCAAGAAAGTCTTACATTTCAGACCTATGTCTGCTTGAGTGAGTTTGAATAAATGTGCTTCTATTTCAAGATCTGTTACTCTGGGCAGCACTTCATTAGACAGGATGGCTTTTCTTTGAATAATCAGGTTTGGAGCTCTGTGAGTGGCCAGCATAGTCAAGCATGGCATGAAAATAGTTTAATAGGTTGTTAAATGTTGCTGCAGTTTTCTAAACAAAGCTGTTTGCAAATGGAGACTGTCTTTCATATTTGTTTTCAATCACAAATAACCAAACAGGACTTAGTAGAATTATAGAAAACCTCTTTCCAATAAAATCAAGGTGTGGTGTGTTTTGGTTTGTTTGTGGTTTTTTTTTTTTTCTAACAGATCTTTACATTCGGTATATTTGTTTTTTGGTAAGTGCACCCAAACCTATAGTATCAGCAAATGGCCCAATCCTGCAAGTCCTCCCAGGAGTTCAAGGTTCAATCATTCAATTAGCTTGCATAACGTTGCCCTTTTTATTCATGTTTTGCACATCACAGATTCTTTTCTTCAATTGCAGGTGAATGAAGCCACAGTGGAGCAGCTAGTGCAGCAGTATCCACATATAACCTTCAGTACCGTACTACAGGATTGCAAGAGGACATTGGAACGGGCTTACCAAATGGGCTGGACACCCAATATGTCTACTGCCTCTTAACCTCCTATACCCACATGACAGTTCCACTCTGCTGCATTCAGTAGATCTAATGGGGATTGCAGAGGGTTCATAACCTTTCATATGATGCAATATAATTGTGAGTTTACAGAGATTACAGTAAAATGGCAAAAGCTGTACACTGACTTTAAGTACTGTACAACTAAATACCAATATTAAAGCAAAACTTTAGAAATGCATTATGGTTTTGTTTGCATAAAAGATATAAAAGCCTCTGGCAGATTTCTTGAAGTGGTTTCTTACTAGTTCTCTGGATAGTTTGAGTTATAGAAGATGTTAAGCTTGTTTTCCTCTGTTTACATTACTTCATCTTGGTATGTGTATTTGCTTTGATTTGTAAATGGTAACTCAGTGCTAGCACTCATGCAGTTGATCAGACAGGCTTGAAACTGGGAGCTGAACTTGATGCTTATTATTTACTGAAGCTACCCCAGGAGATTTAAGATGCACAGTAATAAGAAAATGTATAAAAAAAATTGTGATTTTCTTATAAATATTTTGATAATTATACAAATCATTCTTCTAAACAGAAGTCTTAGTAAATGGTGGTAATGATAGAATGGATATTTACTGCACAATCTTATTTCCTTTCTGTCTATCACTTCACCAAATTGATATCTTCTTTCATTTTGTTTTTTTTAAAATAGGAGATGCTGTAGAGATTTCCAAATCTTTCCATCTTGTAATTTTTATAGTGAGTTGAGTGCTTAACACTGATAACCAGTTCCCACTTTATAAAGTCAAACAGTAATTGAATACACCATCAGAAATAAGTTAACCGACAATGTTTAAATACCTGAGTTAAAAAATTAATTTTTTTTATTTTTTTTTTTTAGTGAACTTGTCTGTTCTGACTATGCTGTTATATTGTTCAGTTGGGAAATTCAGATGAATGGGTGTAAGCCAATAACAGGATTCCTCTCATTTCCTGTGTGGTTGTACTTTTACAGCAGATCTTACAATTCAGAGAGTGGTTACCTCGAGAAGGCCATCTAAACATGAGTCCCATTGTGGGTATCAGTTTGTAGGATCAGATGCTTCGTAATGCAGTGTATGCAAGAAAGTACTCAGAATAAATACATAAAACAATTAATTTTCTGTGTGTCACATTGCAATCTAAGGAGTTAAATTTGTCCAGGGGATACTGACAGTACAGACATTGTGGCTTCAATCTGAAGTTGCACTAATCTTTAGAGTATTACCATTTGGTTAAGAATGTTTTCAGGTGTGTAACACTGGATATTTGTTTTTAAAAGGTTACAGCATTTTGATCCAAGGTATGAAATAAGTAAGCTTCAGCTTGAGAGTTGCCATTATTGTCAAAATGTTTTGCTAATCCAAAAAATCTAATGCAGCATAACCTAGAAGCTTATTTAGTATGGCTGTATAACTCTCTGTAAAACTGTTTGTTGATTTCCATAGCATAATTTTTTACAACAGAAACATCAGTTCACAGTTATTCCAGTGAGGTTGTTGAATGTTTTCTTATTAGACTTTAAAAATGGGGATGAAATAACTTCTCTGGAAAAAATATATGGTAAAGTTTCTAGCTTAAGTAAGTGGTACTTACGTGTGAACATGTGTAATGCTAGGCTTTTTATTTACTCATATTTACTATATTTTATTTACTCATATATTACTATATTCTGAAAATATTTACTATATTTTCAGAATAAAGCCCGTTGATTATATTGCAGATATAGTACAGAATCTTAGTCATTTCTCATTTAATGTCTTTCTATGAGTGCATTAAAACTATTCACACAATTTGTAAGTTTCTATTTTTTCGTGAAACCTTTGATCTTGCAATAGGTTTAAATAAAAGAAAAAAGAAATACATGGTGTCTTCTGTTTATCTGTGCCGCTAACTGTACTTAGACTATGCTAATAGAAAGGCTGAAATCTCCATCCGTGACTGTGAGAACTCATCTGGACATGGTCCTGACAAACTCATCCAATAGGGCCCCATTGTGAGTGACAGAGTTTGACTAGATAACCTCCAGAGGGCTTTTTCAAGCGGGAATACTCTGCTTCTCTAAGGGTTTTTTTTTTTATATTACAGATCTAGTTGATCATCTCTTTTCACTTTTGCTATTAAGTCACTTCCAGTAGTCTTGCCTTCTACTGGCTATTCATCTCTCTCTTATTTTTCTGAGCATACTAATCTTTATAGATCTCAGTGTGGCTAATTCATTTCCGTAGATCTTGTCATTTATGTAATTTGGAAGTTTATGTGGTATAGGACAGAAATATGTTCTTCTAACTGCAGTGTCACAGGTAGCTCTTTAATTTCCTTATGATAAATCAATGTTTCCTAAGTAGTTTTATAGGAATAAATAACAATGTTGTGCACACTTTAATTTTTGAAATGTCATTTAGGGGAGGTATCATTTAGGGGAAAAAGAAAAGCTATTGCCTCATAAAAAGATTTTTTTTTTCTTTCCCTGTTTTCTCTTCCTCAGAACTTACAGTGGATTCAAAAGCTCACAGGCAGCTTACTTGCTGGATTTCCTAGTTCCAGCAGGCCTCCTTTACTGACAAAATGTCTTTGTTCCTTCAAGATATTTGTGGGAACCTGCCATTAGGGTTGGTAGCCTGTGGCTTAGCATTTGTCATATCAGAGACCTTTCTAGGCCAGAGAAGTTGGGTTTGTTCAACCTGCAGAAGAGGTGGCTAAGGCAAGTTCTAAGTGTTTTCTTAACTAAACAGTAGGTGATTATGGAAAAAAAGACAGATAACATCTACTTTCAGTCATTCACTCTTCTAAATACAGGTATAAGTCTATTTTAATGGCACTCAGAGTTCACTTTGGTGGTTGCTCTACCCATCTATCACCACTAAAAGGCAGCGTGGAGGTGGGTGTCCTCGGGGGAAATGTCTACCGTGGTGTTTCACATGCAGATCCAAATTCACTCTGCTCAGGCTCCCAGATTAGTGGGAAGTTCAGTGAATTGCCAAATCCAAGTTGGCCTATTCCTCATCTCAGCAAGTACTCTGTGTAGTACCAGGCAGCTTCTAGTCATCTCTGAGCAGGGACAAAGTGAACTTCTCTGAAAAATATCATAGATAAAGATAAACTGATCCCAGCGTGGCCACAGGTGGCTACTGGGAGTGACTTTTCAGCATTTGCAAAATGGTTGCCCAGAAGTCTTCTGTGCTACTGCTACAGCATTTAACTCTACTTAACTTTCAAAACTCAGCCATGGCCACAGAACCCCCTGGCTTCACTCACAGGAAACATTTCTTCCCTTGCAGGTCCTATGAAAGAGCTTGAGCCATGTTTGACAGTTTCTTAGAACTATTAAACTTAGCAAGCTCTCTACATGTGTGTTCAGTATTTGGTAAAACAATCTGTAATCCCTTTTCAATGAGAAAATAGCCCTAGTAAGAATAATTAACCAACAGTTAATTTTTTTTCAGTCTCTCAGCTGGCTTCCATGTGAGCTCACTGATGTCCACCCAGATTCTTAAGAAATAGATATGGCCTTGCTGTTGCTTAATGAACTATGGCATTGACAGGAACAAAATCGAGAAAGGCAGCAGGTCACATACACAATGGTTACATGAAAACAGAGGCACAAAGCTCTTCAGGAGGCTGACAGGGCCTTCTTCAGGTGATGTGACCATGAACAAGAAAAGGAAAAGGACTCTTACATCTTATAAATGAGAGGAGAGGAGGGGAGAGGGAGAGGGAGGGGGAGGGGGAGGGGGAGGGGGAGAGGGAGAGGGAGAGGGAGAGGGAGAGCGAGAGGGAGAGGGAGAGGGAGAGGGAGAGGGGAGTATTTCAGTTGGAAGGGACCTACAAAAACCACCCAGTCTAACTGGCTGACCTCTTCAGAGCTGACCAAAAGTTAAATCATGTTACTCAGGGCATTGTCCAAACGCCTCTCAAACACTGACAGGCATGGGGGCCATCCACCACCTCTCCAGGAAGCAAGGTCCAGAGCTCGACAACCCTCTCAGTAAAGAAATTCTTCCTAATAAAAGAACGCATTGCACAGTAACAATTGTAAAAGCATATGTAAAAAGGCTATGATGATGTCTGATCTTGTAAATGTTTAGATTTATATTTTAAATTAGGTGAGAGCTTATGCTGCTTATTTATGAAACTCCATATTAACTGAGTGACTTTAAAGCAGATCTATTTAAAGAGTCCTCTAAAATAAAATTATTTAAAGTGATGTTATTTTTTCACCCTGTAGTTGTTTTTCTCCCAGCCTTCTCCATGACTGACCTGCTATGTTGGCAGAATAGGTGACTGAGATTTTATTTGAAGTTCTCGTAGATTTAGAAGTGGAGTTACCAAATGGTTTTCCAAACCACAGACACCCCAGGAGATGCTCCAGGCTCGAGCATGTGATCTCCTGTATATTGTCACAACTTAAAAACCGAATAATGCTTTGTGAGAGTAGTTGTCTTTTGCCAATATCAATAGGGTGGGTACTTGGTGAATATTTGTGAGTTTTTATTTTGGTTATTTGGGTTCAGGTTTGGGGTTTTTTTCTGAAAACCTTATAAAAGATACTTATTGACTGCAAAGTTTTCTTCTCCCTTCATTCTTCTTACCCTGCCTTTTTTTTTCACTTGTAATTTCTTTGTCTTTTCCCCCATTTTTATCATGTAGGGAAATGCAGAATAATCATATGGCTGTCTTACATAAAAATGTTGAGTTGATGAATTTATGTGGCAGTTCCCATATATGATATTGTTATGTAGGATTATGATAAATGTAGACATTTGCAAACATGTACTTCTTTTTTTTTCTTCTATTTCTCTGGTTACAGAAGTCTGCTGATCCTTAAAACTACAATTGAGTCACCTGATCAAAAAAAGTAGCATTAGCTGCTGGATTACCATATACCTCTTGGTAACATAATTTTTTGTACAAAAGTATATCTGAAATTATCTTTTATCAGTATTGTACTTGATCTTGAGACTACAGAATATGATACAAGTTGTTTAAAAAGGGGGCTTTCTGGTTTTGAAAGTTTTTTTTTATAAGGGTGGAAGGTTCAAGTACTATTTTTCTCTGTTTTTCAGTTGTATAGACATTGATCACAAGACATTTATTTTTCATTGAGAAATATGTGAAAACTCTGCATTTAATTGGTTTCAGATTGGAGGAGAGGAATTGGAACAAGCTTGTGTTTGCCCAAATCCTGAATCAAGTTTGCAAGCTGGTAAAACAGGCCTGCTTTCAGGTCAGGAACAGAACCTGTATTGGTTGGATTGTGTGGTGTTTTCATGGTTTTGCTTGATAAACTATAAACAGTTCCACCCATTAAATTGTCTGTAGTTCTGCTGAGGAAGAGAAATAGTCATTTAACTGCAAAAGTCTTATCAAAATCAAGCTAAGGACTTACTAGTAAATATTTGCTAAAGTTCCCAAATCCCAGTAATCTATTCTTCAACTGCTCTTGAGCTACTATATAATTTTTTCTCTGCTTCTAGTCAGTCTCAGCCTGGGAAGTAGCATTGAGCTGACAAGTAGGTATATGCAGAGCTAAAAACTGAGATTTACAGACAGATGCTTATTGATCAGACAGCTGCACAGAAATTTCCTTTCTGTTCATTCTGGTTGTCTTGTTTTTTTGAGAAAGAGACACAAATGCAGAAACATTTAATGGTGGACATCAAGTCCAAAGCAAATTCCATGTCATAAAGATTAAAAAATCAGATTTTTTTAAAAGATATCTATTTTGTATATCTCGTGCTTGCAGGGCTCAATTCAAGCAAGAATAAAATAAAATACTGTTTCATAACTCCAGATCGGGTTTATTAGGTAATTATAAGAATTTCAGAAATTTAATTTCTGAGTTGTTTACAGCCAAGAAATTTTGGCCAAACTGACTGCCTCTACTAAATATCTTCAACTAAACTACAGGCATCAGTAACCTCAGGGTAAGAAATTTACACTGATGTCAAATATCCATACTTCTAGCAAATTAAATTATTCATTTGCTGTTGTGTCTCTGTGATGTTCTTTCTTTATACTCTTGGGAATTATAAAACGTAGTATCTTCTTGAGCACTCCTGTTTCACTTGATCCACTGCTGCAATGCTGCAGGTCAAAAAGGGAACTGAAGGACAAAGTGAGTAAGGAAACGGAGCTGTCACATGGATAAGAGGTTACACAACAGCTGAAACAGAGAAGCCCAGCATTTCATATTACAGCATGAACTATCTCATCCTAACTTCTCATACAAATGAAATGGGCTATTTCTTCTTTTGGTAGAGAAGGAAGAATAGAAAATGAGGACAGTAGTCAAGTTAATTACAGGAATTCACTGCCTGTTCATTAAACAATGTTTATACCAAGCGTGCAGACAGCTCATTATTTTATGGTTTTTTGTATTTCCAAGACTTGTACACAAAACTGAGGGCACTATATGATTTGAGATTCCTTGCCTCCCTCTGCTTGGCTTCTTGCTTGGCTTGTCCACAGATGCAATCACTGTAGATGACCTGAGCTGCTGAAGGACAGTCAAATAGCTCAGCTGTTCCTCTGGATCTTTGTCTGCATTAGGCTCAGATTCACACGAATAAATAGGCTAAGTCCCACCACTGCAGCTGCGGTTGCTTGACTGGAGACATTTTCACAAGTTGGAATAAGGTAGCACTGAAATAAAGGTCTGTGTAACAGCTGCATCTCCACAGCTGTTAAAAAGGAACCCGGGCCAAAATTTTTTTATTTAGGTTGTAGGCTGCTTTTTTGTAAAGGCTGTCAGGATTATGTAAGGTAAATCCAAGTGTTCCATCTTTATAAAATTTTAGTAATGGGATTATGTTTCAAATTTATTCCTGGGAGAAAATCAACAATAACTGCAAGCTGAACTGTTTCCACTTCCATGTTCCAGGAAGTCTCTCTATATGTAGCTTGTAGAAAGTGTTTGTGTATAAATAAGCTTTAGAAGTCTTAAAATGAAAAATTTTGCAACCCAGATTATTGGACATTTCCAGCTGCTATGAAATTATAAAGGCTCCTGGACTGAAAATTGCATAATCTCATGCTTTCATCATGTACCTTACTGCAAAGTGCTATGGCCCTTTGTGTTTTCAAAATACCAATTGTTAGAGAAAGCTGCAAGAAATGTCTTCACAGCACTAACTCTTAGTGAGCACAGGTAACTTCTCTGAGGTGTCTTGCTCTGGCTCCTTGAATCAAGTTCAACATCTCATTACTTACCTTTGATGGACTGAAAGATTGTCTTCATACTGTTATTTCAGTATATGGTCACCTCCCTGGATCACAGTAAAGTGTCTTATGTGAAGCATAGTCTCTGAACTAATATAAACTAAATAATTCCCTGCTTTACGGGATGGGTTTGTGGTTTTTTTCTCTAAAATAGGCAGCAAATTAATGTTTCTATACAAAACAAAATGCTTCATATCCTTCTGTCCTTGGAGACAGATGAGAAACAAATGTAGTGAATGTTAATCACTTTGCTTGATGCTTTGAAAGGTGCTCAAATACTGAGGTGAATGAGCAAGACTGAAAATAGAAATAAAATATTTTTCTTGAATATTCTCTTGCCCCTTCCCTGGGAGTGTTCCAAGTCCAGGTTGGATGTGGGTTTGAGCAACCTGGTCCAGTGGAAGATGTCCTTGCCCATGGCAGGGGAGTTGGAACCAGATGATCTTTAAGATCCCTTCCAACCCAAACCAATTTGTGTGCTACAAGGAAGGATTTATTAGGAAGCAAATGCACCTGGAAATGTTTAATAGCAACCAAAAAGGTTGCAGCTAAAGAAAAATCACTTTTGAATGACCCTGCAGAAGTGTGAAGAGAATTCCAACCTCCAAATGCCTTCATGATCTTCCCAATATAAAAAAAAAAAAAAAGGAAGAGTTTGTTCATTACAAGTTTTCAAATGTTACTCTTTGGCTCAGGAATTAATAAAGATTAATACAGTATCTTTGAAGCAATGGAAGTAATGACAACCTAAGGAAACTGCGGAGTGTTCAGACCAGTGTAGTTTTAAATGACAGTAAGGAACTGGAGTATAGAACCGGTCTGAAATCCAGGGATGCAGCTTCAGTCTGGCAGTGGCCCTTGACTAGGCACTGTGTATTTTTCAGGATGTGACATTAGTTTCTGTGGCTACACTTGTGGTAATATGAGCAGTGCCGGGGCACTGCTGAGCTGTCAGATCACTCCAGCAGTCACCTGCATGCTCTTGGCCCATGACTACTGTCTCCTACACAAACTCGGTGTTAGTAGTGCCCAGTAGCCATCTCCTTAGGCTCCCTGGATGCAGCCACTGCTTCCTGAGGGCAGGAAGATGTAATGGCACAGGCATGTGCTTTCCTGTACCCATCCACCTCAGCACCAGAGGGTTGTCCTGGGCAAGTTTGATTTATTCATGCATAGATGCATGGCTCTGTTATTAGCAGGTCACGGTTATCTATCAGAAGCTGCTTCTGTGTCACAGGTCCCAAAGCAGAGCCCTGGTCCTGTACAGCACAGCACCCCAAGGCATCAGCTTACTTCCACAGTGGGGTACAAGCAGTACACTGCAGGGCAGCAGCCCTTTCCCAGACACCCAGTTGAGAAGAGGCCATGGAGAGCCCTCGCCAGGCCAGGCACCAGGGCCCTGCTACACCCTTGGCACGTGGGTGACCTCAGACCCACTGTCCACCCTGCCTCCCTCCCTGGCTGCAGCTGGCAAGGCGAGCGTAGCTGCAGAATGGGATGAGGCAGCGAAGGTACCGGGGCAGGCTGGCACAAAAGGTGCGGTGACATGAAGGCAGTGTCACCATGAGGGCTCCAGGGTTCTTACAGAGGAAGAAGCTGCTGGTAAGCTGAAGCCTGTAACTTTGCCCCATAGCTTGTCTGTGAGTTGAGTTTTCCAGCTCTAGAGCAGAAGTTGTCACCAATTCCTTCTATGGTCTGAATGGATCACTACTTTCCGCAAAATTTTCTGAAAGCAGAACTTAAGGAATATTCCTGTACTTGGCGCTTCCTGCAACAGTACAGGCATTGAAGTCTTTTGCTGGTATAAAGACCAAGTAACCTGATGGCCTTTCTGTTTGAATATATGCCATTTCCTTTATGTTCTCTTGTATGTGGCTTCGGAAATGGTTAACAGTAGGAAGACTATTTGTATTGCATTAGCCAGATACAGAAGAAAAATGCATTTATGGATCAGTGTAATCCAGTCATTGGTTTATGGCTGTAAAGTCCTTCAGGGACTGTCACAAATTCCCAGCTGTCTGTAAGTGCTAGATTTTTGCAATTGCATCTCTGAGCTATCTGCAAGGCATGTAAAATCGTATATAGCCAGGCAGCTCCCTATGACTTTGCATCTGCAAAGGCTTGAGAACTATTCCAGCAAGGATGTGCAGTAAATTAAGACCAAGACATCTGCCTCTGAAAAAATTGCCTCTGAAAAATAAAGATACTGGGCAAATCTTCCATGGGTGGAAGCCTCTTTAGCAGAGGTAGAGCTGAACAAATGCGGGCAGCTGTTCAATACTGAAATAATTACCAGCCCTCGAAAACTTGTCTTTCTGACCTTTTTATGTGTGTGAGTGTGAATTTAATTTTTTTAATGAAGCTCTGTTGATATTCTTGAAAACTGGAGAGGAATATTACATCAGAATAAAAAAATAAAAATAAAGCCATCTAACTTCCTTAAATATTCTGGAGTTCAATATACCATGACATCAGAGTAAGATTTGTTACTTGGCAGAAACAAAGATGCCTTGTGTAGGATCTTTGCCAACAGGACAGAATATGTTTGGGAAGCAGCAAGAGCAACATTAAAGAAGAGAAATTCTCAGTAAGTCAGATCAGCCCATCTGTTTGTTGCTAGTCAAGGCAATTGCCCGGTATGCCTAGGGGAGGAGGAAGGTGTATTTCCATAGTGTGAATGTATGGGGCTAAGAGATATACATCAATTGGAAACACAAAAAAAAACCCCTCTTGGGACAGCTAATGACCATGAATGGTAACTCTTTGCATTATCAAATTGTAACAGACAAGAATCACAGATTACTGCTGGTATCAGACACCAGACAAGAATTCCAAAAGCCTTTGCATGACTTGGTTGACTAAGTCCTTGAGGCATTTTGGAAAATTGACAGAAGATGCCCATATACTATTATGATAAGGCCCACAGAAATTTCTGTCTTTTTGTTTTTGTAAGTCAAGCCTGCATCAATAAAAGCAAAAATATGGGCTTCCTTGCTGCATGTACATCTGCCCTTCCCTCCTCATGTTTGGTAATGTCTAATAAAGGGATGATTCTTTTCTCCTGCCAGAAAGCATAAGTAAAATAATTAAGAAACAAGTGATATGTAGATTGTGCTTCCTTTTAGGATGTCTGCAAAATGATCAGCCTAACTTTCGGGCAGCTACCTTGTGAAGACTGTTTTTTAATTTATTTGCTTGCCTAAAGTCACCCCTAAAGTATTTTTTTTTCAACCACAGTCTTTAAGGCTCAGTCAAACCCACTTCTAAAGCGACTGTTACTATGTTAACATTTTTATATCAGTTATCTAAAACATAGTGTGAAGGATATTTCATCATCATTACATTAGTCTATGTACTTATATGTGTGTTAATAAGATTGATCATTTTAGTTACACCTTGTTCTTGACCCTTTGCTTAGAAAATACTTGGTGTTAAGTATGAAATACACAGAATTAGCATTTGCACTAGCATTAGTATTAATGCTAAAATGCTCAGTGATACTGAGCTTCCATAAAAGAGTAGAGCTGCTACCCCTCTAATTTTGAGCAGCTTTGACCTTAGCCTTTTAAATAAAAATGCTATTAGACTTATAGGTTATGTCTCAAAATTCTGGTGTCTATTGTAGTTTCCTAGTAAGTAATAATATACAGAAGCTAGCAGCTGGAAACACTAGCCAATAATGTGCCACATCTGCACTTGGATTTAATGGATCAGGCTTGAAGGAGTGGTCAAGGTCTAACCATTTGACAATCCTTCAAAATGAACATATCACAAATTTGGGCCCATTTAGCCTGAGTTGCAGTCTTAATACTCACACCACCTTGGAACTTACCTCCCTAGGTCAGAATTGGTTCCTCTAAGTGTTCATAGTCTGAGCTGAGGACCTTCGGAGTGCCAAAAAGCATTAAAAAGCCACAATCGTAAGTGTGTCTACTATTCATTCTAAATTGAGTTCTGTCAATTTCAGCAGGCTCTGAGCAGGCTGATGTTTTTGAATCCTGTGAAAAAGCTACTGGAGAGAATAAATAACATTTTCTCATTGAGAAGCACAGCTTTTATAAAGTGCTTGATACTGAAAAAAGCAACAGGGTCTTCCTCAGGTCACTCAGGAAGTGAGAAAAGAGTTAATACTACTTTTTAACAAGTTTCCAAAGAGACTTAATAGTGGCTTATAGAAGAGAAAACACTAAGAAATTATTTTCACCCCTAAAATAAAGCTATGTCTGCAAGACATATTAATAAAGTAGATATTTAGTATAAATTACAGTTAACCTTTACTTTAAATGTTCAGACCAAGAATGTACTATTAAGTGGAATAAAACTTGTTAAACTGTTATCTGTTTAAGCAGTTGATTGTATTTTATTTTATCAAGAATTGTTGACACTACAGTGATATTAATACTGCTAACAAAACTAACAAAAGACCTTCCAAAATTGATGCTTTTTTGTGTCTGGAGTGGTTACAGAAGTAAGTTGTCTTCTTTCAAGTTGTTCTAACAAGCACAGTAGAAAATCAGCTAATCCCTTCTGATCGGGAAAAAAACCCAACCAAACAAAAAACAACATACCAACAGCTGCTCGCCTTTCCTAGATGCAATCTCTTCTCAATGTTCATGCTCTATGGACTTTTTTTTAAAAAAAAAAAAAAAAGTATCAAAAAACCTACCACTATTATTCTCAATATTCCATTCTTAATTTCTTACTATGTTAAATGAATTTTTGTTTCTCAGATTTCATTTGTTCAATATCAAAAACAAACTATAAAACAAAGAAGCAGAAAATAATGTGGTAGAAAGCCTAATTCCACTGAAATCAACAAGACCAAGAATTCATCAGGAAAACCCATCACATATTCCTCACCCACTCCAAATCAATAGCAGACAGCTACTATAGTTACTGGGACGTTGTGAGTTTTCTGGTTAACAGAAAGCTATGTTACTGCTGGTACTTATGCATTTACTGAGAATGAACCTATTAAATAATATTGCTGGACACTTGCACTGTCACACCTATCAATCTAAGTGAGTCTTGACACTTGAGTTTAATTGATAGACCAGATTCCTGCTGCTCTGTCTGCTCGGTTTCAGAGTCCCTCACTTCAGACTTCAAATATAACAGATTTCAGGAAAAATTAATCTTTTGTTTCAAAGCTGCATTTAATAAAATAATGAAGAAGGAAGAGACCATTTTCTCTTCTCTGGCCATCTGGAGTTCAAACTCTCCCTCGTAAATCCTGCTGTACCTATATTCAAGTTAAATTTGTTACATCCCTTGGATTCTTTAGCATCTTCCCCTCCTATCCTATTCTGGCCCCACTTCCTCAAGGAAAAAAACCAGGCATTTAGTGTCAGCTCTGTACAGCAGTAGTTCTTCCCTTCCAAATCCTTCTCTACTTCACTTTGTGGCCTGTGGCTGTGAAAAGGAGCACAGGTTCATGTTCTTAATGGAATGAAAATGACGGTGTGATGCTTTTTACTACCATTTCTTCATTCCCCAAAACAGGACAACAATAGACCTTTGCCTCAGAGAAACTATAGGGGAGATTAATTTGGCCACATGTAATGAGATAAGCATTTTTGTCTTTTTAACTGCAAAAACCTCTCTTTCCAGGAAAAATTTTAAACTGGTCTTTGTATAGCATTTACATTGATAAGCAAGTGGGCTTTTTAATAATTTACCCATGTTGCTACAAAGGGGGGAGAAGGACTGCAAGTTTAAAACACGGAAGAGAAAAGTTAATTTAAAGTGATGTTTGGTAAAAAGCCCCCTTTGAGATCCTGTTGTGTAATTGAACAGATTAAGAGAACTGACAGTAACTTCACGGTATGCCTAAGTGGAGGTCTCTACGGGTCAAGTCTTGGATCTTGTACCAACACATTAAACAAGTTTGTCAATTTTCCATCAGATTGATTTTTCTCACAAGTCTGGAAGCCTCATCTCATTTCATCTTATTTCCACAGGGGTTCTTAACATTGCAAACTGCCATTTACTTTTGTCTCAAAGTGTGAGGAATGATTTTTATCTCTGAGTGGCAATCACGGCAGGCAGCTCCAACCTGCTTATAATGTCACACATTGTCCTCCCTCACCAACTGGGGTTTCTTTTGTGTTTTTCCCCTCTTTGGGAATGATGTGGATTTTTAGAATACATTCAAAATAATTATTAACAGAATGTACTTAGGACAGATGTCTGTAGTCTCTGAAGTGAACAAAAAAAGCAACAGAAACTGTGGGTTTTTTTCTTTGCAGTTTTCAGCATAATGAGGGGTCAGCTTGAGAAAATAAGATGTCTCTGGGAAGGTCACAGGGAAGAGTATTAACCTCTCTTTACATTTCCATGTCTATTATCCCCTCCTGTTAATGTCAAGGGAAGTTATGTGCACATAATACAGAGAGAGCATGCTTCTGAATAGGTGAATGCTGCTAAAGATTATAATGGTATATATTTGGATTAATTGCACTAATGACAAGAATCTACTCTTACTCTACACCAAGTTAAACAAGAGCAAAATTTGTCTGCAAGCCTGTGGGACCTGATGGTACTCACATGGTTGTACAACCATGCAGTCCCCTTGACTCAAATTAAGCTACTTGGAACTTAACAACTTGGTTGACCTAATGACCTCTTGTTGGAAGAAGACTGCCATTTATATCGGTGGTATGAGGGTAAAATCATAGGAGACCCTAAACCCCATGTTTTCTCTAGCCTGCAGCTCTGGTAGTCATTTCCACTTGTGAAAACAGGCTGTAGTTGATCATTAAAGCCGTAATCCCTGTTATAGTATTTGTGAGAATTTCTCACAAGCATCAGTATCTCTGTCATACAAAACAATGAGCCTGATTCTGACTTTCCTTGATGCTAGTTACATCCTTTCACCATAGTGCAGAAAGACTCATCATTCTGTCTTTTGGAGTCTTGTACAATGTCAAAGTTTGAATACAAATACGAATAAGGTCCATTATTTTTTTGCCTGAAATGTGATATGCTTGACCTATTAAGTGATCAAAGACAATGTGAAAACTTACCAGATTATTTGGTTATAAACAATTCATCACTGCTTTAAAATATTTGTCACAATTCTAGAAATCTATGTAAAAAAGCATGGGGGAAAAAACCAACCAAACAACAACAAAAAAAACTTGTTGTGGTGATTTTTACCATCAGCATGACTACAAAACAAAGCAAACCTGAAGACTGGGGCTGTTGAACTGGTGGCCCATGGGGCACTTCCAGTCCAGGAGAAACCACTGGATGCTACCCAGCACTAAGCACCTGGCATGAGAGGTACTGTCCCCTGTCAAAAGCCTTTCCATGGAACAAGTGTACCTGTGGCTTGTGCTGGTTGCTCAAGGTGTAAGGAAAGAGGTGGGTAAACCAGGAAGGCCCCAAGCAGCCTTGCAGTTGGAGCTGGACCAGACTGCCTCCTGGCTCACACTGTGGAAAAGGTGGTGAAGACCTGGACACCTCCTGGGAGGGTGAGGTGTTGCATGGGGCAAGGCTGGGGCAGGATGGTCAGATGGCCTTGAGGTCAGTGCACGGTGGTGGGGAGGCCAGGGCAGGGGAACCAGGACCACAACGAGGATGTGAGGGGCTCGGAGCAGGGGGGAGCTGAGTGGTTCTGCCCTTCCTCCTTCCTTACCTTCTTCCTTCCCTGTTTAATGTTTAGCAGACACATGATCCAAGGGTGCCTTTCCTAGGAGAGTTGTTACTGTCTCCACAATCTGTGCAGTCCCAGATGCTCTTACAGAATTGACTTGCCAGAGACAGAGTTAACCTTAAAAATCTCTACTGAATATTGCAAATAGCAGTAAGAAATAGATTTCCCACCACACACCCCAAAAACTGATCTTGAGTTCTATTTTACATTCCTTGGTTACAGCCAGTAGGTGTCCCCCCAAAAAAAACACCTGAGCAAAACTCCTTCCATTCCACATTGTGAGTGAGTTATTTCACCATAATGAGGGATGACTTTGCTGTGCCAATGTTTGTATCCATGACAGGTCAGCTTGGTTTGCACAAGTCAGCTCAGCAGTGTTACTCTTTAGCAAACCCTCTGGAGAGTCTCCTGGGTTAAGCGCTTCCTTTTTGCCAGGATTTTCAGAAGGAACGGGCAAACTGCTGTGTTGTCTTGTTGCAGCTTGGTGTGAAAATACACAACAGCAGACTACTAGTAGAAAGACATGTAAACAAGCTATTTACAGGCTTTTGATCATGGTGTAGATGCCCCTAACAACACTGCCTGAAATGGTAATCTGTCGCAGAGATGGTTTAGTGAGATAAGGTGCGATAATTTAATGAGCTTTAAAATATAAAAATAGGGGGGTTTCAGCTGTTATCAGTTTCTATGTAAATGCTTCCCCAAAGCTGAGCTTTCACCATCTGAATGAGGAACTGCTTCCATCAAAGCCAGGTTTGCAGAAGGGTGGAGCTAAGCAGGGCGGACCCAGATGTGCCAGCCCTCCCCTGGGGTCGGGCTGCCCAGCCCACCTCCCCTCTCCCATGTACCTGGTCACCTTTGGTCAAGGGAGAAAGCCTCCTCACCTATACCCATGTGATGGCAATAAAAAGACACCATGCCTAGGCTCTGGGCTGCATCGTAAGAACTGGGGGTTTTGTGGACTCCTTGTGTATCCCAGAAGGAGAAAATCACAGTCTTCTGGTTATTTAGGCATTTCAAACCTGGCACAAATGCTTAAAAATCTTATGGGAAGTTCACTGCAAAGTCAGCTTAATAGACACTTCTCACAATTAAATATTTCAGACATCTTACCTTTTTCCCATAATTCCAACAATAATTAGATCACAATATTGATTAATTTCTTGTCACATCCAATTTTTAATGGCAAGATGTTTTGAGGGAGTGGGAGACAAAAACAAGTTGCTGACATTTGTAAACTCTCCCTTTTGTTGAACACGTAAACATAAAATAGCTGACATTTGGCTCTTGCATCCTTCCTTTCCGGCTTGTTCAGTGCAAATATTATCCAGACGGACATGTTAAACAAATATCATATTATCTACTAACACAGATACATAAATCTCATTGCCCCGGGCAGCAGCTCAGGAGCAAGCTATCCTCCTAAGCAAGTCTGATGGGTAAGTGACCTTGAGCTAATTGCTTTCCCACTCTGTTACATTAAGGTCATTATACTTTCTAATCTTACAAAGTTTATTTATTTATAGGTAGCAATACTGTATCAATACCAAAAAGGTAACCTCTAAATTACATTCATGTATTTATATAGGATGGGATGGCAGGATGATTTATAAGGAAATTCGTGACACTGTTTTTTGGTGACTGTAATTGTACAAATGTAATCATACTATAATTAAAGTTTTTTCATCTATTCTTGGGATGGAATGGGGTGCTGAAATTGACAACTTTCTGTTCAGTGGCAGAACTACAACCTCTCTGAAAATCAGTAGGAGCTATGCCCGCTAAAACTCCATACTTCCCAGTGCAAATGTACTCAGCAGTGCATTTCTTCAGAATTTGTGTCTTGGTGCTGTCATCTTTTAAAAAATACTGCAGGAGAATTGGCTAGTACCAAAAGTGTCTGTCCTGTGCATTCATTGCTGAATGCTAAATGCTCCAGTATCTCAAGACCCCTTTAAATAAGAATGCTGCTATTTTATGCTTTAAGATTTTTGTTGGTATGTGAAAATACGTATAATCAGAAAAACATATGCTTTGCTTTAATGACAAGCTGTGTTAAGTTATATGATGGCCTCTGTGGTGGCTTCTGTAAGCACTGTCAATGCTCAGCATATCCCAGGATCAAACGTCTCATGAGAAAGGACTGAATTGCTTCACTGTTTCCTGCTTTCTTATTGAATGCTTTTGTTTTCCTGCTTTCTTATTGAATGCTTTTGTTTTCTTTCATAAGCAAGTAATACTCCCATCATATAAAATGAAGAGGTTATGGAGAAATGGCAAAAGTAGCTAATTAGAAGAGCCATTCTCCTCTGGGAACTGATTCTGGAAGAACGGCACACTTTAAGGCCCTGATTCAGGGACATGTGTCAATACTGTGAATAGTGCTTAATCATGAAATCAATACTTCAAATTAAGTGCACGTGCTTACCTCTTGGCCAGGAGCTGGTTTGCAATAACATTTCCATACTGTTTAAGAACACAGTGCTAATTTCCTTTGAAATGTTTTCTTATCATCTTATTGTTCATCTCTCTACAGATCTGCTTTCCCCTCATGAGCCTCAGTAAAACCTGAAGAGATTGTTACCAATTGTGACTGAACTACTTGGAGAGAGGGTTGCCAAAGCATTTAGCTGTGAACCGGTTTACAAGCCCTGACTTCCAGACTCATTCTCAGCCACTGGACACTGGTCACAGCGGCAGTGGAGGATCCCTAAATGTGTTTTCTGGTGAGCAGCAAAACTGGCCAGGACCTAGTTATGTTTGGGATTTTGTTTGCCTTTCTGACAGCATGAGCAGGCAGGAAGCCATAATGTATACATTTGGCTCACTTGGGTTTTGTCAGAATCTGTCTGTGCAGCCAGTGTGGCAGGATAGCCGCAGCAAGGCAGAGACACCAAAGCAGACTGAAAGGTTTTGAGCCTGTGCTAAAATCTACCCTGGAACTGCAAAAATTGAGAGCCAAAAAAACCTCCTAACACCCAACAACAACCAAAAAATCCCAGCCCCAAACCTATGAAAGCAAAGCTGGTTTATATGCTGAGCCTGACCTGTAGATATCCCAGCTGGTCTGTGTTGCAGTGGGGCTTTCTTTTTACCTTTCCAGACTTTGGCAGCCTCCAATACCACACTTGTTTATCTTGCAAGCTGGTGACCAAGCTGTTTGTGTCAAACCCACTGCATTTATTCCATCTTGGAGACACTGGTCTGACCCTATGCTGGTCAGGAATCCAAGACACAAAAGCTTCGCTGCACAAATGACAGGCAGATTGAGAAAAACAAACAAATGAAAGTGTACACTTCGTCTAATTCTGGGCTTTGATATAGATGTGGCAAAAATTTGACATGTAATAAAATTTGGCTAACATAAATATGTGTCTATATAAGGATATAGGGGTACACAGCAAAAAACAGGATGGAGGTCTGACATCTGAAACAATGAGCCACAATAGGTGAGGATAGCAGCAGTGATAAGAAAAATATTTAGACAATAGGTCTAAATTGTATATATATTGTCTAATAGTTTATATATATTGTCTATATATATTGTCTAATAGTGTTTTCAAGAAGAAAAACACTGTTTTTATTTCTTACGGGCAAACCTGGCTTCTCTTAATAAATTAATCTTCTCTCACATATAGTTTTGCATGGAAACTCTGAGAGCACATAGTTTCAGTGACATATTTTTATGTGTGTCTATAGGGCAGTTACTCTTTCCCAAGCAGGACAATTCATTTTGAAGTGGCCATTGCAGGAAAACCACATGTAACTGAGCAATAGCGTATCATATGCTTGCAGTGTGCATGCAAGTGTGCTTGCTCTCAGTAGCCTCACACTGGATCTCCACCTTCTGAGACTCAAGCTGATTCTTCACATTTGCTTCAAAATTAGCAAGTGATTCATTCCAGCATGCTAGCAATGGCAGAATACCAGCCTGATGACACCTGCAGCAGCATCTCCTGCAGCTAAATGCACAGTATGTGTTAAACCCAAGTCACGATCTCATGCCTGAGACAATATTATGAGGAAAAAGATTAGGTTTAGCTAACCTGTAAAGCCCACCCAGAAATACCAGTCTGTAAAGAACAGTCCTTTGCCTGTTTGCAGGAGTGTGGGGCTGTGACAAAGCCTTTAGCATAGCCTGTGAGAATGTCATCTTATTGGCAACCTACCCCAGCCACTTGTGGTCTTACCATTTGGAAACAAGGTATGAAGACACCATGCAGAGATGCTATCTGCTTCTTATTATGAGTTACCTGATACTGCTACTCTTGTAGCCCTAGTGGCTTTTGTCATGCTGCGTACATGCTCACATGCTGGAAGTCAAGGTGCAGACAAAGTGAAATGTATTTGTGTAGCGGAGCAGGGCAGCAGCTCTGACACCATGCACTTAGGGCTACAGGGCTGACTGTGGGGTCAGGTGGCTGTGAGGCCGTAGCGGGCTGACCTTGGCTGGCTGCCAGGTGCCCACTCAGACACTCTTTCATTCCCCCTCATCAACAGGATGGAGGAGGGGAGACAAGACAAGACAGAAAAGCTTGTATGGGTCGAAATAAAGACAGGAAGATCACTCACCAGTTACGGTCAGGGATAACATGGACTCAGCTTGGGGAAAATGAATTTAGTTTATTGCCAATGAAAATAAAGTGAGAAAGAAAGACAAAAACTAAAACACCTTCGTGCCCCCAACCCTTCACCCAGGCTCAACATCTCTCCTTCATTCCCAGCTCCTTCACCGCCTCCCTGCAATAACCACAGAGACAGCTCCTCTCTGACACTTCTTCCTCCTCGGCAGCTTTCTTACCTTCTCTCTGACACCAGAGAGGCCCAGGCTGTACTTTCAGCCAGCCCACCTGAGCACTGAAGCTGTGTAATTACCCTGCTGGGAAAAGTGGCACATGCCTTGCAGACAAAGACTTAGTAAGTGCCAGCACTCCCAAGACCCAATGGCAGCCTAAAAATGGATGTGTGCACATTTCCTTTCCTTCTAGGTTATGTGATACTGTTTGCAACTGTTTCGGAGAAGCTGGTTTTCCCAGTGGGGAGCAGACCTCTGGTTAGCAATCAATAAAGCAATCCTTCATTATTCCTCTGACTGGGCAAAAAAAAGAGGTGTGTACTATAAATTTGTATTGAAAAGACACTGTACCCCCCTCCTCTAAGGAAGCGCTGTGATAGAAAAAGATGGATAAACAAGTAATCCTCTGGTTTTAATGAACACATCCATTATATCAGCAATAGTTATGGCAACAGGAATTACGTACTTTGAGGCAGCATCTCTTGTGCCTTGTAAACACCTCAACCTTCTGTCAGGGCCCCCACTGGGGCTATTTACAGCTTCAATATTACAAGGTAGCTAGTGTCTAATTATACACAACTGGATTGGTTTCTACCACTCAGGTCCTTGGTTAAACCTTAATAATAATTAATTTTTTACTGTTACGCTGTATATCAACTTAAAATTTTCAAGATGCTAAGGTGTCCCAGTAGAGTAGAAAACCTATTAAGATATCAAGACATGCATGCTTTGCAACTTCTGTTTTTGTTAGTGGTAAAAGGCCCCCCTAAAAAAAAAAAAAAGAAAAAAAAAAAAAGAGGAAAAAAGGGAGCAGCACAAAGTCATTGGAACTGGGACTCAGAGCTTATACAACAGCACTTGCGTAGCAAGAGGCCTGTTGTCCTTATTTACTTCTGAGGTTTTTTAATGAAGAATTAGCCTGCACTCAGGACTTCATTCCAACGTATGAGTGTGTTAATCAAATCTGCATTAGGCAGTCAGTATGTGACATACAGCCCTGGCTCAGTTGGATTTCAGTTTTCCTCACTACTAAGCTTGGAGGGATTTCATTTGCCCTGTCAGTGGGGGCTGCAATCTTTATGCGGACATTTATTTAAGTCTTCTTATAAACAGAAATGGCCTGCTTAGAGGAGATGAGGTGAAGGAAAGGGAATATCTGCTGGTAGCATAGCACAGTTCTTCATAGTGATGCCCTTTGAATGATCCGAACTACCCTTGGGTCCACACCAAAAGGGCAATTAGGACCCTCTGCTCAACATGCACCCACAGACCACACTTTTACAGTGGGAGAAGCAATAGAAAAGTGTAATCTAATTCTCCCAGCATTCCTCCTTTTCCTCCCATAGCATTTGATTAAAACAATAGGCTGGGCTGGGCTTTCTTTGTCACAGGTTGTAATCAAGCAAATCAGGGAATACACATTTCTCTCAGTCCAGGAAACATTCAGGGATATAGAAGAACAGCTGGTGAGAAGTGAATGTGGAGCCATTTGACAGGAAGGAAGATCTACCCCTGAGAGCCATTCCAGAGGAAATAAACATCAAAATGAATGACTTACAAGGCACTGTAACCGCATTTGTTGGCAAATTGAATACTCTTACCAGACATAAATATTCTTGAGCAGAGATCAGGTCTTGTGGGCTCACAGTTATTAAAACAGCACAGTTTTAACAGCATGCAAGAAGAGGTTGAACAAACATCTTAGCTGTAAAACTCATTAATGAGCCATCATAAAACAGTAAATTTGAGAGTATAAATGCTAGAAAATCAAGTCAGGTCTCACAGTATTCACACATGGATGAACAGAGGAAATAGCAAGGAGAAGAGCACCTCAGGTGGGGTGAAATAGCTCGGCTGGGTGAGCTGTAAGAGGGGAGGATGCTCCTGCTGTACAGAGCAGGTCGTAGGTGCTCTTCAGCAGGAGGCAGGCACACGGGTGGACGGTGCATCAGTGCATTGCTCAGACCTGAAGGGTTTGTAGGCAACGCATAGGCCTTCTGGGCTGATCCCTGCTGCAGTTAGATAAGCTCAGAGTACAACACAGGGATAATGACAAAATCTACGTCCAAAGCTGAGAGTAGCTAAAAAACAGATGAACTGGTAGATTCACAGTGTTATATCCAGAGTGGGACTGTGGTAGATGCTAGAATGTGAGACTGCTAAAATAGGAGGACTCTCAATTTCTTGTGCCCGTGCCTTCAGGCTAAGAAAATGTGTTTTCCTTTATCACCTAAAGGGAAGCGAATTAAAGGGAAAACAGCCTATTTTGGGTCTCTCTTGCAAGAGAAATTAAGAACATGCCTTTATTAGCTCTGGGAGCCATTTCTAGAACTCTGTGTTTTAAACAAGAAAATTATTACATTATTAAATAAACCTTTGGGTATTCATTTAAATTTGCTTTTTCTCCTTTATGTTTAAAGCTTCAACTACTGTAGCAAATGCATACAGAGGTTTGTGTCAGCCCTGACAATGCAATTTACATGATGCTTGTGTTGCATCCTCTCTTTTTAAACCCAGGAGAGAAAGCTGTGATTAATTTAATGGTAAGGCTTCCTGCATTTATCAAAATGACTAAAGCTAGGTTTTTTTCTGTGGACGCGTGAATACAGAATGTTTATTGTCACATTTTCAAAAGGCATACTTTTTAGAGAGAATAGACTTTTCAACACACAGTTGCTGTATTTCTGAGCCTAGATCAGATAACATTAATTGTATAGTTAATCATTTGCCCATGCAAATGTGGCCACTGGATGTCTACACTGGTAGATGAATGTGATCGTGTGCAAAATGAAAACCATTACAAATTCAGACTGATGTACCTGAAAATATACAAGAAAGAACAGGCTTTTTTACAGCTCTGTCCTACCGATATACTCAGTTTCTATTTCCTTCATTCATTGCAGGGAGATATTGCAAGGTTTATGAGTCTTTCTATATTTGCTAATGGACCTACCTACTAAAGCAGGACCTTGAAACACGCATGCTCATTTCTCTTAACTAATATCCTTGATAATTTTCCTCTTTGCAAAACTGAAGATGCTTGAATTTATTTAGCTATTTTCCAAAAGTATTTTGGTTTGGGTTTAATTTTTTGTTTGTATAATATGGGTCAGAGGTGACAAGAAATAGTTTGGCTGTCCTTAAATATTACCTCACAAAATTTTGCACCAACACACCAAGCAAAAGCCAGGGTAGAGGGAGAACTGCGTTAGAAACAGGAAAAAAAACAGCTCCAGAGTGTCTGGCAGTGATACAGTGTACAGCATTATAATGCCATCATACCCTCTCAGCATGCTGCTTTATATAAGTTGAAGCTGGTTTTTCACCTTCTCAGTTGCAACTTGCAAAAAGAAAAGAGTGTGTGGTAGACTTCTATCGAACACCTAAATTCACACTTTTCCTATTAAAGGTCTTTTTTATTTTTTGGCAGAAAAGCTTCAGATATCACTATTTAATTTTTTTTTTCACCTTCTCCTGATTTTTCCTTTTCTGCCTATGCCTAGGCAGGCTAGTTTTTATTTCCATGTGTACTTTTACTTTTTTCCACCTTTCTATATTCCATACATTTTCGTGCTTACAAAGGTTATAGAGTGACAAAAGAATAGAAGTGCTGCAGAATTTTTACTCTGCAACTTGAGAACACTGCAGAATATTTAAAAACTGGCTGAGCAGAAAGGAATGAGGGAATAATAGAAAAAAAAAGAAAAAAATATATTTTTTGTTTTTATTTTATACAGAAGCAACAGAGGAAAAAAAGACAATAAATACAAATTTTGGTTTTGTTTTGGATAGTCAAAAAATAATGTTTCTGTTCCCAAACTTTTCCAGAGTCCCTAGGTAAAAATCAACAATGGCATTTATAAACCAAAATAAATCTATCATCTCTTTAAAGAAGTTCTTGCATGAAGGGAACATTTAGCTGAAAACCCTTGATCCTTCCTACTAAAGCCTCTCATTCCAGTCACTAATACCTAGCTTTTCAATCATGCTTCTATTTCTGTGGTTCTACTGTAGCTGCTGATCCGAGGTTCAGTGGTCAGTTAAAACCACAACCTATTTGGTATGTACTGGTACGGTGATGCCCCATCACCCATGTTGTAAGTGGATAAATTGCAGACCTGCACTACCTTCAAGCAAAAATGAAAGTAAAACTTAATGTATAGACTAATAAAGTGCCACGTCATAAATCCTTTAATTGTTTTATTGCTTTAAAAAATTATTTAGTCAGAAATTTCTATAGGCAGGTACATAATTGTCAAATCAGACCGTTATCATACTACCAAGCTTGCACTGTAATTTAAGACACCAGCTCAAGATTCAGACAATCTAATGTGTGTGTATCCTTGGGTTTTGTACAGGGTCCATCACTGCATTTTGTAGACTCCCTGGGTAATCTCTGTGTGGGGCAAGTCAGGTCAAAACAAAACACCAACCCAATAGCCCACTACACATCGCAGACCTTCAGCTTCAACAAGCCCTTGAAAGAAAAAGCTTGCCTTTGGGAACTTTTGGGAAAAGAGAAAAAGGTTAAATAACTGGGTGTTCATTAGGAAACTGTTTCAAGCACAGTACATGCATCATGCATGCATCAGCTTTGGAGTTGGCAGGTGGCACAGGTACGGCATTGCTCTGCTGTCAACCCAGCTTAATAGTCAATTTGGCATCCTTGCTTCTCACTAACTGTGGATGAAATCCTACCCCCACAAAAGTCATTGGTAAAACTTGTGCCAGCATGAGCAGGGAGCAGTTTAGGTTATGCTTTCTGCAATGAAAGGGCAACGTTTTTACTCTTATTGTACTGACGAGCTAGGAATTAGATTCTGGCAAGTCTATGTTATGTCCTTGGCTTGGGTTTCATCTATCTTGCTGCCATAGTCTGTTTGTTTGTAAAATAAGTGTAAAATTGACTACTTCACAAGGCTCTTCGCTGCCTTAAATGTATACTTTGGGATTAAAATGTCTCTGTAAATGCAAAGTAATAAAAACCATGTGAAAATTTTGAATTCTACTCTCAGTGTTTATATTTATGCAGCAGCAGGCTGAAAACATCACAAGATAAAAAACAAACATAGACCTCCAGAAGTCAGTTTAATTCCCCAGCTAGTGCACTCCCTAGCAGTATTCCCCTATTGCTCTGCTAGGTGCTATCAAATGATATGACAATAAACAGAGGCATTGGAAATGGAGTAACAGGGTAAAAAAAAAAAAAAAAAAAAAATCAAGAGCTCTTCATTGCCGTATGAAAAAATATCCCCCAGTGTTTTAAATAAATTCTCATCTCCTTGAAGTCATTTTTCTATGAGATGTATTAATATATTTTTCAAAACAAGCTCTCTGCCACACTAAGTTCCTTGTTGACTCATTTGGTGGGGCCTGACAGAGCATCATGAGAGCTTTATTTGGAAGGACACTGGGGGAGGGCAGATTAAACAGGCTTCTGGCTGCATTCAATTTTCTGTACTTGGGGGAGATTTTGCACCTTTCTTGGAGATTGTATCAGCTGGGATTAGCACATTCCATTTCCTGCACCCGTCATAAGGCTGAGAACTAAAGAAAATTAAAATAAAGGTCAGTGAACTTGGCTATGCTCTTCTCTTGCTAAAAATTTCTCCATATGTTTACTTTTATTTGTTTTGATCACATCTTGTTTTAGCAGGCTATACATATGTGCATGTAAAGGGCTTTCATGTTTTTCCGTCCCACCACGTACTGTTGTGTGGATTCATCGGATTAAGCACATTTCTATTCACTTTTTTTGTGGAAATAATTTGTATTTAACCTTGCTTTCAGTCTTTCATCAAATTTTCTTACTTAATGATTGAGGATATAATCATGGAATCATAGAATCATTTAGGTTGGAAAAGACCTCTGAGATCATCAAGTCCAACCTTTAACCCAGGACCACCAAGTCAATCACTAAACTGCATCACTAAGCACTGCATCTACACGTTTTTTAAACACTTCCAGGATGGTGACTCAACCACTTCCCTGGGCAGCCTGTTCCAATACTTGACAACACGGTCAGTGAAGAAATATTTTCCTAATATCCAATCTAAACCTTCCCTTGGCACAACTTGAGGACATTTCCTCTTGTCCTCTTGCTAGTTATCTGGGAGAAGAGACCAACCCCCACCTACCTACAGCCTCCTTTCAGGCAGCTGTAGAGAGCAATAAGGTCCCCCCTCAGCCTCCTTTTCTCCAGGCTAAACAACCCCAGTTCCGTCAGCTGCTCCTCACGAGACCTGTGCTCCAGACCCTTCACCAGCTCCATTGCTCTTCTCCGGACACCCTCCATCACCTCTGCGTCCCTCTTGAAGTAAAACTGAAAACAGGATTTGAGGTGCAGCCTCACCACTGCTGAATACAGAGGGACAATCAATTCCCCTGTTCTGCTGGCCACACTATTTCAGATACCAGCCAGGATGCTATTGGCCTTCTTGGCCACCTGGGCACACTGCTGGCTCATGTTCAGCCAGCTGTCAACCAGCAACCCCAGGTCCTTTTCTGCTGGGCAGCTTTCCAGCGGCTCTGCCCCAGCCTGTAGCGCTGCGTGGGGTTGTTGTGACCCAAGTGAAGGACCCCGCACTTCGTGTTGAACCTCATGGTCCAGCCTGTCCCTCTGCAGAGCCTTCCTGCCCTCAGGCAGATCAACATTTCCCCCCCAGCTTGGTGCCATCTGCAGACTCACTGAGGGTGCACTCAATCACCTCATCCAGATTTTCAGTAAAGATAGTAAACAGAACTGGCCCCAGTACAAAGTCCTGGGAAACACCAGTTGCGACTGGCTGTAACTCCATTTACTACCACACTGTGGGCTTGGCCAGCAGCCAGCTTTTCACCCAATGTAATTTACACCTGTCCATGGCTTGGAGCAGCCGATTTCTCCAGGAGAATGCTGTGGGAGACGATGTTAAAGACTTCACTACAGTCCAGGTAGACAACATCCACAGCCTTTCCCTCATCCACTGCATGGGTCATCGTGTTGTACAAGGAGATCAGGTCTGTGAAGCAGGACCTGCTTGTCATAAAGCCCTGCTGCTTGGGCTTGATCCCCCCATTCTCCTGCACGTGTCATGTGATGGTGCTGAGGACGATCTCCTCCATAACCTTCCCCAGCACTGACATATCTAGTTTCCCAGATGCTCCTTCCTGCCCTTCTTGTAGATGGGCATCACATTGGTTGACCACCAGTCTTCTGGGACCTCTCCAGATTGCCAGGACCATTGATAAATGATGGAGAGTGCTTGGTGAGCTCTTCTGCTAGCTTCCTCAGTACCCTCAGGTGGATCTTTTCTGGCCCCATAGACTTGTGCATACCTAATTGGAGCAGCAGGTCACTAACTTTCCTCCTGGACTGTGGGGACTTCATTCTGCTCCTCCACATCCCTGTCTTCCAGATCAAGTATATGAGTACCCAGAGGCAAAAGACTTAAGGGCTGAGGCAAAGAAGGCATTAAGTAGCTCAGCCTTCTCCTCATCCTTTGTGGCAACGCTCCCCACCACATCCAACAGAGGATGGAGATTATCCTTGGCCCTCCTTTTGTTTCTCGTGTATTTGTAAAAGCGTTTTTTGTTATCTTTTATGGCAGTGGCCAGCCCGAGTTCTAGCTGGGCTTTTGCCTCTCTAATCTTCACCTTGCATAACCTCCCACCATGGTTACAGTCCCCCAGAGCTGCCTGCCCCTTCTTCCAAAGGTGGGAAACTCTCCTTTTCCCCCTGAGTTCCAGCCAAAGCTCTCTGTTCAGCCAGGCCAGTCTTCTCCCCTGACAGCTCACCTTTTGGCACATGGGGACAGCCTGCTCCTGCACCTTAAGACTGCCTTCTGGAGCAGTGTCCAGCCTTCCTGGACCCTTGGTCCTCCAGGACTGTCTGCCAAGGGGCTCTGTCAACCAGGCTCTGAAACAGGCCAAAGTCAGCCCTCAGAAGTCCAAGGTAATGGTTCTGCAGAACACCCTCCTTACTTCTCCAGGAATCACAAACTCTATCACCTCATGATCACTGTGCCCAGGAAGTCCTCTGACCACCACATCACCCGCCAGTCCGTCCCTGTTTGGAGGCCCAGTGGGGCATCTCCCCTGGTTGGGGCACTGACCGGCTGTGTCGGGAAGCTGTCCCACACACACTCCAGAGACCTCCTGGACTGTTTCCTCTCCGCTGTGTTGTATTTCCAGCAGACATCCAATAGGTTGAAGTCCCCCCTGATAACCAAGGCTAGCAACGCTGAGACTTCTCCCAGCTACTTGTAGAATGTTTCATATGCCTCTTCGTGCTGGTTGGGTGGTCTGTAACAGACCCACCAGGATACCTGCCCTGCTGGCCATCCCCTTGATTCTTACCCATAAACACTCACCTTGTCACCATCATTCAGCAATAGGCAGCTGAAATGCTCCCTGACATGCAGAGCTACCCCACCACCTCTCTTACCTTGCCTATCCTTTCTGAAGAGTTTTTAGCCTCCCATTACAGCACTCTAGTCATGTGAGTCATCCCACCACGTTTCCATGATGGTGACTATGTCATGGTCTCCCTGCTGCTCGGTGGCTTCCAACTCCTCCTGTTAGTTGCTTTTGCTTCGGACACTGGCGTAGAGGCACTTCAGCTGTGCTTTCAGTCTCTATCTCACCTCAAACCCTGGCATGCTACCCCCAGCCTCATCTCTAAGGAGCTTGGTTTCGTTCCCTTCACCCTTCAAATCTAGTTTAAAGCTCTGTCAATGAGCCCTGCTAACTCCTGACCTGGGATCCTTTTCCACCTTTGAGACAGGTGAACCCCATCTGTTGTCAGCCAGCCTGCTGCTGTGTAAACTGACCCACAATCAAACAAAATTAAATTTAGGATAGCTCAAGGTGTCCCTTTTTCTGGCTTTGAGTTGGCAGTGCCCCCTTGCCCCTCCCCAGGAGAGATGTCCTCTCCTGCCTGGCTTGCAGGGCAGCACTGTCCTACCATCTTGCTGTGGCCCCACAGCCTGCAGTGGCACATGCTCTGCTGTGCCCTGGAGACACACACACATGCGCACCCCATAGCCTCGCTTAGCAGGCCCAGTGCCGTAAGTGCTGTGCAAGAAATCATTGAAAGCCTCTGTGTGAGTCTCCTTTCTGCCAGCCCTCAATGCCAGCAGTGGGATTTTGGGGGCAGGTCACCTGTCTCTTTTGTTCTGGACCAAGGGCACCAAACCCATGTCACACAGCCCATCAGTCAGTCACTTGGTAGTTAATTCAGGTCATTTGAACAGGCTGGATTTAAATCAGTAAACTAATTGTCACTACCAACCTCCTGAGCCAACTGCTAATCTTTGCATATTTATACACCTGTTTTTTCTTATCATAGTTCTGAAAAAATACACAGAGGACTTTTTTCAATATACCAACACCCACCTCTTGGAACAGGTCTGAGATCAGGCCTGACAGCTTTAAACTGGACTTGGTGGCTTATATATGTGCTTTGTAAACTATGTGGCAAACGCGTGAACAATTTCTATTGATGAGATTTCACCGTTAAAAAACCCCCAAAGTGCTGGGCAACAGGACACAGCTCCTCAGCAGTACCTGCACAACCCAAGGGATGAGGGAGCGTGGGGGCTCCCTTAACATCCATCCATAAAGCCTATATAAAATATTAATCTCAGGACTCAGGATCATAGCACACTCCCCTTTGCTTACCTGCAGTACACCACCCTCTCCATTTAGCTGTGTGTTCAGAGGCTTTTTGCCAGTTCCCCATTAGCGTATCATAATGAGGTTCAGCCTCTATTTGATTTCTACAATACGTCTCCGCAGCAGAGCCCAGGAGAAGTCAAATAAGGGCAGATACTTTATGCAACAGGATCTGAAGTACGGCTGAACTCGACTAAACCTAGAAGGGACAGCAAAGGGTAAAACAGCTTAAACTGGTCAGGCCTTAGTGCTTTTCTTCCTCCTGCCTCTAATTCCATGTTCTAAGCATCTTGGGCCTACAAAGAGCTTTACAGCATATGTCATTAGAAGTTCTTTTAATTTCCTTTTTTCTTTCTCACTAACATATTTCAAGTTAATTTCAAGTAAAATCTCACTAACTCAGAGTCTCCAAAAGCACCTCTTCTGCACCGCTCTCTGTAGGGATGCTTGCTCAGAGCTCTAACTTGTTGACTTCCCATTTCACAGTGAGTTCTGTCAAGTGAAAAGTCATGTCAATGCTGTTCTCTGGGATACACCACATTACCTGTAACTCATAACACAGTAAAACTTGGGAAGTGCACAACACCTGGCTCCCATGGCTACAATTCTTACTTCTTGCTTTATAGTGCAGTTCAAGTGAGCAAACTAAGGCATGAATTTGCAATCTGTAATTCCTGCTTAGCTAAGAGATTAAAAAGGAAGATTAGGATCACAGCGAGGGAGATTTGCAGGTATTATGGGCAGAGAAAATGTTAAATATTTGAGTAAGTAAAATACATAAATGAATGTATTTAGAGTTTAGGATTTTACTTAATTTAACATATGTCAGGAATACTCTCCAGCCAAAATTTCTGTCAGCAGTTCAGGGCTCCAGTAACAATCACTGACAAATGTACTGCAGGAGATTAGGAGCAGTTTGCAGACATTTTGTACTCAAGGTCTACTTACTCGCTTCCATTCACAGAAAACCTGGCACCAGGCTGAGCACCATCTGTGAAGCTCTGCATGACAGAGATCTGGTGAGGCACTTGGGAAGATGTCTATTTTTCATCACATGTGTAATTTTTGCTAGAAAACAGGCTGTTGGGGAAACCTGTAAATCACCAAAACATATGCTTCCAGTGGAAGGCGGGAAAAAACACTGCCCAAGTTCTGTTGCTTGGCTAGCCATTCTCCAACTGTAATATGGAAAGAGAGGTGGATTTCAAGTGAGTTGCTATAAAGTGAGACACCTAGAGCACTGAATACTGCAAACATGAAAAGTAAATCATGCATACAATAGAAATGGATTATTGCCAACACACTGAAGTGCTGAGGTAGGACTGGTGGTGTAAATACATTAGTGATCAAGAAAGAAGAATAATCAAGGATATTGAGGCATTTTCATTAGTACGGATGGCACTGTGAGACACTTCAGAGGGCATGACAAAGCTAAGGCAATGAACAAATGAAATCATCTGGTGGAAAATAGATACTGGGAGGAACTTTTTAAGTGTTTTGTGCTAATTGTTAAGTTTTACAGTAACAGTACAGCACATCAGCTGATCAGCTCATCAAAACCCTGTTTGGTTACACAGCTGTGGAGAAAAATCTAGACTTGGAATACATAAGAACTGGAATAGAAACTAAAATCTAAAATTTTATCATGTCACTCTATACAGCAGCACTGAAGTACCCTCACTTGGTATTCTGCTCTGTTCATTTTCCTGTGTCAGTTACACAGCAGAAATTAATAGATTCAGAGGCTAGATATGAACTAATACGTAACTGTCCTGACACTTCTGAGTTCAAGTGACAGGCTCTCCTTTCGACTTCTTGGTGAACTGATTAATGTAACTATTAATGAAAAGAAAATGAAGCTGAGAAAAGGTAATGCCATCTCTTTCTTCCTCATCTATTAAAGAAATTATGTCTTCAATTACATAAATTAAACTATGACCACTTCTTTCCCAAGTCAACAAATACCCATGCTGCCTCCTTCTCCCTAGTCTTCACAGTTCAGAAGGAACACAGCACTGAAAAAACCCATGTGCTTCACATGCCCCTACAACATTAACAGTTACGCTATAAAAAACCATGTCACAAAACCACTGTTTTCACTGTGGGCTCATGTGTTGGCCTGCAGCATAGTCTAGGAAAGGGTGGCAGGCAGAGCCTGAGTAATTGGAAACTGTGATGTAGATAATGGTGGTGACGATGCACCACAGTGTGCTAAACTCATGCCCTTTAGTTACCACAGCTCTTGAAGAATGCAGCTATGGCAATCACATATATCAGGAGGCTTAGTGCAGCCAAGTGATAAATAGGGCAAATTGGGTGCAGATCAAAGGGTCTTTTCGTAGCGTCCATTCACAGGCGTGGGCAGACAATGGCTGGGTAAGTAAGGACATGGCAAGGCATGTGTGAAAAATTATCTCTGTGGCAATAATTCTACCAGTGACAGATAATCAGAAATTTAAATGTTATTCTCATCTTCGTAGAGCTCCTAAAATAATAGAGGATGCATAAAACCATTTGTATTTGAAGAGAGATGCTAAATAATTTAATATTACAGAGCAGGATGCACAGGACTGGGCAGATAAATGATGAAATCCCACTGCAGTCTATCTTGTGCAGTTGCCACACTAATTACAGATCAATTACTTCCCAGTTGTTTGCAACCTTATCAAAGAATAGTAAATTTACCGAAAGCAAAATGTGATAAGATGTCTTTTCATTATTACAGCAGATTTGTTGAAACAGCTCTGACATTGAGATTAATAAAAGCTTTCCCAAAGGTATTATGTTCTGTGTATATATATAGTCAGAATTTTAAAAGCTAAAAACTTGATCCTAGGCACTACCATAAAAATTTTTGCTTCTATTAATTGTTATCATGCAAGCATCCTTAATACAGAGGAGGTGGAGGAAAGAAGAAAATTAGTCTGATGATAAACTGAAAGCTTGTTATAAAAATATAAATATACCTTTTGCCTTCCACAGATCAGATAATGAATGAGAGTAAAATACAAACCCTGAGAAAATCTGCAATTCATATTTTAAGGAGGGTTACAATGCTGGAAAGGGAGTGCAGGGGAACAAGGGATGACTTTTACAGAATATTAGCATGGAGAGAAGGAAGCAGTGAACCTACAAAATGTCAAAATGACTGAAACAGAGTTTTGTAATTTGAGAAGAGCCATTACACATCAAAATGTCTTGACTTTTCCCCCCAGAATTTCCAATGTCTTGACTTTTCCCCCCCAGGATTTCTACTGACTTGCTTTGTAAATCCTGAGACCTCTCTTTACATGAGTTAGCTTATCAGCAACATCAACTCACACTCCCAAAACTTGTTCTGGTGGTAAACTTATACAGTTTTACTGATCCTAGGTTTCAAGATTCTGGACAATTATTATGATTGCAATGTTACTGTCTTTCAGTTCTTCTACCACTTTTTTGAGGTCTTTTGATACTGGTTTCTTTTGGACTTTTTCTGCCAAAATCAGCCAGATTTGAGAGAAAATAGAGTTTAACTTGTAGACATCTGACTGCAATAATTTAATGTTTTTGTCACTATGACAACTGCTTAAAATACCATAGCCGTTACTTGTTCCTGTTCTGCTCCTCTGGGACAATCCAGGCACTCTTACCAGGACTGAATCCTGCTATACCACCTATTACTCCAGGAGAGTTTAATGAACTTGTAAGTTCAAACAAGCCTGAAGCCTAATTTGTACACTTTCTAATGGGGCCATGGATAATGGGCTGCTAGTCTGGAAAAGCTGTAACTCTGGTGGTGTGCAGGAGGAGGAGAGATACAACTGGCCCTGACTGCTTTCATGTATGAAAGGGGACAACTCTTGGGTTGCTCTTCAGCGGATAAACTCAGGAATCTTCTGTGCTGTGTGCCCTTCCTAAGTCTTGGCTTCTGAAGAAAAGACTTGGCACACAAGCTGAAATGGAGCTGGGCAATTAGGAGATCAGGATCCATGGCTCACTGCAGTGCTCTCCTATTACTCAAACAAGACGTCTTTGAATGTCAATTCTCCTAAAGTGGACATAGCAGCACTACAAGATGAAGCAACCTTTCAGGATGCCAAATTGCTGGTGGTTCAACAAGTCCAGTCCAGGTAACAGCAGATTTTCCCCAGAAAATCCCATTTCTCTGTTTGTTTTTATCAGCTCAATAGCTTTTTTTAATTCTTCCAGTCCTAACGTATACAGTGGAGAAGTACAGGTTTACTGATTTCTATTGGAGTTGGATCAGGCCCTCTATTAAGACTTTGCATTAACGGACCATACAGGTAACTTGCACATTGAAACTAGCAATCTGCGATACCATGGCTCTGAACATTCAGAAAATAACAATTAAGATTAAGATGGGTTTTGTTCCATGGCACTCTGCCATTTATGAAAGGGCAATACAAATTAATTTGTTAATGGTGGTAAAGTGTTCTAAAGGAAAAAAAAAAATAGATATGATGTATTGAGAGTGCATTTTTCTTAAAAAACTAATTAGGAAATAAAATTGCCTATTATTTTACTTAACATATATTCCAGCAAATATAAAAAATATAAACATTCAATTTAGCGGGATTTTTTTTTAATAGCAAATTGCAAATATGCCATAAATTTATGAAGAAGGTATTTAATCTCTTCAATAAATACAGCTTACTTTCAAACAAGTTAAAAGAATTTGATACAAAGATTCAAAATGTGAGAACCTTGAAGTTCAGACTGTCTAATTCACCTGGCTCTGGCCATATTTTATCAGGATGTGTGTACTATGCCAAGAGACCTTGAAAGACACTTCAGGGTGAATCTTAAATGAATCCAGGTCCCTGAAATCTTCCTCCACATTTCCTGTTTCACTCAAGCAAATATTTCTCAGCTTTATGTCCATTCTCAGGTGCGTAATTCCTTTCCTGCACTTCATTCAAGCTTGCAAGACAGGATTTAACCCCCCAAAATACCTGTGCCAGAGTTCTGTAAGGTTGGCTGTTGATATGTGCCCCAGTCTCTCCTGTGGATCTACCCCCTGAGGATCTAGTAAGGTAACATCATCAAGGTAACCTTAACCTGTGATTTCTGCTGATGAGCCTTGAATTTGGAAGACACTGTGCAGTCATGGTTGACATGTCACTACTAGGACTGTAACAACCACCGACAGTCAAGAAAATTGCGTCCCTGAAAGAAATGGAAAATAGTATTATAAATATTACATTAATGTGCAGAAAAGGTTACTTTTCACCTTTGCCTAGCTGTGGAGGATGTATCTTCAGGTATTCCCAGAGGGATTAATCACATTTTGTGAACTAGAGCTTGTGTAAGGAACTGGGACTGGTAGTTTGTCCCAACTGCTCAAGGACCTTGAAAAGTCACACTAATTTTGGGGACTTAAGCAACACCATGTGCTGTCCTAATTAATTTTTAAAGAGCAAGTGTAGCTATTGAGAATTTTCATGGTTTGGGATCACTCTTAGGTTAAATTCTTTTTTTGCTTTAACTCCTACTCTTTGGAAGCTGAGAGTTTTTGGATGAAACGTGCAGTTCTGACTCCAGAACTGACACCAGTGCTTATTGAACTGGCTAGAGCTCTGTTGCATCTGGCCCACAGATGCTAGTAAAAAGTAGTACAAGAGAGAGCAATAGCAGGACTTGCATAAAACCTGAGACACACAACAAATACTAGGATGGTCAGATAAGAGAGGAAATTGCATTGAGTAAGATTGTTTAACTAGGCACAAAGAAACAACGGTGAAAACGTGAAGGAGGTTTTCAAATAATTGCAAGGCATTTATGCAAATTGTAGTAAAACTGGAAAGCCTTTTCTTTACCTTTGCTCCACACCATGATCGATTACAAGGAAGTAAAAGTACAGGCAGAATACAAACAAGGAAATCTTGATTCTCCTGGGGAGCAGCAGTTCACTGATGTGGCAGGTGCCTGAGTTAACTACTTTGGATATTTGAAAGATGTTTATAAACTTATGACAGCTCACAGTATTTATAGTTTTGCAAATCAGAACAGCAATAAGCATAGTATAGAAGCTCGGAGAGCTGGAAGACACCCTCCTACATTCAGTGCTCTTGGGGTATCTTCCCTGCTCCCACACAGGCGCATGGAGCTCCTGCTGGAGGCTCTGGTGTGGGTTGTCAAATGAGGAGGGAAACCACTCTCAGTGGAAATGGTGCCATGATCCAGCATGGCAAATCCTTTGCTGTTAAATCAAGGCTTTAAAGCATTTTCTCAGTATTCGGAGAGGCCTTTCCTTTTTAGACAACAATGGAAAATAATCTGGATAGACCCTGACCCTTAACCCACAATAGTGAATGTCTCAAGCACGGTACAACGGATCAGAGTTGTTCTTAGTGCCCTTTGCCCTTTAGCATGTCTGAAAGGCAAACTTCTCACAGAATCAGGGATAATCACTCCTGAATGCTTAGCACCCCTGGGGTTTCAGCCTTAGGGCATGGGGGGTGGAAAGATGACCTTCTGAGGACCCTCCTGTGCTTTTCCTTATAATTCTATGATTCAAGCTGTCAACTGAAGATATTTCAATGAATTTTGAGCCAAATATAGGATGCATGTGACATATACCAAAAATATTGCCCAAACATTATTCATTAGCTTGTAGCTTCTATTAATGAGCCAAGTTTCACTGGTTTTGTTACTCAGTATGCTAGAAGCATCTCACACTGAGCAGAAGCGGATTTTGTGTGTGGCAGGGCCACTTCATGCCCAGGGCACTGAAAATCTAAAGTTCTTCAGAATTCTGCAAAGTCGAAAGCGCCTTTCTTGATAAGCAGATCAATAATGGTCCAAAAGTCATAGATCTGAGTAAACTGTTGATACGTTGTACCTATTACCAGACTGCATGGAATCACCCTGCCCTTCATTTTGACCAGGAGTTCTGGGTTTCCCAGCTATGCGTGGGCCAGGTGGGAACTATTTAATATGTGTGGAGGCCAGCTGATGTGCCAAAAGGGGTAAGATTGGTAAGCCTGCATTTAATTTCTCTTCTGTAGTTTTGTTGGGGGGGGGGGGGGGGTATTGTCACAGTGCTCTAGAGTTCCTCAGTTTGGGGTATATGAGGAACAACATTTATAACTGAGATGTCCTTTTGTGATAAAGGAAAGCTACACAGGGCCAGCATGGATAAATAGAAACCTAGAGCCTAATGATTCAAGTCTCCAGAGGGGTGCTGTACTAGTCATCCTTACTTCTGTGCTGGATTGCATCATGTCCTCCTGTAAATGGTCTTCTGCAAGCAAAAATGTAGTCAGGAAGAAGTTTAAGTCTTTTTTCTTCACTCAGGCAAATTAAAGGGCCTGACTTTCACAATATTTAGTAGTGCAGTTCGCATGGCACTAATATATGGGAGAGAGGTTCCTCCCTTCCCTTCTTCCCTTCCCTGCTCTAAATGACTTCCAGATAGACATCATGGCTATGATTGCTTGCTCTGGAGTGGATTTTGGCTACTTCTCACAAGTACTGGGTGTATACAAGGAAAAAACTCTCCATGCTTTCTTTTCCAGGTCGACTTACAGAATGCATCAACAAAAAACCCTGAATAGCCCATTTCCTCACATTTTCACAAGCAAGTCAGAAGCCTATGTATCTTTTTTATATGCCTGCACAATTATCTTTCCAGATAATGGCTGTACTGTTTTTGTGTGCCCTATCTTAAAGAGGGGAGCTCTTGGAAAGTTGGTCTTTTCAGAATTTAAGTCCTTAAATTCTGCCTTGTTCCTTGTGAGAGGCAATGGGAAGTACTGGGACCCTCTGATAGCCTCCAAGGAGGAATTCAAAGGAGCTGTATGAAGCGCTGAGGGGAGGATCCCCCCTCAGATCCTAGAGAGACAGGTAGGATTTGAACTGTCCCAATATAGGACCCAAGGTTTGTAGAGTTTGCTATCCTGGGTTGCTGTGAATCTTCACTCGTAAATTTATTATTTTTTTTTTTTTTTTACCAGAATGAAAATCACTATAGAATTAATGTAATGTAGTTAGAAAGTTGGATATCCCTCAGCTCCCTACATTAGATTTATGTATTAAGTTACCTAAATGGACCAGTGTCCAGTCAGGACAGCATTTTCCGGACTCCTGACTCACTGGTGGTCTGTGGCTGAAGTGAGCTAAGTAATATTGTAATAATTCTTGCAGATTATTTAACAAATATTAAATTATTTTCTTGAAAGGCTTCTTCCGCCACTGCTGATTTGTATCATGGTGCCTGAAGTGCTCTGCTTCCATCTCAAGCTTTTTATGCCTAAGCCTCTGCCTTCTGCTGCCCTACCTGTCTTGATCTTTTTGCAGCTGCCACTTCAGAATTTGGAGATAAGGGGCCATCTAACATAGCAGGATTTTTTTTTTCTTTCCATGGCCATTAACGTTTTTTCTTTTTTAGTACCTTTTTTTTTTTTTCCCCCTTAAAAAGGTACCTTTGTCTGTAGCTTCCTGCTACAACTTCAAGGAAGAGACATTTATCTATTACCTTACTGCTGCACTGTAAAAGTCATGAATTATGCTCATCTACCCAGATAGATTTTCGCCCTGCTTTCAGTAGGTCTCCATTAACCCGCATCTGCCAAATTAAACTGACAGGTTTAGAAAAACTTGACACAACAGATTCTAAAATTAGGTCTGCTACAAAAATCAGAGGGATTGAGACTGTGCTTTCCTCCCTCTGTGCAGCTTTAGTTGAATCAGAGTGACATGGTAATACAAAGAGGTAAAAGGGGGAAACAATGTTTCAGTCCTCCTTTATAATAGGGTTTTGTTATTCTTGCTTTAAATTTCAGTGACAAAAGTGGTTCAGAAATCACTAACAAGAATTTTCTGACATAGATGTGCCTTGTGTTCCTTTACTGAGGGCTTTATTCCTTTTTTCTTTCCTTTTTTGTTTCTTTTTCTTTTCTTTTTTTGGGGGGTTGTTTTTTTTTTTTTTTTCTATTTTTTTTTGGGGGGGTGGGGGGGTGGGGGGGTGGGGGGGTGGGGGAGGCAGGGGGGATGTTACCATTCTGAAGACTTCCAAAGACAGTACATAGAGCGATTGTTGGGAAAGAAGGGAACATCATTTTAAAGAGCAAATGCCAAGCTTAATTGGCAAAAAAATGAACACGAGCTAAAGTTCCAAAACATGAAATCCCTACAGCCAGTGTGTGTTCATAGTGAAGTGCAGTCAGGGAACTCAGGAATATTTTAAAAGGACTTTGGCCACAGTTATCAAATAATCATATGTTTTAGCTGAAGTCTCAGCAGTGAAGCCACCAACAGGCTTGAAAGCCTTCTCCATGTTGAGAACACTGGGGTGAGCCCCATGCTTGCCCCTGGTGCATGAGAACCCAGGGCAGGAACAGTCCCCGGGGTCTGGTAGAATGCTGCTTGAGGTCTCCCACTGCCAACCAGTCGTAAGCATTTGTCTGGCACCTAAATATTTTAGGAAAGTCTCAGAAGGCTCAGGTCCTTCCAGCTCCCCTCTGTAGAAGTTATTTGTTTCTAATGAGAAAAGAAAGAAAAAAAAAAAAAAAAAAAAAGAAGAAGGAAGGAAAAAGAAAAAAAGTAATCTTGGTGAACTACTTGAACTCCAGCATGTTCACGTGTGTTGAGCATAAGTTTACACTTCATTGCTGTGAAACATCAAGTCACCTTAGAGAGATTCCTTGCAACTATGCAAGAGGGAAACAATGTTATTAACTAAGATCTACTGTTTTCAGAAACTGAAGGAAGCAGAGGAGCTGGCACAGGGAATCCAGGCTACCCCAAGATCACACGCACCATTTTCTCTGTATTCAGAGAAGGAAGTTCATGTCCTCTCATAAAACTCCAGAATGACTTGCTTGATAGGAACACTGGATTAACAAATGTATAATCCCAAATCTTGCCCTTACGCAACATCTCTTACATTTTACCACAGAGTTCTTTATGGAGCTCCACTCTGAGGAAGCCTCAGAAATCCTCAAGGAAATGCAAAAAGATTAATAATTTTTCTTTTCTTAAAACTTGGCAACAGTGAAACAGGCACCACTGACTATCTAGAAATTAAAATTTAATACACAACAGATGACACTTAATTTTCCTTTCTGAAAGTGAAAATCAAAAAAGCAAAGGAGAAAAATGGGAAAGCTGCTATGTCACAAGCCACAGTTTGAAACAGAATTTGTAAACATTTTTTTTCATCAGGTGTCCAAGAAAGACTCCTGCCATACAGCGCCTGTTCCAGTTTGCAGAAAGTTGGGCCTCTGTTGTTTTCTTGCTTCAAGAACTCCTGAGATTACTAAATCCAGGGGACCCAATTACTCCTCCCCTTTCTGATTGTTTTCTGATGTTGCTGTTTTACAGTGTCTGGGGGGGCTGGGACCTGAGAACCTTGGTATATCTGCCTAGCAAATAATTTGGCAGTTGGTGTTTCTGTGAAGGTGAAATACGTCACTTCATAAAGAGCCAAACTGAAGCTGCAGGAAAATACCTTGGTATTCCATAATACCACTGCTTTTACCGAACAGTGGCCTTGCACTGTTCTTCACTTGAGGTGATCTTTAGTGCACTGAATGTCAATATTTTAGCATGTTTGTAATTTGTATTAACTCATTGTCAATATTTAGTTAGTTTTACAGGATTTAACATTTTATAGCAATGACCGGACCTCATATTACTACGCGGTCTCCCTGCAGTTGGCTGTATCAATACAAATGTCTGCAGCCCAATGCTTTTAATATTTCTAAATGAATGTAACAACACATGTAATTATAACAGGCTATCCGAGTGATTTTAGGTTATTTTTATCCTACACAAAATATAAAGCTGAACTATCTGGTGGTTTCTTTGTCAGACTCCAAATGAATAACAGCAGCATTGAGCAAATGAGTTTTATGTTGATATATGCTGCAACACAGTCTCACTGGACTTGTTTCTCTGGGATCACCTGTAAATGTAACATTTTCCCCTGGGTATTTCTAAGTACTAATAAAGTCACTGGGAGTTCTGCCTCCCCTTGAAAAACTATAAGAAATTTTGATTCTAAACCAACAAATCTGCACTCAGCAGACTGGGTTTTGTTGTTGGTTTTGAGTTAGGTTTTTTTTCTCCTCCAAAATGAGTAAGGACTGTGTTGGAAATCTTATTTTGGTCAAAGATCAGTGCCAAAATTCTAGAAACTCATTATAACCATTTAATCAAACACCTTTAAGAGTGGATTGTTATGTGTTGTCTTTCTGACTATCACACACTACATTATAGCACATGCAGAGCTCAGTATGTGTACAGATGTTCCTGTGCACATGCATACATTTAACCTGGTCTGCATAGATGTACGTGACTTATCTGTATCTCAGACAGGGTTGCACAGGACTAAAAGTAGGTCTTTCACCAAGAATATGATAATAACCTCTAGAATACTTGAGATTCAGACCTGTTAAAGCCAGAATCCCAGAATCTCAGAGAGGGAATTTTTTGTTATATAATATGTATCTCTGTATTATTGTGTGGTAAGAATACCTTCCTATAGTCCATACCATTTTTATATATATTTATATATTTATATATTTTTTACAAAATTGTACTTTCCTGTGCAAATGTTATAAAAGCTATGCACAATAGGTTTATTTTACTATTCACTTAATTTAAAACGCCTGTGTGCTAGTCCAATTTAAACAACTGTAGGAGATCAGACTGTAACAAACAGAAAAAAATCACTTCCTCCAGTGTTGACTTTCAAATTACTTGAAGGACCCCAGAGATTAAACGATGGATGTTTGGTATCTCTCTGTTAGGATCATTTTTTATTTTTAATAGAAAATTTCTGACTGAGACAAAAAGGCCAAGCAAGTTAGTGCCTAGCAAAGTATATCTCATGTGGATAAGGCAATGGGAAAATAAAAAATCCCAAGCATCATATGGCACCTCAATCCCTTTACATGAGCCAAGCATCTTTGAAGCTAGTAGTAATTCATCCATCTATGGATCTACATCTGTTAGCTTAATAGGTGACACAGGCTGGATTTTAAATGAGTCTAACCCAATAACTAGACTTACGTAATAGGCTTTTCAGGAAGACAGAGAACCAAGCCTTAATGTTAAGAAACCCTAGCTCAAAGTATCAGTTCCCGTAGCTCCAATGGCTAACATTAAACCTTTCTGTCTGTCTGTCAGTATAACTTTCCTTTGTGTTTGCTTTACCCTGGCTATCACATTTGCACTAAAGGCTCCTTTTGCCCTGCTTTTAACCTATGTGAATGCACAGGTGTGTGCATAATACAAAATGAACGAAATACTACTGTTTCAAATAATTTCTCATGGTTGACGTAGAAAAAATGCACATCACATGGCACTATTTTTCTTAATTACTTCCAAAATGTTACTGATATTATGTGTTCCACTCTCTGACACCCAAACTACACTAAAAAGCATAGTAAGGAGTAAGTTTCTGTAACTTGGTTGTTCATAATAAAGGTTGTCTCTTTCTTTTACAGGGCTGATCAGGCAGAACATGATTTTCTCTTCCTGTATGCTGGTCTAACTCCATTGACTTCAGAAGAATTACTCTTGATTTATTCTGGTGAGAGATGAAGAGGCTGCTGATTTTCTACCTTAGATGAGTTGCTGGCACAATAGCAGAAATATTTCATGTGTTGGAGAAAAAATATAGTGTGCACAGGCAGAATGTCCCACACAACTCAGTTAGTTTAACTTAAGAAATGTTTTCTCTCAGAAAATGCCAATAAACTAGAGCAACATTTTATTTAATGATGTGGAAAAATTCCACAATATAACCATATGAGAAATGTATTTAATTTTCTTTTTTTAAGCAAGTCAGCAAGTAAAGCAAGAGTGCATATTACTGAGTTTGCTAGCACAGCCTAGAAGAGCATGCTGAAAGATCCCCTGTAATGCACAATTGAACGCAATGCTAAGATGGAGTGTTTTGTGCAGCTGCAGAGCACTTTGCTGAACTGATCGGTTTCAGATGCTGTGAATCTCCAACCTTGTTATTGGCAGGCGTTAAAACAACAGTGTAAACCTTTTGTCTCTTATTCTGCAGGACATGGCAGGACAGAACAAACATTAGCAAGGCCTCTTTGCATTGGAGACAGTTTCAGTGATAAATACAACCCTGGCATAGGGAGGCACAACTCTTGTTGACTTCAGTCAGTGCTACGCTGGATTACTCTCAGGGTGAGTTTGATCCTCGCTGTCTTTCTAGTAATGAGTGCTCTGGCAAGAGCATTAAGCACTACAAGCAGAGAATTAGCAGCTCCAGTATTATCCATGTTGTCAACAGACATGGACAGCAAGCAGGAGGCAGAAGGAAAATACTGTGTGTGTGCTTTACTGGTTTGCAAATATGCACTGATTAAATCAGCAGTACACTGACAAAGTTAGGACTTTTTTCTGCTCCCTTGTAACTGTACATAAATAATACATATTTAATACAGTTTAAGGTGGTTTTTGAGACGTATTAACTGCAAGGAAAAGTAGGTGGTTAGCAAGGACTGTAAGGGGACTAGATGTGATGCTGTCTTCGAGAGGTATTCACAGCACTGAAAAACATTTCATACATGAAAGTTGCAAAACAGTAGGTATCCTACCTTGAAAACAGATTGTCAATATCTTAACATGAATAAGGAAGCTCACGTTGGCAGTACAAGAAGTCTGGGAATGTTTATGTATGTTCTTGTTAAAACTGGTGTGTTTAATTCCTGTCTGAACTCCAAGTAAAGCCTTTCTGTTCAATATGATTTTATTTTATGACAGGGCGAGGAGGGTACACTCTGAGATAAAGAACTAAATTTTAATAACCTCCAAGCAGGAAAAAAAAAAAAAAAAAAAAAAAAAAAAAAAGATATTGAGACAGGAAAAAAAAAGAGCCAGCAGCAGGCATCAAATGAGACAGAAAGAAATAAAAAAAGAAATTGGCAGCCAGAGACAGGTGAGAAAAGAATAGTAACAGACATACCAGGTTTTCAGAGACGTGTTCTCTCTCTTTCTCTCTCCTTTCCACACTTAGCAATAATCCCAGTTGCAGGCAGTGCTCCCCCTGCTCCTGGTGCATCCTTCTGGCCTGGGTCCAGCAGGACTTGGACCAAGCTGGGGGGTGAGAGGGAGGCACAGGGGAGGTAGCTGAAAGGCTGCTGGCTGCTTCCCCTCCTCTTTTGTGTGCTCCTTCTCTGCTCCACATCACAGCAAGTGGTTGTGCTTTGCCTGTGGGTCCACATGAGCTTAATCCCGGGAAAGGGATGTCTGGGTATCCCACCTGATCAGTGCTGTCACCTGGGGAGGCAGCACTTGTACCACCAGAACTTACCCCTCTGCCACCGTGCCAAGTGGTCCTTGTCAAGGACAAGACTCTTTCTTAGTCCCAGAGAGATCTGTCTTTGAAATTTTGTGCCTTTCTGTCTTCCTCCCTCTGTTCTACTTGCTCTTTCTCCTTTTCTTTTCCTCTGTGTTCCTTGGAGCACAGGCCTGATCTTTTCCCTGCATTTCTGAAGCACCAAACACTTCCTCCGATGCTGGGTAAACAACAGTCTTCTGAAAAGTCCTTTTGTGGAGTGTGGAGGATAGCTCGAGTCTTTTTTTGGTGTGTGTGTTAATCACACATTTCCCTCTGAGTTTTGAGCTCAGATGACTAGGAAAGAACACTGAAGACTGCTGTTAAGTCTGTGTTCTAGCTACACACGGGTTTCTCTTTGAAGCTCAAGGAAATCATTCTAAAGATGAAAGCCATTAGACACTTTCAGACAGAGAGAATATAGTCCTAAAGTTTGTTACATTATAACACCTGAGAAGAAAGGGCTTCCAGCCACTTAAGGTTTGTTTCTGAGCTAGATGAAGCTATGCAAGCCATAAATGACCAATAGTCTTTACAGTATAATAGCACTGGGAAGTTATTCCAGGTATGTCTGTGGACTCAGTTTTGTGAGTTTATCTTTATAAATGGCTTATAGAAATAAATGTCACATTCCCTGGTAAATGGGGAAGCTTCTACCGTGAATAATGCAAGCTTACCAGAGATAAAAGAACTGATGAATTATAGCTATCATTTCCATATTTACTACTGCAAGCTCTAATATTTTATCCTATGAACAAGTAAACTGTGAAGGGATGGATTGATTTCTGATAAAACAAAAGCTGATAAAAGCCCAGGTGGAGAATGAAGTATATTTGGGTTGTTTATAGCATGCAGTTAGTTTTTCCTCCCTAATCTCTGGACCTTTGCTGCTGCTACTAACTCAAGAGTATCCTCTTCTATGCTGTAGGTCTTCTACCAAGTTACAGAAGCATAATTCCTTTACTAGTCTTTTATTTAAGGAAAAAAGAGATTTAAAAGAACATTTTGAGAGTAGCTTCTGAGCTTCATCTAAGTAAGTCCATTTTCATGCACTGGAAATCAAACAACATCCAGCATGTCAAGAAAATTATATACTTAACCATGAGAAAGTCATTGGTTTAGAGAATGTTTGTGGGAAGGTTCCTCTGGAAGTCATCTAGTTTAGCCTCTCCCATGAAGCAAAGTTATCACTGGCTGTAGATCAGGTGAGGCATGAGTCAACCTCTTACTATTCCAGTGCTGCACTTATTATCTGGTTTAGGAATTTTCCCAAACATTTAATCTGAACCCCCCAGCTGCAGGCAGGTGTTTACCACTCCTTTTGATGTTATTTGCTTCTAATAGAAAGAGTTTGGCTCTATCTATGATCATAAATTCCCTTCCAGAAGTTGTAGGCTGCTATCAGACAACCTCTGCATCACACTGAACAAGTCTACCTCTCTCAGCATCTCCTTGAAGGTCATGTGCTCTAGGCTCCTAACTATCTTGGTAGCTCCTGTTTGACACTCTTTCTCCTTACCCCTCTTGATCTAGAATCCAAAATTGGACACAATATTTTAGGTGCAACCTCACAGGGGCCAAGAGCGGTGTGTAGTAACTCCCCTTCATTGGTCAGGCTACTCCTAATAGGCAGAGTACATGTTCCCTTATTTGTGATATGATTGCAATGCTAGCTTATATTTTGCTTGATATTCACTGCCACTTCCAGGCATTTACATCAGGGCTGCAAATCAGTTCCAGCCCATATCTGTGTATGAATTAGGGTTTCATGCCCATATGCAGAATTTACACTTCTTGGACCGCATGTCTGTTGACCAATCTTCAAGTTTCTTGAGGTCCCTTAGGACTGAAGGTTTACTTTCCAGCTTAATCTCTTCCTCTTATTTACTGCTGTTCACAAACTCCTTTCTTATTATCCAAGTTACTGATTAAATTATTGAAGCATATAGGCCTCAAGTCAGTTTGTTTCCACCTGCCAACCAGCCAGTGTTGATTACTACAGATTAGGTTGTCTTCCTCATTCAGCAACAGGCCCATGTTTTCTCCAAACCTCCTTTCACTACTAGCATACTTACTAAAGTTACATTATCCTCTAAGTCTAGACCTGGGTTTAGTTCCACCTGAGCTTTGGCCTTCTCCCAAAGTATTTTAGCAAACAAATTTAACCAATCACTACAGGTATCTGAGGCATGTGACATATTTGTTCTAAAATGTTTTCCCCATTATATCCCCAGGGTTCATGGACTTGATCCAAAGACAACTAAAAGACAAGCCTCTGATTCCATACCAGAGCTGTACCATCAAGAAGCTCCTTTATACAAGGCACAATCCTCCCTCCGCTCCCCAAAGAAGCCTGTGCCCATGGTGCACACACTGTCTCACTCAGTCTCTGTGACTGTGCTCTGCAACCAGTCATGACCTTGAAACTCTTCCTGGCTGTTCCTCCAGCTCCATACGCTAACGTAGAGACACTGGAGGTAGGTCTCAGAATGCATGTGGCTCTGAGCACAGACTTGATTCACTGGTCAGCAGGCTCTGTCACAACAGTCCACTAGCTGTGGCAAACCCAACCAAGAAGCTGATCAAAGAGGCTTGATAGAGAAGCATACAATAAAGGAGAAACAAAAATCTTTTCATCAGACAGTTCTGATGATTCAGAAATAGTAATTGGCCCTGGGCAACAGCTGGCCTTGATCCTGCAGAGAAGGCAAATTTTATAAGGTACCCACCACTGATACTACAGGTGGATGAGGCATGGGACACTTTTTTCTAACCTGCTTCCCTTCCCCCTTGAGTGTCTATGTGCCAAAACATGAGAGCAGACTGCCTGTCACTTGGATAACCATAGCATCATCATGAAGTTATCACTGACAATGAGTTCTACCAAGCAGAATACACAGACTGCAAACAGTTGCTTCTTCTTTTGCTCTGTGTTTACTGGCCATTATATTCAGCTTACTCATTGGTATTTCTATGATTTGACATTTTTATTTCCTTTGGTACTCCTGGATGAGTTTTATCTGAGCCATGGATTTGCTGTACTTGAATTAAAGGACCTGCTCTCCAGGATTCACTGTAGCAGTATGTCCGTCACTCTGGTATGTGCATACTTGCCCGTCAAGGCTGTCACTCTCCAAAATCTGACAGAGTCCCCCCTTTTTCTCCGTAACACTTTTGGTCATCTGTCCTATTGACAGTGCTGCATTCCAGCATGTCGTTGTAGCCCCAGTATTCTCCATGACAGCTTCTCTGTGTTGCCCGCCAGCTGCTTCACAAAATTGGTAAGAATGGGTGGGGTTTGCTCCAGTCCACGCAATCTCAGACAGACTCTCTAACAACCGTTTCATAATTATTAACCTATTCACTTCAGCCCAATCCGCCAAGCGCACTGTAAAGAAGAAACAACTTCTACAAGCACTCCTCCTTCTTCTCAGACAAATTGTTCAGAATATCTGCTTTTTAGCCACATAATCAGTAAATGTAACTGTATCCATGGTCTGGTGGTTTGTGGTTTTCATCCCACCAAATAAATTAATGGAAGTGTGCCTCACTATAAACTGTTGTTGGCACCTATTCAAAGGTGATCACCCTGCCCAAGGTTGGTGAAGACTTAATAGAAACATGTCCATTTATACAAGCAAACAAATCCCCAAAGTAGTTTCTTGAAGAGCTGTTGTCATCACTGCTGTGGTTTTCAGACTGATTTAGCTGCAATTCATGGACTATTGATGTTCCTCTCTGAATTTCATGAAGTTGTAAACACAGGAGGATTATCACCTTATTCTCATCAGGCAATCCTCAGTAGTACTTAGATGAAATATTTCTTTTAATTAGGAACTCTGATAAAAGTACACAAACCTCATCTGGCATTAATTCCTCTGCAACAGGTTGAGAAGAAAGCTGCAGCTTCTGTTGCATTCCATGGTGTATCACAATGTACCAACATGGAGGAAGTACCTCACAAGCTTACACTATGAGTAACTTCCCTTAACATCTCCTTTTGGTTATTGACAGAGACAAGACACTGTGCTAATGGCTTGGTCTGATTTAGCAGGACTGCTTTCATCTTACATTCTTGCCTTCATGACTCGAAGTAGAGCATAAAAGGGTAATGCAAGGACCCTGTCTGCTACATACACTCTGTCCTACTGCAGGCAGCTGCTCGCAATGTACTGGGTTGTGCTCTACTTCCTAGGTAATCAGGTCGCTCCCTACAGAATTACAATTTTATGAAGGGAAAAAAATCTGTGAATGAGAAGCCAAATTTACTCCTGTCTGTGTTAAAGGTGACCAAGGCCACAACAGGAGAAAAGCTGCAGAGCAGAGGAGAGTGGCTGCAGTGACAGAATTCTCGATCTTCTATCCATAGATAGATGGGAGCTGGGGAAGTGGCTGAAAAGCAGTGCCTTTTGGTAAAAAGGGTGCTGTCAGCATGATCAATAGCTGTAGTGACAATCCAGACTCCTGCGGACTGCTAGCAACAAACACAAAACTTCTCCATTCAGATAAATTCCCCTGGGCGTAGGGGGCCTGTTTGGCTTAAAATATTCACTCTTTATATTTCTTTGCATGTACTGTGTTGAAATAGGCAGTATCCATTCTTATTTTGTGGTAGTAAGGCTTTGGGACTAACTGATCAGAAGACTGTACTTCAGGAATAGTATTCTATTGTATTCAGATGAATTCTTTTCCTTAATATTCAGATATATTGTCTTGGGAAAATAGGGCTACTAGTAAAACATAAAAATGCAAGCCAAACAATTTCTTCCCCCATTAACTTGAGAGGTGTCTGTCGATCCTCAGGTTTTCTTATTTAATATCATAATGATTTATTGCTTTATGAAATGTTTATGTTCTGACAGTCCTCCTCTATAGCTCTCTCTGAGGCATACTGCAAAGTCTGCCTGGTTCTTGTACTGAGTTCAGAATTGTTCTTTTACAGCAGAAATAGCAAGCATTATTTGTGCAATGGAGTAGCTCATGCTTTATGATGGTTTAAGGTAATGTGGAGTGAATGTGGTCCAACAATAAAAGCATTCTGTTTATCTGCTACAAGGTAGTGTATCACACAGTGTGTTGCATTGTCAGCAGTATTATTGTTTCATGCACTGAGCTGACTGTGCCTACCCATTCTGGCAAAATGCTTAAATACCTATACAAAAACTGGTATGTTTTTGTATCATAACACACACCCTCTCCTACAACTACAAAACCTTAATATTCTTTGCTATATTTTCTCTCAAAGTACCTGTGAAATGCTTACTGGATTTTAGAAACATTGATCTAACAACCCAATGACCTATGCTTATCTACTGAACTGAACAGGAACAGCTTCTGAACAGATAGAGGCACTATGAAAAGTTGGACATGCTCATAAGAGATGACCTGGAAAGCCTGCACAAGTTTCCAACAGTCTCTATGTATTTCCTTTTGCCTTGTCTACCTGGAGCAAGACCTCTGTGTATACTACTGAACAGCTGATACAGCTGAAGACTTACTTGGATTTGAATTGAGCTGGTGAGTATTGCCTGTGAGCATTCACCTTCTCTATTCTAATGCAAGCTCTAAGTCAAAATTCACCAGGGGTCAGTTTCTGATAAGAAATAACATACACTTCACCAGACTTGGATGTTCCTGAGGATTCGCAGCACTGCTTTCTTCTTTCACTGTCTGGCTGAAGGATATGAGTGATGTGCTATGGTGAGAACATTTCCTAACTCTGCAGATATATAAAGGGGTCCCAGCTTCAGTTGCCACCTCCTTTAAGCACAAAATCCTCAGGAAAGAGAGTTCTTTTAACTTTTTTAACAAAGAAGCAGTTAGCTCATAGCTGGTAAAAACACACTGGGCAAACAGCACTCTCAGTGTACCGAGACTCTTGCCGTGGTAGTAGCATATGTTTAGAATGTGCAATGGTATATTTATTCACTGTGGCTAAGAAGAAATGAGTAAAAGTAACAGGAAGGCTCATTTTGTGCCTGGTAGGATGGTATCTTTTTGCTGCTGTCTATTATTGACTAGATCACATTGACGGTGATGCTTCAAACACTGTAATTCATCAGACAGATGCTGACTAGCTACTTGTTCATTGTTTATTTATGAGGAGGGAAAGATTTCCAAAAGTGTTCAGATAATTTAGAACCAGCAATCAATAAGTATATGTATCTTTTTAGGTTACAAAATAATAAACCTAAGTTAAATTATATTTTGTTGTACGAGAGAGAAAAAAATGAACAATCAAGGGGCAAACAAACTGTTGTTACTGAAAGAATTACCCATTCAGGATGGACTCAGCTGCGTAACTCCTCATTAACTATTTATCAGTTCCTTGGAAGGAAAAATCTACTATACAGTGAATTCCCATCAATATTTAATACAGTGGTGCCTGGAGCGCTGGACTGAGTTTCTCACTTGTGTAGGCAGCATAAGCAAAGTGTATATACTGCCACATCTTTTAATGGGGGAAATCTCAGATAAATCCCAAGGCTTCCTTCTTTTGTTATGGTTTACTTTATATACTTCTTAGAATTGTTAATGACCTGTTGCTGAGCATTTTTACAGGGTTGATGCCAGTCTTTTCCTTTCACACACACAGCAAGTACACTTATTGATTATCAAGCAGTTTCATCTGAAAGCCAAAAATACACCGTATTGACTTAATGCTACCATCTTCTGGTTTGGAAAGTACCTTTGCTAGCCTCGCTAGCTGTCCATTTCTTTCAAACTTTTAATGTGATAAAACTAGCATATCTGGGTTTTTTTTTTTGTCTTACTGCCCTAGTTTTGGTCCCTCATATACAAAGCACACACTATAAAAATAATTGGTCTGTCTTCATTAATATGATTTTCTTACAATTTCAGAATCATCCACCATAGTCAGAAAACTTTACCAAAACCTTGTTAGCCATCACAGAATTAAATTTACAGCTGCCAGATTACCACTAAAATGGTTTTCATCACACTTTTAGCCAAGCCTCAGTTCTCAAGCTCTTCCATTTTTCACTGTCCAAGGCCTGTTCCTGACGTAGTGTGACACTGCAGTAGGGACAAAGGAACATGTTAATTCTTTACTCTGACAGTGTCACAGCTATCTAACCTGTCCTGAAACAGAAGTGTAGGAACTTACTTTGCACTGCTCTGTGGCAGAAGGTTGTCATGACATTTGTGAAGTGGCAACTTCACAAAGTAAGATGCTGCATACTGAAGAACACTAAATGGTCTTGGTCTCAGTACCGACAGCTATCCCCAAACAAGGCAGTGCGTTTTTTTTTAACCTGAAGGCAGCAGAGACTGCCATAGATCAGCATCAGGTGGAAGAGAAACAGTCAAATGTGAAATTTCTAAAAGTCATAAATTAGCTAAAATTACCTTTTTTTAAGGTAACCCAATCTGCCTATTCTTATTTATTCTATCACCCTGTTCACTGCAACCTAATGAGTCTGCTTTGAACTGTCTGCAAAAATACCCTGCTCTAAGCTGAAGATAACAAATATATTCTTCTTCCCAAAAGATTTGTGCACAGTAGCCTATTCATTCCCACTTGGGCATGAAGTAATCTTCATTACCTAGCTACCACAGCAGTCAATGAGGCAACAGACCTAAAGAAAAAAATGTGATTTGCCCTTCTCAAAGCTATCTGTCATACACACTAATCTGCTAAAGCCTTAAGCAGCCAGTGGTGATGTGACACAAATTTGGCCCTTTTGATCTGATTTCCCTTACAACCTTGAAATGTTTTGCCTTTAATTCTTTTTCTCTGGCTGCTCATATTGCTCTTTGATGATCACATTCTCTCCTTGTTTTATTTTGCAGCTATTTGGGAACACAGTGGTAATGTGCCACGAAGATCAGGCTTATTCCACTTCCTTCCACTTACCATTTGGTCTACTTCATTCTTTAGTCTCCTCAAGACTTATTAGAAAGTCTTACCTTGTGTAGCACCCAGTCCTTCTACCAGATTTACATAGAAGCTCTTAAAATCCAAAGCAATCTGTCTGTCAGAGGAGTTGCCAATGACCTTTTTACAGTGCTGTTGACCTGTTAATCTAGAGCTGTCACTCAGAATGCAGAAACTGTATTGCTGGTAAGAGATTCCCCAAGAGCATATGGTTTGACAAAAACAGCTAGAATTAGCAAAATACATAAACAACTTTTAGACTACCATTAGAAATAATGGTATATTACAAAATTTAGAAGTATTAATTACGGTATTTACCAACTGCTGCAGTTTATTTTTAGATGAGGGACTCAACTCAGAAAGCTAGTAATGTCTACATTGCTTTTCACACAGGTCTTACTTGGGGAAAACACAGTGCATGTCCAGCAGATAAATCAAGCCCTCAGATGACCATGCTGCATTTTATGAATTTGAGTTGTTGGCTGGAGAAATCTGGATACATAAATTTGTGAAAAGACTTACAGTCAACTGCAGTAAGCAGCAAGACATTTGAGGGTATTATCATCAATGTCCACTTCTACTGGAAGTGTCCTGCCCACTTGCCTTCCTATCTGCTAACTACGGTTTACAAACCAGAGCTTACATTTATGTACAGCAGTTTGCCTGCTTCACAAATGCACTTGAATATTAATGAAACCTATGTAACTGTGTATGAAATGTTAGTTATGATGCATATAGAACATTTACTCACCTTCCTATCTTTCCCTCAGATAGTGATTTACAATGTGCTGAACAATTAATTTTCATGCACAGCTCATTAATTTGGAAGAAACTTGAATTTATTTTCCTGGCTCTATCATTGCAGACAAACTATTTTTCATTGGGTTTGGGCTTTATTAACACTATGAGTTTCCAGTGAGTCTTAAGAAACTAGCAGGACATTTCAGAATGGAAGTTTCATCTTGGAATGAATCCTCAGAAATTGGCAGCCTGTAGGTGTAATTGAGAAGCAGCAGGAGTGATGGAACACCCTTCTCTGCAACTCTATTGCATCTCAGGGATGGAGAAACAAGGAAAGACCTGTGAAATGATTTAAATCATGAAGAGTGGTTACACTTTCCACCCATCAAATACTACCTGACTCCCACGTCTGGTGTGTACAGTTGGGAACTGAAGAGAACCTACACATTGTGCTATAGGAGGAGGATGGTTAAGCAGCAGTGGAAAGGGAGGGTCATTTTTTATTTGTGAGGATTCTTGCTTTTTTGTGTTCATCTGTGACTTGTTCCATGTCCAAGAATACAGCTTTTTAGTGTATATTCACTTAAATGTAGATACATAAATGCATATATTGACATACTCACTTTATATATAATAACAATGTTACAATCTTGTTGCAGTAGCAACTGTTCCTAGCTGTGATTATGTACCACTAATATACTCAGGCATTACATGTATATGGTCTGCTCAGGTCTTCAAGTCAAATGTAATAACGCTATTATGTCAGAGTTTGGTGGAATAACTCATTTAGCCTACTCTTGCATTTGTAAAGCTATTAGAATAATTCAGAGTCAAGCGCACTTCCCAGAGGAATACTGTAGTCTTAGATTGGTATTTACTTTGAGATCTTTGCCTGAAAGGAGTTAAAGTAAGATTTAGCCGGGTTTATAAGCATATCAGTCTTGGTTTGTTCACCTCTACTGTTTAAGGTAATTTAAGAAAAAGGGCCATAATCCATTTAAGGAATGTATTTCTTTCAAAAGGTTTTTGGATTAAAACACTTCTCAAATTTGACTGACACTAGTTAGTGGCACTGGTGATGTTCCTATTACATTAAGAACATAAGAGCAGCTGCTCCAGGTCAGACAAAAGGTTTGTCACATCCAGTGTCCTGTCATGACAGTGTCGACAGGGACACTTAGAAAAAAAGCCTTAGGAAAGGATAAGCATAAAAAAAATCCTGGATGGCAAATGCACTCCAAATTCACTGTTAGAAGTACTTAGTCTAATGTATAGACCTCAACTGGATTTTTATTATGCTTTCTGCTTCTTCAGAATGGTGTGATACGTGTATAACAGCTTGTGCCATCCCTACTGTTTTCATTCCTGATGACCTCACTTGTGCATTAGCTAAAATGCATGTATCTTAACATAATTGCTTTCCTTTTTCTGTGGAAATAACTGCAAAATCACTAAGATCAGGTCACATCAACTGTAACTGATCAACGAACCCCCACAATGGAAGAAGGCTCAGAGGACATGGGCAAAGACATGCTTATGAAGCTCAGGGAAGAACAGAAGGAGTGACTACAGCTGTTGTAAAGAAAGCTGAACTTACCCCAACACAAAGGGGACATAAGAATGGCCTTTGGTTTAGACCAATGGTTCTATCAGTTGAGTGGATCAATTAGCTGTGTAAATGGCCTTCGCTCAGTTAGCAAAAAAAGGTGTGAATATCTTCCCAAGCCAGACAGACAAGCATGAAAGAGGTGTACAAGTGACTCAGCCCAACACAGAGCAAAAAAATTGAGCAACCAATAGAATGAACCTTGAAGAGAGCAGCAGGCTTGAGCTGGAGTCAACCCATGTATTCCTTTCCATGGCTGTGGATGGCCAGCACCATGATGTAAGCATATAGAGACTGGTAACGGGAATCACATTTTTATTGTTAATTGGCTGTATATTGCAATTGGTTTATTATCTTTGTGTTGCAATTTCCGTAAATTGCTCAATCACTCTGATGAATCAAAATCCCATGTAATGTCAAATATCTTGAAGTAAGTAAATTTGGTATTAAAACATGAAAACTGTCCTTGTATGGAATATCTAGAAGAACCTAGTCAGAGAGCATCGGACTCTAACATCAACCTAGTCCAATAAGACAGATGCAAAACTAATGTTGATCATTTTGATTTGAAACATCTTATAATTAAATTCAACCACAAGCACTGCAAGACTGTAAAGCCCATGAAGGAAGAGAAATTGTTTATGGATACAGCTAGCAAGGATGGCCTAAGATTAAAATGCAACAAAATGTAGTTTGAGTGTCAGAATAAAAATCTTCATGGTTAGATCTGCAACATTATGGAATAGCTTCTGAAGAGAAGATGAAGATTCAACACATGGCATTTGAAATTCCACTGGCAAAATCACTAGGGACTTCACCAGAGGAATTTGTCTATCTCTGTGAATATTTTTTTAAAAATCTACTGTATATGCTTACAATACTGTTTCTTTCTAATATACTGACTTTTTCTAGTAGGAGTCTTTGGTTTTCTTGTCACTGATGTTACCATTTCCTTAAAAAGAGGACAAAGAAAGTCACAAATATAATTTATATTATTAAACGGGAAACAGACATATTTTCAGGTGGAAAAAAGGCTATAGTGATCTAACTAATACAGAATAAAAAGAACTGAAGAAAATGCACTTTATACATTGTTCAGATGAGTATAAAGATGAAGGTTCCAGAGGAACAAAGCAAGGAGACAGCGTCCTTAAGGATTGTTCTAGTCAGTCTGAAAGAAAGCAAAATGCAAGAAAGGAGCAGAGGAATAAAATTTGGGGAAGCAAAAATAAGGTTCTGTGAAACAAATTCTTGCTAGATGAAGTTATTGCCTGAGGATCATACAAGTCCTAAAGTATGCAAAACTATAAAAATATGGTGCATAGAAAGGCTCCTGCTCTCCCAAAAATTTTAAATGTATCCCTGCAATAGAGGAACACATAGTTTTTTACACACTGCTCCTGTGAATGTAAAGTCTGACACATGATGCTTGAGTTGATTAAATGTAGAAAAACATTAATTTATGCTACTCTTTTTTAATGCCCAAGCAACCAAATAGAGAAAACATTGGTCATTTTGGAAGACCAATCAGCTACACAGCTTCTTAAAAGCCACTGCTTTTTCTCTTCAGGGTGAATAATCAAGTGCTTATGAGCCTCTTTATTTATTTGATTCAATGTTACTCATCGAGATAATGCAGTTGTCAGAGGTGTAGGTAGGGGAATATTTATCTGTGAGAAGTGAGAGGATCTGTTAGTGTTATGCAGCTTGCTGAGTCCATCTGCATCCAGTTCTAGTATCTACACCAAAAAATGCTGAAAATTATGGAAATATTCTGTGAAGAACTACAGAAATTAATGGAAAACTGAAAAGCAGGTTATTATTTGAGCTCCTAGAGTCACTCAGTTGGTCCAGTTTATCAGAGCTTTTTCAGAGGGAAGCATAAGCATCAACTAGAAGAGAAGATACAGGATAAGACAGAAGATACAGAGCCGAGCACTTATACATAGCAGAGAAAAGCCTAAAAGAAATCAAGAGGGATAAAAGCTGTAGCTCAGCGAATTTGATCCAGTTGTGTAACAAGTAGTTTTATAGTACTACCAGGTTACAGCTGTCCAGGAATATCAGATTGTCCATCCCTCAAACTTTTTAAATCCAAGTACTAGAGATGATTTGAAGAGAGAGATTCTTCAGCAATCACATAGTCAAATGCAATGAATTTATAGGGACTTCAGTATTTGAGATCAGATGAATCATTAAAATAGTCCTTGCTGGCATTTAAAATTATGAGCCTAAAAGCAATTTATCTTTTTTTTTTTTTTTTTTTTTTTTTTTTATTTAGTGTCTTTCATCCAAGGGATTTTAAGTGCTTAACAAACACTAATTAATTAATCCCCTCAACACTTGTGAAAAGTAGGTAGTTATTACTAAATCTGCTTTGCAGATATGTAAGCTGTGGATCAGAGAGGTTAAATGATTTGTCAAAAGTTGTGCAACAAGCAAATACCAGATACGGACTGCCTGAAAATCTAGGTTGTGAGGATTCTCATAACTGTGATAACTATTATATTCTGGGTAGAACAATGTTGATCTTTAAATTCTTCGCAGTCAGTTGGTGCTAACTTAGTATTTGCAGTGGTAATGAAACAGATCTGAACAGAGGAGGTGATAGACTGGAGTGCTGATCTGTGAAGCTGAGAAGTTAGTGAAAAGATACCAACGAGAGAATACAGTTTATTTATCAAACTCCAAAACAGCTGATGATATTAATAAGGCTTCAGGTGCAGTGCTTTTTCTTTGTCTAAAAACGATGGTGGAACACATTTCTAAGGACTTTAAAGGACAATTTATTGAAGCTACTCACCACGGACAGCATGCTCTGACTTTCAACTATCTGATTAAATACAGCTTGGTGCTGCCTGGTATCAGCATGCAGGGTATTCATAAATCCTGGCCTGGATTATGCTACATTAAACTGGGCAACATTGTGATTTCATTGAAGTCAGCAGTAATACTCTTCCAGACAGCAGTCTTTTAACTTGTGTCACTCCAAACTCTCAGTCCAAATTAGAGTTTTCACTGCTGTTACCTTTTATCCCCCTTTATGCTTGCCTGGGGAGTAATTTGTCCCTCTTGTTTGTAGCATCCTATTAAATTGCCTCACGGAGAACCTGTGAAAATGGAATGAAAGCTCCAAGGCATGCCTTTCACAGTGTTTTCTCTGCAGCATGCTTCCTGAGTTGAGGAGCTTGGTCCTACTGCAGTTCCTAATAGAAGAGTGTTTTGGGTACCACTTGGAGAATGAAGCCAGTATAGCAGTATTCCACAGTTCTGGTTTCTTGATGGGATGGCTCCTACAAAAATCATGATACCATTAGGTAAGTCTTCCTGATGACTATTCAGGAACAGCTGAGGAAAGCAGAAAAAAGGAACTGTAGGTTTCAGAACTACAATATGAAGATGTTGAATTTATGGGTAAAAGCTTGCTGTAGTGATCTTTAATCCACAGAAAACTCACAGCTACAGACTTAAAGCAGATGCTCCTAGAAAAGTACTGGACTCAAATGCCTCAGACCTCCCAGCAAATGAGAAGACAAGTCTTCTCTACCTTTCTTTGTAAAATACATTTTAATTGCTGAGTACTTAAACATGGCACTTTCTAATTGGTGGGGTCACAGAGTGACCCCAAACTGTGCGGCCACTCATATTTCAGGGTGGGTTGTCAGTACCCAGTGGCGATTCTTAGAAACACGAAGAACACAATAGAGGGAAGTATCTCCTAGGACTCAGACCATGAATTCAATGCGTTGCTACTGTAGGTAACCTTGCTTCACATTACTGCTCGAATAACGATGGGCTAGTTCATCACTGCTAGATTGTTATGACTTCTATGCCTGCTTGAATCATCTCCTGTTTGTGCATAATGTCAAGAAAAATGTTAATATGAGACTGAATGTAATGCATTATTTCATTCCAGCTCACATTCAGCCTCATATATTTTCCCTTGTTTACTACCAACTATATTTTCCACATATTCTTCTGTACGCTCCTTGAGTAAGCAAGACCTGTCTTCATACCTGCAGAATGCAAGAAATCAGATAATATTCTTTTATACTTTGGACTGAAATTTGCAGGCTTCTGAAATCACTTAAAATATATACCTTTTCTTTTTTTCTGTAAGCTGCAAATAAAACATAACTCTGTGAGGAGATCTGACACAGTATTCCGAGATTTAACACCATTGAGATGGCATATTGCAGATACTGTTTGGTGCTGTTAGGTTACTTACTGTGAGTGAAATCCAGAACTCACTAAAGTCCAGGAGGAATTTTGCCTCTATCTCTCTAAGCAGATCAAATAAAAAACTCCAACTGTAAAAGGTCTAGCTCAATACACACAACAAGTTATTGGCAAGCAAGGATGAATACTTTCAAAAAATTGTTATGCGTATGCAGTGCAAACAATAGTATACTGTGTATGTGGAAACTTTGTGCAAGTCTGACACCTTCACTGCTGCTGTATCTTTTGATGTTAAAACTGCCACTTCTTTTAAAATGCATGCTACCAAATCACAGCCAGCTCTTATAAATCAGTATCAAAAGCAACGAGAAGCTAGAAAATATTAGAGTAATACAAGTGCAAGTATAGCTGTCAAATGTAACCTGACTTGCTTTTTAAGTGCAGTTGCTTAAACAAGTAGAAGAAAAACAGATAAATACAGTAGATGAGGAAAAGGTGAAAGGACAGTAGAAGTATCTTGGGAAAACAATACAACAAAACATCTGTTTTTTTTTCAGTTCTCTAAAGGGCTGACTTGCAAGGTGTTGTTCTTTTCTAACCTTTTTTCTTTTTAAATGCTTCCAAATAGCTTTAATATATTCCACCTATGCTGAGAGAAAATAATGAACTGATGAATAGATGATACTTTGAAGGGATTAACTGACTGCTGTGAAACAACCTAGATCAACTACAAGCTAACCCAAAAACCTAGTGAACTTATTATTTATAGGGCCTTGCCAAAAAAAAAAAAAAAAAAAAGCAATATAGTAAAAAATAAGTAGTCTTTCTTTGGAAATTGTAGTTATTTTGATAAACAGTGCTGTCAAAGCAACAAACGTGAATGCCACAAACTCTAGGTCATTCACTTTCATGTAAGGTTTACAAGGTTTCTTGTGAGAATACTTCATAGTTAAAGTATGTCTTCCCTTGGGGATCGCACAAGCATTTAATTTTTGTTTTGGCATTAGGCCCATTGTGTTTATGAGGTTCTTTGGAGAAGTGGAATTGATGACCACAAAGGAAAATTTGAAAGTTACTTATTTTAAACCATGATTATAACCTTTCAAGATTTTCAGAAAAAGATATGCTTTCTTCCAGATATATATGTATAAAAAGGCACTTTGTTGCAAAATAGCTTTAGAGTTCCATATTTAGCCTACCAATATAAACAGTCATACCAGGCTTTATACTATAGGGTTATTTATCGTGCTGTAATGATATCCTTTGCTGTTTTGCCAGTTACACTAAATACCGTGTACTACACTTTCTTGATCTACAATGCACAGTATTTTTGTTGGCAAGCATAAGTTTACAGGTAAAACTTCAACTCAGTTGAATATTCTTTGATTTTTCACATAAGCTTTTCAATTATTAATGAAAATTTATCATACATTTTATCAATCTTTATTTCTCACCTATCACATATTTAAATTTACACTACAGATACAAGAATCCCTTAAGTCCTAAAGCCTATGCAGTGGAGCATGATCTTACAGGTACAAGCCATGCCAGAGAAACCCTGCTGTGGCACGTCTGCACGATACAGGCAGGACTGTGTTAAGTGTGTTGCTATAGCTTTTCTCAGAAGTGACTTGCAAGCCACTCTTTCTGACAATTTGCATGGATCCTGGGCACAATCAGTTATCTTTTCTAACGATACACTAATTTTATTTTACTGTAACTGACAGAAGACTCAGGCACTGGAGGCCTAATGCTGTTGAATTCAGTCCCATAAAACTCTAGGCAACCTTTACTGCACCGAAGATAATGAGAAATGAATATGCTCAGTGTGTGACAGTCTCACTCAGTGCCTTCCAGGAGCAAGAAGTTTAACTGAGCACTACTATACAGCAGTTGCAATGTTAGTGGTGCACTGTGTTTGAATAAAGAACATCCATTCTGCTGCTTATTTTTCTTTGCTGCTACACGTTTGTCATGTAGACAAATGTGGAATTTAACCTCAGAGATCTGTTAAATGGGAAGATGTGGCAATAAATTATGTGGCAAATTCCTTCTGATAAAGTTCTGATATTCTAATACATCTTGAAGGAATGTCAAACTGGTCAAATCCTAGGTAACTTAGTAATAAGAAAACCCACTATGACTGTTGACCTCAGATGTCGACTGTCCCATTCTGGTTTGATTTGTTCAGGTTTTTTTCTTTTTCCCTTTTTTCTTGGGTTTTTTTTTTTTTTCCTCTGAAGTAAAGTTTAATAGTTACACAAAATTGTTACTCCTATTTCTTTGCTCAGAGAAGATGCAGCGACATTTGCACAGCAGAAAACATCAATTGTCACTCAAAATGAAAACCTTTTTACTGTTGTAAGTGATAGCAGATCTGTTTTCATCAGCAGCCTTTAGAGCAATACAATTTTCCACTCTGTTTCTGCCATATGCCTGTTGACAAAGGATTTCAGAAGTATAAAACAATTACCATTTGTTTTCTTTTGTTTATGTAGAAATGCTAAATGCTCTAACACAAAGAATACACTGTGGATTTTACAAGATATTAATAATCCCTTCTAATTAAGAAGTATGCTTATGAATTCTTTTCATTATCATATTTCTACCCTTTTATGATTTATTAGTAATTGCTCAATTCTTTACTTTGGCATTTCCCCTCCATGATTGTAAGATAGTCTTACATTTCAGAACTGTTCTTTAGTCATCTGTTAGTTGAATTCTACTATCTCCTCTGGTTTCTTCACTTTGAAATGGAAATTTGATATAAATTAGTTCTGAGAAAACCTTTCCAATGTCAAATATAAGATGCATGTCACCGGAGTGTGTATGGCAAAGGTCCAAGATGAAGGACAGTAAAAGCAAATGATTGCCAAAAAGATGTGAAATTAATTTCTTAACTGTACAAGTCTTCTGTAACTTCAATTTCAAAAAGTAATATTTTCATGAACAATTTTCATTAAGCAGTGCAAATTCTGTATGAAAGCTAAGCTGAGATGGAACACATGAAAAAAAAAATCATAATGAAACAAGAGGGATCATGAGTGCCAAAAGACTACTTTCTCTCATCTGAGTTTGTGACATTGTGGTCTAAGAAAATAAAATTCTATTTTCTTCTCTAATGGTTTTGCAAGGCTATGGCATGGCTCATGATAAGGAGAATAATATTCACTCAGAACTGGCACAAAGTAGATGATGTCATTCAAACCTTTGCAATGTTTTCATAAATTCATTCTCCACTATGTCCACAGGAGTTTCACTGACAATAAGACTATAATCAAAGCCTCGCTAAGCAGGCTTAAAAAATTTTAATCTTATTCCTTTTCTGCTTCTGGCTTTCCATGACGAATATCAGACTGGCACTTGTCAAGCTGACATCTGTTTTGTTGGCATAGATCACACGCGGCAGCTAATTCTGCTGTGTTTTTGTTTGGCTGAGTCTAATCTATTGGAATTCAAGAGTCAGCCAGACTTGGTATAGTGTATGCAATGGAAAAGGCTGCATATGAAATCTACAACCGAAGTGCTATGTTAGTGGGTTTCTCTGGTTTAGGAATAGAGAAGGGTAAGAAAATGTTCTCCTAGTCCCTTCTTCCATGCCTCTGTCTTGAAAGTTGCAGTTTAGCTGCTTTCCAAAATGTCTTCGATACCTTTCCTTTCTATGGTGTAATGGAATTGCAGCAAACACAGAACTGCAAATGCCAGGTACCCAGTCATGACTGTGAGATCTGCTGATTAAGAACCACTTAGGGTTCATTCTTCAAACTCTGCTCTGCAAACTGTGCAGAAATGTATTTTTTTAAATTAAAAGGTGGACTTTCTTTTAGTCTAATAACCATTTTTTTCATTAAAAACACTGTTGTAGTACAAACACTATAGCTAAAGACACTGCAAGTGCCTTCCACATTACCTAAAGTAAATGCGTTCTCTGCATTTCATCACTGAAACCTCTGAGATTTCTTTCATCCAACTAAGACCTTCCCAGGTGCATAGCTGCACACAGACCTCCCCAGAATTTGCTTGCTAATTAGTTGTAGTAATATATATCAGTCTTGTTTCTGTTTGTTCGTTTAACCAGATAAGATTTTCTCCACAACACAAAGGACTTTGTTCCATTGCTACAGTTCCAGTGCAACTGCTGTTCTACAATGTAAACGGCACTGGTGAGAAGCTACACCCAGTATCCACTGAAGTAACCTTTATGCCATGCTGACAGCCGTCTTGAAGACCACCATCTGCATACACCATGTGCCATCCATGGCATATAGCAACTCACTGTCAAGTCTGTTGCTTCTGTTAAAAAAGCAGCTCCTCTGCAAATGATCCTCCAGCATGTAATGCACACAAAGCTTGTATTAGCAAAGGAGCTCTGAAGTTTCCTAAATGGAAGGACTACCTCATGCCACTTAGCTAGCTTTGTATAGAAACTTCTTAGAGCTGCTTTTAGACTATAAAACTCTACCTATTTCTTTTGCTGCATACCAGGGCAAGTGTCTCCGGTGCTAACAGAACACGGGTGTAGCATAGTCTGTAATAACCTTCTTTGCAGTTCTTTGTTTGGGTTTTGTGTTTTCTTTATTTTTCTTTTTTTCCTGTTGATTAATTTTCGATAATGTGAGTCATGTTAGTTGATGGGTGGTGCTGTGTGAGGAGGGAATGGTGTCAAAGTCTAAGACTTGTGCTATGCCCTGGAAAATATGAACAAGCAAGTGCAGGGTATTGCAACAGATAGGAACTGTTTGTTTTATGGCTTATGATTCATACATGAAATGGACAGCAAGAATAATGGTTGCAGTTTTGCAAACTTAAATGGAAAATGAACCTGAATGTTGATTAAATTCTGAAAAGTGTTAAAGGGTATCTTGGGAATGTTTTACTCTTGCAAAGTGTGTTATTAATAACAAAAATTAATAATCATGTTTACTGCATAGGGCTTGAAGGCAATCAAGTACAGGATTTCCATCATGTTTCCAGATAACAGTAGTCCACTCCTGCCTTGATTTTTTAACTTGTTTTTCTTCACTTATCTGAACATAGAAAAAAACCCTGCTAGCTGTCCATCCCATGGAACAAGACTTTAAAAAGCAACAAACAAAAGACAGCATGCCCATAAAGAGGATCAATGATTTTGTCCACTAATCAATGTATTACGACAAAACCAGGAACCACAAATACCTGCAAACACCTATTGCTTGTCATACATTATTTTGAATTCGGTATTCAGTTTTATCTGCAGGTGTAGCTCTCTTGGTTTTCTGGTGTTTGGGGTTTTTGTTTTGTTTATCTGTTGGTTTTTTTTTTTAAAATCCCCTCTGTCTATTTTAAAAGACTGATTAAAACCAGGGTTTCTAAGTAAACACTGATGTTCTAGACCACCAGCTGCAGTTACTCAATGCAGAAAAAGCATCCTGAAAAGCTAACTTTGTCAAAAGAACTCTGGAAAAATGCAGTCTCAGCATGGGCATTTGAAGAGCAAGCAACACAAAACATTTAAAAATATCACAAGGTCAAACAGGATTATTATTTACCTTAACTGGCTTTAATCCTGCCACGTCATCATTGGAGATGCACAGATGCTGAAATAGGAGCCTGCTCTTGTAACGTAATCTGTGTGATGTGTATAGTGTATCTGCTCAATACAGAGCTTTTTACAGGAGTGAACAGCAATCTTTATGATACCTATATTCATATTGTCCATTGTATCTGATTGCTTTTTTTGGTCTTTTACTTCAGTTTTACAATATAGTATTTAATCTTTTTTGCAACTACAATTTTTAAGTACTTGTTTCTACAGTGATAATACCAAAATTGCAGGTTTTGTAAAATACTGGCTCTGTAATAATTAAGATTGAGCAATAGCTTTCAAAAGCATTTTTAAAGCATCTTTAAATTAATGTCTTTAACTTGAAGAGAGTGGATGAAGTGGATGGCAAATAGGCAAGTTATACATTTATCCTAGGGCCACAGGTTCTCTTGCTTTGTCTTCGTTGCTGGACTATTTCAGTTATTCTTACTGACTCAACATGAAAGACAAATCAATGCAATGGGCTCTACTTTTTGTAAAGCCATAAACTGTTCATAGGATCTTCACTGAGTAGAAATAAATGCTTTCATTTAGCTTTTCAAAATGACAGTATTACAAATATTTTAACTTCACAAAGGCATAAAATTAGAGCTCTTTAAAGTGTGTCAACGAACAAATTCCTCACAATTAGATATTTAGCAAACGTAAGCAAAAGTATTTGTAAAGACATACATGAACTTGAATGGCAACACACTACATCAAAGTTACTACCTATATGTATGGAGGAAACATGACACTGAACTTCACAGTAGATTCTTCTATTGTCTCAAGGGGCAGATAAGTACCCTGCTTCCATTTATGTTTTCAAAAATCTCCTACCTTGTAATTCTTTTTATTGCAAACTTTGAAAAAAAAATCATAAAATGTCAATACGAAGCCAGGAAATCTTTTGTTTTCGTCTCAAAGTTTTCCTCAATGTATTAGCATTCTGAAGTCTCCAACTAACGTCCAGATAGTTACGTGCTGAAGAGGTCATGCCTAATTTGTGAGCGGAAGCTCTTTTGACTGCTCTGCCAGACATGCAGATTTTGAACTGAAAAACTGAAACGGGAGCAAAGCAGGTAACTAGATAATTTTCCTTAAGAACAATAGCAAATTCTTAAGAAACATATGCAAAAAGAAAAAGGTATGATTTCTGGACACAATAGTAAGCCTGAAAATGTTTCTAAACGATGTCACCCCAGAAGCTACCTAGAATTCATTACTGTATTTTGTGTTATGGCATTTTCTTTTTTTATACAAGGATCTCAAAGTTACTCCTTTGAAGACCTGAAAACATGATGTTACTGAGCCGCAGTACGTCACAGTAAAGTAAGCATGTATGTTATGTCTGGTTGGAGAGTGGAAAATGAGGGTTAGAGAAGTACAGGAGTTGCCAGATAGTTTAATAAAAAGAGTATCAAGAATCTTCACTTAATTCCTCTGTTCTAGCCAGCCAAAAATACTCACACACAAGTAAATACTGGCTCAGGTTTCTCTGCAGCCATAAATTGTTCTCTTCCGTAAGATTATGTCTTCCTCCTAGGAAGACAAAAGAAGAAAAAATCCATGTATGCAGTACACATACAGAGTGTCCCTCGGAGGTAAATGTATGAGAGGGAAAAAACTATCTTTAAGTTAGAGAAATCACCTGGAAAGAAAGCTCTTATCTTACTCAAGAATATTTGCAAACGATGATTACACTTCTCTATAAAGAATTCAGTGATTCTCTCTAAGTGTATTATTTATGCCTTTGGTACCTATGCCTCTCATATGGAAATTAGTCTCAGATTTTGTTCTGTATTACTCTTTGACAGCTTACAGTATCAGGGATTACAGAAAAAGATGAGAGAATCTGTAATGATTAACCACTCTGTTCAGTTATTAATTTGCAAAAGTTGAAGCTGAGATTGCTTCTAAGTCATTTTTCAGCAAGGTATTTATGAGAGCAGAGAATGATTAAAAATACAAGAAAGCGTGATCATTTCAGGTCCTGAAAAACACATTTCTACGGGTACCAATGATAAACAAAAAAGGTATATTTTTGTGTAGTCATTTTAACAAAACATCAAAGATGATTTAAACACGGATCAACAAGAAGTTTATTTATTTTTCTGCCTGGCTACCTTTAATCAAATTCTACTGAAATGTTAACATATCATCTAAAAATACACATTTTTACAGAATTTAGACAAAAAAGTTTTAAAATGCAGCTATATTCTTCCCTGATTTGCAGTACGCATCCATTTTTCCAGAAGGGTCTTTCCTTAATTCTCTATGTTTTAAGAAAAGGGAAAAAACCCATGGGATTTGCTTGTTCAACTCACTTAAAGACACTGGAGTTAATGCTAGAAAAAGCCGGACTGGGCCCTACTAGCTAGTTTTATGTCTGAAGCAGTACTCAAATTTATAAAAGATAAAAATCTTACACACAGGCTATAGGAAAAATGTAGAGATATCTTTGTTTTTTTCTATGCTTCATGGGTGATAAAATATCTTTGCATGACAAAGCAAATTAATTATTTTAACAATATTACCTACATTGTAATGCCAGAAGTTGCTTCTATCTGTTCAAGATACCAAATCTTGGGGAGCATTGATAGGAATACTACGTGTATTTTTAAGGGAAACCAGCAAAGACAAAAAATCTACAGATTTATTACTTTACCCTGAAACAAAGTCTTAAGCTGTGCTTAGTTTAATTATTTTGGGGGACATGATCAGTCAGCATAGTAACTGCAGCACAGGGTATTAGTACTCGGAAATTCTGTGCAGCCATCAAGAAAGTACATGCTGTACGGTGTACGTTAAAGACACATTTACACTGCGAAGCTGGAGGTTCAGGGGCAGCTAGAGAGGCTTGTCAGAGGCAGTCTCAGGCACCTACTGTTGCATGCCTACTCCTTTTTCTAAAGGCTGTATTCAAGAGAGTTTAACTGATGCTAAACCACTTGGTAACTGTCATTACCTTTCTGCCAAAGGAAGGCTAATGCCAGAGAACACTGGTATATACAGGCAGCTCACAGCTATGATATCAATGACTCTTTAATCATGCGGTCACAAAAATGGAGAGTGGACTGTAAGCTGGCATGCTGCTGGGTATTGGGTATTTGACAGGTTCTCACAAATTGGTTGAGATGTTACAAAAAGCTTACTTTCTGTCTATTAAAGTACTATTTTTTGTACTCACGGAATTGATTTTACTTTTATTTTGAGCCCAAAGGATTTATGTCTTTGCATTGTTCAAAACCTAATAAGATGCTGCCACTTACAACTTGCTAAGTAAAGCAAGGGGAAAAAAGTATCTTCCTGTTGTAATTAGTCTTTCTGAGAGGTTTTTTGCCGTTATTAATAGTTTGACTCCTTTTCACAGCGTCGTATGTGTTAAAAAAAGTACTGTAGGCTGCAAAGATATTCTACAATGGACTAAGCTCTGACTCTGCTATTAAAAGGTGTTTTAAGTACAACCCAACCCCTCAGTCATTCACAAGGCATGGAGAAAGGTGGACACACACACACAAATCAAGCTTTTCCTACAAATGTGGCTGAGGAAATTATTTGGGAAAAAAGGTGTTATTTATTCTGCTTCATGTAGGGGCAGTGATTTCCACACATCTGTCTGTACTGGAGAAAAAAGACTGAGGAAACAGTGGATGTGCCCATTCCTGTACAACGAACTTGGTTAAGGTAGCAAATAATTGGAAATGCTGGGGGGGGGAGGGGGGTAATGAAAAGGGATTTTAAAAGTGTGCGTTTACGGTGCACTTTAGACTCGGGGTATCTGGCTGATGTACTTCAAATCCTGACACTAATTTTTAGAAGCCAACGTGTTAAAAACAAGGCTGAAGGAGACCACAGGGAGACAAAATGCAGGCAAGTTTTCAGGCCTTTTATGAGAAAGATTTGAAAATCGTACAGGCCCTTTGCTAAAAAAAAAAAAAAGTAATAAAAAACATCAAGGGATTCGAGCGTTTGTTTTTAACTTCAGCCTGTGCTCCCTCGCTTCCCGCAATCACTTCCGAGAGGAGGGCGGCCCGCAGCAATCCCGCTGTCCCCCGGCCAAAGGCCGGATCGGTCAGGTGGTGCGGCCGATGCGGGTTGACCTGGAACCTCTTTCGGCGCCGAGAAAAACCGTGCGCCCCCCTGAACACTGAAAGGAAAGCCGGGACACTCCGGCCCCCCTCGCACGACGCCGCCGAGGCAGGTGACGCGGTGCCCCGCCGCTCCCGCCGCCCTGCGGCGCCGGCCGCCGCCGCTGGGGGGAGTCGGGGCGCTTCCGAACGGCGGCGAGGCGGGCTGCGCGCCCTGGCCCAGCCCCGCGGGCCCGGCGGCGGGACGCCGCGCTGGCCGCCGTCACCCCGGCAACGCCGTCGGGGCGGGGGCGGCGGCGGCGGGAGCGCCCTCCCACCCGGAGGAGGCCCCGCCCCCCGCACCGCACCTCCCCGCCCCTCCCGCTCACCTGCCCGCGCCGCGCGGCTCCGCGGCTGCTGGCCGCGCTGGGGCTGCGGGGCGCGGCGCGTCCCCTCCGCCTCGTCGGAGCCGACGGTTCCCGGTGGCGGAGCCCGGCAGCCGCCGGCAGCGCGGCTCCTGCAGGAGGGGGTGGCGGGCGAAGCAGAGCGGAGTCTCCCTCCCGGCTGCGGACCGGCCGCCCGCGCGTCGGTGCCTCAGGCAGCGCCCGGCCGTACGGCGCTGGCCGGCCGAGCCGCGCAGCCGGTGCCGCCGCGCAGCCGGTGCCGCGCAGCGCCCGTGGCGTACAAGCCGAGCCCCGCCGCAGGGGAACGTGGGGAAGGAGCTGCCTGTCACGTTTCAGTTGCTTGGTGTACTGTTTTTCCGTGGCAGACGGACACTCATCCGCACGCAGCCCGCGTAAAACCCTACCATAGCGTCCGGCGTGGAAACGGTTACCTTTAGCAGCAAGGCTGCGCAGGAACCACCCCGATGGCTTACTAATTCAATTAGACAGGTTTCCAGAATGTGGGGTTGGGTGTTTTTTTGGCATGGAGGAGGAGAACCTTAGGGCGACGCCTCCTTTCTCGTGTTGCAAGCCAATCAGGTCGAGGTGTAAGAAAAAAAAAAAAAAAAAAAAAGCAATCTGTAAGCAAACAGACGGCAGGCTGTGCCCTGACTGGCTGCGCCGGCAAATCCCCCCCTTTCCCAAGTAAACTGCATGCAAAAATCCCACATGATCAAGCAGCAGCGCCCGTGCTCCGAGCTGGCTGCCTGCACCTCCTCCTCGCCTTCATCCCTCACGCACACCGGCGCCAGATCCCGCCTCGGACACACGCTTGTGCATGTATGTATGCCTGCGTACCTCTATATACCGCGTATATATCTCTGCGGGTGCCTATCACACATACGCATGCACAGAGACAACCCAGTACGCCAGGCTCCTGGCTTTTCCAGGTTGCTGATGTCGGATTTACACGCAGTGAAGGGACCGGTCATTGCAAAAGGGGGCGTGACTGTTTAAAGATTTTTTTTTTCCTCCCATAAAGCAATTCTTTTTTTTTTTTTTTTCAAAACTGACTTTTGCCCCTCCAATCCTCGTCGCTCTTTATGATCCCTCCCTGCCTGCCGCTGCATTCAAGTTTATTTATTTGCCTGCTGGCGTGGTATATTTTTCCTTGCTGCTCTTGCTGCTGCTTCAGAGGGAAAGGGGGAGCAGCTGTTGGGCAAGACGAGAAGAAGAATTGCGTGTTGTTCCCCCCCACCCCCTCCCCCGATCTCCTTGTGTAGTCAACTGAGGGGTGGATTCTTTTTCTCTCACCCCCTCCCTGCTCTTTCAAACTGTTTTGTCCTTCCGCAGAAGTTCATGTTCCCGGCACTGGACCCTGCTTTATCACAGAGAGGCTCCGGGAGGCTGAAGCAGGAGATTTCCGCACCTCGCCGTATCGCTCCCTTCGTCCCCCGAGCAGGAGAGGCCAGCCAAGACCAGCATCATCAGAGGAGTTTGCAGGCTTGATTTTCCACTTCGAGGTTTTGCTTCTTTCCACGCCCTCTCATAAACCATTTTTTAAAAAAAATTCCATCTCTTTGGTTTCCACGCCGCAATATTTCTAGGATTGGCCGTTGTTTTTTTCTGCCCTCCTTTTCTTTTTATTGCCCCCCCCCTTTTTTTTTTTTTTTGCCGCCTTTGCTGTTGCTCAGTCCTTGGTGCATCCACCGCCCAGGAACAGGAAGGACAAGAAAACCACTCCACAAAGTCTCCTTCAAGACTGTGCTGCAGAACAGGCTCCCCAACTCCACCAGCGCAGCAAACTCCTCAGGGCTTTTACGCCCCCCCCCCCTTTTTTTTTTCCGTTTTATTTGTTTATCATTTGCGCGGGGCGGAGAGCCGAGAAGGAAGACACAAACTTTGCACTTTAAGATCTGCTGGTACTTCTCGCCCCTCTCTCAGCCGGCGGCCTTTAATACACAGCAAGGACCCCCCCTGGGCTTCCAGAAGGAAGATCTTCCCCTCCGCCCCGTTGTTCTGCCCCCTCTCCCGCTCGCTCGCTCCCTCCATCCCCGCGCCCCCCGGCCGCCCCCGAGCCGCGGGGCCGCAGCGCCGGGGCCGCTCGCAGGGGGCGGAGGAGCGGCGCCCCTCGCCCGCCCGCCCGCCCGCCGCACCGGCGGGCCGGTGTATGTCGTGCCGTGGGCTCCGCACGGGACTCCCGGTGAATGAGCACCGCCCGCCGCCTGCCGTCGCCGCCCGCCTCGGCCCTCACCTCCCCCTGCCGGGGTGAGACTCCCTGAGGGACCGCGGATCGCGCCTCCCTGCCGGCTGCCCGTCTGCGGCGGCAGGCGCCCTCCTCTCGCTGCGGCGCTGCACGCTGCGCAGCCCACCCGCCTCTGCGCCTCGCTTTTTATTTATTCACCCCCACCTCCCGCCCCGGCTCCGTCCCGTCTGCCCCCCCTCCCTCTTCTTTTTTTTTTTTTTTTTCCCCTTCCCGCTTTCTTATTTTTCCGCATCCCGTCTCGCCGCGCCGCCGGCCGGGCGCGATGCCGCACGTGGAGATGCTGCTGCTGGCGGCCGCGGCGCTGTGGGTGTGCGTGCGCGGGCAGGAGCCCGGCGCCAAGGCGGTGGCCGACCGCTACGCCGTCTACTGGAACAGCACCAACCCCAGGTACGCGGGGCGGCCGCGGGCACGCACCGGGCGGCGGGCGGGGGGGCTCTGCGGGGGGAAGCGGGCGGCGCCCCGGCGCCGGCTGGAGCTACCCCGGCTGCAAGACGGGGTGGAAAACTTTGTGTTCCGGAGGGTCAGGGCTACGGGCGGCGGTGGCGTTTCGCCCCTCTTGGCCCCCGCCGCCCCTCCCCGGCGCTGCACCGGGCCAGCCGCTTCCCTGGGCTCAGCCGCCGCCGGTCCGCGGGCGCCGGGCGGGCGCGCCCCCGGTGCGGCGTGTGCGCCCCGAGCCGTGGGACGAACCGCGCCTGCGGCCAAGCCCGCTCCGGGAGTTCGGGTGGGACGAGGGGGCGCAGGTGGCGGCCCCGCGGTTGTGCCGCGGCGGGTGCCTGTGGCATGCAGGGCGCGGCCCCGAGCCGCACGCCGGCGGCGGGGAGTCGGCCCCGGGCAGGGAGGCGGGGGGCCGCCCTCCCCGGCGGCACGGAGCGGGGCGCCGGGTCCCGGCTTCGCGGCGGCCTCGGGCTGGACCGCTGTCGCAGCGGAGGGGTGGCTTTCCCCCGGCCCGGCCCGCCCGGCGCGGGGCTCTTCCGGGCAGGCTAGAGGTAGCCGTGGGGAAGCGAGGTGGGTACGGCGTCCCGGGCCGGGAGGATGCCGGTGACGCCGGGGACACGACGGCGCGCGGCCGGTGTCGCCGTCGGGGCTGAGCGGTGCGGGTACAGCCTCCCCGCACCCCTCGCGCCGAACCGCGCCGGGAGGTTTCTGACACCGGGCTTTGCCTGCAGTGTACCGAGCCGTCTGCTGGAGAGAGGTTTCCTTTAATTTTTCTGGAGTTTTCCTTCATGCCTAGAAATGTAATTGGAAAATTACAGTTCTGCCCCAAATGGTGTCCATGTGTTTGGGTAAAAAGTCACCTGGGTATTAATTTTTTTGCCTTGTTGAAGTGCATGTGAGCAGACTCACTTTTTTTTGTTTTGTTTTTGTTTTTTTTTTTTTTTAAACCTGTCAAGCTAGTCTAAGTAAATTTGGGGACCTTTTATCTTAGGTTATCTCTTTTTTATGCTGTTTGGTTTGAGATTAGCACATTGATTTTTGTCACAGGTCGTGTTTTTTAGTAGGTCTGTGTTGCCTGCAGAAAACTCCTCTCTACTAGGTATTCCAGAGTGCCTTCAAAATAGGTGATGCAGAAGTTAATGGGCAGAATTTTCAAGTGCCCAGAGTTAGCTAGTCTGTCCAGCACTTCTGATACTGTGCTCCTGGTAACAATGCCTCAGCAATAAATAGTTGGCACCAAAAGCTTGAGACAAAGAGGATTCGTCAAAGTAACAATCATGCTTGGCAACGATCAGCATCTGTAATTTTAAATGCTTATCTAAATTTTCTTCTCTTTGTGTGTGTTAACTTAAAAAAATGCATAGAGCAAATAAGACTAAAAGTTAACATCTCACATCATACGTCCCCAAAAAATCGCTTGGCTCTCAAAACCAGGGTTTTTTCTGTTGTTAGGCAAAATGAAATGTAACTGCTGGAAAAAAAAATAGTATTCTTAAATCCCACTGGGCAGATGGAGGATTGTCAGAAGAAATAGGTTTGACTACATGTGCACGCTGCTGGCATAATGGCTAAAATACTTCAAAAATAATCTTACATTCAAGATTTTTCACTTCTGCTCTCTTGTGTCTGATGAGCTTACACAATAACTGCACAGAGGTAAAGATAGTTGAAGGTACAAGCAACACTTTCCTCGCATACCTACCATCATTACCTTGAATGGATTTGTAAAGATTTTAGTAAGTTTAATTATATTTTATTACCATTAATGGAATGCCTTCTTAGTCCCAACATTATACATCAGCAGACTGCAAGGAAAACTTAGTTTTGTTATTCTTCCAAATACTAGAGGAAGAGTTAATTGTAAGATGTCGCTAAATCTTCCCTTTTAAAAACAAACATTTCTTCTTGTCTTAAAATACTCGCTGTGCTCTCACAATGGGAGTAGCTATTTGGACATGTCATGTTTATCCATGAGTTAAAAATGTGAGAAAGAGTAGGGTGCAGATGTATTTCTCCTTTGTTTTACACAGTGTGCCAGTTTTTGTGTGCTTTCCAAGTTACACGATCATTACAGAAAAGCAGGCAAACACCTGAATGGTAGGTGCAAGAGACCCAATGAAAAGAAAACACTTCTGTTTTGAATTCGTTTTGTCAGAATCTAAGCTGAAGACAAAATTCACTTTTGTTATCAAAATTTTAGAGCAGTTAACAATGTTGCAGGAATAACTTCGCAGTGATTTATCTGCTTCCAGAAACAGACCTGGGAGGTGAGCGGTCTGTTTTTTATACATATAGAAGTAGGTAGTGATGCTTACTTGGTGATAACCATTTCAAATTAGAAGAGAAAATATACTGTCATTCTTTAAACACAAATGCCACCATTGTGCTTTAGCTTAATTCCTTATTGTATTTATTCAGAATTAAGAAACTGCTGTAGAACTAATTAATTCACTTTAAAAATGAAATGTTGATCATTTTGATAGTGATTAAAAGCACTTTAAATTCAGTTTTCATGAAAACTTTGAAGAATTTAATAAGGATTGTTCTTCCCGCAGATATCAATGATGTTTAGGTTTTTAGTATGAATCTTCAGCAATTTATTGAAATGCATAAAGATCTCGTCCTTATTAAAAGACACATTAGTAAACTGATGAGTGGCCCAACTGATAAGTGCTCCTGGTGTGAATAATATTTATTAAATAAGAAGTCCTAAGAGTCTATTAGCAAAATTCATATCACATATCTTGGTTAGTTGCCAAAGTCCTGCTACAACAATTAAAAAATGTTCTGTGATTATAGCTGTTAGTGCGTATGATTAACAAAGTCATGTATTCTTACGGAGCCTAAGTCTATTCTGAGAAATGTTTTAAGTATTCTGGTGCCTTATTTTTGTTATGTATTTAATTATCAACATACATGAAATACCATAAATGCTGTAGTCCAGTTCCAGATGAGAATATGCTAAGTATTAGGATTTGGAACTGTAACTAAGTAAGTTTTTTTAATCCTTTTTTTTGTGTGTGTGGATTGGAAATTAATCCTCAAGTAAGCTTGAAAATGTGTTCTAATATTTTTGTTATTTATGTAGGCTTAGAATTAAGTGTAAATAAATTCTAATTATCACCTTAAACCGCATTAGTCTTTCAGCACTGTTTGCATATGTGTTCTTAAATGGGACAGCAAAATATTGCTGTCAAAGAATATTGTTTTTAATACAACACTTGAAATAGTTTGGGAAGTTTGTTTTGTAATGAAGCATATTAATTTAATCCTGGTTTACTACTGTCCTTTTAATTAGAATTCAGCCAAAATGTCATGTACCTGGGCCAATTTTTGAAGCGGTCTACTTAGTGCTTGCTACTGCTTTTAATCTTGTAAGAATTCGAGCAGAACTACTTGCGATTATTGCTACATTTTTCAGCTTGAACGATTGTGCTTCAAGATTGTGGTTTATATTTAGGTATTTCCCCCACAAGTTGTTTCAGTGGCAGGTTATGTAGCTTCATAAATTGTTACTAGTTGCAAGGTGGTTAAAAATACTTGCATTTCAAGTCTAGTTTCTGATCATATATAGAGGCCAAACCTTGTAGTCACAGGAGAACAAATATTTTTTGTTAGGAGTATTATTGGATTTGACTGTATCTTATACAGGAAAATTGTGTATAAAGTTACATCCACAAGAGAATTACTGTAACAACATGGGATGCTGATACATTTTTCTGTTTGTGTATTTATGTGGATAATAAAATCAAGAAATCAGATGGTAATTGGAGAATTTAGATACTGAAAAATAATTTCAAGTTAAACTGGTTAGTTCCCAAAATTAAGCTGGATACCACAATTTCATCAGTACTGCTAGAGGGTGGTGTTTTTTAAGACAGGTACTCGGGAAGAGCGAATAGAAAAATGAGTGGATGCTTCTGAAAATTCGAAGCATATACCAGAATTTCACAACTTGGATGTCTAAACATAGGTGAATTCTGTAGCTGACGATTTAGGCACTGATTCAGCAAAGGCTCTGACTCCTCTGAAGTGCATACTGACATACAAGTTCTGTTGCAGCTGTGTGGATGGATGGATGTGTACTTAAGTGCCTCCCTGAACCAGCCAAATGCGTGGAGTTAATTTTGAGAAGCTGTGGTTGTGGCTGCTCATGGACACCTGGCACTTCTCAGGAGCATGCTGGCCAGCTGGGTGGATGTCTTGAGTATTCTGCCATCCATTTGTATGTGTTTGCAGATTTCACCATGGCATGTTGGTTGTATATGCTGATGGCACGTGGCTAGTTTTTTGTTTGGTTTGGCTTGTTTGATTTCCATCTAGGAATAGTTCTTCCTGTGTACAGAGATTAGGGAAACCATGCAGAAATGGTTGGAATAGGAATAAGGCAGTTAGGTTAGTCCAGAACACCTTATTAATTCTTATTAAATCTTTTCCAAATTGTAGAATCTGTGCTTTAGTTCTTGGCCATCTTCCCACTGTGGTGTTTCTTTGCATGCTAGTAGTCCTTGGGTCGGTAGGTGGGCAGGTAGATAAGCAAGCATTCAGACATTAGGGATGAAGAGGGGCAAAATCAAGGCATTTGCTTTGATTTTGGTATTCCATATTATTATTATATGTGAAGGAAAGCATAAGAGCTTAAGCGCTTGGGATATGCACACACTTACATGTATATATGTAATTGTTTTGAAACAGCAGAGCTTGTATTTTTGAGAGCATTTTATCCTGCAGCTTGCTCTGAGAGCTGAAGAAATCTGACTGATTTCTTGTAATTAAAAGATCAATACTAGAGCCTTCAATTCTATACACTTACCTTCTGTGCTTTTAATAGCTTCACTAATACCTTGTGTGTCCAAAAGAATATTGGTGCTTATTTTAAAAGTGGGGTTTTGAGACATTCTATGAAAACAATACATAAAGAACAATAGTTTCACTGTCTTCCACCTTTGTATGAAAGGCACCTTGTTAAGTGGTACATGGTCTTCATGAAATGCTTCTTATTAAATCTTTTCCAAATGCACATAGTGAGGACACTTCACGGCATTCTTGCTGTTAGCTCTATATCCTTTTCGAGGGGGACACATAAAGATGAGCCTTCCTTTCTCTCCCCTGTTGCTATGATCCCAGCAATCTACCAGCTTCATGCTGGGCTGAGAAAATGAATGAATGCAATTAGTCCTTCAAGAGTTTTGGATTTTGCATTCATACAGAGAGGTGTATGTAATATATATATACATTCATATGCGAATATGTATGCATTTCAATATAAGTATATGTATACTTATGTATATATACACACATATATGTATGTATGTATCCATGCAGTGAGGTGTGTCATCACAAGGTGATGTGGTATGGAGTAAATCAGGAGTGTTGTGTGAGGGGGGAAACAAAATCTCTGAAAATGAAACTTTTTAATTGATAAACTAGAAAAGCAATAGCTTTACAAACTAATTCCCAGCTCCCGTCTTCCAGCTCAGACTGTTTTAAAATAATTTTTAAAAAATAATTGTAGAATCTGTGCTTTAGTTATTGACCATCTTCCCACTGTGGTGTTTCTTCGCCTGCTAGTAGTCCTTGGGTCAGTAGGTGGGAAGGTAGATAAGCAAGTATTCAGACACACAGTTGTAAAATTAAACCGAAAAGATTACAGGGATATGCTTTGAGAATTCTCTGGGGTTTTTAGAGTACCTTGCTACTGCTTCTTCGTAAACCAGTGTGTCACTGGTTAGAGAACTGCATTGTTGAAGTATTAGACTTTAAGACAAGGCATAAAGAAGGTTGGTCATTTGGATCACCTCAGAGAAGATGCTTTTCTTGGAGGAAACATGAGTAGACAGTAGTTTGTCCATAGCTGTGAGATGTACCTCTCTTGCTTTGACTCACTTGTTTTTCCATTTTTTAAAAATGCGATTGGAAGTATTCTGGAACTGGGATTTTCTTCCAGTAATAACTCTTTGCTCTGATATCCAGTTCTGAGCATTGGGGTTTTTTAAAATGTCTTCAGTCTGATGATTAATCTAATCTTCCAGTGTTTCTGAATGGTGTAATTCACTGTTGAGAATAAAGGGCTCTGTTTTGTTTAAGTTTTCATTGCACTTGTGCTTAGAATTTAGTCAGTCAGCAGCACACCAACGTAATGAAATGGAAATGTTTGGTTTGAAATAAACAGATACGTTATTGAAATTGCTTTCTGGTGGTATTACAGTTATTGTGAGTAAGCCCTACTATAATGTACTTCAGCATAGCTGAATGGAAGAAAAGAATCCTTCACACATTAGAAGTCTTCCTTGCATTTTTGCATTTTTCCTGTTCATTGTAGTGTCTACAAGCTATATTATAGTTGAGCTCACTTAAAATAGTATTATTTTATAGCGTGCAAACATGTATAGATGTCTGCAATCGTCTTTTTTAAGAAACCGAGCATAGATTGTTATATTACAAAACCACAAATTTCCACTCCTACACATTTTTTAAAATAATTTGTGTTAAAATCAAGGATTTGAAAATATAATAAAAAAGGATGCAGTTCCATGAGGATTGAGATTGTATTTCTCTCCTGTAGAATGCCAATTTTTCCAATAAAGGAATACACACACACACACACACACACACACACACACACACACCATATATATATTTATATGTATATTTATTACAGTTTTTTTTTATCTGGGGAAACATCCTTCATATTTTACTGTTGACAGGTTGATGAAAATACATTGTTAGATCCTAGTTTTATGAAAAAAATGAGTTTATTTTTGAGTGCTGCAAAATGTAGAGAAACGGTTAGATGCCTGTGTTCTCTTAACTGGTATGCTAGGCGTTTTAGGGCCATTTCGCTGTTTAAATGCATGACCAGTAAAAATGCTGTCAAAAGAAAAATCAGCTAACAAGAAGATACACAAGAGTCTTATTAATTAGCAAGATCTGCTTAACTTGCTAATACCAATTTATAGCGGATTTTTCAGGTTTGGCAATTTTAACTTGAAGAGCCTTGAAAATTATAATTCTTATTGTTACTTGCATTATAAACTAGTGGAAGGATTTCCCTGTCCATGCCAACACATAGCATGGGAAAAAAAGGATCTTAGACTCTCAAAACCTGTAAGTACAGTATTAGTTAATTTTCACTTAATTTATTTTCTTTTCTGTCATTAAATTTGCATATTAGTCTAAGGAGGAACTGTTCAACAGTAATACCTACAATATTTTTTTTTACTTCAGGTTTATCACTTAGTAACTTTATATTTTTGGTTTGTTTTAATCAGACTACTGAAGAACCATCTTATTTGATAGGCACCATTTTTAGTTTTTGATGGCAGTAATGAAATGGTGCTGGAGTGCAGAGAAGGCATGATTTACTTATGAATCATCTGATGGGGTGAAAAATGGGAGTAGGAGAAATGTTTGCTTTGACTCCGATCACTCTTTGCTAAAATCTTTTTGTTCCATTCTGAAAGATAAGATTTGGCCTCATGACATCTAAAAGTATGCATATTTTGACATAATTTATTTTGTGCCGTAATTAATGTTTTCTGTGTAGCACTAATGTTCTTTGTTTGTTAAATTAATACAATTTTTCTTACCCAAAATTATTTAATTTTTTTGGTTGGGATGGCTGGTTGCAGGCATATTCTCATTGTGTGAGTAGTAGTTGAGCACTGCGGCCTTTCCCTAGTGGGTAGCAATGAAGCACTACCTTTTTGCTTTTGTGGACTTCAAAGTAGTATTTTCCGTATTAATATTACAGTTGAGAGGAACTTCCTTCTTTCTACACAATTCAAATTGCATTATCTTATCAGGCACACAGAAATATATATACATTTTTATTACAATACCAGTACGTTACATAGGATTTTTTATTTTAGTTTTTACTTCACTCTTGGTTTAATTTTGAAAATAAATATGAGTATCTTATTTCAGTCTGTGCCTTTGAAATAGGAGCTGGAGCTGAACATGTTCTAAATTGTTGCAGCTAAACTAAACAAAAAAAAAAGAAAACAACAAATCTCTCAATGTCTAATATTTTGTTGGTTTTGTAGTGCTGTATAAGTAGAGGTGTATTTTTCATGAGGAGACAGAAAAAAAGTAAGTATTTTATATTACTTAATTGGTAGATTTGATGATGATCTTTGTAGCATGTGTCTCAGTCTGCTAGTTCATCAGTGTTGGGTAAGGACTGATAGCAGCTTTAATAATGTTGGGTCCCTTGCAATTGTTAAAAGTCGTTGCCAATAAAATCGCTAATTAATGTTGTTAGTGAGCAGGGAAACCAGCTGCATTGTTTGGTTGTTTTTTTTTTTGTTGTTTGTTTTTTTCTTACTTTAGCTGATGTCTGATCAGATTTTTAAAAAATAGTTATGTATTCAGCCAGGGCATTTGGTGAGCAGAAGTTAACAAAGTAGGAGCTATCAATCCTGCTCTCTTTTGTATTGTTTCCAGAAAAGAAGGAAATAAAGAGAGACTCTGGAATTTAAAAGTATTGACCTCTGACATGCACACACAGCATGGTCATTGCACTGGCACACAAAGTGCCTTAAGCCACCATAATGGCAAACTGCATTTTTGAAGTTACTGATATGAGAGCCAGCTGGATGGGGGATGGACAGCCAACATTGATTCTGCAGCTATTTGCAAGTTACCACTTTAGGGCCAGACAGCTTCACTTTTATATTCCCAAACTTACCACTTAGGAATAATGTTGCTTTGTTCGGTTTAGCCAGGGATTTGTGACTGCTACATAGACTTAGAACCGTTTGGTCCAGAATTGTGTGGTCATTCTTCATAGAGGTCTGCTTCACAAAGTAATTTTATTCATCTGGTGGTGGGGGAGGGATGAGAAACAGTGAAGGGACATTCATGTATAGCATTCTTCAAGAAAAATGTGCATCCATATTAGCTAGTTGCTTTTTTAAAGCTTTTCAAAGATAAAGGCAGAGATTCGGATCATGTAGTTGAAAGCCAATTCTGACCCATGTCTTCAGACTACATGTCACCTTCTGGATAGGGTCTCCACGCATAGTCTGGAAAAGACCAAATATTTTATGTACTGTATGCTCTCCCACTGCTTCCCCCCCCCCCCCCCCCCCTTTTTTTTTTATTTGTTTACAGTTATTGCTCCAATACACTTACACATCTCTTTGCAGTTCTCTTGGGGCTCACTTTATTAAAAATTAGTGATCCATCACTAAGTGGGGTACAGTACAAATACAGTTGCTCCCGCAAGGCAGTTTTTGTGCCAAACCAGAAGAAATAAGAGGGATACAAAAGCAGCCAAAAAGCGTGTCTCCCAGTTGCTAATTAATCAGGCAAAAAAGCACCTCAGCAACTACATCTGAATGTGGGACAGGTTTTTTTTTGATTATACATAGCAACAAATAAAATTATACTATGCCCTCTTAACATACCTTTATTCAGAATAAAAAGTCAACTGTGTACCAGAGTTGGTGAGGTTATGTTAATGGCATTATCAGTGGATAGACCTCTTTCAAAAAAACTCATGTTGCTTTTGAACAAAAAAAATAACTGTTTTGTCTGTTTATTTTTTTCTGTCTGTTTCTAATGTGGTGGTTATTAATAACATCTGTAGGCAACGAGCAAAACTTTAGAAAAGATGCTTTAAAAAATTATCTTCAGTAATCTGGGGTACAAGGTATGGGAGAAAAAGAACCATTGCTGTGAATATCTGGTATCCAAAGCTGCCAATCACTCTTGGCACAGCTCCCATCATGGTTGCTGTGCCCACAATTAAATGCCTGTCATTAGCGTATTTTTCCATAACATTTACAATGGAAAAGGCAAGGGGTCCTTGCAGAGCTATGGCTGTCAAGGGAACAATAAAAACTAATTACACACTCTGCTGTCACCATTGTCAGCTCTGCTTTTGGGGGGAAAGAACATGGGAAGTGTGTGCGCAATAATTATATATATAAAATTATATACATACAATACCCAATTGGGGAAACTCAGTCATAGTGAAGTGACATTTACTTGGAAGTTTATTATTCCTGCTTTCAAAAGATCTTAATTCTAGGGTTTTATTTGTCCCTTCACTTACGCCTAAGTTGCATACACTTTTTCCTTTGCATTTCAGTCACTTTTGCCTTTCTCTCTTTCTTTCTGTCTTGGACACTTTCTGGTGAACTGAGCTTTCCAATAAAATTGCTGAGATCAAAGCCGGTATTTGCCTGCATTTATTAAGTGGGTGCAAATCATCTTATCCTTTGTATGCTTTTGCTTGTGTCCTGCATAGTAAACTGGATTAAAAAAAAGCTGAATGAAAGCAGCTAGTCTGCACGTTCACTTTTTTTTCTGTTTTCAGCCCATGGTGTGCAGGTCATCTTCAGTGAAATCAGGTTAAGATTTTGGAGTACTGCAGTAGCGGCTTTAGTGAAATGTGTGCCAGTTCTATTATCAGTGCACAGATATTTCCAAACGTAAGCATAAGTGCATAATTGCAGCGTGAATTATCTTGACTGCTGTCTTTAAAGACATTGAAAGAGTGAAGTTGTGCCCTCACAACAGTATTTGCTGGTTTTTTTTTTATAGTCTGTAAAATGAGTAGTTTATTTAAGCAACTATTTTAGCCTACTGATTTGAGAAAGAATAGATCCTCAGAATCAGAATTTTTAATATATTTAGATATCTAGAGTTGCAGACAGGAGCCATGTGGGATTTTTGAGGCTGCTTGGTGCCAAACTGTCTTAGATTTTATTTCCTCTTTACACCCATAAAGTCTTAAATATCTTTCAAAAAATGGTTCTTGAAGCCAGTTAAGGAAAGTAGTTTAAATAAATAACCTAGTTGTTAAAAGTTGCTGAAGTCAGTAGGAGCTGATGGGTACTAGTGAGGAATGGAAGTCATCTTTATTATATGTATGCCTCGGTAGATACTACAGGATCTAATGTTGGTCTTTTTTTCTTTCTTTTTTTTTTTTTTTTTTAAGGCACCAGCTTTTGATGCTTTTTTCTTGGTATTTTTGGCAGTGTTCAGATCCAACTCTATTGAAGTAAAAAGATTCTCCCACTGCTTTGGATGGGGATTTATTTAGGTGCTATATTATGATTTTATGGTGTAGTTCATTAGAAAGGGTTTCTGTAATCAGGTTTGTCAGTTTTTGTGCGAGGCCACCCAATCTGTGTGAATTAAATTTAGTGAGAGGGCACAGCAGCACAGGACTGTATATTCTTTTGGGTATATTTCTGCTTGGGTCTGAGTTCTAGACTGAGGTGTTTTTAACATTTTTGCAGAGTTGAGACCTCCACCTTTGGGGGGGCTGGATGGGGTAAAAGTGAACCTGTTAGAATGGGTAGTTGCTTTGCTCTCAGCAGTTTCATAAAGTGGAACTGGCTTACCATATGGGATTGGCAGATAAGCATTAGTGAGACTCTGAGGTGTTGGATGCCTTATACAGTGGAGAACCATCTGGCATGTGCCAGAAAAAAATTACAAATTTAAGATCATGAAGGTAAAATTAATCAGATACAGTAGTACACCACTGGGATACAGTTTTATATATTTTCCAAAGCACTATATACAATATAGTGCTCTCTTCTAGATAAGATTATACTTATAGACTAGATGGATCTTGTGAATGGCCAAGTAGGATAGAATTGTTTCCTTACTGAAATAATTAAAACACTGTATTCGGGAACAAACTCTCAGTTTTCTAGAAAATATAACATTAGTCTTCTACAAAACAGAAGTCCGTGTTTTGCTGCAGAATGCTACTTGTCGTTTCATATGTAAAATATAATATATAAACCATGTAATTTTTCATCTGTTTATCAAAATGGTGAGCAAGGGTCTCTTGTCATGTGGTGTGTCACTGTGTTTTGAGGCTGCTGGGAGAATGAGAAAGCAATTTTTATTGACGCTATTTCATTTAATGGAGTACCAAGTATTACATTTTTCTTCATTTCCACTGGACTTTCTGATGTCTCATGGCTATGAGATACGACGTAATGAGAGGAAGACACTTCTTTCAGGAAATATGGCACATGTTTAGTTTGAGGGGACACATGTTGATGAAATAAACTTATTTTTCTTAAAATCAAGTCTTGCAAAAAATGAAGTTCTAATTCTTGAACTGTATCCGTCATCCCAATGCATACATGTGAAATTTGGTCATGTTTTGTAGTCACTGTGTTGGTAGATGCAGTTGGAAGACATTGGGCCTGGTTTAATGTTACTTGTGTGTTGTATTCGTAGTGAGTTGCCTGCAAGGTTCCCAGAAATATTTGAAAATTTTCTGTAAAGTTGGTTTTTTAAATGTATTTCAAAAATGTCCTTTTTTGTTTAACAATTTTTATGTGAATGTTTAATAGATTTTTATGTTGAGTTCACAAATGTTGTAAAGGAATGCATAATACACAGCTTTATTGAAGAACTTATGTCTTAAACAGTCCTCAAAATACCTTTACAAAAATATAGTAGGAACACTTCCTGCAGAGAACATGATAATTTTAGAACATGCTTAATAGCATAATCCTCACTTAAAAACATGAAACATATATAACTCTCTCAAGTTGTATTGTAGATAGGAATTTCACTAGCCGAAGTTCTGTACATTTGTCGAGGGTTTTGAGAGTATAAAGAAATTCTTCATTAAAATAAAAACAAAATAAAAAGAGTGTAATTATTTGCAGTATCTTTAATCAAGGTGGTATGAAATTTCTCATTAAGGTTAAGATTCACATTATCATAACAAGTGACAGTGTGGGTGAAGAAGGAAAATTAATTAGAGAGGTAGATTGTACCTGTTTCTCATTATATCATGGCTATTCACTGCATTCAAATTCCAAGCAAACCCTTTCTCTATATCTCGATTATATAAAACTTACTTGTGAAGAACAATTTATGAAGAGAATCTTCTTATTCACTGTTTCTAGTCCAAAGCACAATAGTTAGCTTTTAAAAAAAATTTTTTAGTGATTTACAGCATCACTTTAATATTACTTTTTCAGACCCTGTCTCCAACTGAACTACATTTTATAGCTTACTGTAAAACGAAATCTCCATTTTCCATTTTTCATACTAGCTGTCTTGATTTAGTGCTGATATAATGGCTTTCTTCAGAACAAAGCATTTGGAAGAGTTTCCTAAGCGCTTTGTTTTAGGTGTAGAGTTTGGAGCTAATATATTATTACTGATGAAAGCAATTCTGCCTTTGTAACTTCTCTGAGTAAATCAGACTCAGTTGCAGTGCCCAATTAGGATTTCTGCACTGTTTTTTCTTTATATACAACAGGAATGATTGCATCTTTTTTGTGTTTGTGTGATTATTTTCTTCATAGAACTAGTACAGTGGGTGCCTACAACACTTAGGTTTTGGATAGAATTAGGATCCAAGTATGTTTAAACCAATCTTCTTGAACTATCTGTTTTCTTTCATACTCAGCCTTACGTTTAAGACAAAATGTCCTCTGCTTTCCACACTGTAAAGAAAATGTCAGAAACAAAGCAAGTCTTTGTAGTGTCGTAGTCCCAGAAGTATGGTGATGTACCCAGGTGACAAAGTTCTGTTGTTTTCATTTAAATGTTGTAGAGAACAGTACTGTTACCTGTGATTCCTGTTAGGGGTAGTATTCTTAATAGTTTTGGTCTGAGAAACATTCCCACCTTTGAGAAGGAAAAAATAAATCTTTTATTTTTTAAGATAAATTCATAGGTTTTGTAACCTTTCCTGCACACTCTACTTATTGTGGACCACATCACTGCAGTAATGGTCTTATTTAATATATCAGAAGTAAGAATAGTGTTTACACAAAGACAGCTTTTATTTGAGAAATATCTGGTTAATACAGAATATCCAAATATAAGATACAATGGAATTACTAATTAGCTTTTCCTGCAGTATTCCGTAGTAAGTGATCAGGAATAGACTGTAAGTATTATTCTGCAGTATTTTTCTAATGAACAGAGGGTAAAAGAAACATTGTGTTAACATACTCTGACCAGATGCCATGCTGTATTTGCATGGAATTCCCATTGGGCTTACTGCATCATTGGGGATGTGGTGTGGGGTTTTTTAAGTTGTAGTAATAGAGGAGAAGGAAGTAAGTATCAACTGTTGAGGCGACTGTACTTCATTGTGCCGAATTCTTTTATTAGTCTCCAAATTTCAAAAACATTATTAGTAATACTAAGTTATTTAAAAAAAATAGAACACAATTAAATCTCTCTAAAAAAATTTACAGTGTGTTTTCATTTACCACTTCTGCAAAGGGTATTTTACTTTTTATTTTGGTTGTTGTTTACTGAAAGTTTTTTTTACTTGAAACCTTTGGTTCCATCTTAGCTAATGTTTCAATCATGGTTTTATATATTTTTGATATATATTTTATATATATTAAGTATATAATTGTATATATATTAAAGCTTATTTATCTGTATATTGCTTAAAATTTTCACCCTGCATATGGAAAAGTATGGAGAAAGTAATAGAAAAGATGAGTGAGAGAAATTTGTTACAGACTGACTTTGGTATAAAGGAGCCTGTACTTTGTTCTTTAGGGCTGGGAAGCCATTGAAACTTTATTCTTTGGAACTCTGTTTTGGAAACAAGCATTTGTCAGTTACTCAGGAGTCTGACCTCTGTTGAAGATGTGTTTATGTCTTCCTTTAATTGTACTTTTCCTTTCTACCTAGCTTTTGGTGCTTAAAAATTTTACTGCATTCTCTTAAAGTGAGAGGAGTGGTATTGGGAATCCCATCTGATGTTATCAAATCTTAAAAATCAAACAAATGCCATGACGATAATGTAACATTCTGAAAGCAACTCAAACAATCAGAACTCCATGCATCTGGAAACTGAACATGCAAGGTGGAGAGGTGCATCTGTTCTGCTGCTGCATGCCCTTTAACCCCAAGTGCTGACATAAAATGTGTTTTTCAGAAGATCCTGACACATCTGAAGCTAAAGCTGTAATTTTTCCTGTTTTAACTGTGGTTTGTCAGACTGACTCAGAACTTTCAGTGGAGTCTAACGTGGGAAAGCGTGTTCAGACAAGACTCCAACCCTCTAAATGAAAGATCATGTAGCTGCCTTTTTGTTTGGATGGGTAAATGATGATTGTCGATCCAGTTGTATTTCAGTGTCAGAAAAACATGATTTTGGGAGGTTAGGTTTTTTTATTTTTTTTTTTTATTATTTTGATGGTTATGGGGAGTGAGGAAGAAGCTGAAGAAGAAGCAGGGGGGAGATTCTGCAACTGACAACATCAGTTTTCTGCCAGGATGCTTCTTTTGGTTTTGTTCGTTGTGCTGCAGTTCTTCAAGTTTCTGGAAGTAGATGAATACTTCTACAAAGCATGATTGCAATGCAAAAAAAAAAATCCTGAGATATTAGTTAGAAAAATGTTTATTTAATGACCTTTAATTGTACTGTTATTACATGTGAAGTCATCCTTTTTGGGGGCAAGTAATTATATCTCACATGTGACTTAGGTCTTTAATGTGAAAAATGTAATTTCCTAACCCTTTTTCTATCTTTGGTCTCTTGATAAATTGAAGTTGTGTTCTTCGCTTACATTGGTAAAGATCAGAAGGTTGTATCTGTGCAAAAAGGTGCATTGCTATAATCTGTGGTCACGCTATAATCTGTGGTTATGCTGTGACCCAGGTGTTGCAAAGAGAATGAGAGCTTTAGGTTGTTGATGAGGTGGGTTTCTTTGCATACCTCATTTACTTGGGTCACTTTAAATAGATTTGCATATAGTAGCTGTCTGATCTGTGATTTTCAAACTTTGCTAATCATTTCAGGGGAAAAATACTTTCCTAATTATACATGGCTGATTACTCTTCAAATGTAAATTGTGGCATTGTTCAGTGTCCTCCATACCTTTCCTGTAACACTTTTTTTTGTTGTTGTTGTTGTGTCACCATGAGTATTTCCAAGAAAAAGTATTTTTGTTTGTAATCTGTTTATCTCCTTATTTTTACATTGTTAGAATAAAATCATGTAAGATGTCAGGGTTCCTGACTGGTATGTTCTGCTTGGAAGGAGCCATGAAACAGTGGCTTCCAACTGCAGTAAATATTGACTGAGTCCCTGAGCTGAGCCTTGCTCAAAGCTTGCTCTGAAGACATGGAAGGCATCTATTGTTCCTTGTCAGTCAGCACTCCATAGCCAAGGCTAAAGTATGCATGTGTTAGGAGAGGAAGAAAGGCAGTGCGGGAAATTAAGCAGTGAACACAGCCAAAGGTGCAACTGCTCAGCACAGGGGAAAGGGAAGCGTCCAACAAAAAAGAGGCAAGGACTTGCTGCAGGTTGCATAAAGCTTTGGAGAAGTGGTGTGTCCAATACCATCCACCCTCTTTCTGCGTGAAGTGCTAGATGAACGTAGCCTTAGCATCACTTAGGTAGCATGGGCAGGGGGGGATACTAGCTTTTTCCTTCAGGGGATAGTTCCTGCCAGAAATTCTGTAATCCTTTGTGAACAGCTAGGCAGTGAAGGTGGGTTCTTGGACAGCTCTCTATCCCCCTCCGTATTTGAGGGTCTGATCAGAGCAACTATGGATGAAGTTGCTGTGCAGAAAGCAGGCAAGATGCAGAGGGTGTAGTTTAATTAGGCTACCACTTTTTATTAATTCATTTGGGAACATAGCTTGGCAATAAAACACAGACTGCAGATTGTTGTGCTTTCCTTGGCCAGTCCAACCTGATTGGAGAAGCTTCTGTCAGCCAGTGCTGAATGGGTGATGGACCCTTGCTCTGAGGCAGGATGGGGAGCTGTCCCATCTATTCATACCTTCCTGTCCCCTTTCTGTTTTTCTTAGGAGTGTTTTTTCCTAAGTTCCTTTCAAATTCTTATTTGCCAGGGTATTTAACTTCTATTTAGGATAAGTACTTGTGTTGGCTGCGTGGGTAATACAGCCTACTATGTTATATTAACCTGAACCAAATCTCTATATGCATATAGATCCCTGACTTGCTGTGATGAAAGTGAAATTCTTCTCACCAGGCTTTCTAGCTCCCTCCCTCCCTTTCAGCCCGAGAAAAGCTTTCAAAGAAAAATATGATTAGCATTGTACCTGCTGCAGTCTTAAAAAAAGTAAAAATCTTCCCTGCTGATTAATTTTTGCTTCTAGATAGGTGCTCCTTGAATGTGATGAGAAAGATGTATCTTCCACATTTCACAATGGCCAGCTGTCCTGCTACCTTCCTATTTTGTATTAGTTATGTTCTCCATTCCCTCCTGTCCTTCAGTCTAGGTGATGTAAGGAAACTTCAAAGGACCCATGACCTCCTTTTCTTCCTACTAGCAAGACAAAGCCTTGCCCTCTGTGTTTAAGATCACAGAAATGACAGCATATCTATCTCATTATTGTAAAGCATATTGGGATATTTTGAATATGAAAGGAGCTGTATAAAAGCAAATTCTGTTTACTCTCCTCAGATGGGAATAGGATTGTCTTGTTACTGCAGTGGTCCTTTATCTAAGAAGAAGTGCTTGACATACTGCTAATAACAACGAGTTTGCTCTGCACTTTTCTTGCACTCTCCAGCAGCACTATAGCAGAATGAAACCCAGTCTTCAAGGTTGGGGCAGGAGAAGTTGAAACAAGGATGGGAATTGCCTGAAATATGAATATGCTGTTGATAAGAAACTTCAAGCACAGTGCCTTAAATCTAGTAAATGCATTGTTTTTCAGGCTTCTAGAGAGTGGTACTATTTCAAAGCTGAAAAAAAACCCCTTTTGATAAGTAGGTAACACATTATTATAGATCGCTGTGGAGTGATATGAATTAATTTTATTTAACAAGGGTTTTTATTTCACTAGAGATCACCCAATTTGTTGTGTAGAATACTTAAGAATATAAAATCTGTTAGGTTAAGTAGATTGCTCCCACCCCAACATTTTTTTCCTTTTTTTTTTCTCTAATGAGAATACTCTATGTAAATTGAGTATCCTGATTGCCAGATCCTGTTTAAGTTTGTTTATCTGTTCTGAAGACAAATGCATAGTTGAGGCACTTGTAGTTGTGATGCAGAAGAGGAAGGTTTATGATTATTTTTTTCTGCAGTGAATCTGTTTTCCTTTGAACTAGTATTTTAAACACATAACAGACTTAAATCTTGTTAGTTTTCCAGTTTTAACCATTACTTATGTTTTTCTCTGTCTTGGAGTTTAAACCAACACCTGGAAAATATATTTTATTGAAAACCACTGCATCACAAACACCAACTTTAAAAAGTTAAACATCATTAGAAAGAATTTTTGTATATGCCTTGAATGCAAAGTGACTTTCAATAAAACCCGCATAAGGAAACAAGTAGCCAGACTCTTGTCTAGGCCAGTTTTCTTTTCTTTTTTAATATCCTTCTCATTTGTGTGTATGCCTCCCTTCCTCCTTCCTCACCTAACACAACAATTTTCATATTATGCTTGATGTTTTACAGACAGGAAAATTCTAAGTTACTGTTTCTGCAACAATTGGAATGCTGCTCTGTTACATGAGCAGCCGTAAGATTTTTATTTTAACGTTAAAGTATGTGTATATGAGATAGCGTAAAATGCCTGCATTTTGGAAGGGTTTATTGCTCAGACTGGAAGACAACATATTGTACAAATTATCCCTCTTCTACTTTTAGAATTTAGTGTAGAGTTCTTTCTTTGTACCTGCAAATCCACTTTTCTAAATTACACTTACGTGTGAATTGACTGGCTTTTGTTAAGAAGGAATGACTAATCAAAATTGTAATGTATTTATGTGCTCTCTTTCCTCAGTCTCATGCTAAAAAAAACCCAAAATTGTGTTTCTTCAATACCGTAGCTGATACTTCAACTGCAATCATGAGTTTTTTAGAAAGCTTGTAAGTCTTAGTAGAAATATGGTCTTACTTTTTTTCTGTCTCTGTAGTGCTACGTTTGCCTGACAGTTCCATAATGCAGCTTTATTCAGTACGTTAGCATTCTAACCAGCTGTTTTCCCATTTTAGCAGAAGTCAGTTTGAAAAACAGGTAGTTGTTGGTAGTTACCACTGTGCACTGAGTTGCATCTGTTTTTTTCAAACTTTTTTGATTCTCTTACTCTGTAAACGTTTATCTGAATTTCAAATTATTACAATAACTGTACTGTATTAATGCAAAATGCTCTCCTTTGTATGTAGTCATGCCTGCTGTTTCTCTTAGAAGTTCTACAATTATCTTTCCTGTTTTATAATAAAGAAATTTTATGATGGACAGTCATTATCACAAAATTGAATGGGTTTATTACAATATTTTTATTTTATTGTTTTAAATCTAATTCTACCAGGTTTTTCTTAAAAGTCCTTAAAGTATTAAAATGTTGTAAGGGTTGGGAGGAGTTGAATTTCTGCAGCACTCTTCTTGAGAAGAGTTTTATTTTACAGTAGGAGTCTGCAGAGTGGAACAAAATCATTCAAAGACCTGTTAGCTATGTCTCTATGAAAACTGAAGCAACGGGTTTGGGAGGAGGTGGCAACATGGAGTTACATTGCTTAGTGCACTGCTAACCATTTACACCCTTCCTATTGAAAAAGAACCACTAAGAACAAAGGGAAGAAAAACCCTTATCAACCATGCAGGTACTGATTTTTAGTTCAGCTTCACCATAATCAGTTTCCTAGCTTGATTGGTACAGCTCATATCCTATGGCAGTGTGGCCTTTTGATGAATTATTTGAAATCACAAAACATGATTAAGAGCTGTTCTAGAGCGTGGGGTTTGTGCCCAGGCAATCTGTTGCTTTAGGTAGATTAATCAGGGATATACACAACCTCTTAACTGATCACAGTTCATGTGTCTGCCTCTGTGTTTCAGATTCAGAAAGGAGCTGAATTTTATGTGCTTCTGTATTTGTCTATTAACCAGATTCTGCATTGGCTTGTTCATTTGTGACTAACGAAAATGTAAAATTGAGGTTTAGCAGAACTAAACTTAACTTGGCTTGGTGAGTCAGAAACAATAGCAAACAATGGTACCGTGATTGGGTAACATAATGTTATTTCTTGACAGTTGCTATATTTTAATTATAATGAGAGGGTAATTTAGGACGTGAAATTCAGGAAAGTATACACATGTATATTTTTATTATGATACCTTTTAATTTTGGGGGGGAGGGATTACTGGAATTGCTGCTTTTGCCCACACTGAGGTTATGTGTATATAACTGCTATATATATTTCATATTTATTTAAAAAAAAAAAGTTGTGACTTACACCTATGAAATAAAAGCAGTTTTTACCAAGCTGTTATGTCTAAGCCAATTTCCTTCTGTGTTTCTGTAGCCTTCACATTAGTGTGTATGCCTTGCTTCGTTATTTCTCATCTAATATAACAGTTTTAATATTATGATTGGTGTTTTACAGCCAGCAAATTTCAGGATATATCAATGCAAGTTTTTTTTGAAGCATTAAAATTTGCTTCTTTATATTATGGGGTCCACAACATGCATGGGCATTTTCTTTTGTGTAATTACCTGTCCTATTGCAAGGTATTGGAATGGCTGTACTAAAAAAGGCATAACAAAGTATGAACCCAATGGGTTCCTGAAGGTCTCTGTTGTAGTTTATAGTCTCTTATCTGAACTAAAAGTTCAAAACAACATAGTTTTATATCATTTTTGTAAACACAATATGAAAATACTTATTCAGTCTCTGAGGATGTTAAATACAATTCCAGATCATCCTTAAAAAGCAGATGCCTGGAGAGGATACTCAGTGGTTTGACACAAGGATTTTTGCTAAAACCTGCAGTAACTGCCTCGTGGAATATCAAAATTGGTGCATGTTTTACAATATTCATGATATCTGGTCTAGCACTCTGCCTTAATGGAGATTAAAGAAAATGATACAGACTTACATATGTACATTTATGCATGAGAATTACTCTTATTAGTCAAGTTTTTGAAAAAATGTCCTGAAATTCTGGTCTAATATCTGTAAAAATACTTCAAACATGTCATGTAAGTGCCTGTCTGATCAAGTACCTTTCTAAAGTACAAGGACATTGTAGTGTTTTAGAAAAGTGTGAAACTGTGGAGGGCTGGTTTTATTTGTATTAAGGTATTCTGTTGTTTGTGCTTACAATAGTTTAAAGAAATGTATAACACGCTTTGTCATGAATAGTCAGTAAACGGAAGTGATCTGATTTTTCTGTCTGCTCTTTTACTTTAGCAGTCAACCTCTGTCATACTGGGAAAAAAAATTTATTTCCAAAAATGGATTTTGCAAATACAATACCTCAAAATACAAAATCTGTAATTTCCAGCTAGAGAACAGATGTGTCATTTTATCCTTAGGGCCTTACATGATGAATTACTTAATTCATAGTATACAAAAAAAATACCTTGAATGGCTTTCAATTTTATTAATGCAGAATTTCTGGCCTCTAGAATATTTTTTAAAACTGCATTTAAGTTATAGCAGTTTCTGAAGATATGCAAATTGCACATTCAGCTTTAGTTTGGAGTACATTTTTGTACTAAAATATAGCAATTGACCAGCTCATATTCTTCATTTTCCACAGCCTCCATTTTCCAGATAATGGAAATTATCTGGAAATATTCCAGTTCAATAATGCCTTTTCAACAGCTTGTCTAAATAATTGCTGAAATGAGAGAAAGCTTTCACTTACTTGGTGAATTGTAAAACACACATAAAAATCCCTGCACTTTGGAAGGGTTAAAGCTTTTCATGAAGGTTAATAGAAAATAAAGAAGTGTAGCAATGTAGTGTTTGTTTGAAGAATTTGAGCCAAGGTGTCTATTTATCTCTAATGGAGGATGACAATGACGGTTTTAAAAAGTCATCCCACTTATTGTCTCCCAACACAAAAACCTTCCGCCTGCATCTTTCAACTTGCTTCAACACTTCTGAAGAAGCAATGGGCAAACTGCTGAATTTTTATTAATCAGCTTAACCTAATGAGATGGAAAGACCTTTTCAGAATTACAGGGGGAAAGATATGCACATACAGAGAAAACTGTTTCTGAATGCTTTCACATCTAGAAATTTTCTTCGTACCAGCTGGGAGAAGACAGACCTCAGTTCTGCTTCTGGCTCCCTCACCTGCCTTCCTCATTTTGCTTTCCTACCTAATTTTAGATCTTCTGCAAGCATATGTTCATGAGGTGTTCCACAGCTTCCCCACTCCTTCAGGAACAAGTAAAAGGAAGACTTAATGCAGTTTGGGGTGGGGATGCCTTTGGAAACTGAGGCAAGCAAGCCTAAGCTGTAAAATGCAACTCTTCTGATGGGAGCTCTCTTCTAAATTCTTCTTTCCCCTTCCTCTGTCCCTCCCCCCAGCTCCCTCTCCTTTTCTCTCTCTTGTCAAGCCCACTTCATAAACGGTAGCAGCTGGAGATCTTTTTAGTGGTATTCAGGGATTACTGCCCTTCAGGATTTTAATAAGCCCCACTGCCTGAAATGCCTGTGAGGGTGCTCTCTGAGACAATTACCATTCAGGGCTGGGATTGAGGGCCCTTCATGGCCCAGATGGCCAAGGCACTGTGCAGAGACAGATAGCATTCCCCAAACAACAGATCCCTGGAGCAAAGAGAGAGTGTTGGTTTTTGGCTTTTTTTGTTGTTGCTGTTGCGGGTTCGGATGAGGAGTGGGGAGAGGGAGAAAAGGAAGCGAATAAGGAGGTTCTATCACTTTGCAGCTAATCAAAGCTAAGTTTGCTCATCCTCTTATACATAACTGGATTTAAACTGTGACCTCTTAAGAACTGCAATTTGAGGTTACATATCCCTATTCACTGTAAGGCAGCTGTTCTTTGTAATTTAAAAACACAATACCCCTGATTATGAGGAGTATTTCTTGGCTGCCCCCACAGGAAGAAATAAACTGCAAAGGGCTAGGAGATCTCTTCTTACTTTTGTACTGGGAACAGAGGACAAAAATCACAGGCAGAACTAATTGGTATCTGTGGATGTCTGGAACGGTCTGCGAAATACAGCTGATTAACAGAGGGGTAAATGTTTAGCCAGAAGGAGTTGCTCATTTAGGTTTGCTTTTACCTGCAGTATGTCATGGCTTCTAGACGAAGCACATGGAAATGAAGTGGTGGACTTTTCCTTGGATGAAATTTTAACCACTGAATTAAAGGAAGTGCAGTGTTTAGGACAGAAAGTTTGGAGTTTATTTTGCAAGGAACACTCCTTAGTGACTTAAGTGCTTGCAAAGCTACTTTAAGTACAGCCAGAGCTTTTTGGTCTTGCAGTCCTGTGCAAAAAGTGGAAAATGTGGCTTATTAGCTGAACAGCTGTTCTGTGTCTGGATGGACAGACATTAATTTTTTAATCCTTGGACCCCCTGATGTCAGAAAAACCAATTTGTGCCTCTTCACATTAAAGTTAATATTTGTGATACAGAGCTCGGTTGCTGCCCATTTGCTTTTGACTTCTACAATGAATACTTCATTCTTTTAAATCATATTTAATAAGAAAATGAAATGCATCATGTCATAAAAGAGAGAAATTGCCTTAAATAAAAAGCATGCGGCTGGACTGTCTTATGGCTGAATAGTTTGGATGAATGGGACTAATTCTTTAGATATTGATCTTGAGGTTTCTTCTCTCATACCCCGGTAAGCTGAAGCAAGTTGATTTGTGGAATGGCTGAAACTCCAATTTCAAACTTCAGAAAGAGTATTTGATTGCGCTCCAAGAAAAATAATGGATATGAATTGGTGGTAGCATTTGGTATGCTGATAGTATATATGTAAACAGCTCTGCTTCATAAATGGTTGATTTCAAAGAATTACACTGAATTGAAGTAGGATGATAATTTCTTACTCTAGAACATGTGGTGGTGACCAGGGCACAGACATAGGTTCTGCTGTTTGTTTTAACACTACTGAACTCTTTTGCTTTCCTCCGAATAGTCAGACTTCCCAAGTAGAGCAGCAGTGTTGAGAGATATCTCTGTGATTAAGAAATAACTTGTATCAGAAGTAGTAGTACAGGAAGCCAGTTCACCTGATGATGATGTTTCATTAGCTCCTTTCAAACTTCTAAGCGTGATTGCTTGGATATACTCTCATTATGGAGCTGAGTATCAGTCTGTTTCTCACTTGCAGTCACATCAGACCCTTTTTTCCTCTGCACTTAAGTGTTACTAGGATTACAAAATTAAAAAGAATAAAACATTCATAAATCAGGGAGGACTTGATTTTAGTAATGGGTGCAGGTTGCTGAACATGTTAACAACTCTGGTATCAATGGCCAAGTGAGCCAGAGAGTGCAACGCTTGCAGCAGTTTTTTTAAGTGTTACAGGTATTGAAGCAAACTGCTTGCCATACTTTGATGAGTAGACTCGTCGAAATAATTGGGAAGCTCACTAAAGTGGATAAGGTGAGTAAAATGTCTGCAGTTTTAAGAAATAATACTGTTTTATTTATTATCTTGAATTCTCAAATGCAATTTGCATGAGAGACAGCATTATAAATTAGAACAATTTATTTAACATTGCCGTTTGAGTCATCTATTCAGTTTGAATTGGTAAGACTGGGAAACTTCAGCTAGAGATAACTTGTGTATATATTAAACCGTGCTTCAAAAAGTGGTATATGGTCTGACACTTTTGAGAATATCCCGCATATGTACTGCTGCATTTCAGTTGTAGGTTGTGGGATGTGAGTTTCATGGTAGAACATACAGGCTTTTATTTTGGTAATAGATAACGTGTAATGTTACATATAATAGCAGCTGTGTTCTTCAGGGACATCAGTGTGATTCACTGATTACCCTAGAATTCAATGAATATAAGATGGGACTAACAGTGTCATGACACATCAGGCTAAAACTTTAGCTAGGATGTACAGAACTATTTAGAATAATGGTACAGTGCTTCTGTGTGTCAATGTAATGTTTAACTTGCTTTATGGAGTCTTTTTTTTGTTTTTATATATCATTTTGGATCATTTCAAGGTATTTCCAGTTTCTGGCGTGTGATTTGTTTTGGGAATGGTGTATTTTCAGAAGGACTTCTTGTCTGTAAGTTAGTGCCACGTGCATCCCCTCACCTCTGGGCATTGCTATTGCAATGTCCAAATATTGATCAAAATAAGTATTTAAGCTCCTGTATGGTATTTCCTGTATAAGACACATGATTCCTCAGACCATGTTCAACATCTAGGTTTTTTCTCAGTGTTCAAGGTTTTGCCAAATTTTTTTTGGTCTCTATTTTTCCCCAGTACTAGGATGGGTCTAAGTTTTAATATGATTCAGAGATTAATTTCTCACTTACTGTCTTCTGTCAGTTAATTCTTTGTTAATAGCAAAGAATGCTAGAGATACATGCAAAGACAGGACTTGAAAAACGGATGCCACCTTTAAAGGCCTATTTGTAACATATAAAAGCATATACTGCTGGAATATTTTTATTCCTTTCCTTCATCTTCCAGCGTGACATGTCTGATTTTAGCCTTTTCACATTTTTTTATTTTAGTGTCAGCAGACAGTGTATGTGTGGTAATTTACCTGACAGTGTCTACTGCTACCAGGTCTAGAAGCCTGATGGAGTTATGGAACAGCATTATAGTGCTTGTCATTCTAAATGTCATGGGCATTTAGCTAAGGGCTCCTACAGCCTAAGTGGATTCTCCAGTTTTTGTTTTAAGAAAGGTATAACCCTTAATTAGTATTTATGCATTTTTTCCTAGTTAATAATACATGCCATGAAATAATTATTGGACCTTAGAATCATAAAGGCAGGTGTGTAAAAAATTGTTTTCCTTTAATTTATTAACAATTTTGACTGTCCTCTATGTTCTGTATTCCTGAGTAGTTGCAGAAATCACTGTGGAAATACTTCTTATAAGCCTAGATCAGCTGGATAAAATAAAAACAGTCAAAAGGTGGTTGATGGGCCATTACCATAATCTGTAGGTACTATTTATAAACTTAACCAGCAATTTTCAGTCTCCTTCTAGTGGAATTAATAGTTTAACATGAAAATGTAATTTATTTTATTAACATGTATTTCCTTCAACTATTTTTCTGTTAAATACAGAATCACATTCTGTACGTGATAAAAAGCAGTTTCATTTCAGAACTTCTGAAATTTTGGACTTCTATCTCATGTCTTCAATGAAGTGTGTGTTTTCAGATTTCTGTTAACAGAGAAGGGTGTTGCTATCTAAATGCCTCCATGAGAATATCCAGACCACACTGTTCAAAGTGCTGTCCCACAGCACAGTCTGAGACACTGTAAATGGCCAATATTTTTAGGTGTCCTTTAGTGAAATGAGGTGATAGTGTTAGTCTTCATGTGTGGGAAAGTTAAGGCAATCCTAAAAATATAGTGAAATTTAGCAGTTAATAGGGATCCTTTTCAAAGCTTTTTTTTTGATATAGTTTCCCATTTGTATGTTAGGGTGGATTTATTAAATTAGCAGTGTTTTTTTCCATTTTATGAATTAAACCCATATTCTCATGGGTGAAAAAACATGAGGGAAACAATTTTTAATGACATGTAAAAAGCTGGGGGGCAAAATGTTTCAAAGAATTCATCAGAGTAAAAGTACTCTGGTAATCAGTTGGGCTCTTGATATTGGGTCTGGTTTTATGCATTGGTGAACAAAAGGCACTTAATTGGTGTTTATTCACTCCAAGTGTCCTAAACAGTAAACAGGAATGAAAGTGTTCAGAAGTGTGTGCACATCATTTCCTCACAACTTGCCATGACTCTCTGGTGCTTCTGGTTTTGTCAGATTATTAGTCTGTGAAGGAAGAGATAAAGCATTTCCTTGTATTGAATTTGAGCACGCTCTGTGCTTTGGGCTGAATGAAATATTAAAGGCTGTGTGCGATATCACAGATGAGTAGGGCAGGCAAACTTTCGCACGCACATGGAAGGGGGAGGGACAGGACTGAGGCAGAGGTATCCATAGATTCCCAGATTTAGGAGATTGGTTCATGGTTGCTGGTAGTTCCCTGCAACATGCAAGAATGTTTCACCCACATTGTTTTGAATAATACTTTTAATTGTATTTGTAAGCATTCAGGACCATATGTACTTGGTTGTTAATCCTTCCGTTGACTGTGGCTACTTGAACTATTTCATAAACACAGTAAACATCACTAATTGTAATGAACTCTTCTAATCTAGCATTTCTGAAACTGTGGAACCTGCAAGACGTGCTCCTGCAAATGAGAGGGTGTGGATGTACTGCTCTCGTTTTCATCAATGAGAGATTAATTACAGTTGAGAAGAAAACTAGTAAATGATAGAGTCCACTTGGGAAAGGAAAATACTTTGTGATCCTGTGGGGTGGTTAAAACGTAAAGGGTTGAGCATATTATCCATCTTTTTTTCTCATTTTTTATAAGTATGTGTGTTTGGTATACATGCTTACATAGTGGTGTACTGTCATTATAGTGAGATGGTCAGAGAAGAATTTCTATAGTGTTCAATCATGTTCTTAATACTGTATAGTACTACATGAATGGTAATTGTCCTATGGAGAGATGTTCATGGCTCCTTCTTGATTAAAATTACCTTACCTGTTGGCTCACTGCTGAGACCTTTCATCCCATGGATGGCTGGGGTTTACAAGTTTGGCCTTACCTGTCAGCCTGCCTGTGTGGAACCAGCTGAAATGTATCTATGTTACTTAATGAGAAACTTTGTCTTCAGTGTAAGGAAGTCTTCCACTGTGAGGCTGTCAGCTACCTAATCTTAAAATCCATGATAATTACTGTGTCTATAATATGCCCCTCATTATGGCATATAAAATACTTGGCTGCAGAGAACTGCTGTGTGAAGATTGTGCGCTGCATACCCGTCAGCACAAAATAAAACTCTTGGGTAAAAAAAAATAAATACATAGACATCATACTTGGTTTCATTTGTGCATTTTTTGATGAAGGAGATTTCCAAGTTGTCTGGCAGTGGTACAGCAACATTTTCACACATGCAGTCTTCACCATAGAGGAGCTCAGTGGCACTTCCACAGTCTGGTGTGCCCTTCTGGTCTGTTACGAATAAATGTGCTGTCCCTGGAAGAAAGAGGTGCATAAGGCGTTAAGCAAGGCTATTTGCTGTTGATCAATACTGGAAAAAATATGCAGTAAGAATGCAGTAACATTCCTAAGAAATTTCTTTGAAATATTCATGCAACAATAAAGGTGCAAATCCTCCTCTTTATTTGAAGGCGACTTAGCAAAGATGCATCTAACAGGAGGAAATATGAAAACACTTTTCCTCAATTACTGATCGTTAGCTCAAAGCAAGTAATGAAATTGTTTCAGAAAATAACTGCATGATTATTTATTGACTTTGGCCACATTGATTTGCTAAATCATATGGATGCTATTAAGATTTGCTGTTTTAAGCAACAACACCCACTGCCCCCCTTCACCTCTTTCTTTCAATTGACATGGCCAAGTCCCAACACAGTTTTTAAACCACAGTTTGAAAGATGGTGTATTTCAGTTATACGTGTAATGGTTTCATATTTCTTAATTCTGTCCCCTTCGCCATCTCTATCCTTTGTATTTTTGAGTTTTTCTGTGTAGCATGACCCTCAGTTCAGATGTGAAACTATGAACTATGTTATTTTATGTGTGCTTTTGGTTCAAAACTCATTTAACTGGAGTGTGGACTATGTTTTCCAAGTGGAAACATTCCATGTATCCTACATTACAATGTCAAATTATTCGTGGATTTTCAAAGCAAACAAAAAATGTAATTTAAAGCCATCTCTCTCAACTTCAGTTTTTTTCAACAGTTCCCCAGTTGTTTTAAAATAGCATATGTTAGAGCTGTCCCACATCTTATTACTGTGAAGACTGGTGACAGAAATGCTGAATCATGCAAAAGTTATTCTAAAAAACTTGGAGCATACTTAAACTAATCCAGATATTGCGAAGTTGTTCCTTAGCCATTTTTATCTGAGGAGGGCCCCATTTTGACCTTTACTTACGCGTTTTGAAGGAGGTATCGGGTACTTGACCTTTGGCTGTTTGTGTGATAGTTCTGAGTTGCATAGTAGGGGCAAAATTAAACTCCGTCATAGAAGTTGTAAAATTTTGTATCAGTGTCCAAGTGGCAGAACTGATGTACTGAACGGCCTAGCAAAGGAAAATGGACTTTCTGTAGTTAATAGTACAAAATCAGTTTTTTCTGGTGTGCTGTTCCTTAAAAAGGCAGGTTTCTCCTCTACTCTTAAGTAGCCTAAGATTTTTTTACTCCTGCCTTTTATAACTTTAACATTGCACTCCCCGACTGAGACCCCATTTTTAACCTTACCTTTGAATGAATTACAGGTAAGGGAGTCTATGTACCAGAGATGAAAAGAGTTTGCCGACTTCTCTGGACCATAGACTTTGAAACTTGCTTCTTCTCACATGTGACTGTTAGTAATTCTCTATTCTAATTAAGAAACTCTTTTTTAACCCTCTGTGTTGTTAGACCAACAGCAGCATTGTAGCAGGCTCTCCCCACCATCTGAACAGGGGACTTGTCATTACATTAAAAGGCTGAGCCTTCCCTGTGAGCGCATTGCATCCACCAGCCACGTATCACTGCTAAAAGAAACATGGCACGCAGGTGTTTAAATTATTTACACTGATAATCGGCCTTTATGTTACATTGCTGAGCCGAGCCTCTGTTATTCTAGTGCATAATTGATAGTGCTCAGTAGTGGAAAAGTTAGAAAAGCGGAAGTAATGTGATGCGAAAGTTGAGTGAAACGGCTCCAGCTGGCTCAGCCTGGAGAAGGCAGGGTTGGGACTAGGCATCGTGTCAGGGGCTTGAATTGGCATTGCAGGGGGAAGGGATTTCTTCAGCTGAGACATGTGACTAGAAAGGAACTGCTTTGGTAGTTTGTTGCAAACTGCTTACGTAAAGCTTTCAGAGGAATTAGAAATCTGTATTCTCAGAAAGGGGTAGTTTAGTGTGAATCCTGCATGATTTTGCATGGTGCCATGACAGGTGTCAGTGGATGGCAAAAGGGTCATAGCGCCCTAGTCATTCTAGTAGAGAGAATTGTATAACCAGGAGTGTTTCATAAAGGCTACAGAGCTTCAGAAATTCTGACTGTGTTGTCACACACAGGAATTTCTCACACACAACAAGTAATCCAAAGACAGCTCTGTTTTGGAATGACTTCTGTAATATTCTGGCTATCTTGGATGCAGTTTAGTACAATATAGAATACACCCAATTATTTATAAATATCAATTACATTTATTTCCGGAAGCTTCTGCTGATTTAGAAAGCAACTTAATATCTCATTTCTGACATAAATATTGAAATATTTTGTAAATAATGTATGTGATATAAAATATGAGCTCAGTTTAAAGGTTTATTCCTGCCATCCCCTCGCTTGGTGGGGCTTGTTTAAATTTCAGTCAGTGGTTTTATTTTTCTGTCTCTCCAGCATGCTACATGCGTGTCTTGTATGGTAATGCACCTCACACCATGATATGACAGAGGAGTGATTGCTTCTCCAATAGGAAAATAAATAACCTTTTTATTAAACAATAATGATCCTTGTCTGGGGCTTTGGCCTGTATGTAATAAAGTCTGTAAAAGGTAAGTACTAAATTATTTTGGAACAGCAGTAATTCCTTTGTTGCTAGTTTTTCTAGATGAATGTCCTTACCAGAACCACCCCCCACCCCCACCCCACCCCCCAGCATTTCTTGATGTTATCATCAGGATTAAAAAAAAAATGTTTTACTACAGAAACAAGGAAGATGGTCAGAGTAACGAAGTTAGTCAGGAAGCTATTGTGGTTTGTATTGCTGATTTCTAGGTACACTGAATTTTTTTGTAGCAGTATTTGTCTTTGAGGCCATTTGTCTTATTTAGTCACGTGGTGTAGCTGCAAGCAGACCTCTTGTGTAACTAGAAATGAATAGTACTAATGAGCAGTACTTTCTCCACTCTCCACTGCAACTAGTGTTTAACCATGTGGTGTAGTTGCAAGCAGACTTCTTGTGTAACTGGCAATGAATAGTACTAATGAGCAGTGCTTTCTCCACTTTTGTGAAAACAAGGGCTGCAGCTTGTGTAAACACTACTGGTGTAGCTGAAATGGATATATTGTGACAATTGATGCACCGCTGAAATAAACATTTGTGCACCTCACTTATTTTGATAGAAATTGATGAACTTCTGACAGCTGGAGCCCTTGACACACGCAGTCTTTAATGCACTTGGACTGATGATGTGTTTTTACACTAACAAACACACTTTGTTGTGTGCATGTTGTAAATGACCACACACTATTTAACTAAACCTCTGCTTACATTAACTTCGTACACAGAGCTAGTTCTGGCATTTGCGTGCTAAATGCTCACTCTGACAATTCTTCATGTGATATAGTGGATAATAACTTTTATTATTATTTCTGAGCAGAGAAAATGAATGTTTCATCCCCATTTGTTGTTAAGAATAGTGCAGAGATCCCAAATCATTTCACCGCTGTGCTTTAATAAGCTTATCTCATTAATATTTCCTATATTAATTCAAACAAACAAACAAAGAGCAAGAAAATACGGAAAAAAAAAGAAATTAAGGAAATCTTGCAAAGTTTATTATGACAATAAAAATGAAAAAAAGTGTACAAAATTATATTTCATATAGAAAAGGAGGTGTTGTAACATTTAATGAAGCAACACAAATCCTTACAGCTTCTTTGATGATGGTGCTATAAAACACCCTAATAAGCTGTAAAGAAGGGAACCTGTGTCCTGTTGAAAATAATGACTATAGCAAACTCTTGTGCCACAACATTAGGGAGGCAAAAACAGAGAGAAAAGTAATTAGATGCTGAGGAAGAAAAATCCTCAAGCAATCTTTTTACCTGGCATTGCATTAAACAAGAGTTGTAAGGTTATGATATTAAGAAGCACATTTTTTTCAATTAGAAAACATTGTGATGAATTTGATTTTATTAAAGTTATTTGCACACCAGAAATTGTGTTCCAGAATAAGGAAATCAGTGTTTTCAGATAGGTACATACCATTTCTACATTTATATCTATTTGTATAGATACATGATCATGTGTCTGTGTATATGTAATTGCTATAAAAACTCACAGTTTTGCAGACTCTGTAACACAAGTATATGAATATCAGTGTCTCTAAGTCAAGACTCTAGCCTACCTTTGGCTTTGGAAGAGGAGGAGGAAGAGAAGACTTTGTGGTGTGAATTGGGGTCTGTTTTTCCTTGGCTTCCATCTTTCAATTCATTATTTGAAACATCTGCTTTAAAGAAAAAGATTTGTAGTCCTTCAGTTGGGTGAAGGATTTAGCACTGGCAGAAATTCATATCCCAGCTGCAGAGGTGTAATGGCAATAGTGACAGGCTGAGTTTTAAAGGTTGTATAGGGAAAGTTCTTGCATGCCATAACAGTTACTATTTCTTGTGTATTATACACCTTAGTGAGTCACCAAATTTAAGTATTTACAATTTAAGAAGTCAGGTATTCGATCAAATGTTCTTGAAATGGGATATATCAATCTATGACACATTTTCAGATGTAGGCTACTAGTATGTGTCGGTTTCTTAATGCATTGTTTACATCCCAGGACTTCACCAATCTAAGGTTTTGTATCTTGTTTTTGAGTTACCTTCTGTTGCTGGGACACTTTTTCTAAGATAGCTATATATATTATTTGTAATATAAATGTGTTTATGTACACATACGTAATTATATTTGTAAGATAGCTATATATTTAGTAGCTAGTAATATGTAAGGGTATGAAATTAAAGAGTCTCCTTTCTGCTTCTCCAGAAAAAAAGGTGGGCTCTGTTTTCTCAAACCTGTCCAGCTATGTTCCTTGTTAGACTGTAGGGAGAAGGCTCTGATCCTTTAATACTTAGTTGTAATTGTTAATTAGTGCTACATTGTAGTAAATCTGTCTTGTAGAACTACATTTCTTATTGATCCAAAATTAAACTGTTAATCATATAATTGTTTAGATTGGAAGCGACACTTAAGATCATCAAGTCTAACCATTAATTTAACACTGCCAAGTCCACCACTAAACCATGACCCTCAGTGCCACATCTACTTGTCTTTTAAACACCTCCAAGGTTGGTGACTCAACCACCTCCCTGGACAGCCTGTTCCAATGCTTGACAACACTGTCAGTGAAGAAGAAATTTTTTCCGAATATTCAGTCTAAACCTCCCCTGGTGCAACTTGAGGCCATTGCGTCCAGTCCTATTGCTTGTTACCTGGGAGAAGAAACTGACACCCGCCTGCCTACAGCCTCCTGTCAGGTAGCTGCAGAGAGCAATGAGCTCTCCCCTAAGCCTCCTCCAAGCTAAAAAAACCCAGTTCCCTTTGCCACTCCTCAGAAGACTTTTCCTATAGACTCTTCATCAGATTCATTGCTCTTCTTTTCAGCATGCTTCAGCACCTCGATGTCCCTCTTGCAGTGAGGGGTCCAAAACTGAACACAGGATTCAAGGTGCAGCCTCACCAGTGCCGAGTACAGGGGGACAATGCCTTCCCTGGTCCTGCTGGCCACACTGTTTCTGACACAGGCCAGGGTGCTGCTGGCCACCTTGGCCCCCTGGGCACACTGCTGGCTCCTGCCCAGCCGGCCGTCACCCAGCACCCCCAGGCCCTTTTCCACCAGGCCCTTTCCAGCCGCTCTGCCCCAGCCTGTAGCGCTGCGTGGGGCTGGTGTGACCCACGGGCAGGACCCGGCACTGAGCCCTGCTGAACCTCACACCACTGGCCTGGGCCCATCGCTCCAGCCTGCCCAGGTCCCTCTGCAGAGCCTCCTGCCCTCAGGCAGATCAACACTCCCACCCAACTTGGTGTCATCTGCAAACTCACTGAGGGTGCACTTGATCACCTCATCTGGACATTGATAAAGATATGGAACAGGAGTGGCCCCAGTACTGAGCTCTGGGAAACACTACTGGCACCAGCCACCAGCTGGTTGTAACTCAACCACCACTCTTTGGGCTTGGCCAGCCAGCCAGCTTTTCACCCAGTGTAGAGTATACCCATCCAAACCATGAGCTGCCAGTTTCTCCAGGAGAATGCTGTAGGAAACAGTTTCAAAGACTTTATGGAAGTCCAGGTAGACAACATCCACACCCTTTCCCTTGTTCACTAAGCGGGTCACCGTGGCATAGAAAGAGATCAGGTTCATGAAGCAGGACCTGCCTTTCATAACCCCATGCTGGCTGGGCCTGATCTCCAGTTGTCCTGTACGTGCTGTGTGATGACACCCGAAGTGATCTGCTCCACAACCTTCCCTGGCACCAAGGTCAGGCTGACAGGCCTGTAGTTCCCCAGATCCTCCTTCCTGCCCTTATTGTAGGTGGGCATCACACTGGCTAACCTCCAGTCTGCTGGGACCTCCCTGGTTGGCTAGAACTGCTGATAAGTGGTTGGAAGTGGCTTGGTGAGTACTTCTACCAGCTCCCTTAGTACCCTTGGGTGGATCCCATCCGGCCCCTTAGACTTGTGTGTATCTAAGCGGTGTAGCATGTCGCTGATTGTGTTTACTGCTTTGACTGGAGCAGTGTGCTTAGGGGTGGTTGGTGAGAATCCAGCCTGGGGCATGGTGGTAGATGGCTAATGAGCTTTCTATCAAAAGGATGACAGTTAAATCTCAGATCACAGCACCAGCCAGGCTGGAAGGGACCTCAGGAGGTCTCTAGTGCTACCAGGTGCCCCTGAAGCCATCCCTGCTCTCAGTGGACAGGGCCAACTCCACTGGCCTCTCTTTGCAGGGCCTGTGCTACAGCCGTGATGGTCTCTGTGGCCTCAAGCGCAGCTCACTCCAGTCTGTCTGGAGCAGCAATGCATGAGAGGATTACACAGAACATACATAAACCACAAGACCTTATAGTGCTGTTCCCAGAGGGGTCTGTGCAGGGTGTCCAAACCACTCATCTGTCGCACTGAACCAGGAGGGGTCAGATTGTACCTGTGTCTCCCACCTCCCAGCTGCCATTTCAAGCACTTAGGCTCACTTGAGCATCAAGCCTTTCTTCAGCACAGGGCTGGCCCTCTGCACGCCATGGCTGCCGAGGGAGCCTGCTGCTTATGCCTTGGGAAGAAATAACTAACCCACATTGCCATTCCCGCAGTCCGATCACCGTGCAGGAGGCGGAGGCTTCTAAGAAATGTTTTGCTCTCCTTAAGTAAATCGGAACATAATTGTTTGTTTTCATTTAGGGTCATTTTGAGTCTCTGTTATTAATTTTTCACATACTACTTCCTCTGCTGCCAGTCTCGGGTGTAAATCTCAAAACATCTTGACCTCAGAAGCTGCTTATTTTTTCATTTTGTTTTGTGTGTGTGCCTGTATTTTCTTTTTTGATGTGCTTCCTAGGTTAAAAAAAAAAACAAAAAAACCTGAAACAAGTATTTCCAGAGGCAGGTTAAGTTACAGAAGCTGCCAGTTCCCTTCTTGGCTGCTTTTAAAATTATACTAGTTATCTCAGAAACTTGTGTCTAAGATGTGCATTTGAGTAAGTGCCTTCTGTCACATAGCTTCCCTCTTTTCTTTTCTTGGTCCTTGTATTTTTTCTTTTTGTGTCCAACAATATAGTTCTGTGTTTGACTTTGTAGGGAGAGAGGGGAGGGCATACTTATCAAAGTGTATAGCCTGTTTCTTGGGAATTGCATATCTGGATGGTCTGGATAGCTCCATGGTGTTTACCTGACTTCTTACTGGCCTTATTTATGATTTGTGCTTGTGGAGAGAGCATAAATAGCTGGGGAGAAAAACATGCAGGGAATACCATCCTGCAGATGAAGGGAGGTGGTGTATTTCTGTATTTAGCTTATCTTTCTCCACTGGAGAAGGAAGAATTAGTGTATCCTTCAGGGACATAAAAGATTTTTATTCAGAGTAATTTATAGCATGGACTAAGTACTTTTTGTAGCTGCCAAGTGGTTTTTTTTTTAATGTTTTTGGAAGTAATAAGGCAGGATTACAAACTATAAATTATTGTAGCAGTAACTGCTCACAAGCTTGCCCACCCATTCATGTTGCATAGTACTTTAAGGAAAGTTATATTTAATTTCACTTAATGAATACTTAGGACTGAGTCCACTCGAATGCTTTGATGGACTGTTAAATTTACAAATGTCCTGCAGCTATAAATTACCAGTAAAGATTAGTAGAAAGAGTACATTGCCATATATTTCACAAGATTTACTTAATGCCACAGTCTTTTTCTTTTTTCCCAAACTGGAGACTCACAAATGGTACGGCAGGATATGCCCACCATCTGTGACGATTCTTATTTCTTTAAGGTTTAACTAATTTCTGGTGGTTTGATTATTTTTTTTCTGTTTGTTTTTGTTACAAGAAATGAGCAGAAGGATGTGTGTACATTTGTTACCTCATGGACAACAAATGGCAATATAGTAACAATTAAATCTGAGAGAAATACCTTCTCACCTACAAATGGAAGTCAGATAATACTTTCTATTCTCAAATGTTATTGAGTGTTGCTTCTAACAATAGAACACATACTAACCAAACTTAATTAAAGGCTTAGTCATGAAAATCATCTGTGTAATCAAGTAGCCATTATTCTTTGACTTGACTGATACTTTTTTAAGTGGAAAAGGTTTATTTTCACTAGTCTATGGATTTTGGAGTTGAGCCCAAAATAATTTACTTTGTATATATAACTGAAGGGCAAATGCAGTTTGTACCTTTTTGAAACAGATTTATTTTTTTTTTTAATGTGAAGGGGACAGCTTGAACAGCAGATGAAACAATTGCATTTCTTGTCTCTTGCTTATTTTCCAAATTTGTATAAAACAGCTGTCAAGCTCTAGAATGAATTGTTCTCCTTCTTATATTCTTGAATTTCAGTTGGGTTTTAGATAAAGAAATCTGGCTGCTTTGATTATTTTTTATCTTTAACATGTCATGTTGTCCTCCCATCATCCCCTAAAAATAATCTTTCATTGCACTTGCTTTAATAAATGTAAAAGCTGTGGGTAATAGATTAGAAGTAAAAATGGTACTGATTGATAACTGTGTATGAACAGCTCACTTAAGGAGTAATAAATGTGCTTTTTCCTAAGAGTATTTTAAATAAGATACTTTTTAAGAATTTTTTTTTTTGATTATTTTTCTGTAAATGTATATCTGAAAATGAGTGATAGCTCTGTAGTTTTGCATGACCGAGATTTTGTGGAGGGAAACATTGTTGTGGTTAAGTGCCTTTGAGGAGAGCCCTGTATGGCTCTGAGGACTTTTTAAAAATATTGCTAACTCTCTCTTGTGTAGGACATTAGGAATTTGTGGGGTATTTAATATGTTATAAAGTGTAAGACCTGGAGAGTTGTCAACAAAATTTTCTTCTTTTTTTTTTTTTTATTGGATGACTAATAAAATTGTGGTGCTGTTTCTAGGTAGATGCTATCTTCCTGTGAAGACAATAAAAATTACAGACAGAATGTAGGCTCCTACAGAGAATGATATGGGAGATAAATGTTTCACTGGTCGTAGATTATGGGACAGAATTCTTAGTGGGGGTCTTACAGCAGGAATTGGGTTATTAAAGTACAGTAGTTACCTTTACATGTATTAATAATTAAATTAAAGAGCTGTAAAGCCATTTTATATTATACACTAAACAAGAACATGGACTCCCTTACTATTATTTTCTCAAGGAAATAATGTTTGTTGCCTTCAGAAGAGTCTTAAGAGAAAAAAAGCAAAGCAACTTACTAAAAAATCACTGATAGGAAAGATATCCCATATATAGTTCATCCTGCTTAATTTGAACTAGATCTTTTCAGTGCTGTGTCTGATTTAAAGGACGGTTGAGGAAAGTTGGTATGTGATTTTTCAGAGCAGTTGTGTGGAAGTTTTTTTGCTTTATATGGGAAATGCAGCAAGACACTGCGGTTTTTACCTTTAAGTACTGGGGTTTTCTTATGTGGTAGGTACCAGCAAATTCTTCTTTGTATCCGATGTTCATCTGAAGTTTTGACACTGAGATAGGAGATGTATTTTAGAGGTATTTCAGAATTCACTCTATTTGAGATTTGCATCTTTTGATTTCTCTAACAGCCTGACACCAGTAGGTATTGCTATTGCTGATGTAGCTGGGGAGCAGTACCATAGGACCATATAAGAAGTTGTTTGATACCCCTCTTCAGAAACTGGGAAAGACACTTAACATGTAGGACAGGAAACCTCAGAACAGATAATATTTAAAAGTATTTGTAGGTCAATATATTAGGATTGATGGCAAGTTAGTAAGGTCGTTGAACTGTGAGCACCGCCAGATGTTCTGATGAATAGCTTGGTGAGTAAACTATTGCAAGTCACTTGACTTTTCTCTGCCAGGAATCTCAACTGTAAAAACTAATATTAAAAGTAGGACTTATATGTGGTTCTTGAGAGCTACTGCCAAATAATGATTTTAAAATTCTGTATTTGTGTTCTAGTATCAGCAAAAGAGTAGGAAGTAGATGGTAAAGGAGATAGGTGAGCCAGAAACCTCTTAAGACTAATGTGAGCGTGGCAGATTTTTCTGAAGGCAGGTAATTCTTTGGAAACTGTTAATACAAACCAGGTGGAATAATATCTGGATATTCTGAAATCTGCATGCTAAGACATTGGAATTTGGCCATTCATTAAGTAAAACAATAAAAAAAAGACAATTTTTTGAGCTTTGGTTTTGTAGGGAGAGAACTTAAGGAGACAGTTAACTGTATTTTCTCCTTAAAGATGCCATTTTCTGAAGTTCTGCTCTGCCATTTTTGACAACTATACTTTGCAGTGATCAGTCATTTCTGAAAGAGAGTAACTGAAGATTAACAAGGATATCATTAATGTCATTAATATACAGGTTTATATTTTACATCATTAATAGTAGATTTTTACTTGAAAACAAGTGATTTGCTGCCTTGTGGATAGTTTCACTTTTTAAAAAAGTATCTGAAAGTCTCCCCACAGTTTTTGTTTCTGGTTGTGGCTGATTCAACAATATTTGTAAGAGGTATGTACCCAAGGGAAGCCACACCTGTATTGATTGCACCTTATGGAAAGCAAGAATGTAAATGTTGGGTCAGTGTTCAAAAGTCAGAAGTGCAGTGTTTAAAATCCAAGAGCTGTGTCTATTGAGGTATGTTTTTAGTGTCTTCTTTAGAAGTGTGAGAGGAGCGGTAACAGTTTGCCACACTTACACAGTTTGGTGAAGATCAGATCTTTTTGAATTCATTGCTTGTGAGTTATTATTTCTAATCACACGCTTGATTCACTCCAGCTAAATGACTCTGACTGAAAAGGCAGGGATTTAAATGTAAAACTGTAAGTATGTATTTTAACTGAAAATAGGGATCATCATGGAATGTGTTCTCAATCAGCACTTGACATTCATCTGAATATATAGCTTAAAAGTAAAAAAAAAAAAAAAAAAAGGTAAGCACTGTTCTATCCTTGGGCATGAGCAGAGTGTGGAAAACTGTGACTGAGCTCTGAGGATGAAAATGGAAGCCCTGGAGGGTACATAGAAATAATAAAACTGAGGCCCCTGATGGTGTTATGCTAAGTGCAGTTAATATTGCAAATGTACTATGAGAGGAAAATCAAGTGACCCTTTGAAATCCTTTCTGAGATTGCCAAGTCATTTTGAAGTTTCAGAAAGATACCTATAAATGAGCTAACAGAAGAACTGATTTTTAGAATAAAATGGGAGTATATGCAAAAGTTATCAATGTTTGGAAGATGCACGCTACTGTTTCCCAGACAAGATGATCTTACAAGATGCAAAGGAGAGTTTTTTGGTTTTGTTTGATTTTTTTAAAATAAGGGAAAAGTAATGCTACTTGCAGATTCTTTTTTTAATAGGTATTGGAATTGGTTTTTTTGCCTGTCCTTCAGATACTTGACTGTAATTTTTGTTTTATCTCATAATGTAGATGGAGATTGAAGTGTATAAGATACTGATCGAGCTCCTTCTAGATTCAACAATTTCTTGTTCTATTATTTTACAATTTAATGGTGAACAAAATGCTTTTTGTCCCAGCAAACCTGTATGCTATGGAATATTCAAGATGACAGAAGGAAATTGGCTGTTACAAGATGTGAATGTATTTGAAATTGGTAACCATAATTCAGAATAGAATTGGCAAAGTGAATCCTTTGCAAGGTCTAACAATGAAAATATCTTTTGTTTTCTTTTTAAGAGAGAAAACTGACAGCATATGTGGATAATAAATTATGAGATCTGTTATTTTGCAATTGTTAAGTCCAACCCATGATCTCATTGAAATCAGTGGAAAAAACTGCTATTGCCTTAAGTAAAATCATAAGGATGATCTTTCGGAGAACAAAAATTGAGTTAACCTCTAATAACTCCATGTGTGTTGGGGTTTTTTGTGGTGTTTTGTTTTTTTTTTTTGTTTTTTTTTTTTAAGGCAAGTCACACGTGCTCAGTTTTTGCTTAGAAGATTATTATTTCTGTGAGTTCTAGCAGTTTAAAAGTGAGGTGATTTATAAGGCGATTTCAGACGTTTTGACTTGTTCAGAGTATTTGGTTTTCTTACAGGTAGAGGATGCTGATGGAACATTCAACCATAACAAAACTGTTTTACATTTGCAGATGAGAGTAAGATTTGCATTTACTGGATGTCATAGATGAGAGTAAAATGTGGTTCATGTTGGTGCATGTGGTAGACAGCCCCATACACCAGTAAGAGTATTTTTGTGAAGGTTGTCAGATAGTCACCACAGACAGGTGCTTGAGTGGCTGTAGGTTCTCCTGGGATCTGAAGGTTAGACAAACTGCGCCTAGGATTTAAACAGGGCAGTTGTTTCATGTCAGTTTAATTATCCTTATGTTTTGTGAAGCAGTCACTCAAGTGGTCTGGAAATATTAGGAAATTGGAGGCTTTCACAGCTTTAAGGGCAAAGTTCTGATTGGGTTTGTTTGGTATTCATTCACTTTGTGATAGTGTTAATGCAAGTGATGGGCTGTTAGAACCACAAGGCATGCTTAGTGCCAGTACAAGATGTAATCGAGACACTATCATTCAGCAGGAAATGCCTTTCAGTCCAATTTTATTTATATGAATTTACTGTGCAACTCAGTAATCTCTGCTTGGGGTCATTACTTTGATTTTAACTTAGCAATTTAACTCCTGAAGTGCTTCAAGTAAAAATATCCTTGAAGGAGTAATAAGTTTAAATAGCTCTGAATCAATTGAAAATAGTTTTTTAATGTAGTTCAGGCTGGGAGTGCAAAGTGGGAGGAAAACAAGTAGATGGAGGAGGAAAAAAGAGATTAAGCATAAATAGTCACACTGTGCCGTACAGTTAAAGAATTTAGAGATGGGGCAAAAAGGTTAAATATACCCCTTTCTAGCATCCTGGTATTAATAAATATCTAGTAACAATAAATAAAAAGTAATCACCCCAAAATATTTACTTCAGTACTTGGTTTTTTTTGTTGTTGTTGTTTGGCTTTGATTATTTTGATGGCATTACTAATACAGGAGATATAAAAATGTAACTACTGCTTCCTAAATTAACAATTTAGTTACTAAATGCAGAGAAAATGTCTTAACATAAATAAAATAAAAATCTCTATAGTCATTTCAGCCAACCCCATTGCTTTTATAAAGCACTTGAGATTTTATTTTCATTAGCAGTGAGAGGCACTTTGAAATGAGTAACTAGCAAATAAACAGACTGAGATAATTCAAGTTTATATTGTTGAGTTAATAAAACTAATAAAATCTCTACATTTCCCAAGGTTTTCCATTATTACTATTTAATTTTTTTTATTGCAGAAGAAAATTGTTAGGGTTATATTGTCTTAAGCATCATGGAAATTTTCTTTACCCGTTTTATGTTCTTTTATGACTTGAAGAAAATGAGGCTTGCTTTGCAGCTTGGGAACAGGGAAAATGCATCTTTTTAGTGGTTTCATCGGGGTGATTGTTTGGTTCCTCATTGTCTTTTGTCTGATGGTGTGTGCTTGAAGGTTCATTTCTAAAGCAGCTTTCCCTCTAAGAGGATTCTGACAGCATAGTGAAGATTTTACAGGATAGTAAACAGAAAGTTTCTTAGGAGCTCCTTTCCTTTAGGAGTTACTCTGTTGTATTAACACCATGACCGATACAAACACCAGGAGTTGCAGTTCCGCATAAGGTGCCCCAGTCAGTCAGTTCTGTACAGTGCTGTGCTTTGCCATACTGTTGGCAGTTTTTTCTCCTGTGCGGCTGCAGAAATTTTCAGATTTTTATTCTTTTATTCATTGCATCTCTGCCCCCATCTTCCTTCCCCTATGTTGTTTTCGGGTTTGTAGTGGCTTTTCTTTTTCTTTTTTTTTTCCTCTTTTTTTTTTTTTTCCTTTTTTCTTTTTACCTTTTCTCTTTCTTCTTTTTTCCTTTTTCCTTCTTTTCTTTTTTCCTTTTTTCTTCTTTTTTCTTTTTTCTTTTTTCCCCCTTTCCCTTCCCCTTCCTCTTCCCCTTCTTTTCTTCTTTCCATACAGACTTCAGGTACACTGCGGAAGGGGAAAGATCTTAGTCAGTTAGAAATACAGAAGCCTAATTTAAAAGTACATTGATAATTTGTAAAAGAGAAGTTTAAAAAAGCATTTTTTTCCCCTTACCATGTGCCTTTCTTGTGCTTATTTGGATTGCTGCCATGTAATATGCACTTTCTAGTAACAGGAAACCTTCCCTTAATCTCAACAAACAGTCTGGGAATAGACCAGATAATTTTGAAAGGTGACCTAGGGATTGTTCAGTAAGGTGTGATACTGAAGATACATAATCATCTTATTTTAGGAGAGGGTATTTTTTGCATTATGCTGGGTGGCTTTTTTTCCCCATTTTTTTTGAGTTGTATTGTAATTTGCATTCATTATCTGACACCATTATTAAATACCTGACGCTTAAATCTCAGTAAATATCAAGTGAGAGGACAATGTGAATGTGAGCAGAGCAGAAATTCATACAAAATAGCCTAGCAAAGTTTGAATAATCTAAAAATATGAATACACAACAAAATACTGGAGTGTTATTTTAATTAGGTCATGGATTTTCTTTTAGTTTTTAAAATAAGTGCGCATTTAACTTATTTACTTTCCTGACTTCATGGTTAATAACACAGTTTTATGATCTGTACATTGTACCCATAAATAACTCCGTGCATATGTATGTCTATCCGAGGGGGTGTGTGTGTGCATCTCTTCTGATCTGTGTGTATATGTATATATTCTTTCAAAACAAACCAAATCAAAACTTTCTTTTTTAGCATGGCAATGGCATTAGATTTAAATAAATGTACTTTGTATATAAATATAACAATTATTTGTAAAATATGATAATTTTCACTGCTTATACAGCAGTATTTCAGAGGGAGGAAGTGGAAGAGCTGAAACTGCACTCTTGTTTAATGCTCCTTATTTTGATTTTCCTCCACTTTTTATTGTAGTCGAAATCCAGAGAGAACATTTTGTGCAGAAGAGGGAGGATGGCACTTCTTGAATAAGCAGATGTTTTGGGTTTTTCCACTTTGTCTTGCGGGTAGCGAGGTGGTATCCTGAACAAAGGCTTGGCTTGGGATGAGTGAGCCATTGAATGAAGGTAATTTCTTTTCAGTGTACAACTGAAGAAGAGGTTTCCCCTAACCCACTTTTTTTGGTTCAGGTCAATTCCAGTGTTTGCTGTTTCATCCCAGGCTGGGTTGCAAGTCTGATTTACAGCTCATGCCCCATTGTCAGTGCCCCTCCTTCCCCCCCCCCCCCCCTTTTTTTTTTTTTTTGCTTTGTTTGAATGTCACATTAGTCAGTAAGGAGTTAATTTCCAATGAATACTAGACTGGAGCTCCTCCCAGGTGTTTCACGCAAGGTTTCATGTCTGTCACTGCCCCTCTTTCATGCTTCTGTGGGTATGGAAATGTTTGGAGACAGAGTGGGGAGCAGGCGCAGGGCTCGCTCCGACTGCCCAGTGCATCACCCACTGCCAGCACCTCCCTCATGCTTCTCTGCAGTTTGTGGCACGCAATGCTCCAGGGAGAGTGGCAGAGGTAGTGCTGGCCCAGATCCACCCTTCCAGAAATTCCTCTCTGAAGCCAAGCCCTCCTCCCTCCCACGGAGAGGAACACCCCCGTATGACAGTGTTAGGGTCATGGTAAAAGGGCCACCCAACACAAGTGATAAAATATGGGTGACAGCAGCGGTCAGTCACATAATTTTGTTTTGTTGTGGTTGGGTTTTAATAGTCTTATTTAGTTAGATTTGATGCCCGAAACCTGTGTGCTGCATTGAAAATGGCAGCTAGCCTGTTTTGTGGAAGTCTGACTAACAGCATAGCTCCCCAACAGTCATGCGTGTATTTTATCCTTTGTCCAACTCTCGGCACAGTAAAACCTGAAGCACTGGGGAGGAAGCACCATGAAGCAATATGGGAATGGTTCTCTATGTTTTTTGTGATAAGATATAAAAGGTAACAGCTCTGCAGTTTTAAGGGGTTGTCTTGCTTTCTACCTAGATTTGTTAATATGGCTTTGTTACAAAGACTGTCTTTGAATAGTGAGCCGGTTCATGCATTTGTTACACTGTTCAGGCTTTCAAAGCCTCTTCTATTGGAAAATATGGACATTCCAATGATGCAGTGTTTACTAGCCTGTCTGAAATGGGTATTGTAACCTCTGAACCTAAAAGAAAAAAATAGGTCGTACTTCCTAAAGCTGTTGTGCTCAGCAGAAATTGTTTGTATATTGTGTTGTCTTCGAATGCTTAGAAATGGGAGAAACTACTAACAGTATTTTAATGAAACAAAAAAAGTCTGAAAGTTTTTATAGCTGGCACAAAGTGCTATAATTTTTTTTTCCTCAAGCAAAAATTGCCTAAGTATGTTGTTTCTCTCTATAAAAAATTACAGTGGTGTGTGGTATTTTGTACCCTTATCAATCTCTATTTAAACCTAGAAGTAAAAGGGAGAGTATAACTTTAGCATGCGTTTTGAACAGAGGGGCTTTTTTTTTCTTTTATGTTGCCATCCTGTTGGGTGTTACCTATCCGTTACTCTTACTGTCCTTACTGGTCACATTCCTTCTTTTTTATTTGTTGTTTTGCTTTTACTCATTTTTTTCACTTTATTTTTTTCATTTGGCAATAATAAATTGGATTTGTTACTGTAGTCTTCTGAGATGTTCAACTTGGTCATCCTTTTTTAATTAACTGTTGAATATGGAAGTAAGAAAAAAGCAGAATACAGGTTAGTGTCACATGCAAATATTTCGTTGTCTAGAAAATTACGTGCAAAACAAATAAATAAAAACTTTTTAAAATATCGATGTTTCTTATGATTCTTCAAGATTAGCTGTAGTTGACTGTATGCTGACAGAAAGCTGTTTTGCCTGTGAATCAACATGCTGCTGAATTTCCCAGCCATACTTTTTGTTGGGATTATTTGCAGTGGTGACTACAAGAATTGTTCTTACTGTTATTTTTTCTGAACAGTTCAGGCTGGCATCTCGGCTCCTTGCCAGTTTCAGCTTCATTCCACTCAGGAATTATTCACTACATTCCTACTTGAACCTGCCACTCCTGCAGCTCATGTTTGTAACAGAGATGGACAGATCAAAGGAGTCAGAGCCCCAGGAAGAGGGAAGTGGGGCAGTCCTTGTTGGCACAAAAGGCAATTAATTTTAATTATTAGGATTATTATTTCTTTATTCTATAGGAGAGCTTTAGTAATGGAAACTGTGTGGATTAAGTAAGCATTCTCAATGATAAATCACAATGGTTTAAGAATAATAGTTTCTTGCATGCAGACTTGGAGTTCTATCCCAGTCCTGAAAACAATACAAGCAAGGCTGCTGGCATCCCACCAGGATGAACAGGAGGACTCAAGCTAGTAGGTGCCGTGCTGCATACCATGAATTGTCACAGGGCCGAGTCCGCAGAAACTACTAGAGGCAGGTCTGTCTGTAGTGTATATGGGTTCAAGTGCTTGAAGGACCTGCTATGGAGGAGCAAGATTTTAGCCAAAACCATTTTAATAATTGTTTTAGGTTAACACCAAACAAAGATACTTGGCTTTGGAATTATTTTCCCAGATGCTATTTTGCATAGGTCTGTGGTCTACATTGTTAGTGGAGTGAATGTTTTGGTCAGATCCAAAGCCAGAAACCAAATGGATGGTAAGGAGGAAGAGCTACATCCTTTGGAAGAAGATGAGGATCCTTGCCTTTAATTAGCATGCCTTCTCTTCGGGTGTCTCCAGTAAGTGACATGATCAGTTTCCTTTTTCAACTGTGTCTTTGTTGTTTGAGAAGTAGTAAAAGTGGTCCAGTTGTCGCCCTTCTTCAGCCATTCTGCATCCCAAGGTGTTACAGTTGTGCTGCTTCTCTTTACTGCCACGCTGTGGAAAAAGAAGCCTAGCTTGGATGCTGTACTGTGTTTTCCACAGCATGGCAGTAAAGCAAAACATTGCAGCTTTATTTCACTCAGAAGCCGGGTTGGCTTTTCTGTGTTTTTTCTTCTCTTTTTTTTTTCTCCTTTTTTTTCCCCCCCTCTTTCTTCCCACTCACACTAAGCAGCCAGTAGATGCATCCTTACAGTTTTTGTCTGGGGTAAGGATTGATGTACTACTCTCCTCCCATACTGTGGCACTGTATTGACTGATGAAATCAGTATGGAAAGAAACACATTTTAAATAAAGTTATGTGCTTCCGAATTGGTCATGTAGATGTGAATTGAACTATCAGCACCATATTTGGGGATCCGTCTGGGTAAGAGTCGTGTTTCAGAGCCTGGGAGGGAAAGGCATTGTGACAAGGGGTGCATGCTGAGGGAGGGAGAGCCTGGTGCTGTGCAGCATGTGGGATGGCTCAGCCGTGGGATGGAAATCTCCCTCATGAGGGTGCCTGTTCAGGAGGGAGCGAATATGCTTGGACACAGTCTGTGTCGAGTGAGCTGTTTTTCATTCTTCAGCCTTGCCTCTTGCCAGATTAGCTTTTGGTGAGCAGCTGGACAGATTTACTGAATGACACTTAGGTAGTAAAAAACTGAGTGTTAGCTGTTTAATTTTAAGAGTCTGTTTCACTGCATCTGTACCATAGATGTAACTTGTCAGACAGTGAGAAGGGTTTGCCAGCCATAGTGGATTCACTGGATACTTTGTTCAGTGAAGAAAGGTACTGCTAATTGCTTTGGCTGCTCTGCTGCTCTTCCTGCATCGTTTTTGGATTTATTTATTTAGGAGTTTTTGTCTTATTCCTGTCTATTTAGTAGGTTTTGTCTTATTCCTGTCTATTTCCCCTTCCTCCACTTCTTCCTTCCCTTCCGATTGGCAAAGAATCAGAGGAATACAGGAGTAAGGATAGCGGGAACTCTTAGCCCTCCCAGTCAGTCTGCTTTGGTCCTTTCCAGGAGGGGAAGCAATGCAGGAAGTGCTCAGGAAGTCAAGTCTACTCTAGGTTACTGCCATTTAAAGGCCATTCATATGCACATGAAATTTTTTTGTTTCTGTCACGCCCTTGCAAATTCTTTCAAAGACAGTAGCTAATATTTATTTGTTTTTGACCAATCTCAGGCAGACAAGGAATAGTTGATGCCTTTAATGTAACAACAAATAGGCATAGCAGTCTAGAAAAATTTAAATTTGCTTTGTCATAAGACAAGGTCTTTTCAGAATTCAGCCTTTACAGCCTCAGCTGCCTGTGAACATCCGGGAGAATAAATACATGTGATAGCAATGCTGAGACAACTATTGGGGTTTTGTTGTTTTGTTTTGTTGTGTGAGGGTTTTTATGGGTTTTGTTTTGTTTTGTTTTGTGGGGTTTTTTCTTCTTCAGAGTGATAGGGATAGCTCAGTTGCTCAGCTCTCATCCTGTTTTTTTTTTTTATTCTGTTGATCGAGTCTTAATTAAATGTGTGGCAGAGTGCTTCGCTGAGCATTGTACCCATGTTTATGTTCATATAAATACATGTACTAAAAAGACTGAGAGGGCATGGTGTTTTCCTGTATGAGTATGTAGAAAATGTTACTCCCTTTTTGCAGAGGTTATTAGGTGTCACCTTAGAGTGGTAGTTCAAAACACCCATTTAGATCTTTTAGAATTACTTCTACATCATAAAAATAACAGTAGGAAGGGTAGTTACTGCAAGAAGAACCTGTAATTTAGTGTGGAAAACAGTTTTCTGTTATGTCTGTTCTTAGCAAGAAGAAATACCTTTCCTGCCTAAAGTCATTAACAGTGTTATGGTGGGATCATGAATTAGTTAACTTTCTCAAGAAATTGGAAGCTAGGTGAATAGAATGCAATCATTAATTCTGGGTATGCTTTCTGTTGTTTATTGCAAAGAACACGAAAGCAAAACATTCAAAAAAACCCTAACCTGTTTCACTCTTCGTAAACTAGATGCTTTTTGTCTTCTGTTTCTTCTAATTAAAACTTTTGGGTTTTAGGACTGAACTGAAAGGCATGATCGTTTGTTTCAAAAGATAGGAGAATATATTTAATTGCAGACAGTAACAGAGGAGCAGCCTCTGACTGGGGTCCCAGGTAGCTTGCTATTGGGGATTGTGGATTTAGAACATTTTGCCAGTGTCACTGAAGTACAAAACCTCATCATATTTTTTGTTCATATGACTTTGGGACATGCTCACAGCAAACTGAGAGCCTACTTTTAGGTGACTGCTAGACTGCAGAAGGTCATATTGTTGTAGTATTGTCTTTGTTAGCATCACCTGTTGAGGGGCTGAATGCAATGATACACTGGCAAACTAGGACCAAAGCACATAATTACATGGAAGGTGTGAACTGTGAAAGGCACGGGTGTGCTACTAAGCTTATCTCTGATCCATTCGCCCAGCAGGGAAAGTCAAACCATTTGAAAAGTTAAAGGAAAATCATTCTTGAATTCATCTGTGAGCTTTGGTCAGGCACTTGTGTTTTGTTTTTCTGTGATTGCACTTAAAACTTTTTATGCTGTTTTGCCTCTAAATTTCACCCATGGAGTGAGATCAGTTTTTCTAATGTATTCCTTCTTAAGAGGAACAGAGAGAGCGAAGTGGACTTCTTTGGCTCTGGTGCAGTTAGGTTTCTATGCCAGTTCTGATTTGCCTGGAAGTTTGAAATCCAGATATTTGCCATTTCACTTGTGGCTTCATAGGTGGAATAAGCATGGAGGGAGAAATAAGAGGCAGAGGAAAGGTGGGGAATAACAAATGGGGAGAGGCAGAACTATCTTTGGAGGAACTGGGGATTGTCAGCTGTTCAGTGGTTTGGAACAAGTAGCCTGTGCTGTGTCCCATTCATTCATTCCTTCTATCACCTCTTCTACTATCAGTGACTTTGGTGTTCATCCCACCCTAAAATGACCTGAGCTGCTACTACATGAAGACTGTGGTAAGGTACAGGGGGGCTGATATCCCTATGAGTACTGATTTAACTATTAATTAACAATAGCTATTGAACTTGTTCCCCTTGATTGCATTACATGGAGTATTATAATAGTTGGTGGGGAGGTAGTCATGAGAAGATGTGAAAGGGAAGAATTCCTTGAGGGGTTGAAATTTTCTTTATCTTTTGTATTTTTGGTACCATGTATGCATTACTTACTGTATGTTAAGACTCAAACTACTGAGAATCTTTCTTTTTTTTTGTCCATCTGAATAAGCAACACTTCGGTACATGGTGATGTGCCTTGTTAACAGTTGATGTTTTGATATTTAGAGGGGGAGGTGGATGAGGGAGTACAAGTTTGATCCAGCAACAGGACTGCCACTTACAAAACCCAGGTGGAGCATTAGGTCTCCAGTTCCAGATTACAGCTCACTTCATAATTAAAACTGATGTTCTAAAATTGCAGTTTTACGGCATGTTACGATGCTTGGATAAGAAAAACGTTAGTTCCCTTAAATAAGTGGCTCTACTAGTTGTTTTTATTTCTGTTACCAGGTTGCCTTTCTCATACAAACTGCATTATATTCCCATGCCTTCTGTATGGAGAAGAGGGGTCAGTGTTGCATGCTTGCTCACTTGCTCTTGCTTATGCACATACGCATACACATGCTTACTTTCTTTCATAATATTCATAAGAGGGTTAAGGGAGGGAAAGAGAAGAATATAAACAGAAAAACCACATCCTGACAGCTGCCTCCAGTTAGTCCCATTTTTCCCCCAGACTTTTAAATCTTACAGTGGCTCCTAATTTGTCCCACATGAGTCTTCTCCCAGTGGGGCTGTTTTCCGTTTCCTTATTGCTTTCATTTGATCCAAAGTAAACAGTTAACAAAGAATAAACCAATTCAGGCAGCTGTCAATGGACCATCAACTTTCAGGTATCTCGGACAGGAAGAAGAGGGCATATTATTTTGACAGTAAGAAGGGAAAATGGGACTGAAACCTGATGCCTGCATGGATCAGAAAAGTATTTCCAGGTCAAGTCTGCTTAAGACAATGTGGCCACAGTTTGTCCAGGAGATAAATTTTGGGACGGCTGATTTTGTTTTGTGAATGTGTACAAATGTCTCAATGTGAAAAGCCTTTTAAATTAAAAATGCATGGGGTGCCTGACTCGGGGGGAAATCGCAACACTTTGCCAGTAATTCATGAGATCTCAAGACACTTTTGACAGGGACTTGTTGGAGTGTGCAAACGTTGCAGCTACCAAATATGGTGATGCTGAATTTGTTGGCTGATTTTTAAGATGAAGTTTCCTACAGAGTCTGAATGTGTCTGTCCTTTTGCATAAAGGAGCATTTAGGTCGGGGGGGGGGGTGGGGGGGTGGGGGGGGTGGGGGGGGGAGGGGGTAACCTACCTTTCTCTTAGAGATGTATAGAGCGTGTCAGAGCAGCTTTCTCCTGCTGGTCCAGTTAGGTTAATCTCTTCTAAGTACAAATTGCTTATTGTGCCTGTAAAACTCAACAAAGTCATTTATCATGTCATTGGGAGACTTCTCTAGTCTATGTTTAGGAAGGATCTAAAGGATTCCCGTGGCATTTCCTCCAAAAAAACCCAACCCAGAACAAGAATTGATGCCAAAATAATACACTTTATATTGAGGTCTCCAAAATAAATGGCATTGCAGCTAGTTGCCTTTGTTAAGTTGCCTAGTGTAAAGGTCATTATTGGCTCTGCCTTACTGTATTAGAGTAAACCCTATCTTGCCAGCTTTCTAGGTCTGTTTGCAAAAAAATATCACTATTATTGATGCTTTGCTTCCACTGAAAGTTGGAGTTAGATCTACATAGGCTCTCTTGCTGTCATTTCCAGGCTTTGGTGGCTTGTTTTTTTTCTTTTCCATCTTGTCTACAGCTTATATGAGAATGATTTTCAGAAAGATGATTCCTGCTATAATGATACATGGTGCATTTGTGTAGTGCAGCTCTCAGGGCACAGTGCAGGTTCTCCCATTTCTCAAAAAAAGTGATCCATTAGAAGAAAGTGAGCTGTGTTTCTTAATTTTGCTTTCATCATTTTCCATTATATTAAAGTAGGTAATAGGTAATGCAGAAGCCATTCTCTAATGATAAAGAATAATGCAGTTGGCTTTGAACGCCTAATTCTTTCTCAGGCAAATAGCCCTGTTGGCTTCATTTGAACTTCAGGGAGAGAAGGGATTCAAGGGGGACACAGGCTCCTGAAGGGTAAAATAAGCTCAAGTCCTTGCAGTAGTCCTGTAGGAGAGCAACATAGTGAGGGCTGGCTGGGGCTTGGATATGTTTGCCAGGAAAAGTTTGATCTGCTGAAAATGAAGAGAGAAATGTATGGCAGAAGCGGACCCTGAGGTCAGTCGGGCCTTTTGAGAGCAGGCAGGTTAGAGGGAGCTTGTGGTCAGGGCACCTCTGGAAGATTTTTGGAGGGTTGGTGCTTGGCCGCAGCCGAGGTTGTGAACAGATAGATGGAGGCAAGCTTAAGCAAACAGTGAATTTCAGGGAAAGAAAGCAATCGAGCCTGTAGGTGGCATAAGGTGTCTCATCTGTGTTTTTTCATGAAACTGCAGGGCTGCCTACTGAAATGTCAGAGAAACATAGAGGTCTGTGTGTGTGGTGAATGCTGCTGGGGTGCTTGTGGGAGGCTGAGCTTAGGGGCAAGTACAGGTGTCTTCTGGGGTGGGGGCAGTTGGAGTATTGAACTACAGTTCAGTATAGACAGTAGGTGTGCTATGTGTATGCTGCTCACTGTTTACTACCAATTTTGTGATTTACTCTTATAAAGAAGGAATTGGTGCTTTTTCTATTTGGAATGACTGGTAAAGCTTGCATGGCATTCACGGTGAGTATTTCTGTCAACGTGTTGTCATGACATCTATCTATGTAACTTTTAATCTTAAGTTAAAATACCCCAAATTCCTCCCTGCACTCCCAGTATTTTTCAGCTGTCTTAGTGTTTATTTTGGTGAAGCGCAGCAGTGGGGCTTAGTTGAAGTACAGCAGCAGGGTTACTTTTTCTCCTCTTCCTGAAATTATGTAACTGACAAAGCGGTTCCTCAGCGGTTTCATACTAAAACGGTGTGGATATATAAGCATTCTGATTATTCTTATTTCTAAACTTCTGTTGAGCCATGAACTCAGTCCACACCTTATCAGAAACGGTCGTGGTTTAACCCCAGCTGGTAATTTAAGCCCCACACAGACGCTCACTCACTCCCCCTCACCCAGAGGGATGGGGTGGAGAATCGGAAAGGAATGTAAAAGTCATGAGTTGAGATAAGAACAGTTTAATAGGTAAAGCAAAAGCCGGGCATGCGAGCACAGCAAAACAAGGGATTCATTCACCGCTTCCCATGGTCAGGCAGGTGTTCAGCCATCCCCAGGACAGCCGGGCTCCATCACGTGTAACCGTTACTTGGAAAGACAAACGCCATAACGCCAGATGTCCCCCTCCCTTCCTCCTTCTTCCCCCAGTTTATATACTCACCGTGACGCCCCATGGTGTGGAATATCCCTTTGGGTAGTTCGGGCCAGCTGTCCCGGCTGTGTCCCCTCCCAGCTCCCCGTGCCCCCCCAGCCCTCTCGCTGGCCGGGCCTGAGACCCTGAGAAGTCCCTGACTGAGTATAGACACCACCCGGGCACAGCCAAACCCACCCGTGTGCTGTCAACACTGTTCTCACATCAGAGACAAAACAGAGCACTGCACCAGATACTAAGAAGAAAATTAACCCTATCTCAGGCTGAAACGAGGACAGAAACACAGGAATCTCCAGTTTTCTGCTGCTTTAGCAGTTCTAAAAATAGAATATGTGTGTTTCCTTATCCCATGGAAAATTTCTTGTTTAACATTTATTGAAATGGATCTTATTATGCCTGATGTGTGTCTTGTGGACAAGCAACAAGGAAGCTTTAGGGCAGAGTTGCTCTCCCTGAGGTTTTGGTTTTATCACTTTTACTTAACCTAAGTGCTGGACTGTTTTTCATTTCTGCCATTTTATTGTCAAAATTGAGTGTCTGTGTATGCTCTGGTTTGGTTGTGTGCTTTGGAGAGAGGATATGGCATATTGTTTCAGTGAGCCTATCATCATATACACCAAGAAAAGCTCAGTTCCGGGGGGGGGGGGGGGGGGGGGGGGGGGGGGAGGGGGCAGGGAACCCCACCCAGAAAACAGGAGTTAGAAAAAACTTCCAGTAATGAGATGGCTAAGTTGAAGACATACTTCTGTTGGAGGTTTAAGTGAACAAGTTATGTTGTGAACTGTATGTTAATTTCCCTAGTTATATTTTTTGCTAAAGAGCTAAAAGAAATGTGATTGAGAGGGAGCAGGGCAGAGCTGGTGAGGGCGCTGGGAAGGAGGAGAGGTGTCCTCTGCAGGAGTTGGGACTTGGAGTAGAAATGTGGAGGCAGATGTGAATGAGTACTTTGTGCCAGAGAGAAAGCAATGCATGCACCACATGCGCACAAAATGTACGCAAATGTGCATGTTTATGCGACTCTTAAGGGGTGGTGTATATTTATGCTGCTATGACAGTGGTAGGTGTTGAAATAAGTATCAACAATGCACATTTTATGGGATTTTTATCGCTGGCACCACTATTTGCCTAACTGGATATAGTAACACATGCTTGTCTACTGCAAAATACTCCTTTCATCTCCAGCTAATGCTGTTTAATGGGCCTGGATAAGGACTGCATAAACAGAGGCAGAAGCTGCGTGGTTTGTGTGTGTGTATGTGTGTGTATTTAGCTTCACTGTTTTTACTCACTCTCTCTTTTTCTCTCTGTGAAACAGCAATTAGAAAAACATCGCCTGGAATGGAGGAAGGGCCTTGTGTGAGGCTGTCATCTCTCACCTGTTTTTACATGCTCTTACTTCAGCTGCATCATTACCTTCACTTGAGTTGCCTTAGAAGTATACCCAGCACTGCTGGAATAAATCAGCTGTATCTCTACGTATTTGCTGATTTTTATGCTGAAGTGTGGGAAGAGAGAAGAGGATCAGGTACAGATACTGCCAGCTGATTTTTGAGAAGATGAATGTGAGGCACCTGGTTTGGAATGAGATCTTTTGCTCTGTTATCCCCACACACCCCCCCTTAAACCATCTTAACGTTTTTACAAGTAAAACATAGTCTGGGTCCCATTCTTGGCATGGCAGAAGCTTAGAAAGAAAAAGGCATATTTGCTAAGATCTTTGCTTTGGATTTGTTCTTTAGATTCTTCTAAGATGGTATTTATGACCCTCTCTGTCTACTTTCCCCATCACCTATCTTTCCCTCCAGCAAAAAGAACAAAAATGACCCTCCTTCCCAAGTTCTTAGAAAGCCTTCTCCTGCCTCCTACTCTGTCTTGTACCCTGAGCTGTGTGAGAGGAAGTCAGTCCAACGATGAAGACATGTCTACTGCCTTGCAGTATTTGTTAGAAGGACAGAGTAATGCAAGTTCGTTAGAGATTTTCATGAAGCTGATGTGAAGGTAACTGAAACAGCTTGGAAGAATTGTAATTTTCTGCGTGGTCTTTTTGTGTATGCTAAAGCTGAGGGCGCAGTCAGACCACAGCAGTCATGTACAGTGAAAGAAACTGCCACTATTCACTGTTGTTCTTGTTTCTTCTCTATTCAGTGTCTTAAGCTAAAAGTAATAGATATTGGCCTCTTGTGTGAGGTGTTTCTGTTTCTCAGTGAGTCCCTGGTCTGGTTAGTTGTTTCTGCATTTATTAAATGACACAGAGGGCCTTCCTTTGCAAAGAGTTGTTGCCTTTCCCACTACTTATGAAGATGAATTAATAATTTTTCTTTCTTAATTAGGTTCCATCTGCTGTTCCTGTCTTGAATTCTAAAGGTTATAGTTATTACCATATTCATAAAATCACCCAACTGTGTAAGAGAACTTTAACAACAATTTTAAAGCGAAGTTCCTTTATTATGCCTTATTCAGTGTACGTTTTGCTGCCAGTGACAGGGGAGATGATTGTGTGGGGCAAGTCCTGCAAATGCTTTTCTCTTGTCTTATAGCAGAAACATGCTGCTGTGCCAAGAAAAATGTGTCTGTATTTCAATAAAACTCATATAAACTAGAGCTTACAAACACAAAATGCCCGAATAGCCATAGCTCTTGGATGAAAATCTTTTTAATATTCTGGCTTCCTACAAATCTGTAGCACTCAGTATCTTGTTTCTCACTATTATAAATTGAATGCCTAAGAATATATACTGGCTTTTAGTTGGGAGCAGATTTGGCATGAACACGCAGCCTTGTCTTTCTGTCTCAACGAATCTGAAAAGAAAGCCTGGTGGACCAAGATGAACACTATGTGAGGATCGAGTGATGATTTATTTTTCCGTAAGGGGTGAAGGGCACTAGGGATGTGATCTTAATGTGTGTGTCACTTCAGGCACAAGACCTGCAGCTACAAAATAATCACATTGCAGTGTTTGGCACAAGGTTAAATTTTTCTTCTCTCATACCCTACATGTATACAACTTTTCTTACTTTTCTCTGCTTTTCTCCCCTGTGCTCTCACTTAGTCCACAGCAAGTACCTGAAGGTAAAACGTACTTTCATCTGCTTCCCAGCCATCCATTCCTTTTGATCTAGGCTTACACTGGTTATCTTTTAAATTATAGTATGTTTACAAGAAGAAAGAAAATAAAGACATCTCTGGAATGCTTGTCTGATATAATCCCTTTCTTTAAGGAATACCTGGTTGTTCCACTGATAGTTAAATAGTATGGACACTGTCTGAAATCAGCTTTTAGAAATCAATTCCTCATTTTGCCTTGTGGGTGATTCCTCACCTCATCCTGTGGGCGGTTGCCTTTGTTTCTGTCCCATATCCTCTTTTCCCTTGCAGTTTACAGTCCTGTGCAATACGCCGTGTTCCTAGGTAAATCTGCATGGAACACGCAACAGGACAGATGATCTTTGGCATCAATACCAGGCAGTTCCTACGAATCAGAGATTTGGAGGTCTGAGAGTTGAGATCTAGCAATTCTTCTCTAGTCAATTTTAATAGCTTATTTCCCCTGGCAACCTGCTTTACCCCTTCATTCAAAATTACTGGCTGTTCAGTGTGATGTATTCACTTAACCCTCTGCCAGAGGTTACCAGCTTTGTACCTAAGTGCTGAAAGGGAACATGTGCCACTTCTCCCTTCACAGGTCACTGCGTTAGTTTGAGCTGCTGAGGAGAGTGAGTGCACTGAAGACTCTGGGTGAAGATGGCTGAGGGGTTGCTCAGTGATGGAGGGGCAGGCAGGCAGCTGGTATTCAGCCATCCCAGCATGGTTTGCCAGAGACATCTGTCAGTGCCCTCAGTCCTTTGTTATAAAGGTGGTAAATTTTTGCCTGCCTGCGGTGGTGAATTACAGTACTCAACCCCTGCCTGTGTTCTTGTTTGGATCTATTTCAGAGGTTTTGTCTTCGTGTTATTTGAGAATGTCCAGGGAGCTCTGGAGCAAAGTGGGTTAAATGTTTGTTAATCACTGTTAATACTCTTTCTGCAGTTGACAATTACGCACACTTGATTCCTCTCTACCTTACATCTCAGCTGGTTCCCTACCATGCTGCCTATGTTCTTGATGGAGAGAGGCAGCAATATATACTCATCATTGTTGTCTGTGGACTGAAAACCAGTATGAACTGCGTGCACGTGGTGTGCAGACTGAGTCAGTTTGTATACTCTGAGTGACAGTTCATTCAAGTATTGAGGTACTGGAGAAATAATCTTAGCTGTGTTGCCATTTAATTAACTCTTGATGCAGCTGGGAAAGCATGCACAAGTGTAATTTACATACTGACATCTATTTCAGAAAGTAGCAATATATTATGGGAGCTAAAAATGAGACCACATTTAATTTCAGCTTTTGGTGATAGGGTTTTTTTCTGAGTCTGTTGCTAATGGTAAAAGAGCTTTGGGCATCTCCTCTGTAGATTTGTTTGTGTAGCATAAATTGTACTCACACTTGCAAAGAGAGCCCTGGGACATGGATATTTGACACTGAGCTATAAATTTCCTTTATCTAACAGGCATTTGAATGTATTTCTTCAAGCACTTCAAGAATCCCATCCTTCTCAGTGTTGCCCTTACAGTTTAAGATTTCACAGAAGAAATGCGTCCCAGAAGAAGGGTCAAATTCTGTTTGGATTTGTGAAGCTCAGATATATATTATGGGATTGGTAACACTCTGCAGTTTGTGTCTGGTTGTTTTTTTAAGCTTGATGAAATGTGTGGTTATTGCCAAATATATGTTTTCCCTAAGGCCTTTTGTGGGTGGGTAATATCTGCCTCCTCTGTCCTCAGGGGACAGAGTGTAGTTGGATCCCATTTACAGATTAGTCAAGAGTGACTTGCTGACCTCTTGGCAAGTTGCTACATTCATCCCTGTCTCCATTGTCTCTTCTGTCTTTAAGGACCTCTTGGAATTGCAATAATTTTAGGAATTATCTCTTGGGAGGCAGAGAATAAATAGGAAGTACCTCAGCCTCCCTACATCACCTTAATTGCAGTTATTCTCATGATTTCAATTTTGCTGCGTGTCTTCCATCTCTAGGTTGTGGTTGTTACTCCAGAATTTGGTGAGGAGCTGATATAGCATTGCCCATTTTACTAAACTGAGCAAGTCTGCCTGGGCAGGAGTTCAGTGCATGTTTGTGTAGGCAGCTGATGACTTTGTGTTTCTTTCTGAATTCAAGATGCTGCTGTAGCAACCACTGGTGGGATTTTTGCATAGAATTATCAGCTCCATAGTTTAGGAGGCTGAAAAGTGGTTGAACTCATAAAGGAATGTATTTAATCTGGATGCTTTCTATTTTGAGTTGAAAATCAAAACAGTTTAGATCTTACTTGAAATGTAACATACAAGAAGGTGTGGTCTTGTGTGGCTGCTGTCTTTCCTTTTTTGTGTAAAATGAATGAATGGAGAGCAAATCAATAACACTTCTTTTTTCTGGTTTGGCTCATATGTCTAGAAAATTAATAATTAACAACTGGGAAAGACTAACATAATTTTTGGCTTACATACTGGAGTAGTTGTGACGGGGATGGCCCCCAACAAAGGTGACTGGTAGCATTTGGAATGAAATCCAGCTCTCTTGGGATTAGTAGCAGTTGCTGAAGCCATGAATAAACCAGAAGTTAAAGGCTGGTCATTTTTGAATGTTTTGGAGCAATAATGAGGAAACAGCAGCAAAGGACTTACCTCCTTGCCCACCAAATGGAAGAAGTGCCCCTCCTTCCTTTTGCTGGAGTTCTTAGAAAGTGGGAAAGTGTTACCCAAAATCTAGGTGGAAAAGTATGTTTGTGTTGCACTAAAATGTCCTTATATAAAATTCTTATGTGTTCTCTGCCATAAATATGCTAGCAGATTTAGGTACTGCATATAGCTTAAGGCCTCATGTGAGACTATATACATTGCTGATCATAAGGAGAAAATAAAAGATTTTCCCCCTCTCCTGCAAACAAAGGTGAATTCGGATGCAGAGCCAGTCAATGAAATGCTGCCTGTGCCAGAATGGTGTATGCATTTGTGCTTTGCCATGGAGGCAAAGCACCTGCTCCACAAGAGCCATCAGTGAAATTACTAGACGTAATTGATGTTTGTGCAAAACAGGGAGCATTTGGTTTTTTCCTTCTTGTGGTTAATGTTCAGTGTGATAATGCAAATGAATCCTCTGTACTACTCCCTACTCTACCCTGTCACATGTACTTTGTATCTTTTTCCTTTGTCTTGTGGGTACTTGCACTTGCTAAATGGCTGTTATGGAGGACAATATATTTAGGAAGCAATTTCCATTTGAGATTTTTACTGCTACCTCTCTCTTTCTGTGACCTAGGGAGTGGAAGGCTGATATAATGCAGTTATCTTTACAAGTTAAGTCACTTTAAAGCATGTGCTTGTAATATATGGTTTTTAATAATCTCTTCTGCCACAAGAGCAGAAACTGGTCTCTGAATGAGGACAACCAGATGAAACTTGCTTCCGTGTAAACATGGCTTGGGCAGAATCAGCCAATTTCAAGGCGGATTAGTGTCAGCACAGTGAAAACAGGATAAGGAAAGTATGAATATGGGGAGAGCTTGAGCATCACTTGTGAGAAAAGAAAAATCTGCATGGGATTGTTTCCCTTCCTCGGTCCCCCCAGCTCCAAAATCTTCTTGTCCTGTCTCATGAGCCTTTTGTGCGCTAAGGATAGGGCAACACAACAGGACAAAAAACTGAATGGAGAGCTGGCCTCCTGCGCAGTCAAGCAGAGCCTAGCACTGGCTGTTCTCCCATCCCGATCTGCAAGGCTGCAGGTCCGAAGCAACAGGTTTCTGTCCCTGCAGCTCCTCCCGGATGCTGCCTCTGTTTGCTGTCCTGTTTTTGACCAACCTGGGTTTCTCATTTTAAGCATGTTGGTGTCCAGGCTGAGGAAGAAATATTTTAAAGAAAAAAGGCCTTATGGGGTAACATATTTTGAGAGATTTGTACCAGCTGTATTGACAGAGTCTTTAAGCCTGGGTTATCTAGGCACCTGCAGAGACCTTTTTTCTTAGAAGTCTATCCTGTAAATAACCTTTCACCGGGAATGCTGCGTTTAGGCAGAGGGTGCACCCTTTTGGCTCTTGGGAGAGGTCCCAGGAGCTGCAGCTCAACTTGCAGTGGTGTGTAGTATAAAAACTTGTATGCATTGCAGATTTACCTTTGAGAACCTCGCTGAGCAGCCTGGAGCTCATGTCATCGCTAACTGTTGTCTTCCCCTTTACACCTCTATGATGATAGTCCAGGACATGGTTACATGGGTTTCTGCTGCAGGTTTCATGTGCAGTGCTGTTTTAACAGGGCGTTTTTATTCTGTCAAGTATATAGCGTGTCTGAATATTTTCCTCCTCCAAATTATCTTTATCCATGAAAACAGTAAAAAGTGCAATTTAATTTGGAAATCTTATTTAATGGGTTTACAAAGAGCTTACTCATTCTTAGCACTTCTCTGAGATTTGAATTTTTTTAAATGGCCTGCTAAAATTATCTGAGAATGAAGCTATAAAAGCTGAGGGTTTTGCAGATCTGAAATGAAGAAAAAGAACCCCACAGAAATTTCATTGTGATTTCCATATTGGGAGTGATAGCTGGGGTTTTGCCTTGAGGAACAAAAGATTAGCAAGAGACAAAGCTTTCTGTAGGAGTTTGGCAGTAATGATGTGGTTGTCCCAGCTTGCAGCAGCTCACTGAAAAGCATAAAATATATTACTGGATCGGCTTGCTCCTAGACTACGTAATTTAGGATAGCATAAATGTGTTCAATATTAAGTTGTATCTTATGTTGATTTATTACCTGGGTAATGTCACTCTTCCTATCCAAAGTGGTGTGTTTCCAGATTCCATTTCCTACTGATCATTAGTACATAGTTTCTCCAAGGCTGTACTGTGAAGGGACTTTCTCTTGGGATGAAACATTTCTGGAAGAAGGCTGCTTTTTGCTAAGGAGCCGCATGTTGATTGGCAATGTTTTCTAAGCAGGTTCAGCCAACAGCCTTCCACATATTTCAATCTTCAGCGATTTCTATGAAAGATAAATTCTTTTTAACAGTTGCTTTCAGTCCCCTCGGCTTTCATTTTGCCCCTCTTTGCAAATGTAAATAATCCCAAAAGGTTTCTTTTTTTTTTCTCCTCCTAGAAAAATGGATGCAAACCAAGAAATGAGGCATTTCTGCTGTAATATTTTGGATAAGCTTGCAGCTTTACTAACTCTATTTTATTTTAATCTTCTGTCACACACTGTAGATTTTGGCAAGCTGAAAAGTTGTGGTTCAGCTGTTGTTTCCATTTTGTTTTCTAAAGATGTGATATGTTTACCCAAATAATGAAAAGCTGTGAAAAGAGCATGATAAACTCTTTTCTGTACCTCCTTTCCTCCACCAAAGTATTTTAGGGGTGTATAAAAAATGAAATAATTACCCTGCATCTCAGGAAGTATCCAACTACTTTGTTATGGTGGGGTAGATACAACATGGGGACTCCTTCTCTGAAACTGTAAAAGGAATCCTGACTAGAACTTATTTAAGCCGTTTTTCCAAAAAGCCAAAATTCTCCCTGTCTGTTGTTTAAAATTACTATATGGCTGTTTATGATGTTTGTCTTGCTTTATGTCTCATACTTCTTTAATACAGCAAACTGTGGCGATAAAGTAATTCTCTGTTATAATATGGAAGCAAAGAAGCAGTGATTTTACAGAAAATTTTTTTTCAGAGCAGAATCTCTCAAGCAATTAAGCTTGTTGTCATTTTAGAATCGAGTGCATGCACCATAAGCAATAAAATTTCCAGTTCAGTGGTAAACAGTCTTTTTGAACTGAGCTGGGGAGCAAGCTGTCTAATTTAGGTCTTGAGCATGACTGTTGGTAAAGGTAGGAAAACATTGTGCTGGAAGAGTTATTTTCAAGTTGCCTGATATCTCTGAGGTCTCTGAAAGGAGCGCAGAGGAGCCTAGTTAGCCTCTGTTCTAGCTATTTTAGTGTTAGGCAAAATTGGTAACAGCAGTTTGCTTTCTTCTGTTGCTAATTTTGGTCTGTACTTATGCACCTGGCATTACTGCAATTGCTTTGTAAGTTTTATAAACTTGCAAGGAAGCAGTCATTAAGCATCTGTTTGTAACTATGGAAGAAACGCTGTCAATGCTTTCACAGAGAATCCATTCTTTCTGAATTTTTTTTTTTACTTTGATTGTGCACAGATTAGTTTGGATAATAAGAGCAGCAGTATTGGCTCTGTCTTGCACAGAATTAGATCTTTGATTCTGGTAGTAACAATATCGAAGGCTTCTAAGAAAGTTTGTAAAAATACTGCAAATACAAAACAAAAACAAACAAAAAACAATAACTTGAAATGGAGATTCAGTTAAAGTATTGTTTAAGAATGAGATGTGGAAGCACTTTAACTTCTGATTTTGAACAGATGCTGGGTTTTTCTTTGTGTGGAACTACTCCTACGAACACTTCCGATGACCTAAAATTGCACAAAATCCTTCTTTTTGTTGCCCATAGGTTTTAAGGAGTTAAAAAACAGAAGGAGAAACTGCTGGGCTCTTATGAAAAACTTGACTAGTGTTCCTATGTGTCTATGCAGTATTCTTTAAATTATTTCACATGTCATTTTCCTGTGGAGTGGGGATATGAATTGTTCACCTTACCAAAGTGTATTTTGATTGTGGGAAAAATGCTACATTATTTGAAAATACCTTCATCCCAAAGCCAATTAGTAGACATATTTTGATATCTTCATGGCAGTAACATTTCTGAAACTAAACATCTTGACACCATTCAAAAAGCAGAGAAAAAGTAGTACAAAAGTATTAAATATTTAATATGTTATTTTAATGAATATAATTCTGACATTAAAATGGCCAGGAAATGGAACTTCAGTACAAAGGTGACCCAGAGATGAATACACTTGAAAGGTGTTTGTGTGAGTAATTTTTTATTTTTAAAACCATGGACCTTCAGTAGCAAGCAGTGTTCTGGCTGCTGTGTGGTTGTCAGGAGCTGTTGCGTGGATGTCTGTGTGGCTAAATATGCTTTCTTCCAGCTTCAAGAACGTAGCTGACTAATATGTTGTCTTTATGACAAGGCTGAGGTATTGTTCAATGCCTTGTCCAGAGCACGTAAGATCAGTTTTTATGTGCCATATAGTCGGTGATATACTTGAAACTCACAAAATATTTACTAAGAGAGACTTCAAGATTGACTATTCCATGTCGTTTAATTGATGAGGCATTCTCTTCCTCACAAGTTACAGTTGCTATAAGCAGGGAAGAGTGAAAGTAACTATGGTATAAAATTACTGAACAAAGCAGCAACAGAATTACAGCTTAATACAGTCTTACATACCATGTCAGAGATCACAAACTACATCTTTTAAAACAGATAGGTGGAGTGCAGCTGGTGATCCAGTAGCCTCCTGGGGCTTGCTGTTGCTCCTTTTCAATTTCCCCTCATCCTGAGTTTCCAGTTTTAGTCTGGTGAGGATTTGAAGGACTTTTGCAGCTCACTGCAGGGATCTTTCAAAGATATGCATGGGAGCAGCTGAGCCATTTGAGCATAGAGAAAGCCTGAAAATGAGCTGACCTTGAACAAAACATTTTGCTTTGGTTATCATTGAAGGTAGGAGGGCTGCCTGTTAGTTTCTGCCAGATAGTTCACCCATTGAAGTGAGAACCTTAGCTTCCCCTCGGATTAGCCGTGAAGCTGGCGTACTAAGCACTTCACTCCAGTGTGTGTACAGGTTTTTGCTTACTAGTGCAAAATCAATTTGCTTGCATCTTCCCAATTTGAGCATTGTCTTTTGCCTGACCAAAGTTCTACAAAATGTTTAGCACAGATTTCTGCCAAGCAGGATGGAGTAGCACAGTTTATTTTTTCCTTTAAAAACAAAGTGGTTGCACGTACAAAAGAGAGCAACACTTTTCTTATCAAAAGCATACCAAAAATCTGCAGTTAGAAGAGGGTGTCCCCACCCTCCACTCCAGACAAATCCCAATTGAAAAGCCTGCAAGTTTGAAATGGGGCCCTTAAGTTGGTGTACCAGCTTTTGGGTGGTAAACAAGGTCTGTGATTTCCATTGATGATACAGTTTAACTTTTGGCAAGGTATGTGGCTTTGTTCAGAAAGGAGAGGTGAGATCTGTGGCTGAAGCTACTGAGGGACACATTTTACATTTAAAGATCACCCAACTAATCTCTCTTCTTAAGTCTCTACAAAAGCAGCTTTTTATGGAGATCAGCAATGGAAAATAAAATCATTTTTGCCTTTCCAAAACTTGGCAAAACACAGTGCCCAGATTTCTTCTAAGTAGGGAGAGGCCAAGCTGATCTCTCTTTATATTTTGTAATGATACTCTTTCTTGTTCTGTGTTGGACAAGTGGATTTTGGATGCCGTCCATCTGGAATGTTAGGTGCATCGTAGAAACATCCCACTGTTGTGAAGAGCTGCTCTAATTTCCAAGTGCTACTAGACAAATTGCAACTCTGGTTCTGTCAACATTATCTCTTGGGGGTTTAATAGATAGGGGTCACCATCCGTGAGACAAAGGCAGGTGTGCTTTTTCCCTGTACTGAAAACACTGCTGTATAAGCAGCATCTATATAAAAATACAGAAACAAACCCTTTGTCAGAATCCCAGGGGAGCTTACTCTTCATATATTTGTGATTCATTTGTTCAAGAAAACAATAACCAAATGTGAATGATGGCTTCAGATAAACTCTGAAGGACACAAGGAATCAGAAGGCTGTTTGCTGCTTTGAAGGTGAGGATCTTGGCTTAGGTTTTGTGACCTGAAAAGAAGTGCTGGCAATGAAAGGTGAAAACCTGTTTGATTGGCCTGTGGTCTTTTTGATCTGTGAACACAATTTAGCGTACCATCTGGGGAAAATGTCTTCTACTGGCACAGAGAGGAAGCAGGCAAACCACGAACAGTGTCCAAATGCACTTTAATTTCTGTTGCTCTTGAATCTGTTCAATTTCATTTTGATTAAGGGACTAGAATTGTACATCTGCAATGCACGATGCACAGCTATCCAGCCACTGGATGCTAGATTACAGGGATATATTTAATCAAATCCCTATTACAGTCTATTACCAGGGCTTTAATGATGCCTCCTCCCTGCTTTGCCCTCAGCTTCCTCTGTCCAAAAACCATCAGAAACTTGTTTTAGATACGTGTAAAGCTGCTTCTTTTAAAAGGAGCACCACAAACGAGCAAAGAAAAATCAAGATTTGCTACTGTAAATATGTTTATTTTTATTTAGTCATTACTGAGGATGTGTACACTGCTGTCTAGATTGCATAGAAATCATAATTGAATCTTGTATCGAAGTATGTATTAATTAATTGGATATAGTGACTTACCAGGGTCCTTTTGTTAGACTGTACTATACTAGCATAGTTTTTTGTAAAACTTCAGGGGTTTGTTTAGGGTTTTTTTTTTACAAACATATCTGTATCTCTGTGTCAAGAAAGAACCTTCTAATTTAATCCTAAAATAGATTGTTTTTTTGGAACTGGAAGACAAAATGTATCCAGGGCATCTCTAGAAGCTAGTGCTCCCTCAGTAGTGGTCAAATACCAGATCTTTTCTCCCTATAAAATTCCTTACAGACATGGAGTAAATTTAGACTCCTTTGCTTCTGTTTTTGCAATTCTCTGCTGAGTATGTCTGGAAGGCATGAAATAAAAATTAAGAATTAAAGAACAGAGTAGAAATGCAGTACAACGTAACTAAAGAGAAAATGAAACTGGATGTATAGAAACTGAGGGATATATGAGAAGGAAAAAGGGAAGAGCTTAAAGCACACTTAAACAGAGATGGAGCCGAGTCTTCACAAGGGATCTGAAGACATCTGTCTTTTCAAAGGGCATTCAGAAATACTGGGCAGATGAAATGTTGTTGAAAGCAGAAAAAGGAGCTGCTGGCATAAGTAAGTTAAACATTAAAAGGAGTTAGATCTGTATGGCTTTCTTCCACCCTCTACTGTACCAAATTAACCTTCTTCTAAATATTCCTTATTCATTAAACAAATCAAATCCTCTTGCAGAGTTTGAGAAATATCAGAAACTTCATGGTTTTAGCTGAAGCTGAATTGCTTCCCTAATTGCTTTTCATTGCCACTTTATGGCAAATATTTTTACATCCCTGAGCCCTGCTACTAATTCTAGTATTTGACCGTTCTCCAAATTATTTTTCAAACAAAACTGTAGATTTTACTCCTTCCAAAGGGAAATTTATAAAATCATCACTTGGTGTATAATCCAGGTGTTGTTTTTTTCTCCTTTTTGGACAGTCAAGGAAAACCTGGCACTGTTTGCTTCAATAACATTCTAACATTGTAGGGCTGCAGGACTGTTCTGGCATGTGAGTCTGAGCAACACAGTTGTAAAGTAGAAAGTACTATAGATTTATCTTTACCAGTTTATATGTTAGAGGATGAAAGATGATCATGTGTAAAATGACTTACCAGAGGCAGGGGTTTGTTAGTTAAGGAAACAGTGCCATGGTAATAGTTGCTGTGTTTCTCCACATCTTACACCTAGCAAAAATGCTGATCGCTTTGAAATCTGTCCTGTGTAGAGAGCACTTGTTAAGCTTACGGTTGGAGATGATCCTTTAATGGTTGATGTCCGGTGTGCATTGAACGCTTGAGTTTACTGTGAGTCTTCAGAGACGAGTTAATTTATATGGCACAGCATATGAGGTGTTGAATGCATGTGCTGGAGGGGGTGGTGGCCCCTGGGGAATATTTCTTGCAGGGGAAAGGTTACTATGGTGATGCCAGTAAAGCAAGAAATGAGGTGATACTTTGTAATGGTTGGAGGGAGAAGTGAACAATTCTCACAGATTACTTTTTTGATACCTTGAGCACTGAAGAATATGTTTTGATATTTTTTTTAATGTTTAATCTGATAAATCGATTATGAATTTATGTCTGCAAGAGTTACATTTCACACTGTATTTTCACCTTACGGTCCACTTTGATTAATCATCCATGTCTTCCCCTGGATGAGAAGCAATGAAAGACTCCAGTTTCTCTCTTTTCTGTATTTCAGGGATTAATGGGAAATAGTGTCATGCTTTGTCAAGGGATGATTTTTCATATTAACATTTGCAGAGCTGAGACAGTGCCCTGTGCTGTGGCTCTTTACCATATTAAACAGGAATGTCCTTCAAAGTCTTTGTCAATGATGGGTATAAATCAAAGTGAGAAAAATGATACATACTGAATTTAACATAACTGCATTTTTTAATATGTAAGTAGGCTTAACTTTTTCCCTGTCTGAAGTCCATCAAGATCAAACTCAAGCAGGCGTTCACATCCACAATTGAAACTTGCCAACCTTTTCCTTTAAGTTAATGATAGTCCAAACTCTCCCCCACTGCTTTTGTCAATATATCTTTTAAAGGCAAGCATGAACCTTAGGTTTGCCTTAGTCTTTCTTTTCTTTATTCTTTTTTTATTCTTCTGCACAGCTTCAGGCCTAAAGACTTCTTTTAATAGACATTAGTTAAGGCCTGGAATTGAGTAGACATTTGTGAAGGAGACTTGAAGTTTGGAACAGAATTGTCCTTTATAATTTTTCCATGGAGGAAAAAAATCTTCTTACGCGAATAAAGACTTTAGCCTAATCTCTTGCCATCTGGAAAATGTAGAAGCCAGAGGTTGTTGGCACTAGGTCACATCCCTTATGTAAACTGTCAAATTCTTTTCATATTAATGGCATATCAAGTTAAACCCATGTGCTTTGTCATGGGCCAGAGCTAATTTATCGATTTTTCTTTTCTTTTTCTTTTTTTTTTTTAATTTTTATTCTGTCCTGTTAGTACTTGATAGTGCCGACTGATTTTTGCTGAATGTTGGTCATCTCAGTTTAGTACAGAATTTTCTAGTCTTTCCCAGTCCGTCACTTCTCTAGTAAGTGATGATGTTTTTTAGAGCCCTTTATGTGAAATCCCCATGAAGGGGAGAATTTCCTCAAGTGACTTCTGCAGCTAATTAGCTTGAAATGAAGCTGGAGACAACTGTTAGGTGCAGTGAGATGGCCTGACACATGCCACCATATATAATTGTAGTGCTTCAAATTTCTGGATCCAGGCCAGGATCCAGTGTGGTACTTACATGTGGGTGACTTCTCCACAGCCTGAAGCACTATCAATCAAATCATGAGTTTTTTCTCCCCCCTCCCCCGGAGGATTTAGCATGGTAGTTGTTGTTGCTTTTTGTTTCTTTGTTGGTTTGTTTGTTTGTTCTACTAGCAGCCAGGCTGGGGGGAGTAGGTTTGCAGCGACATCACCCTCCCCTTCTTTGTGCTCTCAACACACACATAAAAGGGGCAGCTTACCTCTGACCATCACCGCAGGAAAACAAGGAGTGCGGCCATGGGGCAGGAACAAGGAATGTTTTTAATCATTAATTTTTCAGTCTGGGAAGGTAACTCTCTGTGGAAATTGACCCGTAAGCTCTTGGCTATATTGGCAGCTTTATTCAAAGAAGGAGCATTTGCCAACCGTTGCTGTTACCAAAGTTTATACATATTGATTATTTTTTTGATTATTATTATTATTATTATTATTATTATTTCTGAAATCTTTCAGAGCTTCCCTCCCATCCCCAAATAAAAGAGAAACCATGAACTCTGTTTTAGACCTTATGACAGGCTAAAACATTGCACTGGTGAAACCCTCGAAGACTTACTATTGCAGAAAACAGACTTTAATGTTGCATGCTGAGAATAATGGCCAATAGAAGGAAACCATAATATTTTATTGCCATACACTTTGTATCCAGAATATTTTACCAGAAAGTAAGACATGTTTGGGAGAGAAAGGCATACTTGCTTTCTGTAATACTTTCTTCTTCCCTTTCCCCCTTCCCACGTGATTAGTGTTTGATCTGAAGCAGAACAGTGAAACAAGACCAGACAAACTAAAGGTTGTTAAGACCGGCGGTTTGTTTTAGCCACTCGTAGATCCTGCCTTCTCTTGGGATGTTTGAAGGAGGGAGACAGAAGGTGCGGGGCAGGGGGCAGAGGTCCCCGGGGGAGCCAGGCTGTCCTCTCCCTGCGGCGGGTTGTTCTCCCGCAGGTTGCGGAACAGGAGGGTGGGTTTTTGCCCTAGGACAGCACATCTGAAGCAGAGTAGCTAAGAGAGGGGAGGCTTTCAGGGGTGGCAGCGGCAGCCCTCACAGTAGGTTGCCTGGTGCTCGTTTCTAGCAGTGGCATTGCCGCAGAGCAGGCAGAGCCGAGTGGAACATACTGGCAGATTTTCTTAAGTAAGCGTTTCCAATTGATGATGGTGGGAATGTGCTGGCAGACAAGCTTGCTGTCTGTGTTACACAGGATTTTCTGTCAAAACCCTGAGGTACTACAGGGTCGTTGATAAAAGGGGCCCCACTCCGGTGGTGCAGAAAACTGTTGCTACAAAATATCTTTGTCAACCCCAGCCACAAAACAATGTGAAAAGGGAGGGTTGAATTAAGTGTGGAGGTGGGATGAAGAATAAAAGCATGATGGGAGGGAGAGAAAAAGAGGCGAAACTCAGCCAGTTGCTATACAGAGCTCTTGGTCTGTATTGCAGTAACTCCAAATAATGTGCCCTAGTGTTGACTAGCAGGACGTAAAATTGTTTTATGACTGCGCCTTGTAAATATTTGTTTATAAAATTTAAGCATTTGCTTGACTTGCTAGTTTTCAGTGAAGGGAACATGTGTGTTTCTCAGTCCTGTGGCGCTTCAGTGGGGGTGCAGAGCCAAGGGGTGCAGAGCCACAGGGCTGCCAGCCTTGCTGGTGCCAGCTTGAGGTGTGTTGTCTTTGATGGTAACTGGAGCTGGAAAAGTATTGTGGCTTAACGGTTGTTGTTTTACCAAACCACTTTCTTTTCTTGTATGCCTTGGTAAGTTCTTGCAGTGGCACAGTTAGTCAGGGTACAGCTGATCAGGTTAAGGACCTTTCTGGCAAGGGAGGGTCCCCATGTTGAGGATGACAGCAGGAGGTGCCCTGGGCAATTGAAGACAGATGTGGGAAAGGTACCAAATCAGCGGAGAGAGGAAGAGTTCACACAATCCATTTCAGTTTCCCTGCTTTTGCTAAATTAATCAGCAGTTCAGCAAAACTGAAGCAATTCCACGGGTTTTCCCCATATTTCCAATCCCCTTCCCCCCCCAACCCACTGATACTGTTTTGCTTTTGACAGAAGCTGTGGAATTGTGCATTCTTTATAATATTTAGTATCCTGTGTCTGTTCAAAATGCATTTCAGTAGGTGGGTTCTCTATCGTCTTAGCTGGGCTGTAGGGAAATTGCTGTGTATGAATAATAAACATCTTTAGGGAACAGCCATTACTTTTCAACAGTAATACTCCCAAGTTGTGTTATAGAGTTGCTGAAATATGTCAAGCCTTTAATTCCTCTGGAGTAAGGGGAGCTTGTTCCTCTGCTGTGTATTCCTCCACATACAGGGGTGTATGTACACTCCCTTGTCGGTATGAGAACCATTTTAAACGCCCTTACATTTGAAACATGCTAGAAATTCTAGCAGGAGAATCCCACTGAATTTTTTTCTTGTAGCTTGGTGAGGAATGTGTATTATTAGTTGTAGTATGATTTTATTCTGAAGGCAAAAGGCTGACCTATCTTTGCTGTTACGTTTTAATTGGCAGATGTAGATTTCTCCCATTGCAGTTCTTAAAGCAAGTGGTATAATTTAGCGCCAGCCCCCTAAAGCATGAGTAACTTTAAAAAATAAAATTTAAAAAATCAAAACAGAGATCCCTTTTACTGGCTTTAGGTGTGTTATGCTGTATCCAGGCAGCAAGCCATTTGCACAGTGAAAAGTTCACTGGTTGTGTGCTTCAAGCTCGTAACCACAATGTGTTGCTTTATCACTGAGTGCCTTGGCTTGAATGACTGACCCAGTGGGTTCCCATGCACCATCCCCCCTGTCGAATTATGCACATCCCTGATGCTGGAGTGCTTCCCGCTCTGACTGAGGCAAACCAGAAGAACAGAAGCCACGCAGCAGGTTGCACAGCTTTTGATGAAGCTTTTTGCACAGACTACTTTCCCTTTAATGGGGAATGATCCCCAATAACAGCTGCTACCAGTGCTACTGTTAGTCACTCAGTTTCACTTACAGACAAATCTAATCCAAGAAGGTAATGTTAACAAAATGTACATACTGGCAGAACACTTGAAATTACATGCTGCAGACAACTCTTGCAGTGTTGTTTTTTGTGAGGGGTTTTTTTGTTGTTTATTTTTTGTGTTTTATGTCAGGTTTTGTGTATATTGTTGTTGCAGATTTCTACTGCTTTAATTTTTAATTGCCTCCCTTTGGAAATAGTCTTGTGAACACTGCTAAGTCTGGGTAAGGTTCACACCTGTTGCTCCCTAATGTGCTCACAATTAATGAAAATGTGTCTAATGTATGTAAAGTCACCTGTTAAAATTCCCTAATATATGAGGTTTTATTGTTCACAAATTAATGTCATGAATCCATTTGGACACCAACCAGGAACTTGTTGTAATTGCTCACACATAAGTAGTCTTTCTGTGTGTTTTAATTAGTTGATGCAAGGGGTTAAGATGATTATGTGGAAGGCAGTGCAGTTTCTCTCTTAATAAATCAGGCAGTAAGGGTGCCAAATGAGCCCTCGATCCTATTTGGGCAGAGCGCTTTGATAAAGGCACCAGTCAGACCACTGAGGCTTCCTGTGGCAGCAGCAATGTAGATCATTTGGGTTCGCTGATACTGTTGATGAGCAATGTGGCTTATTAATCAGGACTAATTATACGCACTGGCTATGAAACAAATTCAAGGCCAATGCAGGGCATGTTTCTGTTTGTAATTACTGACTTTAAGGTACTGGGTTAATTGATAGAAATTAAGAAGACCGTCCATTTACTGACATTGCATTTCAGAATACCAGCTCCTTCTTTGCAGTTTGGTCCAGTTAGTTTTAAACATGTGCCAGTATATAGTTAAGAAGACATCCATTACCCTTTGCCTATTTTTTGCTTTCTTGTTCTCTACCTTTTTAATTTTCTTGTAAACCCTACCAGAGAGGCAGCAGACAATGAAATACTTCTAATAATGATAGGCAGCATGCTCTGAGACTGCTGTGCAGAATGTCATTAGCTTATGTTGGACATTCAGAAGAATTGCTCACTCTGTTTTGTGAGCAACAGAGGGCTGCTTTTTTGATGCAGATTAGTGTATGTGCATGTTTACCATATGCATCTGATAATGCACTTCAATGTGTTTTGTTAGGGCAGCAAATGTGTGTATATATGAGATAAAATCTCAATCCCGTGCACTCTCGTATCTGTGTATCTAAGTTTGAGTCGGTGAGTCTTTCTGATTTATGGTACAAGTAAGCTTATTCAGGAGGGCTGAGAGGTGATCTTAAACACTTGCCTGTGCAGATGGGAAACTGGTGTAAAACGAGTTTGAGTATTCTTTGGCAGAGATGATTGCAGATGCTTTTGAGTTCTTACATCTTAGTCCATCAAAGGTAAGCTAAGATTGATTACAGAATTGGATAGGACTGTCATTCAGGGCTTTAGCCAGAATAATAGACAGAGAGAAGAGAATTCAACAAGCATTCCTTTTGCTATTTATTAACTTTACTCTTCTGCAACTGTAAGTGTAAAGGGAAGAGGAAGGTCTGAGTACCTGAGTTAAAGCAGATATTTCTATTTGGCTTTCATGTCCCTACTTCCTGGGCACATATTATTTGCTGGATGAACCAAATAAAATGTAAGAATCAGGGTTTGCTTTTTTGATGTGTTTTGTTGTCACCTGTGCAGCTATGAGAAGAACACTGTTCTGGCTCTATCAGGTCTGTTTTAATAATAATTGGTGCCAATGGTAATAGTGCTATCTTCTTTTAGTAGAAATTATTTGATTGCAGTTCACTCAGCGCCATCCATAACAAGCAGGAAACTTGCTTCTGTCAAAGCCTTTTTTCTTCAAGTCTGAACTTCTGTGGCATAAATTGCTTGTAGATGGGGTGTGAGCCAGTCCATTCCCATTGTCTGTGCAGAACTAGCCACGTGAATGCCACAAATTAATCACATCTAGTGCGAGAATAGAAAGCTCTCACCCACTAACACGTTTGTGAAAGCAGCTTTGAATCTGAGGGAAAGAACCTCTCAAATGAACATGAAAAATGTTGGGCTTTTGAAGGCTGGGGAATTGTGCAGCCTGACCAGACCTGCCTGCTACCATGTGGGGGTAGTGAGGGATGGGAAGACTTACCAGCCTGGGAGGTTTTCTGCTAAATGATCTGCTTTGACTGACTGATGCTGGGGTCGTAAATGAGCTGCTGGCTGCGGCCGGGTTGGCGCTCAGAGAGCAGTGCCAGCTGTCTGCCTTGCTGGGGAACAATAGCAGTACCCTTTGGCGTGTGAGAAAGCAACATTCAGGCATAATGTTTTATTAGACTTTGGGATAACCTTTCCTTTTGCAGACCTCAGTATTCTTAGATAGGAATTATACAGTGTCATTTATAATTAACCTTTTTTCTCCATACCCATTTGTGCATAAGAATTCCTTAAAAGTTATCCATGAATGGCCAGCATTATGTATTCTGGTCTTGTATTTCTTCTTCTCTTTTATGTTTCCTATCTGAAAACTGAGGTGATTTTGAATCATTCTCTTCTTGTAATGTAGGAGGAGGAAAGAAAACTCAAATCACCCAACAACCAAGTCAGGAGTACGTGCAAGAATAATTACTATATTTCTTTAGGGCATGCTTGTAATGCTGAGCCTGAAGAGAAGCGTATTGATGACCTTTCACTTCTGCTCAAGTCCCCTGGACGTAAAGGGATGATATATGGAGAACTTTTGAGCCCCTTTGTTTCACAGGATTCTTGCAGTACAAATTCTTTGGAACAGAAACTGTTTCTATTTAGGTGCATGCATGAAAGCAGACACATACCAGCCACTGTCAGAACATACACATAATTATTATATTTATAGTTTATGATAACAGGACTGAACATGAACTGAAATGGTAGCTAAAGGACAACTTATTAAATGGTGTGTTAAATGCGTGGTGTTTGCCTCATCAAAAAACCTGCAGTTAAATGCTCTTTTCCCTAGTCTTTTCTTTAAACATTTACCCTGAGATGCTAAAAAATCTTTAACAGAAAAAGTGTACTTCATTGTGAAAGGCCAGAAATTATATTAGCAAAGACAATAAAAGATACGGTGACATTTACATAAAGATTATAATAAATACAAAGCATCAAGCCTGCATACTTTCTCTGGTTTTTCTGATCACCTGAACATCTTAGCTAAATTGGAAGTAATTTCTAATGTGCAGCCTGAGTTTTTGGGCTGCAGCCTTTGTATTATTTTCTTGCTTAAATCTTCATAAGGCATGTTTTCTGCATCATGTATACCTTTCTTCCTTCTTTTTGTTTTCTGTGCATAGAAAGCACACAGAACCCATGGCGTGAAGTGTGGGCTGGGGGGGAGCACGCGTCTGCTGTGCAGCATCATTTAATCATGGACTTTCCCCATGGCTTTGCCTTGGGACTGCTCTCATACCACTGCTACCCCTCAGATCTGCTGCAGCATCTGTACTTTTCCAACCTCAAGCCTCAAGTCACGCTGAAGGTCGCATTACAGCTAACCCCAGAGAGTAAAACATGAAGTAAAGGGTATACAGTTTCTCAAAGAGGTGACCCTTCTGCACTTGGCCTCTGGGAAGCTCTGGTATAATGACAGAGCATAACAGCTTGTGCTAGCGCTAGTGGCTTGGGGTTAGCCCTGTTAAACAAATGGCTGGCTCACATTACTCACTGTCTCTGTCATATTCATAAATTGATATTCAAGAAGCACACTTTAGGAAATTATGAAAAAAAGAGGAAATAGAAGAATTGCAGAGACTTGGTTGTTCGTTACTCACAGATGTAATTTAGCAGTTTGTCTGTGTATCATTTTTTCATGTCTGCAAATAGGTTATGGAAAATCCTGTAAAACAAAGTGAGCAGCACTGTTATCTGAAATGTTGAAAATGCTAGAAAAGCACACTTTGCAGGTACTCCAGAATTAACCAAAAGACATTTCTGAAATCAGGTCAGCCCTGAACCACACCTTTGTAGGTATAGAAATTTTATCCCAAATTCAAATGTAGTATTGTTTTAAGGAGGAATATGTGAATCAAAGTGGGGAAAGGCTGATTTTGTCACTGAGATGGAGTTAGCAGTATGATAAGAACTACTGTTAGATACTTCTGTCACCAGACCAAGTTCTGCACTGCATACATCTGTTGACAGCTGATGCTTACTTTCTATTCATAAATGATTTTGGACCACTCACATTATCACAAGCTCTTACTAGTCTCCTTATCACTTTTTGCTGAGAAACCATAGTATTCAGAAAACCATGTGGAAACCCTGATGGTGGTCTAAAGGCATGAAATACTATCCTGTTCCCTAACAAACTGTAATTCCTGTTCCCTAAGTAAACTAAAAAGCAAATCTAGAAACTGGTTCCACTTCCATCTGCAGCAATCTGAAGGAATCCTTGACAGGTAAAAAATGTGGTTGACATGTCAGAGCAGTATCCAGTGTCTGGACTTTTAGGATACCTGTGAGAAGAAGAATCTGGAAGGTTGTCATTGCTAAATAGTTGATGCAGTATCTTAGGAAGAATTTGGTGTAGTCTGGAGAGTAGAGTACGTGCTAAAGTAGCTCTGTAGTACAATGTTCACGGCTATCTGATCTTTCCCTGTCTTCTCCCTTCTCATTACCTCTTCCTTTGTGTCAGCAGAAACATCTGTTTGCAGGACTGGGTACCTATGTCAGTTCAAAGGGATTGTGAACATGTATCATAAGTCAAGCAGTCTCTGTAGTAAAGGTACAGATAGCTACTGACATAGTCCAGCATGGTCTCAAAGCCAGAAGAATGTTATTTCGAAACTCCCTTGTCTCAACTTAAGAATTTGGTTCGTTTGCTCTGAAAGATTTGTTTGGGGGGGGTGGTGGTGTTGGTAGTTGTTGCTTGTTTTATTGTGTTTTTGTTGTTTTTTTAAGTATGGTTAGAAAAAATGTATCAGATATGGAATCATTGCACAGCTGTCAGAGGACACAGTAATTTTTATAGCCTGAGGGTTGGTGTATTGCTGTGTTTGGTTGGTTTTTTAATGTAGTTAAAACTGAAATGTCCTTTTACAACTACTTGCATTTATATGGTTACATTTATCTATATTATATTTTTGTTAACTGTCAATGATTCTAACCTTTACAAAAGTATGTTTGCCTCTTGTAGATTACCTAGATCCTGAGGTAGTACAGATCTTCACAGGTACGCTTTCAAACTCAGTGGAAGGCTCTTCAGCAGTGGGACATCACCATGCTGCTGTATTAAAACAGGCCTGTATTATAGGGACTGTATACGTACAATATGTGAGCTGACTGCCTGATTCTCTCCTGTTGTCCATTACGCAAATATTTCTTATGTCAGCACTGTATTATGAATAGATAGGTTTGCACTGTAATTAATTTCATAATGTAAGAAAAATCTTTAAAAAAAAAAGTTAAGTGCAAGGAACTTAAACCTCAGTGGTAGGAATCTAAGGAATTTAAAGTAAAATTTATATAGCATCTTACAGATTTTTTTTGTATCTCAGAGTACTTCACAATAATTGGTTAGTGGTTAGAACCAGTCTGAATACATTATATCAAAAGCTAGTGTACTTATCTTGTCAATTTCAGAATCTATGTTGAGGTAAGATATGTATATGTGCATTTCAGTTTAAAACATTCTGGATTCTTCTATTTTGAAGTTGCAACTCTAAATAAGTTTCTTTTCTAAAGGATAATGGGCTTTCCAGATACATCGGCAACCATCTTTCCTGTTCATGTTTGAGTTATAATGCGACTGACATTCTCTCTCAGTAATTCCCCTCATTATACCACAGAGATCACTACGGACACCTCCCTCTTCAGCAAAGCAGAGAGTTGTTTCTAAAAGAACTGCTTTCCAATAATTTATTTCCCCTATTTTGAGAGAAAATATTCTTTCCACTCTTTATGCTATTTAACTCAATGTACATGCTGATGAAATCCTTAAGAGAGAGTCACTCTGCATTTAGTCACAGATGGATCAGCAGTGTCACAGATTATTACTACGTTTTGGACTAAGGAGTTGAAGAATTCACTGCATATATGTTTTCTGAAAAGGACAGATGGCACTGGAACTGTGTTTCTACCTTGTTTTTAAATATCCTTTAAGCAATGGTTGTATAGGAAAATAAGTACCTAGTCACGTTTGGTTTCATAAATCTTTGGAAACAAGCACACTGATTCTCCTTATTAAAACTCTATGGAGCAGAACCCGTACACAGCTACATTTGACTTCCTCATATCCTCTAAATCCCCTAAATTTTTTTCCTTTTGAAAATAGTGTTACCATATTATTTCATTTCTTTAATAGAAGTGAGTTGTTGGAGGATGAGAGGGGTATTCGCTGGCTAATATGGCTTCCAAATTCAAAATTACTGTCAAACATGGTATTTGTATGCTAGGTTTCTGCGTATTTGATGGACTACTATCTTAGTTTGTGAGCAGTTTGAGATCTTTTTTATCTCTGTAGATGAGACCTACTCTGTATGGCATATAGCAGGGGCGGACAGCTAGATGGCTTTGAGTTTTCGTTCTATACCTGTTGTCCAAAATGCCCAGTATTAATATTAAGGCTGTGCTTGTGTTTCTTCAAGAAACATGTGAATGCAAAACTCAGAGCTGGGGAGTCAGTAGAAATAGGGAGTGGTTATAAGCAGTTTGTCATCTTAGTCGTTCTGGGTTTTTTCTAGGCTTCTGCCATCATTCCCCGAATCTTTTTCATGTGACACTGTTGTCCCCTCCCTGCCCTCAGCCTGGATTCCATTAAGGTTCCTCAGTGCCACAGGCAGAACACTTTTCAAAGGAGAAGTTACAGAGCTGCTTTCTACTGCTCTTGAGGTATATCCTCCGCTAGAGTAATGTGTACTGCAAGATCTGCTTTAGATGGCTCTCATTGCCGTATGTGAAGAGTGTGAGCAGATACGAGGTTTTTACCCTAGCAGTCCAAAGCATGTGCAGAAATGATGCAGCTATTGTTTTCTGAGCCCTGCTGGAGGCAGAAGAATATTCATGTAGGAACAATCAGGATATCATAGATTATGGTGCTTTTTTTGTTTTGTTTCTTTGTCTTTGCTTAAAAGAAAAGGAAGGTGAGGGAATGTGTTAACTTGATTAGTGTCAAGGGCATGCATGAATGTTCATCTCCGCAGGCTGCAGAATGAGGACAGAGTTTTCTAACTGTTAGTCTTAGCTGGCATCTAGTAACTTTTTGTCTGCAGTGTAAAGACCAGAGTATCTTCAGTGAAGAGAAGAATACTGGGTATCAGTACATGTTCATATTTCATAACCACTCCTCAGCAGTGCTCCGTACACACCAGTTCCTCAGCAGACAAAAACTATAGCTTGGTTTCCTTACATTTTATGCAATACTTTGCAGCCAAAAGATGTTAAGATGACTGAGCCTGATAAAATGAGGTAGTGAGTCTAAGCTGTTGATACTCACTGTAAATACAATGTCAAAATAATGCTTCAGGCAGCACCTTTGTTTTTGTGGCAAGGATGTCAACTTGTAAATCGCTGCCGCTCTGCAGGCTGAAGTTCAGTTGATTGTGGGTGGGAGAGACAAAGAAATAAGTCACAGTAAAATGAGATAGAAAGTAAGAACGCATAGACCCCCACTGGCAGGACCACACAGATCTGCTTTCTGGATGTCCTGCCACATGATGGGGGAGGATAGCCGTCTGAAGGTTTTGCAGGTTTTGTCATAGTAGGGTAATGGCATTGGCTGGCTGGCAGACAATCTGATTTGGGAATTCCAGCCAGCTACACACCCATGTGTTGACTAATAAGCCAGTGGCTCACTAAGCCTTGTCCTTACTTAATATGTTTTTAACAACCTGCGGCCTTGCAGGAGAGCCCTGTTTACAACTGTAGTTTCTCCATGTTTTATTCTTTTTCCCCTGCTTCAGAGCTCTGTGAGCTTCAGAAACTCGGAGGTGAAGGCTCTCGTGGGGAGATGCGCCTGCATTTCCCATGTGCTTGCGATACAGTTGTTTGATGGTGTTACTGAGTAAGGAGGTCTGCACCCTTGACATCATACCACTTAATTGCCTGTCGAGAAAGTGGAGGCAGTATTATTACCAGTATCACCACTTTGAGAGTTTGTAATTACTGAGGCAATATAATTGCTTGATTTGTGTGGCTGAACCAAATAGCTGTTGGCATTCATTTCAATAAAGTAGGAATTCTTTTAAAGCCTTTTAAAAGGAGATTTCATACTGTCCAAATTTGAAACTTTGATCTGGGTTTCTTAGTATGACATACTATGAATACGTGTATATCGTCCAGTATTTTTCCATGTCTGCTTCTGTGGCTAAACTTTGGCATATACAAGCAGCTGCACAGGTTTTGATAGTGTTTTTTCTGCTTTGATATGCCAGTACTTTGACATGTAAATACTTGTTCGCGTGCCTAAGCCTGATGATTTCAGTAATATGTGTCACTGATTTGTTACAGGCAGAAAACTCTGAGAGCCTGCAAAAACGCTTGCAAAATTCAAGGCCTGGTCAAGTCCCAATCATAGTTCAGACATTTAATTGCTTGTGTGTTTGCTGTCTTTGTAAGTTCATTCTCTGTTACATAGGAAATAATTTTTCATGTCCAAAAAAATTAAAAAGTGTTCCCTTCCAGCAAGACTTTTTTTCTTTTTATGTGAAATGGCTCATGTTTTTCCTATCAAAGAGCAAGGTAGCCAACAGAGGGAGCACAAATTCTGTCATGTTCACTGTCTTGCGTGCTGATGATAGCCTGACTGGAAGGACAACTAGCAGCCAGTTCTCATAACATATGTCACAGAGAACAGTGTTAAAATACTGCATCAGCACATTGATATTTGAATACATACAGAGTGTTGTTACTTTCCATAAGTAAAATCTATCTTGATTTTTCTTTTTCGATGAATCATCTTTAGGACACAAAGCACTACTGAGGAAGTAAGACTTGAAAAAAACATACATGGAAGTATTGTTGCCGTCTTTAGGTGGATTCAATTGAATACAACACTGCAAATGTAATGCACGCATTATTTATTATTTCTTTTCAAGATTTGTGAGGGCAGGGACAAAAGGGTAGCATCTGTGCATAGTTTGAATACATGATTAAGGGTCATAATCTCCTCTAACTTACTTACCTAGAAAAGCTGGACAAAAATGAGACTCTGTGACCCTTCCATTAAATGGGCTTACGAACAAATCACTATGATTTTTGTTACTATGATGTTCTGAAGTTAGAAAGTATATTATTGTAGATAGTACCATTGTTATAATTGCTGTAGTATTTATTAAATCAGTTTTCCTTGACAGTATAAAGTTTTCCTTTTGACTTTATATTCAGTTGCAGCATTTGTGCACTTGAGCTTTAAATTATTACTTTGACAGTGTGTTTCGTATTTAGTCATTTTAGCCTTATCGTGCAAATATCTAAGCACGTGTATCACTGAATATGAGTTGTTTCTCTGAAGTCAGTAGGACTGCTTGTATGCAAAAACATTTGGGCACATGTAACTTAAGCAGCATAAACTCAGTATGCTTTGCAGGGTCAACGAAAACAGTTTTATTAACTTCAATTTAAAATATGCATTTCCCCATAGATGGTTTTTTAACCTCTGAATTTACAGGATGTTGTGATCAGTTTGTAATGCAGAGCGGGAACAGAGGCTTGCCAAACTCATCTTTCATGTACTTGGAGAGACTGCTAGGTATAGAAATGGCTGAATTGGGTTGCTTTCAAACTGGGGAAATCCAAAGATCTAAAAGTCTTTGTAGCTTGCTAGCAGTGCTCTGACACAGCCAGCCACCTGGCGAGTGCTAGTGTGAAACTTTGAGAGTGGAGTCTGCTTCCCTGGAATTTTATTAAATCAAATGCTGACCTTTTTAGAGACAGTAAAGGCAAGTGTTTCCTCTATCTGGATATACAAGCAAATCTCCAGCATTATGGTCTTGCAAGCACAACTCCACAACCTGCTGCCCTACCCTTTTGTAAAAGAGGTGCCACACAGTGACGACACAAATAGTGTTGAAATCCTGTAACGGTCTCCTAAAGACCATCCTATCCCAACTGTTCTATTAATTTGTACTGAAGGAGCAACTTTAAACTACACAATAAAAAAAGGGAAAACATTGCTAGTAACAATAAGGATTCCTGTTAGTTGTAGCGAAAACTGACAGCAGTATTGTCTGGCATATACTTGAAGCTCTGCATGTGTGACCAGCATGATTTAAGCTGTAGTTTTATAGATCAGCTTGGTGTATTTATTCTGAAAGGTAGTGGGCACGGGTCTTAGCCTTGTCCTGCACAAACACGGGGGTCTATTTTCAGTTCTCCTTGAATGGAATTGATGCAATGTCTTAGCTTCCTGAAATGTGGAAGAAATGTCAGTTTCTTGCCCCCTGGACAGTTGTGAAAATTTTGTCACTGAAAGAGGGGTATTGAACTGCACAATGGTTTTGCGTTGCCCAGTAGAAGAGATGAAACCAGAACTCCTGGGCTGCAAAGCAGGCAAGAACTGTGCTGTACGCGTGTGAAGCAGACACACAGGTATTTTTGCCTTGGTGTTTTTACTTCACTGTTTTTACCATTGCAGTATTCTGTAGCTTGTTTATTTGGAAGGCAGAGAGGAAGAAGCTTTTAGCATGCTGCAGCATGTAGAAAACATTCTGTACTTCTAGAAGAATTGGTTTCTTAAGGTCAAATTTTACTTCTTTGTCTCACATAAGCAATGATCGTAAACTCAGGGAAACCACAGTGCTTAAATTTGACACTTAGAATTGTATTTAAGTACTTTCTCTTATCTACAGGCTTTGCAAAACAATGGAAATAATGATTAGCAAGTGCTAGGCAATAAAATGGACCATGGAAAACGTAGCCTGCAAGGGTAGCTACGGTTTAGAAACAAGCAGCAGCTTTACCTTTAAGTTTATAAGGAGGGCATTTTATATTTCATCCTCTTTCAACACTTGGATCATTTATTTCCCCCTGAGCAATATGAAACTGTAATGTGAAAAGGTTCTGGCCCTTCTTCCCCATCCATATTAGTGATTAACAGAGTGAGTAATGACTTCAGGTGCCTTTGTGGCACAGTGATTGCAGGAGCAGAGTCCCACCATAGTGAAATGTGGTAACAAATGTAGTGAAGTAGGAGAAAGGCAAAATTTTAAGCACAGCCAAAACGCAGATAGTATCTCTGTCCTTTTGTTGTACTTGACTAAAACGAATAGTGATTCCTTAAATGTCTTTAAAAGAAAGAAAAACAGTTTAAGAATGTCCAGGGATTCTCAAACCTTTTTATTATTGAGTTGTTCTATAAAAGTCCTATTTTCCCTTCACAGTCATTTTTTAGATTTTGATAAATTTATTTGTGTGCAAGAAATTCTCTGAGGAAAATCCATATTAACCTCATGCTAGGGAAAACCAAAACAAAGCCGAAAACATTTTATTTGAGGACTAGGAATAGGCAGGATATTGGGGTATGAAGAAAAACAATATAAAAATGCCATCTTAGCAAAGCATCATCTGTGTAATTGTAATTCCAGTTGTAATTGTAATTGGAGAGAACTCTGTAACCATGCAGCACTACACGCATCTGTTTCAATAACTTTGAATTAACTTATTTCATGTTCAGACTGCTATGGAAGAGCACTGAACTATGTGGTTGGCACTGATCAATGCTAAAATACACAGGCAGACTGTGAAGAATTTCATGGTTTTCTTGTGTACTGAGCTATCTTTTAAAATGCATCTAATTGCTCTGCCATCTAAATTCCACTTTCTCAGTCAGGATTCTGGAACTCAGTTATATGCAGTTATATGCCCAAGTTGCAGCCATGACTTCTGTCAGAACAGGAAAAACTGGTTTACTGTTTATCTGCCTATGTAGATTGTGTGTACAGCCAAGTTTTTTAAAAGTTAACAGCTGGCATGTTTAGAAAAAGTTCAGCTCACTGCACAGCTTTCCTGTCTGGCTTTTAAAACACTGATTTGAATGAGGAAAGAGGGAGATCAGTTGATTCATGCCTTGACTTCTTTGCAGAGGACTATTAGCAACACAAGACTATCTCAAAAGTAATGGTAGTACCCATGAATTGGTACCTGTCCACATGGATGAAGACCATCAACTCACTTCCTAAAGTTACTAAGATATGAATGTCAGCTAATAGGAGACCTTATGTCCTTTGTCACTATGCATGAGCAACTTGAAGTAATTTTGTGTTGCTTCTAAGCACTTCTGTATCATTTCTGAGCTGTTACAGCAGCTAAGAAGTTTGATTTATTCATAGCCCTGTGTTTGAGGAAATTTCAAGACTAAAAAAAAATGTGTATATCTTTATGGGAAGAATGTACTTAGGCCATTCCTGGGCATTACCAGTCTTAAGGCATTTTGCCCAAGAGCCTCTGAAAGAAGAACTCATTCATTTTATTTATTTCTTCTCTTCCATATATTTACAGGCACATGCAGTAGACAAGTATAAGACAGGATTAATAGCCCTGGAGATGATGGGTTGCTTGTGTGTCTGGTGGCTCTGCCTGACTAGTGAAATGCACATTGCTGCAGCAGCCTCCATCACTCACTCACTCTGGTCCATGGTCTGCAGTTGCTGTTGCAGGATGTGATCCCAGGCCCTCTGCGCAGCACAGTGTGTGGGAAGTACAACTTACTCAGCCAGTGAGGGAAGCTCAACCTCTTGGTCCGTTCTGTTTTCTGCTGCTTTGCAAAGTTGTCTTACAAATACAACAATTAATGCCACGGTTTGTTTTTTTCTGTGCCTGGTTGATTGATCTTATTCTGTGCCATGCATTCAGTTTCTTGCCGGTAGGAATAAGATTGAAGTCACTGATGAATTTCGTATAGGTCAGTAGCCTGTATTTCTAGCCGTATTTCATTTGGTCAGCAGCAACGAGGACTGTACTGAGATCAGACGCCTAGAGATTACTCTATCTCTGAGCCCTCCTGCACCCCATTAGCTGTGTTCTTGCTCCATATGTTCCACTTTTTCTGAGGAACAGAGTGAATTTGTCTCACTGTCAAAGAAAATTTTGGCTAGGTATGCTTGGATTGCAATTATCAGTGAATGTGGGAAGCTAAAGGCAGTAATTAAATATCACAGAACTGCCACAGTGGCAGCTAACGCGGCTTCCCTGCTCCAGCTCTAAGCTTCCCTTTAGGACCTTTCTCCTCCCTGGGAAAACTCTGCTAACACTGGTGGCAAGACTCATGGCTTTGCCCTGAAAGTCGTGCTGTTACTGGATAGTAACTGTATGACTTCAGTGAAGATGCAATAAAGAAGTACAGGTCTTGATTCTGGTGACACCAGATCTCCTGCATCTCCTGCTCCTCCATGCCTGGGTACCTGTGCTTGAGAGAGCAGACCATGGGAAGCACTTCTAACCACAGCAGAACCTTGCTCATCTGGAGTGAACTGGGAGGTGCTAGCAGGATTTTATCCTCTGTGAAATGGAGACACTGGGTCAAGGCAGTTTATTGCTCCCCAAGGTACTGCCTGTCAGCTGTGCAGCATCACCAGACTGCTAGGCAGTTACCTGTCTGCTGTCATAGTCATAGAATGGTTTGAGTTGGAACGGGCCTTTAAAGGCCATCTAGTCCAACCCCCTGCAATGAGCAGGGACATCTTCAACTAGATTGGGTTGCTCAGAGCCCTGTCCAACCTGACCTTGAATGTTTACAGGGATGGGGCATCTACCACCTCTCTGGGAAGCCTGTTTCAGTGTTTTACCACCCTCATTGTAAAAATGTCTTCCTTACATCTAGCCTGAACCTACCCTTTTTGAGTTTAAAACCATTACCCCTTGTCCTGTCACTACAGGCCCTACTAAAAAGTCTGTCCCCATCTTCCTTGTAAGAGCCCTTTAAGCTGCTACAAGGTCTCCCAGAGCCTTCTCTTCTCCAGACTAAACAACCCCAACTCTTTCAGTCTGTCCTCACAGGTGAGGTGCTCTGGCCCTCTGATCATCTTTGTGGCCCTACTCTGGACCCACTACAACAGGTCTGTGTCTTTCCTGAACTGGGGACCCCAGAAATGGATGCAGTGCTCCAGGTGAGGTCTCACTGAAGTGGAGAGGAGGGGAGAACCACCTCTCTCAACCTGCTGGCCATGCATCTGTTGATGCAGCACAGGATACAGTTGGCTTTCTGGGCTGCCAGTGCACATTGTCGACTCATGTCCAGCTTTTCACCCACCAGTACCCCCAAGTCCTTCTCTGCAGAGCTGCTCTCAATCCCTTCATCCCCCAGCCTCTATTGATAGCAGGGGTTGCCCCTGCCCAGGTGCAGCGTTGACCTTGTACTTGGCCTTGTTGAATCTCACAGGGTTCACGTGGGCCCACTTCTCAAGGTTTTCCAGGTCCCTCTGAATGACATCCCAAAACTATCTCTAAGCCTATCTATTTGAATCCCTGTTAGCATTAGAGGGGTGCATACATTTAGTGGACAGTGCAGTCCATCTCCTGGGAAACAGCTAATTGGATCTTATTATATATTCCTGTTAAATTTGTGAAAACTTGCATATCTGATAATTGTTATCCACAATCTGTGAATAAATATTATTATTGTGTGGAATATGCATGCACTAGATGGTAGGATGTAAGTCATCCAGCTACTCTAAGGGAGGTAAATGTTATGTTATACTTGCAGACTAATGAGTCTGTGCGTAGCCCAGCATCTTTGTTGGCATTACAAGCATGCCATAGCTTGTAAGTCAGGGTTTATGTGATGCTGCCTTTATTAGAAAGAGTCTTTTTTGTGTCTCAGGGTGTTGGGGGGGTGACCATTTGTGTTATTTTCAACATGTTACAATTTTCAGACAGAGAAATATGGTGCAGTATTTTCCATGCTCTGTGTTTGCAATAAGAGGAATTACACAAAGAGCTGCTTTTTCTCACAGTTTGATTGAAACAATCCTGCTTATATCGGCTAGATTGTCAGCTCAGGCTGGTCTCCAGCTCCTTTCCTGCCTCATTTTTCCATCCATCATTCCTGAGAGCACAGAAGGAGGAACAGATATACTGTTCTGTGCTTGCTTAGGCCTTGGCAAATAACAATTCATCAACATCCTAGCTTTAAAAAAGGACCATTCTTTGGCTTGAAAGAGCATTACAATTTACCCAGTTTTCCCTGGTGTCAGGAAAATCACATGACCGGATCTAAAACAAAGACAATCCTGCAATATATTCTTGGAGATATTAATAAAAATAACTGCTGTGTTGAAGGGAAAGTGTATGAAAGCCCTTGTTGGGTGACCTTGATATTTTGTGGATATTTCTTGGAGAAAAATGTTTCAAAATAATATTCCCCTTGCACGCCTCCCAAAGCAAGAACAAAAAAATTAAACCCCACAAAATGTTGCTAGGAGGTTTTCTTTCTATAGAGGCTCTTTTATTATTATATTTTCAGAGCTGTTGTTACACTGGGGAAGACTAATGTAATCAAACCAATTGGCTGCCGGAGATCTTTTTTAACGCACTGCTTTGGACACAGTACATATGCTCTGCAAATAAATACAGAATTAGTGTTCCTGTTGGAAGCACTTAGTGAGAATGAGTGATTTGTCTTCCTTATGAAAGGTGCATATATTTCTTCTGTTAGCTGTTTATCAGACTGCTGGTTTTCTGCTTATGGATTCTGAGATGGGATTCATCATTTGTCAGCTTGTGAGCAGATGTTCTCGAGACAACCAAATTGATCACAAAGATGAACTGAACAGCGGTACCAATGTTGTAGGGCAGCCTTTACAAACTATATCTCTGTCCTGTTCTGGCCCCTCCATCCTCTTATTTTCAGTCATTAACTGTCCTTCAGAAAGTTACAAGAGGAAACAAAAACCTTGTTCGTGTGTGTGTGTGCACGTGCACAAGTTTGGTTCTATTTGGAGAGACAGTCTCTAGCACAAGACAAAGAGCAGGCAATGGCTGAGTCTGTAGGGAAATGCCTCTGCTGCAAACCAATCTATAATGCCGTCAGGGAAGGCAACGTTTAGTATCACTAGTCTTTTTTTAATAAAACAAAAGAAAACAAATCCCTGGCATGCAAACTGCAGAGTTATAACTCTTTGGGAAGTATTGCTTGCTGTTTTATCAAGCAGTTGCTGTGATGATTTACTTGATTTGTTTGTCTGGTGTGCGTATCAGTGCTTCAGCAAAGTTGATAGGAAGCAAGGGATAACATGTTACTTGTCAAAACCAACTTTCAAAAGTTTGATTTGGTCTTAGCGGATACAGAAAATAACTGCTGGAGCTGTGTTGATTACACAGCCATTAAAGACCTTTCTTGCCAAAAAAACCCTTCCTTTTGCGCTTGTGTGCTGTTGAAAATTGTGGGCTGGTGCCAGAGGATTGAAGAGCTAAACACATGCTGCTGAAGAGCTACATGTGGCTTTCAAATGACAGGTTTCTGACCCCAGCCTTAAGTAATTAACAGCAGCCCCTGGAATGATGCAGTACTCAGTAAGAATTGCTGAGAAGAAATACCTGTCCTTCTTCAAAAAATTGAAAGGTTTGGAAGCAGGCATTCTTTTTTATTTAGAGCTCAGAGCAGAAATGGAGTACTTTGTAACCTTTGTAAATGGATTGGGGCAGGAAGGAGAGGGGCTGTTGTGAAATGTCCTGGTCAGAATGGTGGATGAGGGAGCACATTGTGTTCAGTGCTCTACAAACAAGATTGGTATAAAAAAAAATGTGCTTAGAAATAGTTGAATATTTGTCCTTTAGAAACTGGAAATCCTGTACATGGTTTTGTATTTAATACGGGTCTGAATGTTTTCTGCAGCATGGGGTTTTTATTTCATCATGATTTTCTTCATTTGTGCCAGAAAATAGGAGGATGAACTGCTTAACCTTTTTGATACCAGCATAATTTCATGCAGATATTCTGAAGACAACCAAATTGATCACAAAGATGAACTCAACAGTGGTACCAATGTTGGAGGGCAGCCTTTACTAACTGTATCTCTGTCCTGTCCTGGCTCCTCCATCCGCTTATTTTCAGTCATTAACTGAAGATGCACAAACACGAGGCTTTTCATACAGCAGCTGATGTAGTAAATATATATGGCTAGCAGCTGAGATCACAAAATGCATGCATCGCTTGGCATGCCAAGGCCTGATGCACACTGTCAGCTGCGTTTGTTACCACTGTATTGAAGTGTATTCAGTGCAAACAGTAAATATCATAGGTAGGCTAGTGTGAAGCCACAGGTTATAAATGAAGAGGAGATTATGGCTTTTTAGGGTGACTTCTAAGAAATTGTGTCTGCCCACAAGAAAACAGGATCCTTCCTTGATCTGCAGTCCAGTTTTCGAAAGGTTAAAAAGAATTGCTTTCGAAGTTCACAAAAATCCAATATTTGCTTTTTTCCAGGCAAATGACAGAGGTTTCTTTCTTGCTAGCTGCTTTTCCTTGAATGAACGAATATTAAGTTCAGTGTCTTGAATTCATTTTTAAATTAATACCAGGCCCAGCTCTGTCTCTGACTCGTGTCTCAATATCAGTCTCTTCAAAAAATGCTTCTAAATTCTAATGTTTTCATGTTTTTATCACAGTGCCAAACTTCAGATATTTTTCTCAGATGCCTTTTTATGACTGGTGCTGGCTTTCTCAGGAGCTGAGGGTCCTCAGAATATCTTATGGCCTCTTTTTCAATGTCTCGAGTTGGGCACTCCAGACTGACGCACAGAATTAATGGACACTTTGGAAATATAGCTTTTAATCTCTGTGCCCTAGTTTCCTCTTGTAAAATGCAGGTTTATAATACTTGAATGCATCAGATGGGAATATGGGGTTGTGAGGATTAATTAGTTAATTTTTAAAAGTAGTTTACACGTGTGAAGTGCCATAGAAATGCTGATAGGAGTTCTTGCTGCTGCTGTTTTTTTCCCTTCTGCCTCCTACCTTTCATTAGTATGTTTGACCTGGTTAAAGATAAAATAAATTAGTCATCTAACCAGATTGTCTCTGTGTGTTCCTTCCTATATGTCTTAGATATCTCACACCTTTTTCTACTGTTCTTCACCTTACTACTTAAGGACCTTTCACAAAAGATGAATATTCATAGCCAATTGCTTGCAGTTACCTGAAGGATGCTTGGGTCCTTCTCTTCCAAAGTAAAAACGCTGCTTTGGTTAGAAATTTTGTTGTTGAGTGATGTATTATTTTATTGATTTCCTTCACGATATAGACCTAGTTGCAGTGGCGTCTTCTTGGACAGAAAGTGGTACAGTTTATTGTATGGTAATAAGCTACTTTATCCCCACTAGGCACAGAAGAAATATGATTTAGTAAGTGAAGTAAACTTTTTAAAAAGGGTTTCTATGTGGTTTTAGGCAAATGGCTTAACCTAGACTTTTCACAGATGATTATTAAACTGCATGTTCTTCATTTTCTGGGTGACTTGAGTTGAAACTATGGGATCTGATCTGCAAAAACACTGAACTCTCACAGGTGCAATTGTAGTCAATGCGAACTACTCTTTGAACATGAGTGACAAAGTGCTAAACACCCTGAACCACTGCAAATTGGGGGTCCCAGATCGGTCACTCTTAGCATTATTCTTTTTCTGCCTCAATTCCATCTCTGTACAGTACGGTTAATAATACCTTTCATCTGACAGAAGTGTTAGAATCTAAGCTTTATCAATATTTGCAGCCTAAGTAAATACTGGTGTAGGAGGCAATGAGGAGTTTCTGACTTTTTTTGTTGCAAGGCTGTTTTTTAAATAGCGAGGGGGGGGAAACACCTCAGTTCTGTTAATTGAAATGTTTTCTGAAAAAAATTAACTGTTCCTTGAACAGACTCTTCTCACTCTCACTGATAGAGGCAGGGGTCCCATAGGACAAATAGTACTATAATCATGTGGTTACAGACTATAATGTAGTAGATGTAAACTGAGACCAAGGTAAAATGCCACATTTTTAGCATTTCCTAACTTTGAAAAGCTTGAATTTGCAATCTGGAAAATGTTTTTAACAGTGTTCTGAAGTGTGTGAGTGCATCTTTTTTTGTAACAAATCAAACTGCTGGAGATCGTTGGGAATGCTAGAATTTGTAATTCACTCCATAGTTATCTGCTATTTGAGCTAACTGAATAAATGGTAATAACAGCAGGTTGTCATATTTGCATAGTAGCACTGTGCAGGGAAGGATCTGCTGATGGGCTTTGATACCTTCTGACAGCGGGGTAGTGGTGGGAGTTGGGAATCTCCATGCCAGGCTCTATAGGGAAGCATCTTCTGATGGGCACAGATTCTACTAGCCTTCCTTCTGCCTTCTCATCTGTACTGTCCAGCGTTAATCTTTTTTCCTGTTTAAAATACTCAACAGAAATGTTCCAATTGATGAAAATTGTGCAAAATAAGAATGATATTAAAAACTGGGGTTTATGAATGGAAAACATTGTATTATCTCCATAGATGTTGTCTCCAGTGTTACTTTCAATGTAAATGTCTTTGTGGGAAGATCTGATGTGTTTCTCAGTTGCAGTAGTTAGTTCTGTATGTTATTGTTCAGTCCTGGTGCCAGGACTGTGGTAATAATAACAAACAAATTAATAAAAAAAAAGAACAGAAATCCTGGGTGTCATGCTTCCATCTGCAGAACAGTAGCTGACCTCCTGTTACGGAAGCCCATGTTATTTAGCTTGTTGTTTGGGGTTTGAATTACTGAGAAGACTATGCTCAAATGTATATGGTCCTAAATTCGAAAAAAAATAGGCTGAACCCATAGCAATTAATATACCTGAAGACCATCTACATTTTCCAAATAAAATCCTTACGTAGCTATTTAAAATCTCATTCTTCTCCCACCCCGCCACCATAAAGATGCAAAGATAAAGTGCTGAATAGCGCTATAAGTGGACACATTAAAATAAATCGGAGAGTTGCTGATGATACTTGCGAAAGATTCAAGAGTAGGAGTGATTGGTTTTTTTCCTGTCTTCTATTTTTATATAAGCAATTCAGTTTTGTACTCAAGAAAGAGAGAGACAGAGAACCCCTGTGTCAAAGAGACACCTTTGCCAGTGCACACTGATTCTGGTCTTCAGAGCTCCAGCTATTTTCATCTTTGACCTCTCCTGAGAAGAAACTGCCAGATGTCAGCTTGCTTTAAGCTTTTTTTTTTTTTTTTTTTTAATTTTTATTTTTTATCTGGCATGAGTTCCGTACACCAATGAACAGTTGAATTTGCCTATTATTATTGCTTCTCATTGTCTTAAGCCTCCGTCCCTTCCATGTTTATGCATCAGCTCAACTGACTTGGTTTTCCATATGAGCTCTGGTGAAGTTTCTTAACATGAACAAACTCACAAGCCTTTGTGTTTGTGGGATCAGAGTGAGGGAGAAAGATCAAAGGGAGCAGGGAAGAGAGTTTGAATTCAGCTCTTCAGTCCTGAACGTTAACAGTAAAAAATACTATCTTGCCCCTCTTAAGGGGAAATGTTCTTGAACTGGATCAAAAAAATCCATTAATGACATGAAACTGAGAAATGAGTATCATAGGTATTTTCTAAGGTGCTGCACTAATCGTAAGAACGCAGACTTGGATTCTGTTTACTTGGTGAAGCACATATGAAGGCTATTTGCTACTAGTAGACAAGGCATGCCTTTTCTATCTGCCTGTGTGATGTAGGCTTTTTGCATACATTTGAGTTTAGCATTCCTGTCTTCACTGGACCAGGTCCTGGAATCTGCATCTTCCTTTTTTTCCCGTCCTTTGGACATGGAGACTTGTGGTCCTCTACACAGCAAGCTCTTGATGTGCCTAAAGGACTATATAAAAAGAATATTTTACATACATTTTTCTTTGTCAGTACCATGATATTATTTTGTCAAAGTATTTTTTACTTCCTGAAACCCTTTGTCATTTCTTCCCACAAGTCTTTTCCAGTCATAAAACAAAAACATAGACAAAACTGCTGTTTCAGAAGAAGATGGTTGAGAAAATATAATTAAGATATAAAATACAGTCTCCTACTGTTCTCTTTGTTCTTTTGTCCTCTCAGTGATGAGTTGTAGTCCAGGGCTGTGATGAAAAAAATTCAAGGCCATAACCCATGAAGACAGTGGCAAAACAGTGCAGGACCAGGAACATTGTTGATAGAACTGGAAAGTTTAATGTTGAATACATTGAAGTCACATTAACTTGTAGTTCTCATTACTGGGTATAATTAACACGAGTCTTTACATGCCCAATATTATACTGTAATTTGTGCAATGAAAACCTGAAAGAGATTAGCTCTCAGGCCTAGCCTTGAACTGGGACATACAATGTAAGTTTTCTTCAAACTTAGGAAGGTGGTAATAGTAAATGCATAAAACTTAAGGAAGATCCTGAATCTCCCAAATAAGTCTTCTGTTTGAAGGTGTGGCTTGAAAGGCTTTATTGTCCTCATATGCTTATAACACCTGTGAACTGGCGGGCTGTAATTCAAGAGTAGTTCACTGATAGTATGTGACTGTAGTTCTCCTTATATCTACATGCATAGGAATTGTATTTCAGCATAAGCAGCATTTCGTACTACAAGAAGTGGCTAGAATTTTTTTGGTCTCTGAAATTCTCTCATTTCTGTTTTTTCATCTCAGTCTGTCAGGCCATCTGTCTCAGTGCACAGAATTTCCTAGCCTTCCTAAAATAGTTTGGAAGAAATAGTCATGGCCATAAGATAGCTAATGAGTCTTCTAGTGTGAAATGCACTATAATAGCTGTGGCTGGTACCTGCTCAAAGTGTACAAAGCAACTAAAGCTACAGACTAATTTTTTTTTTGAAGGTTATTTTGAATACTCATGGTTTGAAGCTGTTCTAATAGCAAAACAGCAGTAGCATAGCCATTGGCTGTAGTAATATATCCGTACTCGGTATGGGTTTATAAAATTATTTAGAGTATAAATGGTCCAAATCTTTTCAAGATCTTTGTAAAGCCCAGGAGGATTTTTCATAAATCCTTTTGTGTACAGGAGTAGTTTCTTTGCAAGACAGTGATCGTGAATTACGAACACTCCCAGGAAACTAAACTGATGTTCATTGCTGCCTCTTGCAGCTCTGCCATTAGCTCTTGAAAGATGGGCATAATTCCTTGTGCATGCAGTGCAAGCTATAGCTCCTTGCATTTTCTGTGTAAGAGCTTCAGCTCCCCTAAAAACATAATTAAATTAGCATGTGTTGTGCCCTTAAACAGTCCAGACATGTAAAGCATAGTTATCTTGCTGAGAAAATGATCACAACAACATTCAAAGAGCCCAGTATCTCCCAGCAATCTCCCAAGGACATCTCAATGTGGCGTGACCTTTTCAGGATAAATGGGATTTTAAATTCAGCCTTTTCATTAGTGTCCTCTCTGTGTATTATGTCTTGCAAGTTGGAGCGAGCTTTGAAGCTGTGAATGTTGTGGCAGTGGCTATTGTTTCTGTAGTGCATTGTTAATTGTAATAGCAGGAAATGTGCAAGCCATATCAAAACAAGTGAGAAGAGGGCAGAGACAGAAGCCCGAAGGGAGAAAACTTCAAAGTGAATGTAAACAGAAAAGGTGCAAAAACTGCAATTATGTTATAGAGGAGTGAAGCTGTATAGGCAAATCAGTCGTACACCCCATCCCCCCCCCACCCCCCTGCCCCATAAGAGAGTAATATGGAAGCATCAGCAGCCAAACTATCTACATCCCTGAAACATGTTTTGCTCTGAAGGGAGTATTTAACTCTCTCTGAAGAGGTAAAGAAGAGCAAGCCATTGATCTCAGTGCAATGCAGAGCACTTGCTTGAATGCTGAAAAGATGCAGTATACATATCTGAAATACAGTGTTGATCACAGGGTTACACTGCGTATATCTGGTACCAGACATATTTTTGTAGTTAAATGAGCAAAAGTGGAATAAAGTAAGTAGTTGGAATAGGCCACTAAGCCTTTCTGCTGGCCCTATTTTGGGAAAAGGGTAGTGATCAAAGAATTCTTTCACTGATTCAAATGAAGCAGACCAGAGGATCAAAACTGACTCAAAGAGCAAAGCATGGTGGTACAGAAATTATACCAATACAGACAGAAATAATCCTTGTTATTGTTATTAAGATAAAAGGAGGTGCTTAAGGAAAAGTACATTTCTATAAATGGACTAAACATACCTGAAAATATTTTACATCGACTATACTTAATAGCAAAATTGTAGCTCAAATGTGACGTGCATTTGCAAATAAGAGTTGTAGTTCTGTTAAGCTTTTGTTCATTTCTGATCTGTGCTTTGATATCTGTGGGCTCATTGAGATTGTGGATAACGAAAGCTAGGGTATGGTGCTCCTTGAAGGCTAAAAAGAAATTGTAGGAAGAAATGCCTGGGATCTTAAGAATGCTCTTCAAGCAATGTCATCAGTTTTAAAAAACATCTTCATTTGTATTTTTAAGGCCAGTTATAACATGCTCAGTCACTGTTATTTCCCACTTTCTGTTCTCTGACTGTGTGATGCTCACAGGTGAGAGACAGGGAGGCAGAATGTGAAGGATGCATGTGGGTAGGCTTGGACAAACAAAATCTTTAGTTATAGAAAAAAGATAAGGTTTTTTGGAGTTCAGGGATTTTTTTCTGTCTGTTTAGGTATTTAGATTATTTGCAAGGGTGGTTGTGAAGGGGAAGAAAAAGTGCATATTCTCACTTTCTAATTTGAGCAAACTTTGTCTGAAATTGAAACAGTATGTAAAAGATTGTCTACATAATGTCACTTGGAGTACTCACTTTGTAATGTTTAAATAACATAATTGAATGGTTAAGTAACATCATAGCTATGCAGTATTAAAAAAGGGAAAGAATCAGAAAGAAAAGAAAATGGGAGTCAGGACTCCATTTTACTTTTAATTCTGCTAGTCCATTTTTATATGGAGAGCACACAGTTAAGATTAGAAGCACTAAAAAAATAATGTATGGATAAATTTAAGAGGGTTTTTTCACTGTTCAACTCAGATGATATTAAGACCTTTTCTAATGACTTCTCAATTATAAAGGTCTCACTGAATTTTGAGAGAATCTGGGGGTGAGGGGAAGGTATTCTAAGCAACACTATGTTGTGTGGTGCTATTTTAGTCTTTCTTTGGTTAAAGTAGATATTTTATTTCTTCATGTCCATGATTCATTTAAAGGGATTCTCCTTATTAACACTAGTTCCCAACAGTCATTATGGTTTTGACCTGTGGGATGCATTAGTTAGATTTTATATCAACCCTTCCGTTTTGCTCTCTTCCTGTGTTCCTGCCTTTTCCTACCAAATGAACAAAATTGTATATGCTTACTAAGAAATTCTTATTCCATGGCCCTTTTATGTGCCATACCTTCACTGTATTCCTTACTTGTTGAGTGTGTAAAAATTTAAAGCTTACTGCCTTATTGGAGGGTTTGGACAGCAACACTGAGAGATAAATCACGAAGCAGATATGGGTATGAAGAATACCAGACAGACATGCTAGTGGAATTGCATGAACTGGAAAGTGGAAGTTGCTCAGATGTTAGGGAAAAGAGAAATAGATGTCCTGTATTTCTCCTGGAATTATCATGCTGGTGACAGAAGCTGTAAACATCTTCCTAAATTGAAAATGAACCTATCTCTGCTATTGGTATCAAAATTTGCAATCCAGCAGTGTTTATAGAAGTCATTAACAGCTGCTGTACTTAGTCCTGAATATCCAGTGTTTACCTTCACTCCCTCAGCTATGCATATGCCTCCTTCCAGTGCAGAAGAAGAGTTAGGTCCTAGGCTGTGTTCTTGATGTAGCAGAGAGCACATTATGTCTTGCCACATGTGTGTTAAACTGTATTTATGGTGAAAGTCAGGGTCTTGATATGCTCACTGTTCCCCATTTTAATTGGTTTTATCTGCTGCTATCATAACTGTCTTATCTCTGCAGACAGTTGCATGGATAATATTTGGAGATCAGAATTCAAGCCCAGCCACCCAGTGTCATCCAGCAATTAAGTGTTATTTGATAGTTCTGTCTGTGGCTCAGGTGCCGAGGAGCTCTCTTCTCTGGTTGACAGTCTTTATAGCATCATAAAACATTTATCAGGGGAAATCTGGATATGGAAGGCTTTCCGAATGGAAATGGGTTGAAAAGCCTGGGCAAAGTGCAGTTTGAGCTCTTGTGGCAGTTCAAATCATTGACTGTTGGCTAATGACCATGCAGTTCAGGTCTGGAAGATGTTTAATTATTTCTGTTATTGCGTTCAGTGAAGGAATAAAAAAGCTTCTGTCTCCGTGACATGGATGCTTAATGTGTACTATGAGAGAGAACGTTAAATGTTTCAGTATTGCTTTTCTCATGGTTAATTTAATCTTTCATATGAGAACTATGTAAAAAACATACTATGTGTATGGGAATACTGGATGACTGCAGTCTAACTGCATAAATCCAATTAATTGCAGTTGCAACTCCCCAGGTGATTCACTGGTTGATTAGGTAGTCGCTCTGTTATTTTATTGGGGTTTTGGCTTTTTTTCCCTACTATATGTTGAAAGAAACAAAAACATTTCATAAAGAAGCTGTGGAGGGAACATGACACTTGGTGTAAATAGAGTTTGCAATGACTGTAGCATTTCTTTAGATCCTTTTTTTGTACTAAGACTGTTTCTTACTTCTCCCTGCCTGCCTAGGGAAAAATGAGGTAGATACACTAAGGGTTCTGTGTCTTAGATGTTTTAATTGTTCATTGTGCCTTGTAGGAGGGTTAACTATTGTAGAGCCTGATTATTTCCTTCTTTTTATCTAGTGCAGATGAGGGCAGAGACAAAAGAATGACAAATGGGATTGCTGAGTGGAGCACTGATCAATAGAGAGTGCTGTCCATTTGGGTAATGGACATCTCTGTCATATCAGCTGTTAAAAGAATTCAGTTGAGATGGGTCCCTGTAGATCTACAAACTGTAAACCATCCAGTACAAGAACCATTACTCTACACCCCTAATATATAGAGGTAAATCTCAGGAGCTCTGTCTTTGAGATGCTAGGAGCTCTCATTTGCTGAATTTATTAGGGTTTTGGTGGTTTTTTTTTTATAACAATCCATTGCCTGGAGACAGCACTTCTTCTCTTGAAAGGAAAGATATATTCACATACATGTTATGAAGATCATCATGCTTGTTTTGTTTAATAGAAGCAATAGCTCTCCAGTTCCCCTGTAGCCAAAGAAAGTAATAGTTTTCTTTAAGAAGACTGATAAATAGCTTTATCCTCTTGGAGCAGTTGTGAATAACTAGTATGACATTTTCTAATGATTGTTCAGGAGTCCCCTTGAGTTTGAAGGTGGCTACATTCCTCCCAAGTTACACCAATTGGGCTGTCATCATCATCTTTGTGAAGTACATAAGCCAGTGATGTTTAGACTGGCTTTAGAATGAATCTTTTCTGATCATCGTAACATAAATCCTTCCCTGTCCACGAACGGTCAGATTTTCCGAAACTGCACTCATGGGCCCTTTGGACTGCACAAGCTCCAGGCAGAAGGCTGAATAGTACAGTTCTTTTGGCCTGACACTCCCCATCTCTGCAAGATCTTCTAAAAGCCCATGCTCCAGTATGGCTGGATCAGCTCATGAAGATCTCACAGGAGAAAGATTTCCCTGGCAGACAACTGAAGACTTTTGAGGTGAGAAAACATCTCTGTATCTCTCCATCCTTGGTCACTTTTTTTGAGTTTTGTGTGATGGGATCCTCTCATCATTGGCTCCTTTTTACATGCTTTTTAGTCTTTCACACGTGCCTTCTTCAAGCTAGCAGGAGCTGTCGTGCTTAATAGGGCCTCTCCTGCCGTTTGTTTTCCTTTACTCCCATTCTCATTCAGAGTATAATACTACTTTCAGTCTTGATTCTTTTTTCTATGTCCCCTGTGTTTCCATTCAACATGCTACTGCTTCTCAGCGCTCTCGTTGTTAATTCTCACGTCAGTATATTCCATCAATGGCTTTCCTGTAACTGCTGTCCAACAAGAACCAGGAATATTCTTTCCAGATCTTACTAAGCAGAGTAAATGGAATAATTCCCTCCCACTTCAGAAATGAAGGCACCAGGATATGGTTTGTTTTTTTCTAAATTTGGTGGCAAATCTACAACAGTTAAAAAGATCTGTCAAGAAAGGGTCCTGTAGCATGTGAGGAAAAAAAGTTTTGAGAAAATCTGAAAGGGGGCTAAAATACATAGGTAAAAGTTTAAATATACCTACATTTATAAAAGAAATAATTTTAGCATTTAATTTTAGTGGGATTGGTTTTGGATTATTGTTACTACATGCCATCATGCCATTTTGGAGAGGCTTCTTGTTGCATGTGTAACTGTTTTCTGTGCTGATTATTCTCTCAAGTTAAATCTTTCTCTGAAGTAAGGTCCAAGGCCAAAATGGTAAGCTTTTGTTAGGCGGTTATTACTTAACTGTTGAGGTACATCTTATTTTTAGGTTTATATTGTTTACTTTTCAGATGATAAATTGAGAAGGACGTGGAATGAAGTGTGCTGTGTGGCAGTGAAGACCCAAACCTGCACTTTAGCTAAAACCTTTGTTGTACCTTAATTTCCTTTCCTCAGTTACTTCCTATTTCTTTTTATTTATCATCCTTCAATGTTACCATCCCATCTTTGTCTGATACAGCCAGGGTTAGCCCCAGACTACTGTGTTTGTATGTAAGAAACTGTTTCAAAAATTACCCCAGAGGCAGAGATTACACAATATTGAAAATATGATGCTGGTACAAATTAGAAAAAAAGGGAGGGAAAAGGATCAAGGAAAAGGGCTGAGAAGTTCCTAGTCCTTTTTGAAGCTGGAGGCTAAACTTTTGTGTTTCCCTAATTGAATTCAATGGGATAAAGTTTTCATTTGAATCAGAGAAATTAGTTGAAAAGTGAGATTTACTTTATTGTTCTTTCCGACCTCTTATCTATCTATTTTTCCTTTTGTCTAATTTTTCTGCATCAGCTGATTAAGTTAAACATTTCTGCTTCTGTTCATTAGCTGGAAAATCCGGGTTAGAGGGATCAACTGAAGCAAAGGTAGGTTAGTAGTTTGAGTACACAGGGTATGGTTAGTGGAAAATAATTCTACTATACTGATTATTTGTTTACTCCATCACTTTAATTCATACTTTATCTGAATTAATTAACTTTATGATTACATGAGAAGTGCTTACCTATAGATTAATAATCACATGGTGCCCTTGAACCTTAAGTAGTTTACATAGTTTGGTGTCAGCATAATGCCAGGATGATGTGGTTAGTACTTTTGTGTTTGATATAACACATTGTTCTGATTTACATCATGCTTTCTGATACCTTTTGATTTAAAGCATCCACTTTGCTGGGTACTTTATCACTGCTATGCTCTAAAGGCCTTCACATTGTTGTTTACGGATTAGCTGATGTGTGTCAGTGTATGGGGCACTGAACGTCATACTTGCTTTTCTGTGTTGTGCTCTACAGAGCTGAAACCAAGAGAACTTCCATGAGCTGTATGCTAGCATATCCATCCCAATCCTTCCATCTTCTGCTGTACACATTATGGAGTACACAGAATGTAATTTTTATTTCTTCTGCTTTAATGATTTCTGGTTAAAATTAGTTGTTCTCAAATAGCCTACAGTAACTGCTACCTGCTAAATCCATTCTCAAATGTAACCGTTGTGAAGAGTAGATTTTCACTGGGCAGTCAGATGCAGGTCATTCATTTTCAGCACTGCTGTTTGACTGTTAATGAGGTCATGACCCAAATGGCAAGAGTGATTTCACCTATCAAATGTCCTACGTATCCCAACAGGCTGCTCACTTTCAGCCAGGGGTCTTCACCAGTAATTGTCCCATGTAGCATTCTCACTCCATTGCTTTGTCTTTTATGCTTACCTTCTAAATAGTAGACAATTCCTTATGCTCCTCTCTACCATCATTTATCTTCAGCAGGACTCATAAAACAAAGCTGTCCCCATACTCCATTAACCTCCATGTCCTGAGCCTAATTGATGTACATACCTGTTTTGTCTACGGACTACCTGTTTCCCATCAGTATGTTTCTTAGCTGGCCCTTAGTTTGAGGCGCGTCACTCCCCCTTGTTACTTACCTTATACAAATGTGCTGTTCCCTTGCTCATACAACTGACATTTATTTATAGCTGACATACTGGGTGTGGGTGTGCGTGCGTGCGTGTGTGTGTGCGTGTGCGCGCACATTGAGGGGAAGGAAAAATATGATATCCACAAAATAGGTTGCCTAGCATAACAAATTCAGGTTATGTATGGATTTTTGAAACCTTACAGAACTATGAGGTATCTTTCCTCTGGTGTGCCCTTAAGGTCCAGGGATTATGTCGAAGTACACTCTGAAAAGACAATCTTCTTGTGATTCTTCTGTTGTTTACTGTCTTTTCTGTCGCTTTTGCTGTGGCATGCAGTTTTGTGCACTGGATATGGATGGTGCATATTGTGCTCTCATTTTTAAAACTGTACGCTCAAAAGGAAACAGAGTAATAGTGGTATGGGTCCTGTAACTAGAACTGTGCTGAAAATAATTTGTTTTGCTTTGTATTCTGTGGCAGGCTAGCTGCATAACCTTCGATAAGCCAGTTACTTTTTTTGTTCCTCCATTCTCTGTCTGGTAAAATCGAAATTATTTTAATTCCATTTTCCGCCACCAGTAGGGTGGGACAATTTATAGGTGCTTGTGGTATTTGAATGATAAGTATGGCACTGGAGCTATCCAGATACCCAGATGATCTTAAATACTGAGACCCTGAAGAGACAGTCCCAACAAAACAGCATCCATTTCCCACAGCAGAAAGCCGTATTCTGCAGTTCTGAACCAATGCTTTTGAATTTTAGATTTTAAAATGTCTTGATTTAAAACAGACACACATGCACACACCCCAAAAACCCTGAAATAGGTATCCTAGACTTGGCTAGTAAAGTCCGCACGCTTCCTCTTATGAAAAAAGTGGAGAAAGTAAGTTTTAGGCTAAACTTGTTAGAGCCCCTGTTGGAGTTAAAGCCCCTGCCATAATTCTGCAATGAAAAGAAGAAAGGTGCTAAAGACATACTAGAATCCCTACATTGAATTTTCTCGTTAAAAACATATGATATCCAGTAAAAACTGCCTTGCCTTACAGTTAAGCATGTGGATTCACTGGAATACAAAGAAAGAGTAATAAAAATGGGATATTTGTGTATGTGGATTTGGCCTGTTTTTCAGCTGAACTACAGTATATTTTTCAGCTGAGTGCATTACTGTTTTCCTGGTAATATACACCTACTTCTGCAGTACTGGTCTTATAAATATGTTTGACAGAATTTGTACATTAAAAACAGGCTTCAGCATGCAAATTCATTGCAATCTGGAAAATAAAGAAGCATACAAATAATAAATCCAGGTATATAACCAGGATTTTACATGTCAACAGTGTATACATATGTTTAAATTACTGTGTGTAATACTGTCTTCTGTGCTATTTTAAGCATACAGAAAAGGTGTTTCTTACAATTATAATATTTATGGCAAATATTAAACTTTTTTATATATATATATTGCCATGGGAACTATAGCTGATCCCTCTATATATTACAGAACTTGTTTTCCGAAAGAGAATTAACAAGTTTAAATGGAACCCCACTCATATTATTAGGATCTATTTATATAGGTAAGCCCAAACCTATGGCAGAAGAGGAAATAAAACTATGACAGATAAAAGCATTAAAACTCCATATTGGGAATTCAGACTTAAGTTTGCATTGTGAATTTTCAAAGGAATCCTAAATACAAGTATTTAAAAATTCAATTTAGATTTATGTTCCTGCACTCCAGCTTTCCTTAGCTCAGCTGCAAAATAAAACCATTATTATAGTTTTATTACAGCTAAGCATTTTGGAGGCAAGACTCCCTAGCATTTGTGTGATGTTCTTCTGCAAGTGCACTTAGAACAGGCTGCAGATAAATTCACTTAATGATGACTGCAGTGCAAAATGAAAAAAAAGCAAAGTTTTTTGTTTACCTTGCAGAGCACACTTGCTCCATGCAGCATACAGTATGAAAATTATGACGTGTCAGTATTTTTGCCCTGGCACACTGTTCAATACATTCTGTAATTTATGGAATGCTGTAGTTGCCTGTTTTTCTGTTTATCTGTAGCTTGCCATAGCCAGGAAAGGCTCTATTTAAAATTCAGGACTTTCCTTTGAGAGACCTCGTGTTATCCTTTTTCAAAGCAGTCTTCCTGTAGTGATGATTTGACATTATATTGGGTGACACTAGCAGCTTTGGGTCAGCCAGTTTTATTTGCTTATAAGAATATTTTCCAACATAGAGGAACATAGCTCTGATCATGATCCTTGAGAATATACACCTTTCACAGGTTAATAAGTACTTCAAGAAATCCTAGTTTGATTCCAGTATTGTTATTCTGTTGATGCTTTTCCCATTCAGTTCTGTTCACTTGCGAAACAATACTGTTCCATTTACCTTACTTGGACTTTTAATTGTCATTTTTAGTCTTAGAAGAAAACAATTTAAAAAGACTGTCCACACATATTTAGCTTAATTTTGTGGAATCAAATTCTCTTAGAGGATGAATGTGAAAAATCTGGGAAACATGACCTGAACCCTCATTCTGAAGGTGTCCCCAGGCTTAACACTGGATACGTTCAGGTAACTTAATCCCACCAGTGACTGTGAAGCCTTAGACTGTTCCAATAACATGGGAGGTCACTTGCTGACGTAGAAGACTTCTGCTGTTGTTGGAAAGATGATATTCATGCTGATGGAGGTGAGCAGGGTTTCCTTCAAAATGTGGCAAGCGTTTACTCTAACTGTTGTGTGCAGGCCATGCTTAATGATTAATGACTTTTCCAAGTGTTGTTCTTAGGAGTTCCAGTTCAAGATATGTGACCTTCCAGTTGCATGTGCTAACTTCAGTTTAACTTCTATGTCATGTGCTACTGATTTTTTATCTCCTGAGTGGATAGCACAACACTGTGGAAAAAATAAAAGCAATAGGAAATCTTTAACAATAGGTATGCTATAGCTGGGTTGCATAAAGGGAGATGACAAAAGCTCAGATGCTGTGTGATCATAGCTAGCTACAGGAGGACAGAAAAATGTCCAGAGCATTTTAGACTTTCTATTTGTATGGTAAATGATCATAAACTGAGCAAAAATGGGTCTGAACATTTCAGATGTCTCCAGGTCTGTCAAAACAGAGAGCCTGGCTATTGCCACCTGTGCCCCCAGCACCAGGTGCTGATTAAATATTGATTTTGCCAGTACTTAACTGAGCTTGTGAACATTTCAGCTTCTGTGGGTTTTTTGGGGGTAGGGGGATTGGATTTTTTGAGGTTACACCAGCACAGCCTTGATTGCTTTCATGCCTACATTACAAACTAACATTCTAGGACAGCCCCAGATATCACATTCTAATGAGATGTTTCCAGTCTAGAAGCATATAATAGCTTTTTAAAATGCTCTCTTTAGCATAAAAAACCAATCTGTTTGTTACTTTTAGACTAATGGGTGTAGGCTTAATTCACCTGCTCTGTAAATATATGAGTTCTTACAACATGAACAATCTGAGTTTTATTGAAGACAATGAGTCAAATTCTCTGACATGTTACTAAATCTGTGAATTAGAATACTGTAATTGAGGCGATTCAAAGTAATGTGTCTTTCTTGGATAGATATCACCATACAGGCTTTAAACGCTGAACAAGTAAACAGATGTATTAAAAAAATCATTAGGAAAAAATGCAATGCCTCAATATCTGATTTGAGTAATGGTAGCAAAATTAATTCCTGAAGCAGATTCACTGATACTTTCATCCACAGTGTTTGGTTTATTTTGAAGAGATAAATGTTACAGGTATGGAACAGTATTTTTTTCTGGTGAGGATGGCTAGGAATATTTTTACAGTTAGTCTGTATATATCAACCATTTCATTCTAGAGCAAATGTTTAATGTTTCTTGCAAGATGAAGAAATGGATGTAGAGAAGGGGCATCTGTTGGATGCATCTGTCAAAATACTGATGCTGAGGGCAATCGTATATTACTTTGCATACACTACATCTTGATAAGATGTCAGAATACGACTAACACCTAGGCCCTGGAATTTCTGTCTGATAATTTTCTGTATGCTAGGAATGTATATATTTTTTAAGTTTTTAAGCTGTACTGGGTGTTAGATAATTATGCATATAGGTATTTTCATCAAATCATCATTTATATTGATCATAGAAGGAAGTGCTCACCAATGTAATTGTCTAAACCCTTTCCGGATGCAATGTGCTCAATAATCAAACAGTCCAGTTGTATCTGTAAGTGTAGGTGTCAAATTAAAGAATATAAAATGTGATCGACCAGCACTTTTTCAGTAATCACAAGTGTATGGAAGGAAGGAAATACATGAATGCATTAAATTCTAGATGTCATATATCAAAGGTAGAATTTAGATGTGCTGTTCCAACTGCACCTGACTAAGGTTAAAGGTCTTATTGCTTCTAATCATGCTAATTACTGCATGTGTGGTTATGCTTCAACCTGGTTCTGTCAGTCTGTCTTGAATTCCTACTAAGTGTATAAACTAACCCAGGTGATACTGAGGAATTAAGGGCTGGCTAGTTACACATTTGTTTATGCTAGAAAACCAGAGGAGAAAGTCTCCTGTGTCAGAAAGCTGAAAGTGGGGCCTGCATGAAATGTCTTCTTTATGTGGCTCAGCTTCAGCTTCTCAGCTTTGACATGGTCTATTCACCACAACAATATTATTGAAAAAATTACACAGCTGCAATTTAATTATATGAAAGAAGACCATATACAGGTAGGACTAAAGTTATTGGTTGTCATAGTACTTCTTAAAGTCAACCCTTTTAATGATGATTTTCAGATAAGAAGAAATGTATAGAACTCTCTGGTGATTCAGCAGCAGAACTCTAGTTGTTCTGCTTGTCTGTGCTTTCTTTTCCTTTTACAAAACTAAAGATGATTTTCAGTGTTTCTCCAAACATTGTCTGGAGAGAGAGAGAAAGTTACCTGGTTGGTAGCATGTTTAAGAGCAGTGGAAATGTGTTGTATGCAGCAAAACTGTGTGAGTTCAGGACACTGGAAATACACAGTTCAGGAATATTTTCTTTTAAATTGCTTTTCATTTTCTTTAACTGTTCTTCACTTAGGAACCCCTAAAACTCCCACAGAGGTGTTACAGATTGTCAAGTAAATATAAAGGAATATACGCTGTCAGTCTTGCTGTCAGCATGTTTCTGTATGCTGGTTGGGTTTGTTATCTATGTTCATAACATTTTATATGCTGTTTTAACTGAGAAATGTACGGACACTGTAGCCCACCACATTGCATCTTTCATGTTAAGAGTATCCTAGCTCAACAAAACCCAATTTGATTACATAGTCTCTTAGCAAATAAATAAGTGGTAGAGTGTTTTAAGAGTTAAATTTGTTTAGTTTCCATGTTATAGTAGAATATATGAAAGACTATATTAAAGCTCAATTAAAATGCTTATCTTTTTGTACATAGGTAAGTACTGGTTTCAGTGGTAGTGTTACATGTGAGAGGAACAGCAGTTTCCTTCAGAAATTAATACTGCATCCTGCTTCTCCACCTGTCCAGTTCTGCTCTCTAGAAACTGGACAGTTCTTTACTGCAAGGTATTTGCATCAGTCTCTACATTCACAGCTCTTATTAATGAACAGCCTTGAAGGTAAAAATAAAAAAGCACAAATGTCAGAAAGTGAAGATTCTTCCATTTGTGGCATAAAAGAAGAAAAAAAAATATTTTTAGTGACAGGGAGACTGGCCAAGGCACTGAAGGACAGATCAGGAAATTACTAAGAAAGCATGGACAATAAACTAAAAATGTTATATTTTCTTTTCACATAAATATGGTAATAAATAAGAGTGCTGTTATAGGAGAAGAAAAGGATGGAAAGAAATTCCAAAACACAACCTTGTGTTGATAACCTGCGTAAATAGCTAATTTATTTTTAAATTTTGTAGGCAAAGTGTATTGTGAGAATGATGTTAAGGATATTAGAATCAGCATAAAGGGTGGGGGTTATTGTTTCTATTTTTAGAAAATTCCAAAGGTACTTATGGCCTGGAGCCTTTCTTGAGCCCTTTACAATTTCTATGGATGGATTTGTGTTTGCAGTTTTAGATCTTTATATAATATAAATAGTAAATGCACAAGAGAAGTAATGTAAAGCCATGTTTGCCTCTTCAGTTTGTTTCGTTTTTTCTTAGTTACAGTGCTTTTGAGGCTATTTAATTCTTCATAGACTATGAGGAGTGACTAATTTTGAGTTGTTGGTGTGTAAAACATTGGGGCTTTTAAACTGCAGAGGAAACTTGTGTAATTCATTTTATAATGGACAATTCAGCATTTTGGAACTAATCCTTTATCATCTTTACTCATGTGAATGTCCTCTTTGTCTTCAAGCCCCACATGACAGAAATCACAGATGCAGTCAAGACCTCTGTGCCCTTGCTGAATGAAGTCTCAGGATATTCCTGTCGCTTTTAAAATATTTTTAAATTATTCCAACTTTTTTTTGTTAACTTTCTAATTTCTTTGTTTACTGAAAAACACATAATTTATATATTGCCATCTAAAGAACATACAAGTACATTCAGAAAATCATTTTTCTATAATAAGCTTTTGGTCATCCCCCTCTTCTTTATATTTATAATAACTACAATGAACATTTGTATTCTTCTTCACAGCCAATTTTTAATAGCATTCCTGAGCTGGTGAACTGTAGGTTATCCTGAACTCTGTAAGTGACTTAGGCCTTTGAAAGCCTATGGCAGGAATTGGTGCTGCATAAAAAATCTGAAACAGTTCCCCTCACTCCTTGTTTCTGCCTGCTCTGAGCCTGGGAATGTGTTCTTAAAAATCACTAATTTAAAAATAACTTAAGTAAAATGACAGTCACCAAAATTATACAGAGAGCTGTAGCTTTTAAACACTGTACATTGAAATTACTCTGTTATCCTAAGAAGGGTTAAAGAACTTGGCGGGAGAAGGGGGGAAGCAGGGACATCCATTTAGTTAAATTTGCCTGTAATCCCTGAGCAGTTCAGCTACCTGTGTGGATTGTCTTCTGCCAGCCAGATGTGACAGCAGCTCTGTCCCTCCTCATCTGCATACAGGCTAAGTATTAAGTCTCATTTGTTATTACAAAGGGATTTATTTCAATGAAGAAATGAAGCAGGAGGTTGGCAGATAAGGGCACTTAAGCCCTTTGAGCATTACAGCAAGCTTGTAAGAATGTGGGCACTGAGCACGATAAGCCTTGCCTTCTTTGTTAGCGATAGAGCCTTACTGAGCAAACGCGGTGTGGCGTGGCCTGCGGTCGCCTTCTGTGCTTCTCTGGAAGCCTTGATCCTTGCGGAAAGCCTGGTGTGCAGGTGCACTACTGAGATTTCCTTCCACGTACCGTTGAAAACAAGGACATACTGCTTCTAGTGACATAATCCATGGTGTATGTTTCGCATTCACACATACACATGCGGGCATTTCTGCTTCTCTGTTTTTATGTTGCGTCACGGTTTGAGACTTTGAGACGATTTCTTCATTGCGGAGCTCTCTTTGTGATAGGCAAATTTAAGGGGCTGGTCAAAACATCTGGTGGCTTGATCATCCTGAAAAAAGGAAAGACATGCAACTGACTTTTGACTCTTTGTCATAGTCTCAGAAACATGGTAGCTGAGCTGGCACGAGACACTCCTCTGCCTCTCCAAAACCAGACGTGCCGCAGTTGGCACGTGCAAGGAGCCTTTCCCTGTTACTCACTTGGTTATGGTAGGGTGAGCACGGCTCCAGAAATTTAGATTTAAGGCTCCAATAAAAAATATTAAAAAAAAATCAAGCTTTCTTTGCTTTCTTCCCCTGCATAGAAAGCGGTTTTTTATTTCCCATTGTGGAAGGAAAAAAACATGTTTCTGAAGGGGTGACATGGCTCTTGCATTTTGTGTCTGCAAAATGGATGGCACCTTCTGAGGAGGTGTGCTTGGGTAGCAGCAGTACAGGAGCTAATAGTAAGCATGTTGGTACATGGGTTAGCCAAATGGACTAAGGAAAGGAAGGACTGTCAAGAGTTTTACAAAAAGATGTTCAATGGAAGTGCATCACATGAGTTTAGAGCTATTTCAGAGTTAATTTAGACATTTAACACATTCTCTAAAAGTATATGTGTATATATCCTGTTGTGTTAAGAGTATTTGCTCAGCTTGAAAATGATGACAGGCTGCTTGTCAGTTGCTGTTGGTTTTAGGTTCTCGGACCAACATCTGTTAAGTGATGTGAGCAGATTACTATAACACATTACGTGGCTTTGCCATCTTTATTTTTCAGAAGAGCACTGATAAGTCATCTTCAGAGATATGTTTGTATTCTACTTCATCCAGTCTACCTGCTTTAAATACCCCATAAAATACATGTGCAAATGTTAGTAAGTGTAGAAATATGATAAAAGAGTATCTGAATACACATTGTACATTAAGGCAGGAGTCATTTGCTAATGTCAGATGAATGGGAAATGTTAATATCTAATTCAGTTTGACTGCCTCATTTGTCCTTTATGTATCTTTGTCTATTTAATTTTAAGCAGGTACGCTTAAGTATACATACGTTCTATAAATATTTTTGTCATGCCTGCCAGCCGTGCTGCTACCAAAATTAAATAATGTTGTGGCCATGGGGAACCTTCAGATAATGCACAAAGTCATGTAGCTTTTAGTTGCATGAAAGAAATTTTACATAATTTTAGAGGATTTTGTGGTTTCTCATGAGCTTACCATAATTGGATTTGTGATCTGAGAAAAAAACCAACAACTTAAACCAAGTTCTCTACATTAAAAAAAAAGGGGTTGGGGTGGGGGGGTGGCGGGGGTTTATCTCTAAACTCTCCAGGGATTAGAGAGTGATGGTTTTCCCACGCCATAGAAACTTCTAGCTGTGAAAGGTTACAAGAAATCAGATCTTTAAATCTGTGACTTTTGCAGAACAAAATTATGCTGGGCGTAATACTAGGGTAGTTGGGAATGGATTTTTTTTCGTATTTGGAAATGAAGAAAGACTTCTCTACTAATTTGAAGCTACTGAAAGACTTTAAATTTAGGGAAAGATAAAAATGGCTGGGATTAATGGGCAGGCCAACAATTAAGTACTCAGAAGTGAATGGTGAATGTAATCTACTGCGTGGACATGACACGTGTGTGTGTGCACGCGTGTGTGTGTGTGCGTGCGTGTGTGCGTGCATGTGTGTGTGTGTGTGTGAATAAATAAACAACCAAGACTTGGAGAACAACAGATGTGTAGTGGAAATAAAAAATCGGCTAGATAGTTCAATTTGCAGGAATGGGTAAAGGTCCCTTTTTTCATAAACTTGTCCCAAAGTGGCTGTATCATGTTGCTGCAATATGGGAAGGATTTTAAATATAGTTAAATGCTTTGAAGTGTGGGCTAGAGACTTTGGAGGAGGGGAAACAAGTGCCCTACTTCCAAATGCTAAAGCACTATCTTTGTATAAATAGCCTGCCACAGCTGATGATTACTCATGTTATGGAGCTGGAATAAAACTAAGTTTTCACAACAAGTATCACGAAGACCCCACCCATCCTTTATCACTGTCAAACTAGATTAGATTAAATGAAATCATGCAGGAAAAAAAATTCCTTATAAAATTTGAAAATGAACAGCCTCAGGTGGCAGCCTTGACAGGAGTGCTAACGGTATTGCAGCGGAGCAGGTACATGACAGTTACCATGGAGCACTCTGACGAAACAGGTCTTTGTACCCTCTCCAGGGTCTTGTCATTTGAGCCATTATCTTGAACCTGGTAATCAGGGCTGGTAATACCTCATGTGGTTGGTGTCTGTGAAAGCTGTCTGTAACAGACCATATCAAGAACCGAGGAACAATCTCTTGGTTTATTCCATTTATAGTAGTTAGTGACAAGCCAGCTGTGGTATTTGCAAACTATATCAACTAACCCATACAGAAAGGGATAACCCGGAGTATGTTACAAGAGAGCAGTTATTGTTGTAATACAGAGACACTGTGATTTATGAAACATCTGACAAACATGCCACTGAAGAAGTCTGTTCTTTGTATCTGTCTTTTGTGCTTACTTGTGTTGTCCTGGTGACATCCTGTCCCTGTACCTCCTGAAATAATTTTGAGCCCCTGCTGGAAATGAATGGAAGGCCCCTCTTTCTTTCCAAGTCGGAAAAACCAAGCTGTGAATGAGAACTTGGGAGAGGGTAGGAAAGTAAGTTACTGTGCTTTGTCAGAGTTGCACCCATTTTATCACACTTGACATGAGCTAAGCAGTATTTACAGTTCAAAGGACAAATCCAGTCCTTACTCTGGTATCATTTAGTTTCACTTCCAGAGCTGCTGAATACTAAAGTGCTTCTCAGATGTGTGCATGGCCTTTTTTTTGTTTGTTTTTGCTTTCCAAGAAAATACACAAATGAAGATTGTTTAAGCAAGACTCCATTTTTCTTTAACCTCAAGCATTTTTAGCAAGTCTGTGAAATAACTGTGGCACTTCTTTAAGATCTTAATTTCACTTTTAAGAGGTACAGCCATGTTTTATTCTTTTTTGGTGTTACATGCTTTTCCAGGGATGCATGTGTTTTGCTGAAAACAACTACCTGGCCAAGCCTTCTAACAATATCTTTTTTTAAAAAAAAAAGTTTAATAAGAAAGAGTACACTTTGCTGGCTCTGGTATCAATTTTCTTGTAGTGGTGAATGCATTATTTTTTCAGTGGAACTTTTTTGCTGCACTTTTATCTGTATTGTTTCCATATCACACTTGAACTGCACACTAGGCTTTCACAACAATATGTGGAATTAAATAGTTGAAGAGCCCAGCCTTACTCGCTGTGCTCCCCTTGTCTACAGGACTGGACCAAGCCCTGGTTCCTTTCTGGACAGAAAAGACCAGCTGTTGGTGAAGGGAAAAAGATGAGGGCCCAGCAAGTCTTGGAAATATAACTGTGCCAAGGCTTCATGATTGTTACTAGATTTATTTTTTTTTTCAGTTTGTCACAATAGCACTAAGGAAAAGTGCGTGAGAAAAGAAATGAACAGTAGTTCTTTGTGCAATAATGGTACCCTACATGTAAGTGCCAATGCTGACTTCCTTTGTAAAATTCTATTGAGTTTTACTAGTGAAAAGTGCTAAGATCAAAGTATTGTTCTTATTGCAAGTGTGGTGCCTAAGGTGACTTCAGTAAAATAAAATAACACAGATTTTTTTTTCTTGCCACCTACTGTTGTTGAAAGTGTAGTCACATTTGTATTATTATTCCTCTAGCCTATGTAGAGATTCAGTAAAGCATCAAAAGCGTAGTCAATATTATCAGTCAATAGTTCTGTTTGTTGAAGGTATACATTTAAACACTGAATAGGGCTGTTTTTCCTTGGCTAAACAGCCACAGCTGTCTTTAAAATGCTAGCTGAAGTTAGATGCAACTTGAGGTGTAACCTAATGAGTTACGCCATGCCTTCAAAACAGCAAGGAAAAGTTAAAACAGCTGCAGAAGTAGATGAGCACATACACAGGAGGACAAATCCGTGGAATCACATCATAAACCACCGTTGCAAGCATGCCTGTGGAAGTAGTTTGCTGTGTTTAACCATACATAGAACAGATGAACCCCACAAGACCTGGTTTATAAAGAGAAGAAGGGAGAGTCATCATCGGCTTCCCCAGGGGTGTTTCTCCTCCTTTGCGCTGCCTGAGTGGAGGCTAGGGACTGAATGGGGAGCTGCTGAGAGCTGCTGGCAGTCCAGCAATGTGCTGGGCAGCATTTGGCCGAGGCTGCAGCAAGTGCTCAGGGTGAGATCTGTTTGGAAGGAGCTCTGTCTGGCTTGAAGCCATGGTTTCCTGTCTCTGTCACACCTTATGAAACTCCAGTCTTAGCACTTAGGTTATGGTAGGATGTAGAAACTCAAGCCTTCCCGTTGTGGCTCAAATTGCTTTTCTAAACAACTTTACTGCTCTAGTAACACGTACCGCAAATTCCCTGGTGTGAGCCCAGGCATGTGTGTGCAGTAGTAAGGTGCTTGCTAAGAAGTAGCAACAAAGGTAGCTTTATGAAAATGCCTTGGAGTTGGGGGGGGGGGGGGGGGGGATATCTTTATTTTTAATGATATACCATGCCCTCCTGCTTTTTAATGGGTACTAATTGATAGAGAATGTAATTTGCAATCTTTCAGCCACCCTTAATTCAGGACGGTTTGCTTCCTACATTGTTCAGCCTACCGGCTGCCCTTTGCTTATTAGGCATGGTCAGTACCCAGAGGTTGCCTCTCAAGCGATGTGTATGCATTAGCAGCCCTCCTACAGGCACCAAAGGCTTGCCAATCAATGTGACCTTCAGAGCCCTCTAACCAGCCCAGCAAACAAGGCATTGAGGTTTGCAGTGGGTTTTTTTTATTTTTTTCAGTCAGGCTTTTTGGAGTGGGTTTCTCTAATTATTTGAAAGTGTATGCAAACACTGAAGGAGAATTAGGAGCATCAAGTGGGGCCTCTGCTTTTATTAGGAGACTTTTTCTTTTCTAAATAGATGTCAGACATATTCTTTACTCTTTAGACAGTTAACCTTTCATCTCTCCTGCAGCAGAAATTCCACTCTGAGGTATGCTAATTTGCTATTTGCAGCATTCTAAAGTAGAGGGGAAATGTCATTTGCAGTGCCTTCATTAAAAAGTCCTTTATCCAGATTGTACACATTTTTTGCATTCTGGTTAGTTACACTATTAAATAAAAACACCCATATAGTCCCCTTGTCTTGGAGGGAAGAAAAAAAAAAAAAAAAAAAAAAAAAAGAGTCCTAGTCATAAATGACTCACTCTGGGCTTGAATTCAGCCCAAAGTATCCCCTGGCTTCATTTACTAAAAGTCCCCCACCATCTCCAGTGTTTCTTCTACCCTTTACCGCGGACTGGAACTACAAAGCCTTCTTCCACAGATATAGTTAATATTATTAAATAAATATTTTCTATGCAAGGCAGGGTGCTAGAAGGGATAAAAATGGGAAGTAGGAGGCACAACAGGGCAAGGCTCTGTGAAGAAATGAAGCTTCTGCTGCCTCTTTCCTAAGTGACCTTCCCTGTTCCACCTCTTTGGTTGCTCTTTGTGATACAGTAAGGTATCGGAGCCAGCTCTGGCTGCAGAAAGGAAGAGATGCCTGTCGACCTGAACTGGTGTGCTCAGACATACTGCACTGTTGGAGCTAGTGCAGATTTCCCTGTATGACACGCTGCCACCAGTTGTTAGTTGCAGAGGAGAGAGAAAACTTATTTACTGCAGTTTGTTAGCAGTGCTAGATTTCGTACGGTACCAGGAACACCCATGCTGGCGGCTTCTTATTTTAATTTTAGTTGATTTTAAAAAAGGAAGGTGAAAGGAGAATGAAAAAGGCTGTGTGGTGCTTGTCAATATTGATCAGCTCTGCTGTGCTGTCTGTCAAATTAGCTGTCATTACCTGTGGCTGTCTCCAGCACAGGTATTTTTACATGTGCGTACAAGTTTACAGCTGCTGTAGGAAGAGAGGGAGCTGTTTGAAGAACTTCCTATATGCTTTAGGGGTGCTGTTGTTACAGGCTGTGGTCAGGCAGGCTGCGGGGAAGAGACTTGCACCATGCTGGGGGGATGGACCCTTCACACTATGCTGTTGTTTGTGGAGGAGATACGCCCACAGAAAAACAGTAGCTGCATCTTTGATGTCATCTGTCAGGAGATAAATGTAGTGGGGTTTGTTAATTTTTTTATGCTTTTTCCTCGACATTCTCCATACTCCTCATAAAAAGACTCATGTTCAGGGGCAGCTGTGAGGTATACCAGGTTGTTTAATGCCTACGATTTAATCTCGGGGGAGAAAAGATACCAAACTTCTCAAACCACTAGGTAAAATGAATAGCTCTTCCACTCAGACTCCACCTGTAATATATTTTATTTCTAGTACTTCCTTCTTTCTTGTTTTGTTTTGGTTTGTTTGTTTAATAGTAAGTAATTACCTGAGCTATTCATGGATTTTGTGATGTTCCTAGCTTAGGTATTTATTTTTTTTCATTTACCACATAAAGTTAAGGAAGGAACTAGCAGCCATATGAAGGGAAAAGTAATAAAAAGTCACTTTTTTAAGCCTAAGTAGTTAAAAAACAAATGTTCTGACCATTGAAAAGCAGTCAGTCACTTGGAGAGCATCAGGTTCGATAAACAGATTCGGAGCATTTTTAGGATATGTACTTTTTTGTTTCTTTTTTCTTTTACAAGGAGTTTGTTTTTCTGACAAAGTAAGGGAATCTCGTTTGAGTTGTTTCTGTAAGCGCTGAAGGCACTCATGTTCTTGGGCAAATTAATTTAGCCCTTCACATGTGAACGGTCATTCCTCAGTACCATTGCTTCCTACACAGCTAAGGGAAAAATTAAAGCTTTGTAAATTTATTCAGTTTGGGGTGTTGGTATGCTGTTTTGTCTGCTTACCCTGGGAATAGGAAGGATGAAAGGGGGAGGAGAAATAATTATGGGCAAAACAGTAACCTTTTCTTCTTCTCCCAGACATTCTCATAGGCAAAGAAAAACACACAAATGTCTCCTTGCCTATCACATACTTGGACATTTTGTTAAGACAGATTTTTGTGGATTCCTAGGAGGAGACTCCCAATTTGTATTTAGTCTGAAGAGCTTGGCGGCAGGGGGCTGGGGAGTGGCACACCAGAAGCCCCGTGCAATGGTCCTCCTTTGTTTAGATCTGGAAAACTGGCTCTGCTCAGGTCTCAACGGGGGGATGTTTCCAAACAGTTTCAAGGAAAGCAGAAATATTACTGTTTTCTTTAATGATGTGGCAAAACACACAGCTTAAACAAGGAAATTGGGAACAGAGTGGCCGGTGAATGCAATGGTCACAGAAAAAACTTTTTTTTTTTCTTCTTTTGTGTTGTTTTGTGGGTTACTTTGCTCCATGCAATGTGAGATGTGTTATTTTTTTCTCCCTCCTTGGTACTGGCAGTTATTTTTTATGTTTGCTGCAGATGTTCAGGAAACTAATTCCAAGGCTTGCACCTGTGTGACACTGACCTCAGTCCACCTTGCCACATCCTGCTTTTATTCTGCTGCACAGATCAATTTGCAGTTTGTTCCTCATCCCTCTCTCTTTTGTCCACAAAACCATCCGTCAACCGCCTCCTCCCTCCCCACACTGCTAGTGGGGGGAGGGACTGCTCATTTCTGCGTCTCAAGGCTGCTTTGGCAGAGGAATAGAGGCCAAATTTCTGTCAGGTCAAGGTGCCATCTATTAAGACAGTGTCCACATTTTCATTATGAGACCCTGTTTGAAGGATTTATAACTTGGCTGCACAAACTTGCTGCAGGCAGAGCTTGCAATACAGAATTTCATCTGGGGAAGTATTTGCTGGTCTCTCCTAGATTCTCAGCCAAAAGCCATGCATAGGCTCTGCTTCTCCCCCCACCAGGAGGTGGAGGCAGTGGCATGGCTAGAGAGCATTTTCATTTCTGTTTTGTTTTTGTTTTTAGGCATCCGGGGGGTCTCAGATGTGCTAACGCTTTTAGCTGAGATTGTGTTTTGGCAGGCTCTCACAGACTTTCTGAAGCCTGAAGTCAGGCTGCTGCTGCCAGCTTCCTCCTTCTGTTTTTATACTGCTTATAACCTGAGCCCAAATTACCTTTATCTTACATTGACGTCAGGACAATAAAGAACAAAAAGTAAAGCCTCTGCTTGAGGCCTGCTGCGTGCAGCTGGAAGTGTGCTGAAGCAAGATGGCTGCTGCAAAGTGCTCTCGGGTTGGGAGCCTTCAAAGCCTCAGCAGAAGCAAGGTAGCTGTGGAGTGGGAATGCCTCCTCCCAGCTGGCAGCCTCCCCTTGCCTACCCTGCAAGGCACTGCTGACATGGTCAAAGCCAGAAGTGCTCTCCAAGGCCCTGCAGGGCCGTGTCATATACTGCATTTTTATGAAGCAGACTGGGTTTGTGGCATGCAAAAGAAAGGGGCCAAGCTGGGGGACCAAGGGGAGACAGGAAAGAGTGATAGAAAGAAGCACCTCTGCTGGGCTCCTGCATGTGTGTTTGTGGATCCAGTTAGGTGTGAGACCTCGGGGAATGCAAGCAAGGAGAGATCAACATTGCTAAAAAATTCTTCACTGATCCCACAACTAAGGAAACAATGATGAGTGCCTCATTAAGCAATTCCTTATCTTCCTAAATACCAACTACCATGGATTTAAGAACAGGGAAAGGAAAACCTCCAGACACTTAACACTGGAAAAGTAATTTTGAACTTGCCAGGGGCTGTGTGTGTTGCTGGCAGATCCACCTACCAGGAATTTAATAACATACTGGTGATAATTCATTTACTTTAGATAGGCAGATTTTCTGTGATAGCAGTGTAGCGGAGCACCTCAGGTTGAGGAATCTCCTTATCCAAGGCTACGAAGCCAAGCCGTACTTCCCAGAGAACAGGCCTGCTTCTTTAATAACTTTGTCAAATAGTAGGCTTTTTAATAAGTCAGTTTCTGTGATTTTTCTATATATTGACACACTTTAGTCAAAGAAATATTGTTAATGGTTATATAGACTTGCTAACCTTACAGGTTTACAAAGTTTAAAGGGAGAAAATTGTTCAATGCCAAATTTAGTAAATACCACAAGGGAGACTTCAATTTCCTTTTTTTTATTTAGGAACAGAAAAATGGCACAAGTTACAGAAAAATCCACCTAGGACTCATTTATGAAACAGCTTTATCATCTAGATTTTGTAATCAGATAGATGGAAGGTAGGTTTTGCATTTACAAATTACACATTCCTTAGGCGGATTTAGTACATGATCTGCAGTTTACGCACATACATCTCAGGCTGCTCTATGCAGTCTTGAGGTTATTATTTTATCACCTTTTTTTCCAAGTAAGTGGTAAGAATTACTGCTTGGTCTTTTTACTCTATTAAATTGATATGATAATGCCAGTGCTACAGTGGCAGACATCAGCTTGCGGAGTCTTCTCCAAGTGTAAGTATTTGCCAGTTCTCTTCATAGGAAATGAATTTTGCTCTAAAAACAGAACAATAAAACTAGTTACAAAGTACGTGTGATAAATGTAGGAAAATTATACAGTAATGAATGTAGTTCCAAATTTGAAACAGGTATCTCTCAGGGAAGATGTGCTTCTCAGCCTTATTTCTATTATTCTGGAATATATCTCATCTATTTTGAAAAATGTTACTGTAGCATTGCTACAGTATTTCTTTTCTGGTTCCTTTTCATTCAGTTGGGCTGTCTTTGTCACTGGCTATTAGCATCGCAGTAACTCTTAATTTTAGTGAAATGAGTAAAAAACTTTTTGCTTTTATGCAGAGGCTTGCATTACCTGAAGCTGCAATTGGATTTGGCTACATGTTGTTACGTAGTGGACAACTAGTCTGCACCTCTTGAATGGTTTAAGTGTGGTTTCCAGTCCTGGTAACCCAGTTTTGGCACTCGGTGAAGCTACAGAGTTGAGTGGAGATGGTAGTTGTTCCCCATGTAGGACATGGAACATCCCTGGAAGCATCTCCTTTTCCATAGCTTACCAGGAGGTATTGGTGTGCCTCTGGTTGTTCATGAGGGGCTACAGGCTTTTTGAGGGATTTGGCATCCATTACACCTTATCTGTCATGGTACTTAAGCATTTGCCAACTTTCCATTATAAATTGATTAACATTTATTATCAGCTAAATCATAGCACTTAGATCTTGACTTGTTTTAAAAAAGCAAATATCTATAGCTACTTTAAGAAAAAAAAGAACTTAGGAGCTAAAAAGAAGTCTCATGCTAGGTACCTCTTCAAATTTGATTTTAAAAATGTTTATGACATTGACAGATATTTAGATCAAAGCCAGTATTTGTTGTGTAGCTGTGATCCTGGCAAGGATTAAAAATCATCTTTGTAGGTGGTTTTTTTTTTTTAAAAAATAATCCATAGTTGTAGTCATTTGCAGTGCAGGTATGTGTACGAACTAGATCCTAGTAGATTGTAATTACTTAGTAGGAGAGTTTCTGGTCCATAACAAGGTTAAGCTCTAACCTAAAATTTTACATGGCAAAAATGGAAATGTGAAGGATCTGTTAATGACAAGCATTCAGTTTTAATCAGGTGACTGCACAAATGGTGGTGAACTTCGAGTTTGATACTGTGATACAGGATCTCCCAAAAGTTCTTTTCTAAGCCACAGCTACATGGTGTGCAGGGTTTTGACAGATTGGCTGGGTTTACGTCTAGTTTCTTACTCCTTGGCTGACTGCTGAGATCTCCCTGTAGTTGCATATTTGTCATTCTCAGTTGTGCTGACAGCTTGCCCACTATGAGATGGATCAAGGGATGATGAAGATGAAAAATAACTCTGCCTTGGGCCACCTACTGTTATTTTAACCAAATCACATATCAGGGTCCGCCTCATAGCCCCAAAAGCAGTTGTTTTGGTGCAATTAGGGGGCTACAGTTTAGGAACTCCTTTAGGTGAACAACAGTGCTGAAAACCTTGTGTCATTGAAGAACTACAGGTTCAGGAGAATGTTTTCATCATTGTGTAAATGGCCTAAATTTTACAAGGTAGGCAAAGGTACTTAAGTACTTCAAAGCTAGTTTGAATAAATTAGCTTTTATTGTGCTTACAGTGTTACATTATAGCAGATTTTGACATCTGAAGGCAATGGGATCATATAAAATGGAGCAGTGTTACATTTCATATGCGTATTTTTAACCACAGAGCCGCACTGGTGTGTCATCGTCGGCAATGACACTCATGACTTTGGTGTTCCGTGTTTTTGTTACCTGGACAATTTGCCCTTCAAGTGATCAAATTAATACATAAAGCAGTGGTCAGTTTTGCTACAAATGAAATTTGTCCAATCACTGACACACAAATGCACATTATTTTGCATGCAATTACTTCAAGAAATCCACCGGCAAGGTTAGATCCACAGGTATAATAGTGCAGCCTGCTTGCAGGCTCAGTATTATTTTACATGTCTATGAGGAAAACTGATTTTTCTCTGGTACAGTTCACTAAAGGATTTTCTTCAGGCAGATTAGGCTGTGTTTTTTATTAAATCTTTTTATACGCAGTGTGACTACAAGAAGTTCGCATATTTAAAATTTTATTTTTGTCATTAGAGTCAGCGGATAGACCTTGACATCTCTAGCAATAAGATATGTTGTCTAATAAGGTGAAGTCGTATGAACTTTTGTTTAAAAAATGACATTTGTTTTCTGCCCAGTTAATATAAATTCATACAGAACATGCATTTGAAATTAATCTCTTTTTTTTTTTTCCTTTGCTTCTGCTTGGAATTGCTATTAGTAAGTTGTATCAGGGCATGATTCCAAACTTATATGTTGCATTCAACAAAACAGCAAGTAACTTCAAGGTAATGATGCTTTCAAGGCATATACACATCCAGTCCCATGTTATAGCATAGTTTTCTGTCTTGGTAAAGGCTTTTTCAACTTTAATAGTAGTTTTTGTTTTCCTAATGGAATAAAAAGTCGACATACTGAAATACTCATGAGTTGAAGATGATGGAAGTGTAAGATTTTGCATTAAAACATTTTTAGCAGAGTATGTCCTGAGGGGGAAAGAGGACTGTAGGAGGTAAATGACTTAATTAGGATGCAGCTAAAAATTCTCTCAAAATAACCATCTATTGTATAAGCTGAGACAATAAGCAGCATGCAGGGCAGAGCTGATTTTTGCTGACAACTTTAGATCATTGTTTTGGGATGTACTCGGGTTAACACTCTCTGTACCACCCAAGCTCCCAATTCAGTTCAGATTCAGAAAAAGCCTGTAATTGTATTTGTTTGGAGTAAATTTAGCAAGCTGCTCCTGATTACACCTTAGCCTGGGACCATCTGTTGATGGCAAGTCTCTCAATGGAGTCGTTCCTGCAGGCAATGGATGGGAAAAGGAGTGGAGCACTAGTGCTGTTAGTAAGCAGATGCGTGCTATCAGTGAACGTCCTTCCTGCCTTTCAAGCTGCCAGCTCTCGATATTGATGGAGTGTCACATGCCTGCAAGCTATTGCAGCCGAAGGCAAGGAGATGTGCTCTCTCAGGGCCCATTCATCAAGTCTTTCTGCTGGGATTTGATGAAGAGGAGTTCCGAAGGCACGATTTTCTGTGTGAACAGAAGAAAAGGGCTGATTCTTCTGTGCTGTTCCCCCAATTTGCTCATGACCATGTGCGTGCTTTCCAGCAGCAGGCTGTCAAAAGACTCCCATCACAAATAGCACCGTACAGCTGCTATTTGTAACAAAATGAGTAAAACCCAAAGTGTCAGGGTTAGGTTATTTTAATTCCATTTCCACTACTGAGGTTCCTGCTAGTTAATTTACTTTGGATGAAAAAGATGCCAGGTGAAATACAGCGTTTTAGGGGATCACATTTAGGAAGTCTGTCCCTGAGATGCTGGAGAATTTGTAACAGCTTGTTGCTGATGATAGCACTGTTAAAGGTGCTGTAAGTCTGCTGCTGGTGTGAGGTTTTTTGTTTTGTTTTGGAGGTTTTTTTCCTTTCAGTCCACTGTGAGCAGCAGCTTTGTTTTGCAGGGAGACTCAGAAAATGGGTTGTATAAGTTAGCATGAGTTGCTTCATCCTGTGTCTTGAAACAATTGGAGGAGAGAGGTAGACAGGCAGTGTGATGGACTGGATAATGAGTTGTCTGTTAAACTCTGGGAAGCCTGAACAAGATCAGTGAAGTGAAATGACTGGTTTACAGTTTGATTGTAAGTGGTGTATAGCTCACTTCAGACAACCAGCAGTGTGCTACTCATTAGAGTTAGCAGCTTCATTTAAATCTCCTTTCTGAGTCACCAAGGGTGGAAGGATAATTTACCAGTCCAGATACTGTTAATCTTGCTCAGATAACAGGGTATGCTGTAGAGGCTTCACTTGATCTACAGTTTCTGTTGATGAACCATAGAATCTGGGTGCTTCCATTAGCTCTCAGCTTCTGTGAACCAGGAAAGGCAGGGGAAAGATACAAGAAAGAAATTGTACATCCATCAAAATCTTCCTGTATCATACTCACTGCATACATTTAAAATCCATGTATCCTGGTTCAAGGCAAAGGAAAGTAGTGAGAGTCACTAAATCTTAAGCTGCTGGCAGAAGTTCCTGAAATCCTGAATTAACAGTTTAATGAATGTGTATTTGATTTAGTTTTATGACAAAATGTTACGACAGCATGTTTAATATAAAATGGGTGGCTAAGGAGGTAAGGTTGCTGATCTATATTCAGTATCACCTGTCAGTAGTTCAGTATTGAATCTTTTCCCTTCTTGAAGTGGAATGAGAAGTGAAAGTACTTGGAGCTGCTGAGTAGCCTGAGACAGTTCGGTTTGTAATGCTGGAATTCAACAAATGCAAGATTTAATCTTCAGTCATTATTACACTAGTCCAGTAAATGAGCATAATTGCTCATAAAATGAGCCGCAACCATGGCACAAGGTGTAATTCTGTGCAGAACTGCACAAGTGTACAATGTGCCCAAAAGAAGTGAGACGAGTTAAATGTGTGGTTTGGGCTGATTCTTTGATAGCTTTTTCATTTTTTCTAAATGTAGTCAGATCTTACATTTAGTTATGGTATCCAGTGATTCCAAAAAAAAATGTCAAACTTCAGCTGTTTCTACAAATTATAGGAATTACTTGTGTAACAGTATCCTTTGGATTCATAAGCTGAATTAATTTGTGGTGACTGTGCTGTACTGAAGTGAGGGCTGGGCAACATGCAGGAGAGGCACAAGACAATGCTGGGGGAACAGACGTATAAAGCAGCGCATTTTCCAGGGTCATAGAGCATGTTTCTGATCAAACTGGGATTTGGAGGTAGACGACTACTCCAAGTCTAGTGGCCAGTTTGCTAGATAATGTGCCTTTCCTATCAGATATGCACCTCAAGCAAATAGAGAACTAATCCAAAGCTCTGTTACAGAGATACTCATTTTGGGTGCTAGACTTTGACCATACAACTGCTTACTGACTCCAAAACAAGGCATTTTTAGGTGTGACTGTTAGCTGGGTTCGTACTTCCCTACTAATCCCACTCTGCTTTCATTGACGGCAACATAAAAAATCTGATTTTTGGACGGAGCTGATCTTGAGCTCTTTGTAGATTTGACTGTGACATTTCAGGTCAGTCCTAGCTAATGATCCTCATGAAGTCATGCTTAGTAGCTTCCTTTAAGGCTTTCATATGCCATAGCTTAAATCATAAAACCATCTGAATAAATTGGTGGACGAGGCCTTGCTTGAAAAATCTCTTACCTACATCAAAAGGAATTGTTTGTTTGCAGGTCATGGCAGGTGGCTGTTCTTGGGAGTTTCAGTAGTATTTTGTTCTTCTCTGCATCTGGTTTGGTGATGCATGAGGAACAGTTCAGTCTTCATTTCTGATATGGTAGTGTCAAGGTTATATGGTGCAGCACGGCCCTTACCTTGACACATTTAAAGATTGTCGTTGTAGCACAGGACCACTTCGCAAATTCTTGACTGTTGAACACAGTGTAAAACAGTAAACAAACAATGCATGTGTCATTGCCCTTAAATACGGGTGAAGGTCTAGCATATTTGAGTTCAGGTTTTATGCCTGGCAGTATGATACAAAAGGAAAAAGAGATTTAGAAATGTAACTAGACAACAGCAGCAGAAACCCATTGGTTTTGGACATTTCTTAAGCTGGTCTGTTGAATGAAATTGCAACATACAATAGAACATAACAGCACTTGGTCAGGTAGGAAAATACAGATTAATGACATCCTGTTTTTTTCATCATAATGGAAACACATGACAGAAGTGCCAATATGAATTCTGTACCAAGTTATAAAGGATAATCTTTCTTTCCCCTGTCTCTTCCCCTATGTGGCCTTTTTTCAAAGAACCCAACCAAAACAAAGCTCAAAAAGCAGACTACTTGTTTATGATGAGCTGTTACAATCAGGAAGAGATAATGTCAACATCTGCTGATGGGACCTTGCAGCCTGGGTCAGGCTGCAAAAGTGTGGCATTTGGATTAAGGGGAAAAAAAAAAAAGGTTCTAGTCAATAGACTGTCACAGAGCCAAGTCACAGCTGCCTTGGAGCTATTGATCAGTACAATTTCACAAGGCAAATTATCTCTACCAGAATGGCTGTGGAGCACCACAGAACTGAGTCACTGACCTGTTTTTGTTTATTTTGCTTTCTCCAGATACTTTGTATGGTTTACCTGCTTTGTGATCTGTGTGTCATTCGTGCTTGGAAGATTGATCCATCTGTGTTGGTAATACTTCCACCTTAGGGCATTCGTATCTTTTCTCCCATGTTAAAGTAAAGCATTACAATAAAATGGCTTACACTGACAGGAAAAGAGTCAGTGTGGAAGAAATAAGCTCCCCATTATGGCAGCTTTAATTAAAACCAGAAAAAATGTTTTATTCTGGTGTAGTCATTAGTTGATACCTCTATATTTAGCATACATCTGGGCTAAAACTTTTGCCAGGCATCTGCTTCAAGTGTTAGGGTTTATGGGCTTCTTCGTCATTGTCTGTGCCTGTTAGTTTCAAAAGATGGTGATCACAGCTTCAGGGTGAAAATATGTCAGGATTTTTATGCTACAAAAGGCATAAAGCAAGGGTGATGTGAATATGTGGAGAAAATGCCGCTGAATAAGAGAAGTATAAACACGTACTGATAGAAAATAAGCAAATAGGATTATTTTTGCTTGCTGAATTTGAAGTGTTGGTTGCAGATACACTATATCTTTTTAATAAGAATTAACCTGGGTACTGCTGAGTGCTCCCTGGTGGCATCCTACTTGACCCTATAAGTGAATAGCACATTGTGGGTAAGAAACAAAGTTCCTCAATGCTAACAGCATGTGATGTTTGTTAAGGGTTTTAGAGGAGGACTGGCTGTATACTCTTTTGCATCAGCAGCTATTCTGAAGGATAACCTGTATGTTTATTTATGTAAAGTAGATCCAGACATTAAGCAGTTGCTAAAGAGCCTGCAGGCTCAAGTCACAACCTGGTGAAAATGTTAAAAAACTAGAAATGCTGTTGTAATATTTTTTGTGGAGCAACTGGTAAGCCTGAACATCAGGTCTGTTATGCATGATTTTTCTAGCGGTAACATATTTCATATATGCCAGCAGAAAAAACTTGAAAGATTTTTCTTCTCCAAACAGAGCACCCTGAAGAACAGAGGAGCAAAGGATATGCCATTAGGGAAGCACCCTAATGTTTCTGTTGTAATTGTCACTGTTTCTAGGTCTGCTCTGTGACAATGAAACTGGAAATGGTGGTTTAGTCCCCATGCTATCTTTTTAGCATAGATCTGGAAGTATCTTCCATTGGAACAGCCACTTTACCTTATATAACGCTTGATCAAGGCAGTCTAGCTGAGCAGGCTTGGACTTCAGCAAAGGAGCGTTGTAATGCTCCTCAACTTCAGAAAGCTTCTCACTGGGGGCACTGGGAAGTGGACATGAATAATCTTTGCAGTATAAAGAAAGCATTATTGAATGTAACTTTTTTCCTTACCACCACCTCCCCACCCGCCAAAGAAAAACCCAAAAACCAAAACACCAAACCCAAAATCATAACACCCCTGCTGAATGCGCTTGGACTGCCGTAACTGTGTCCGATGAATGGCTATTTTGGAACAACTACTGCACTTCAAATTCATAGACTGTTGTATTTGGGAATAATTTTTCCGTGTATACAAGACCCAGGGAAGATAGAAGCAGCTGCTCAGTTTACTTATGTAATTAGGAAGGTATTTCTTTGATTGCAGAATTCTTCAAGCAGGACAGACATTTTACAAGTGTTGATCAGAGAACTGATAAGCTCCAAATGTAACCATCCGAAACACAGCTTTTTATGAACCAGGTGGTTCTCTTCCACCACTACCCACCACCCCCTCTAATCTCTCCTTCATTTAACAGGCTGGAATAGGTAAGGTGTACCCAATTCTTTTATAGAGTAATTCAGTGAGAATTTTTTCTAAAGATCATGGAGAAGGTTGCAGGAGCTAAGATTTGTACCTGTGGAATAATCTTCAGTGTTGTGGAGACTTGCTTTGGGTTGTGTAAAAAAAAAAAAAAAAAAAAAAAAAAAGTTACCTAAAATCACTACTAAATCCTGTTAAATATTAACAGTTTTATATCACTACTAAATCCTGCTAAATATTAACAGTTTTATAATTGGTCGATTTTGCATTTCTTGTAGTGGGCTTTTAAGTAGATGATACATCATTTTAACAAAAGAAGTGTTCTGGAGGATTCAGAGCTCTGGTGAGAGTAGCCCCACTGATTTAGAATGCGTATCAGTTTGACATACAGGATTTAGAAAAAGATCAATTGCTAGAGTTTGTCTATGCAAGAATTTTTACTGATACAACCCCCCTGAATTTAGGCCATTCAAGAAAACTTAGCTGACTCTGCAGAAGGACTCACTTTCCATTTTCTTGGCTCAGCTGTGAGAGTGAACGCAAGGTTTTGGCTCACCAGTGAATATTCTTACTACAGAGTAAAACAGATTAATTTCATTGCTCTTTTAGTTCATGTTGTTCCGGAAGCAGTGCAAGCCATACCAGAAAAACAAACCTCAGAACAGTCATGCACTTCTATTCTGCAGCTCTTTGTACAGGAATGTCTTGTGATGTAGCCATAGCTCTATGATTATTCTGGTATAGTAATATGATTTTATATCCTCAGATAGATAACTGTGAATATAATAATATTTCTAGATAAGTAACTTCTTTTATAGCAGTAGGCTGTCTTGCCAGAGATATGCTTGTCTAGAAGTTGTCTTTAGGTGCTAACCTCTGAGTTAGCACCAAGCAGATTTGGGCTTCTGGGGGAACTACAGTGCCTCAGAAGGTTTCAGTAAATGCATGAAGGAATGAAGCAGTGGTTAAAATCAGAGAAAATTATGCCCTTATAAATGTGGGTTTAGGTTTTCAGGAGGTTTTTGGGTTTTTTAAAAATTGATTATTATGTCTTTTGTCCAACAGTGATTTCCAGCCTCAGCTGTGATTGATATTCAGAGTGGATTGGTTTAGCAGAGAGATTTAGTAGAGAGACAAGGAGGTGTGAGAGCTGGGGTCCAACTGCTTAACACATTCTGCTGCTGAGCCCTTTAATTTTTCTTACCAGCTATTCACTTAAGAATTCTGTAGCTAAAGTTGATCTTCAAGAAGAAGAAAGGGGAAGGAAACAGAGGTTTCATTGGCCTTTAGCAGCTTATTCTAAAAAGCATTTTACTCTAAATGTTCAAAAATGCCCCCAAAACTATCCTTTTGGTAGTAAACAAACAAATGTCGAAGCTGAGGGCAAATACTGACCGAAATGTGTTTGCCTGTCCTTGGTCTCGGCCCTATGCTTTCTTTGCTCCTTGTCACCATGGTTTTCTTGGTTTCGAGCAGTCCAATGAACAGCTACTTAAGGTTAACCCTTTCTTCCACTCAGGGCAACACATTAGGACCTGCCTTGCTCTAGCTGTCATTTGTATTCACTTCATTTTGTTCGCAACTCTGCTCTCAGATCAGAGCCTTATCTTGGGAGAAGAGCATATGAGAGAATCATTAAGCAAAGCCAAGAGGTTCCTGTTTAGGACCTGCAATTATGATGATATGTAGTTGAGGAGAAATTGCAGTGCTACATAAAGATTAATTATGATTCTCTGCACATTGATGGCTTCAAATAAGAGTACTTACCTAGCTTTTTTGTTATTGTTTTTGGAAAATAATGATTATAGCGATTGTGTAATCTTCCTTTTTCACATGGTGAGATTATGCTTGTGATAGTGTGGGGATACTTAGGATGATGAGTGGTGGAAGGATGTAATTAACAAGCAGTTAGGTAATTTATTAATTTACCACACCGAGAACTCTCTACCTCTCTTGGAGAGTTGAGATATTTTTTTTCTTTTGCAGGGCTGTTGAAGTAGTTAGGTTCTAGAAAGACAATACAGGCTCATAATTGTAAGCCAGCCAGCTGGCCCTTTGCACCCACTGTTCTGCATGTGGTGGCTGCTTCTTTACCATTTTTCATCTCTCATGTTGTCTCTTTGTGTAATTTTGTAAGTTGTGCTTATTTAAGAGGTGCAGCTGCAGTTAGAAAGAAAAGCACATCTTGTTATTGCAGTTCACTTAAGCGCATCTGCTCTCCCAGCCTTTAGTTTTGCAAACACAGGTAGGACCAGAGAAGAGCTGAATTACTTTCTGTCATTTATCAGAGGTAACAAAGTTTTAAAATTTATTTCACAGCCAGTTTCTGCTGTCAAAAGCACATACCTGTCCATTGACAGTAAAAGCACACATGGCTAAATTTTCATTCACCCAGCTATTTCTTGTTACTGGTGATGGCTGAGGTATTAAGGATCACCTCTTCTCTTCTAAATAAAGGACTGACTTCTGAAAGAAATACCTGTTAAGTATGCATGCTGCTCAGGTTTTCTCTGAAACACCTTGAAACACATAGACAAAATCAGAATTTTTTGAAGCTACCTTGAAGCTGACCTGCATAATAAGCCAAAATATTTTTTTCTGTATCATTAGAATGTCTTTGAGTGAGATGGTCCAGATAATTTAAGGTAACTGGGAAATGAAACTGGGTTTTGCGTGTTCTAACTTATTCTAAGCAGAACATGCTGATTGGATACTTTCAAAAGATGAAATTCTTTGTCAGCTGTTGGTCATATATATGAGATATGGTTCAGATTCAGTTATACAAAATACTGAGAGACATACAGAATATTGGAGTTAAGCTGAATCCTTCCAGTTCATATTGTGACATGAAGAAGGTTAAAGATTAGAATAATTCCATTAAATCAAAAGGATCTATAATAACAAGGAAACAGCATGTTCATATACCGATACTTTTATTTTTCTTTTTAAAATGTTCTCAAACACGAAGGAGAAAAACTAGAGAAACTTCTGCAGTTGATACAGTCTATATATTACAAAATAAATTTGCAGAATAACTACAGATTTTTTCTGATCAAATACTTACACACTGGATTAGCATCTCACAGTGTGCCTGCTCTCATAAAACAATTCACAATAGCCTAGTTCGATTTTAAAAATATATTTTACTTTATATATATATATAGAAAGAGAGGGTTTAGTACAAGAAACACTAAAAGTATATCCATATCTAAATACATATTGGATTATTTTGAGTTAAACCTATAGGTTGTTAAGGTAGAAATATTATTTCTGATAACGGTTATCATTAACTGAAGCCACAGATGATGGCTGTAGTAGGAATATTGTCATTGTTCTTGTGACTGGCAAAATAATGATTTATGCCATATTGTTACTACACTAGGCTCATTAAATTTATGCTGTCAAGCATTTCAAGTAAAGAAAACTCCTATTTATTCTCTGTTTCTATTCACATAGTTAAATATTTTCAAGACTTTTTATTTACATGCATAGAAATGTGAGGGTGACATATAATTGCAGTGGGTATTTTTTAGATAAACCTTCTTTATGTCTCTTATTTTTAGCTTATGTTCCCTTTATTCCTGAGACCTACAATATCTTTTAACCTACATTAATTCCTACCTGAGCTGGTAAAAATTTATCAGGTTCAGGCATTACCGTAGCCACCACTGGTGCCAGGACCTAACAGTTTTCTTTTTACCAAGGTAGAAAGTGTACCAGCCGTCACTTACTTGGAATAGTCTGAAAAATCTCAGAGCATTAACTCAGCCAGAAACATAATTCACTGCAGCAATTTCAGTCTAATTTATTATCTTCTGGGCTCTCAGCTTTGAAGAGAGTTTGTACACATCTGAATATAGTCCTGCACTACTTCTTTATGGTAACAGAGGGACTTTATGGAAAAGAGAAGATGGTGTTTTTAAAGATCAAAACACAGCTTTGAGAAGCAAGCCTTACTGTAGGAGTGCTGTTCTTTTACTGGTGTAAAGCAGATAGTTTTCAAACCAAAGTGAAAAGCTGAAATGAGGCTGGACAGGTGGATTACAAACAGCAGTAGACAAGAGAGAAGTTTGAGTGCTCATATTAAATAAGTTTATTTTAAAACATCTTGCAACACTTTTTACTTCCATAATCCTTTGGGGAAGGTGTGTGGCATCTGTATTTTCTTGTAAGTAAAACTGTTATAAGCTAAAGACTGTTGCGGGTGTGAGATTTTTTATTAGTGTTCAGCAAGCACCTTTGACTGATACTTGTGAAGCAGCTTGATCAGTAATCAACAATCTGATGCCCATAAACACAGAGTGCAAACCCCAGTAGTGTTGCTTTGTGATAAAACTGCAGCAGGAGAGGACAAGTAACAGTTCCTTTCTCAATTATTTCGCAATTACCTTTTTATTATTTTTAATACCATACCTGAGGAGCTGCATGTAGTTGTCTGTGCCACTAGTTGGATTTACTGATGTGTGCATAAAACTTGAGTTGTGTAAGAAACCGTTCAGATCTGAAATTGGTGGTGGGAGCCTCTCCTGCTGATGTGCAGAGCACAACAGTCCTGCAGCGCAGGGGGAGATTTTCCGCAGTGAAGGGCAAGCAGAGCTTGTAGCATTCGCCCTTTCAGGCAGAGGGGGGTGTGTGTAGTCTGAGTGTGAAGAGAGTGAGAATTCCTTTGGGAACGAGCAGCTATAACACAATATATGTAGTGCAGAGCTGTGGAAAGCATTTCTTAGGGAGAAAAATGGTGGATTTTTTTCTTCAAATTTAATCAAGGCTGAAATCCTTCCCACAGTAATTATGCTCTGTATCATTCAATTTACGTTGTGTTTCCTAACTTTGGAATTGGATAAGGGTAAGTACAATAGCTGTGGGTGGATACATCTTTTATAATAAGAACTGTCTTTGGAATATAATTTCTGGGCTTCATTTGTATTTGTAGGTATCTTAGCAATTCTTAATGGAGTCAGTCTTGAAACAAACTGCTCTCAGTCAAGTGAGGAGGTGTTAGCAGTGGCCACTGCTGGCCTGGGAGAGTTCCAGGTATGGTGCATGGACTGTGATTTAAACTATGATAGCAGGTGCAGTCAGAGCTAGCCGTCATCAGGGACAAAGCACAAATTGTGCTTTGTCAGAAAAAAAAACAAAACCAAAACAAAAATCAGAAGGTAGGAAGAAACCTCCAAGAAACAGTAATGGGACATCACATACGTGGAATCTAGCCAGGCTTTGGCTAGTGATTTAAAAAAAAAAAAAAAAAAGTGAGGAGATATTAAGTACTATTTTTGTTTGATAAGAAAGCAGGCAAGTTGAGGGGTTGCATTTAATAGGAACGGTGCTTGATGGATTTCTATCACATGGCTATTTAATGAGAAGTCTTGTCTGTAGACTTTAATTAAAGAGAATGAAAAACCTGTGAGCTCTCCCAGATATGCATAGATGTTTTCTGGCCATGGTAAGTCATGTACCTGTTTACTCTTAAATAAATAATAATAAAAAAATAATAAAAAAGACAATTCATCAGGAATGTGCAAGGATGAAGTTGAGAAATAAAACAAAACATGAAATACTGTATAAGTATTTAATCCACTTGAATACATTTACTATGACACTTTATAATCTTTTGTCGATCACAGTAATAGGTTCAGAAAAATCAGAAAAAAACAAACTAAAAAACTCATCTGTGAAGATGAGCCTACAGAGATTTGACTTTTCTGCTGCAGAATGAAATTTCCTGCTGACCAGAAAAAAACCCGTTGCCAAATTGGTCTTATCCAGTCTTAGCTGATGCAATTAATTTTCTTAAGAAGTATGGCAAACATAAAAAATTTGCCTGTTGTATCAGCTCCCGTGAGTCACGCTATTTTTTTCTGGGAAGAAAACTTCTCTTTCCTTGTGAACAAAAGGTTAAAGCTTTTTAGAGGGTGTTGGAATATATTAGTGGATTATATTAAGAGTAATAGCAGGTGTGCTTCATATATTGCTAAGTATTAAATGTAAATTGAAAAAATACATGCTTTTTGCTTTAAATGAGAGAAAAGAAGTGGAACAATTGCCTGTCTAGCATCCCGCTCCAATCCTCATTAAATTAGTCCAAAACTAAACCATAAAATGAGAGAAATTAAGAAGCTTTCAAAATCTTCCTGTGAATAAAGGGTTACAAAATTATGTGTTTACGCGGCTTTATTGTTTCACATCTTTCATTCCTTCCAGCCTGTTTACTGGTACCAGTCTGTGTTGAATAGAAAAGCCTGCATATATTATAATATTGGAAAGTGCATGTGTTCTTAAAGAGAAAATTTGTAAGCAAAACTTCAACCCATAAAGTTTTAATCCAGTAAATTAGGATGTAAATTGAAGGTTAATGGAAGTTAATATCGCATTAATATTTTGCACGCTTTTGACGCCTTTACAAAGTTTGTTCCTGTAAACTTTCAAGCATTCAGAAATAATGCAAATGGTCTAGAGTCACTAAATCCTTGAGTAGCTGGGAGATTTCAGGTATCGTCAGTTAAGCAGCCTGTGCAGTTGCTGGCTCCCAGAGGAGTCACAGGCATTAACCTTGGGGGAGAAGGGAGAAGTCCCTTGAGCACAACAGGACAGAGTTCTTGCTGGTGTTCTTGCCCTTGTGAAGCCTCAGCGGCCACCTCTCTGTACTAATTAAGAGTTACTGAGAATCCAACAGCTAAGGACAGCGTGAACTTTAACGTGGATAAGCATGCTGGGGAGACAGCAGACAATTCTAAAGCAGGGAAAGAATCAGAAAGTAAAATAATGTTGACTGCGTATACTTCAACAATCTGCATGAAATGAATGTCCAAGTACAGGACTGGTCACTGTTGACAAATGATGCATCCTTGTGAGAGAGCAGTATCAAGGACAAGGTTTAGGCGCTTACCAACTAAACACCGAGATGTCTAACATCTTGCTTAGAGTTAAAACTGTTCAAAAGTATGGAAGAGTTTGTTTTCCTCTCTCACCTTGTGGCTGGCGCATTGTTTTCATGTTTTCAGGATGGTTTGTGCATTTTACATCAAGCAGCCTTTGTGTAAAATCAGGAATAATATCAAAGGCAGGAATATGTGTGTACAGTACTTGTAGAACATGAAACTACACTGCTGGATAAAAGGCATGTACTACAGTCTCCTTTTCCCTACTTTAAAAAGACAGTTGCTGCGACTGTTGCAGAAAGTCCAATGCTGGCTGTATGTGTTGGGCACAAAAGACAATCCTCCCGTGACCCTGGCTGGAGTCACCGAAAAACCTGCTGTCCCCAGCTGCCCATTAATAAGCTTGAACATATGTTTTGACTGGAAAATCTAACTAGCTCTCTGAGAAAATCTGATCTTTACCTATTAGTTTACTAAACCTATCTTCAACATTGGTTGCATGCAGCCGCAGCTTGGTATGCACCTGGCAGCTTTTTGCTGATTTTGCTTATCACACAGTAATGGCAGGAGGCAGAATGACCAGGTGGGACAGTAACACCTTGGTCTCTGCAGATGACATCCTGCATCCCTACTGGGTCAAGCTTTTCAAAAGACTCGCGCGTGTTTTTGGACCCCAATGTGAAAGAGGGAGGGTGGTAGTCAGATGTTGTGGTTGAACTAGCTCCAGCCGTGCCTGCAGTCCTGCACTACACCAAAGGCACTTTTAAGGGACCTGGGAAAGAGCCCCATTTCCAGGCTCCTGAACAGGCGTTATTTGGTTGGTTTATTTATATGTTTTCTTCTAATTCAAGCCAGTTGTTGCTGATGAAAGTGAAACGATGAACCTGCTTCACATTTAAAGGTCTGCTTGGTTAATTTTTAACTAGTTATTATTAGCTTTTCCAGTACTTTTTAAAACAAGTGGAACAAAGATTGTAAGCTATGGACAGTCTCCGATTACTAGGACCCATGAGGGAGAAGAGTAGTCGTTTTATTTTCAGAGGAAAACAAATACAGTTGCTTTCTGAGGGATAGTAAAGATGAGAAATTAAATGAACTCGATAAGATTATTTAAAAAAAAAAAAGGAAGAAGAAGAAGAAAAAGTATAGCACAAAAAAAATCTTGAAGATATTTGAAAAACAAATGAATTGGTGCTGTTTATATTGTTCTCCCCAAGAAGAAAAGTAGGGAAGGGTAGGGTAGTTTGATGGCTAAACGAAATAATCTCCAGGAAAAAAAGAGATTATATTTGTTAAACTGTATAAGAAAAAAAAGAGAAGATAATACGGCTTTGTTTGCAGTATTACATAAAGAAGATTAAAGACAGGAAACAAGCTGCTTAAACACTGTAAACTAATTAGTTCAACGAATTGTTTTCCCGAGGTTCATGAGATATGAAACATTGGCACCAGTGCATGAAATACACTCTGCCTCAGTGCTCTTTTCAATTTATTTTTCTGTTAGTGTCATATGTGTATATAAAAAAAGAGCAGCCAAAAAGAAAGAGGTTACAGAGGGAGACCAAAGCCTGTCAGATGATTGAAGCTGACGTTTTGTCATCTTAAGCCCGATATGGGAGGGCCCCTTTCTAATGCCCGTGTATAAATACTGGCTTCATTTTCTTCTGTCACAGGCTACACTGCCCAAATGATGTCATGATGAGGCCCAAAGGGATTCCTGTTGTTGCCCTGTGCCCAGCTCCATGCTAAGCTATGCACAAGCGAGCTGACAGGTTGCTAATTAGCTCACCCAGCATCAGGGTGGTTGGGGGTGAGGCAGGTGGACAGGGACACTGCACAGGCTTTGGCTGTGCATTGTGAGAGGTTGGCTGGATGGGGTATAGCAATGGCAGGTGTTAGGCATGGTAAGTGTTCCAGCAGCTTTGGATTTTTTTCTTTTGTCAGTTGACACATGAATTGGGTAACAGGCTGAATTATGCAAATGTTCCAGATACTCTGTAGAACACAAATTTGTCTATGCTGAAGTGGCTTTCCTTTAGGAAGCCAGTAGCTTTAATAAATATAATTATTTATCACTATAATTTGATAAATATAACTTGTTAAATTATGTTTTAGTAAACTATTTGTTTTGTTCTGTGCCGTACTTAAACACTTGATGAGATGTGTCCACTATTGTCATGTTTGTAAGAAGATACTTCTATCTCTTGATATGGGACAGAATACATAGAATCTTGCTGCTCTACAGAAATAAAGCAATATAGATTCCTCATTTTCACTTCTTTTCTTTTTTTTCTCCTTCAATGCATATAGCATTATGTAGGGTATGACCATATGGAACCGTACGTAAACTTTCATATCAGGTGAGAATGTCAGAGAGTAGTGCTTGGGGGTACTGCACAAGTATAAGAATAGTTTTGCTTAGAGAAAATTACAAGGGAGAAATCCCATTGTGACTTCAGGTTGTATTTTTAATAGTACTGAAATACTGAGGATAGTGAACATTTCAATTTAGACAATAGCCCGAGGGGTTTTAAGTAATATCTGAGGGGCACTGAATATATAGCTGAGGTAACATAGTAAGGGTATAGTGGATACATCATTTAGCTGAGGCTTCGTCAGTTGCTTTCTGGAGGTGAGGGGAGAAGGAGATTTGATTTTTCCTCTGGGTTTCGTAATGATTTTTGCTTTCTATGGGACACACATGACATTCTCTTGTATATAACTAGTGCAGAACTTGGGACTTGTTGATATTTACACTGCTACCTCTGAAAAGAAGTCTGTCTGTCTAGCTGGTTTTGTTTTGTTATTTTTTAATGAATACAAATCTTTTTGCAAATGTTATGTCTTAGGTGGTAATCATCTGCTGTGTTTGAGGTTGAGTTTCTTAAGTATGCTGCTATGGAATATAGGTTTGTAGCTTGAAAAACGAAGCAATGGGTTTGGAATGGAAAAAAGGAACCAGGGAAAGGAAGGGAGGAGGGAAACACTCTCAGAACCAGTTACTGTGTCATGTCCTACCTTCTAAAGCTCCCTGGTAATGCCTGTTTGGCAGCAGGGGTACCTATCCAGTTCTGCAGTGGCACCTTCAGCAAAAAGCACCTCACTTGAACACAAATCATTTGGCTGGAGTAACAGAGGGCAGGGGTGCATGAACAGACCTCTTGCTCCCACTTGCTCTTGGGTTTTTGAGCTGTTGAGGTCAGTACATCAGTTCCTAAACAATGAAACCAGCCTGGGAGTCTTGGTTGCATGGGTTCTGCTCGATTACAGCTTTTAAATAGGCAAATCAGATTCTAATTAGTGCCACAGTCAGGACAAAGTGCTGTTTCTATTACCCAATACAATGCATTTGCTTACCCTGCAGTTACAGATGTGTTATTTGTTTTCATTGGTCACAAGGGTAGCATTTGTTACTTACGATTTCTTCAAGTTACCAACCCGAGTGACACTATAAAATCATTGTTCACAAAAACATGAACAAGCATACTTGTCAATATTATGTCAGGCCCAATGAACTAAAGATCTGCCTGGAGAGGATGATTGCCTCCTTGTAGAGGTGACAGTACAGCCTCGTCTTTCCCCTGGCAAGGTGATGGAAAAGACGTGTTCATATTCTGCAGTAAAGTAGAAATTTGGAAGTGAAAGCTCTTGATCTTAATTTGACATTTTCTTCAAAATCTGGAGCTAGTATATGGCCTAATGCGACGACCAATTTTTTTGTTACATGCTTCTCCTAAGAAACTCATTTTCTGTTACTCCCATTAAGATATAGTGTTTAATACTACTTAGTAATACTCCCTTGGAAGAACATATGGTACATAGGATTCTATCATGTCAATAAGAAACCAACCTTAGCTTCTTAAAAGGAGTGTATTTCAATTTAAAATTGTATCCAGTGAAGAATGAGCTAATCTGTTGAGGAATAAAAGGGAATTATACCACAGAGGTTTTTTTTGAAATAATTAGATACTTAGGGACCTTTATGGGTTCCAGAAGTAAACCCATGTGACCCTGTCATATTTATTAAGACTGATGAACTCTTGTTAGTGTATTTACCATTTACCTCGTGCATTGCCACAGTTTTACAAGCTGCCTAGAAGGTTGCAACTTCTGCGCCATGTATTTTTTTGCCATCTGACTTTCATGACTTTTTGCATAGAATTTATTGGTTGTGGAAGTCTTACGAAATTCTAAATTCTTAACGGTTCTGGCTGTATCCATTGTATAGTCCTTTTTTTTTTTTTCCTTTACCCCCTGCCCCCACCGCACCCACCCACCATCTGTGTAGATCTCTTATGAAATTTACAAAACCTTTGTGATTAATCCCATAGGCTGACCTACACACTGAAATTTACCACTGTTTGTTGCTGCTAATTATTCTGGGTAAACCTGTGGGAATCAGGCCCTTTCTTAATGAGTTTGGGAAAGAACTAAAAAATTTCCTTCGCTCTCAAGATTACTTACCTCATCTTTGTGACTTCAGTTTAGGGTAAAACCTGTGTTCTGCACAGAGGCGGTGTCTACAAAACTGCTAGTTTAATTTTGTTCTTTGTTAATTTAGAGTGAGAAAGAGGGAAAGATAGGGGCTGTATTTGGCACTGCAGTGTAACAAAAACAGCTGTGTAATGTGGCACAAATAGGTTATTAGATAGGACATAATGTGTAGTATTTCTATCATGGCATTATATATCTGTCAGGGCTTTTGGCAGTCAATTTTTCCTGAGTTTGAAGTCCTTCTTATGTATTTTCAGTGGGTATCAGTTAAAATATCCAGAAATCCCTCTGCAACCAATCAGTTTTACTTCTTCTAAATATCTGCCTTTAATTGATGGCTTGTTAAACTGAGTTAGGAAGCCATGGGGAGCTCAGACTACACTGTGTGGACAGTCATAACTTAACACAGGGAGTATGGATTTGGAAAGGTTTAGTCAGCATGGGTACATCCAGATAACTTTTTTGTAATTAGAAATCTGTGTAATTGGACACCTGACACATTTTTAATTACTCTTTTGGTCAGGAATGCATGCTATACCTGGATGTTTTGAAAATACTATATATGTCTATTTTCTAGTGACTGTTAGAGAAGGAACACGTGAACAACAGTTCTTTTTTTTTTTCTTTTTTTTTTTTTTGTTTCCTTGTAATTGCACAGGCAATTGGTTTTGAAAGTGGTTGAAACAGCCAGAAGTCTGTGGTGGTGTGAAAGATATTTTCCTTCCACTTTTTTTTGCCAAAAGGAGATACCAAAAAACTACCCCAAAACAACCCCCTGAAAAATCTGTTCCTACTTTTGCATATCTTTGCTTTATGTAGTCTATGTATCGGCAAGTGTCTTTTTTAGGTACCTTATTAAGACACACACTGATACCCTTGTTCTTTTAAGTATTTATGCAGTGGTATGTGGTGCAGACATTTCAGAACAGCAAAATTGATCTGGAAACAGAAAATGTTACTGCATTTCAGCACAGCCTATTGGTTTTCTTCCAGGATGTACCTTACATGTAGTAGAATGTAAAAGGAGTGTCCAAATACTGAGGTCCTTCTTGACTTCCTGCCAGGGATTTTAGGGCCACACTACAAATGTGAATGAACTGGTGAGATTTTACCCATACAAAACTGCTGGTGGCATTTTTTTGGATAAAAATGAGACACTAAACCCATAACTTTTGCATTCTGCTCAACCACTCTGCAGCTTTGTGTTGCTTCAGGCTGTGCTGCAGAATTCAGTAACATTACACTTGGAGTTATCAGTAACCAAAGTCAGTAAATCTTTGCAGTCTTGAGTAGCTCCGCAGTTTTACCAAGCACTAAAGTGGTTACTTCCAGCTGTTATTTCATGCAGCTCTGTATATTGCTCGTAAGTGCTGAGAACTTTTCTTTTATATATATATGTATAAAAAAGCTCTTTTTAAGAAGTCTGATAATAAGTTGTTTAAGTGTCATGACTATAAATTGTTCCTTGGCAATGTGGTAATACAAACCCCTCTAAATTTCTAAGTGGTTAAACAAGAAATTGGATTGAAAGAAGAAAAAGAGTGGTGTGAGGAGTAAGTACAAATGGACTGAAAAAGGGCTGGAACTTCTTGAGGTTTGAAACAGAAGACTGTCTGAAGTGGGACTGCTGGACACGAGAGGGTGGAGGACTACAGTCAGCAGATAGGGATTCCTCTGGAAGTTTGGGGGTGATCTTGTTTTTACAAAGATCCTTAGGGAAATTTACATTTCTAACAAACTGCCTTCAACAAATGTAGCTTTGATGATTTGAGGTCTTGCTGCCCACAGCTGGCCATCATACCTTGCTGTCAGCCACCGGGGTGCAGCAGCGGAGGTGGCAGAAGGTGCCCATGCCCTGGGGCTCTGGCTTAGCTCATCAGGCAGCCCACGAAATCTGGTTGTGCTAAGGTAGTGGACAGGCATGCCCAAAGTGTGCACCTGCTGATTCATGGGCAAGTGTTTCTGTATGCCACCACTTGCATGGTAACAGGCAGCTTTTGAGGGCTGAGGTGTGCTGGGGCCACAGTCACATAAGCAGCTGCAGCTGTTTCCTCAGGGGATATATGCTGAGGGCGCAAGGGTCAGCAACGTTATCAAATTAAAATTAAGTAGAGAATAAGTCCTTCAGAAAATGCCTGCCAAAAATTGTTTACGGATTTATATTGTGATCGTGTGATTTGCTTATGCAATTCTTCATGCTCACTTTGAGGACTTTGCATCCTGTTTTTCTTTAATGATGTATCTTACAGATTAAAAAAAATGAATTCTTCTGTTTGTTTTCTTTAATTTTATTTCTTTTCTCTGACAAGTTTTGATGTGTCCAGGCATGGAAGCAGTCTGTGTGGTTGAAAACAGGAAGGATCAGCCTAAAAGTTTGCAGCTATTCTACACTAATTTATTGAAAAATTTTCATTATTGGTTTCTTGGATTCTAATGGGGATGTAGGAGGACAAAGTTGCAGGAATGCAAAGTTCTCTGAGTTGTATTTGTGCATGTGCATAACTCTGCCAAGTTCTCTTCCAGCGATAATCTTATTTTACCATTTGAATTTCTTGAATTCTATTTGGTGTATAATATTCAATCATTCAGCTCCGAATTGTCACAAATCATCTTGGATAGACTGAAAGATCTTTGCTTTGGGGGTGGAAGAAATAAAATTTCTAGTTACATCTGTAACAGAGACTTTTCCCAAAGTATGTCTTGTTTTGGGAGGAGGACGGAATTCACAGTTGGAAGGATTTGCTTGCCATAAACTGTAGTAGCAAGAACTGTGAGTAAACAAATCAGCATTTTTAGCTTAACTTAAGGTCCCTAGCAAAAATATAAGATGAAGTCAACGTACTTCTCAGAGGAACTTGTGGCGCAGTCTGCACCATAATGTCTGAACAGATGAATGACATTTTGCGTGTCATTGGAGAATTGTTCTCACTGTAAAGATTCCAGTAAGTCAGTTTGCCAATGTTACAGTTAAGGCTTTTCATCAGTCTTGCATTTGTGTAACTTAGGTAGTTCTATTTCAGAAGTACGTATAGCTCAGGTGACTGATCAGGTTCATGTAACTGATCTGTGTCTGTGATTCTACCCTCTTTACCTCCCACATGAGCTGTACCTTTTTTTGTGCAAATAAGCTGTCCCTTCTGCCTCTGCTTGATCTCTATACTACAGATGTTTCTCATTAACTCTACTGTGACAGGCCAGGAGTATACAGTTACAGAGGTTGACAGGTCCCAGAATCTTTGGAGGCACTGTTCTGTCACCTGATGTATTCCTTGTGCTAACATCTTTTTGGTAAGCTTTCCTAATTATTATAGCCAACCAGTACCTCTGTGTTTAATATGGAGAGTGTGGAGTGATAGCATCTAAAAAGTCAGCAAAGAATGTGGGCTTCTGAGAACCAAAGGGTTTCACTGTTTTGTGTTTAGAGGTATTGGTTCTGCCGTTATGCCTGATTTTGGGTTCTTTCTGCATTGTTTTTCTTTGCACCAAAAATGCACTTAGGCTTTTTTTTGCTGTTTAAATTCTCAGGTAAGATTCCCTTCCCCTCCCTGAACTTATCAAAGCTTGATATCCACAAGAAGGACTGTGATATTCTTGCTTTCTTGGAAGATGTAGCTTGTAAAGATCATTGATAGCCAAGCATTGGCATGCAAGTTACTATGGGTCGCCTTCATTGCATTGCAAATATTAAGTTGTGATTGTGCTATGTGATGCACTTGCACCTGTCCCCACATGATGTTTTTCCTCAGACAGGATCAGAGAACCATCAACCGAAGAGTACTTGCATACAAGAGGAATCTGTTGTGTTAAATGAGCATGTTTTTTGATTCTGGGTGAACTTTGCATTTGGAGGCATCTGGAAGAGGCAAACAGTGTTGGTGGGGAGGATATTGCACTTGCATCTAGAGGTAGATGGGTGTCCTGAAAAGCTCACTGCTTGATATTATCAAACAGAAGTGAAGGTGCATGCATACTTCAGTAATGAAAGACAGGAGATACCTTTCCAATAAAGAAAAACTGATTACATCTTAGACAAGGAAATGTGATGTGAGCTGCCCGTCTGATGAATTTAAGTTTGGGAGTCTTATTCTCTTAGATCTATCACTTGAGAATAAGAGTAATTATTTCCTATTGCTCTTCATGGAATACAGTTATAATTGCCTTACTGTAACAGTGTTCACTTTAACACTTAATTGTTAATGTCCTCCTAATTTGAGGAAATCATCACCTCTTCATATTTCATCACCAGAGAACGTTTTTACATTGGGAAGAGCGTTTAGAATCACTGAATAAGGAAAGACTACATTTGACATATCTTTAGCAGGGAAGGTATGATTTAGATACATATCTTCATTTTCTTGAAATTTGTTTCTATTGTCTTTTGGGTAGTCAAAGTTTTAGAAGCTAAATTGCACGGACAAAATTGTTTATTGTACAGAAACAGGAACTCTTGGGTAGTGTAAATACTGTAATGGTGTTCACTGGCAGAAAAGGGCAGTGGCTTTATCTCATTTGTACATTCTTTCTTGTGCTGAAAGACACATTAGTAAGGACAGAAAAATTACGTAGGGGCAAGGTCTGGCTAATGGTCATCTGCAGTTTTCCGCTTCCAGATGACTGCAACTTGTTCCTTTGTACCAGACTCGAAATTCTTTATGAACACAGCCCTTAGGCATGGATTTGACTGTACACTGAGCACCAGTGTATATTGCATATTCATATGTGCTGTAGAAAGGTAGGGAATGGTCACAATGTCTCTTTGCTTTGTCAAAACAAGCTAATGCTTGCTTTGAGAGCACTAAAGGATTGCTGTCTTCAGTCAGTAAGATCAACTCATCAACCTTAGCAATGGCCACATGGTTCGAGTGCCATTTTGTCTGATGAGACTGAAGAAAGAGAAAAAGAAGTATGGAAGTCTGTAAGTGTAAGTAGCTGTACACCAAAGCAACACACATTTAACATAGTCCACTTCCTAAATACAGTGGAGAGAATATTCATGAAGACGACAGTGGAGCAGCATACTCCTCATGTTTTTGTGCCAATCTGTGGACTGTCCATTGCTGTTGTTTGGACCAGCTAGGGTGGAAAAATATGTGCCTGACTAGCACTGCATACAAATGGGTGACAGGTTACCTGGTGTTTCCCTCTTGTATTTGTTGTTTCAAAAGAAAATTCGTCAAAAATATAGTTTGAGTCTTTAGCATGACAGAGGCCATAGGAGGCTGGAAAGGGAAATGGAAAGAACGAATGGTGAATTTCTTGCCTGAAAAACTCTTTCCTTCCCCTTCAAGTTGCCTTACCTACTGTCTGGAGAGGTTCCTTGCAGGGGTGCCCTTCTGTTTTGCTGCTTCTTCAGACTTCACTAGGATGTTCTCCCATAACTGTCTGAGATGGGAAAACTTCCTGGACCAGGGAGAACAAGAAAGAAAGGAAAAACAGAGGAGAAGGGAAAACTAGCCTTGTCTTACTAGCTTCTATTCATTTCCTTCCATTGTTGACTAGAGATTAGCAGACATTGTATTTTGAGGATATTAATTTCATATTAAAAACTGTGTTTGTCCACCAGCTGCACCAACAAATACAAAAGGTGTTTGTCCACCACTAGAGCCAATGCTCCGTAATGCTATTTTTACTACCATTCACTTACATTTCAACAATTCCCTTTAGATCCATTTTCACTAAATAACAAAGCACGTTGCAGCTGTGTTCTCTTTTGCTGGAGTACAAATGGTTAATCTTCAGTCATGTGGATTTTAGCGTATAATTTCAGTTCTTAGATCTGTCAGAGCTGCTGATTCAAAGTTGGTTCCTAAAAACAAAATACGTGTGTGTGTAAAAGGAGGAAAGGTTTTATTGTAGGACCCCAGGGAACTCCTTGTATCGTAGGAGTGTGATAGCTGAATACTGGAGTATTTCAAAAACACCTTTGGAAAGTGAGCCGACTCCTCTAAATAACGTTGATTGGCACAGTTATGATTCAAAAATGTCTGTGAAAGGATAGCTTCTAGTATGAGCTGATCTCTTATGAAGTAGTTCCCTGACAAGTGAGAAACTATACAATTAATTTTCTTCTACTCTCATACTAATACACGCATTAGTTTGTTTTCTCATCCACATCTTTTCCCCCACCTTTTATTGAAAGTTCATGCTAAAAATATTATCATTAAAAGCAATTTTTTTTCTTTTCTGCCTAAGGAAGATTGTTTAAAATGAAATCTTCATTATTTTTTTTATGAGATAGGTCTTGCCTGTTTAAATTTGTGTTATAATCCTGTTTTATTTGGTGATAAACTGGTTTTCAACTTTCAGGCTTTGTGAGAAAAAACGTTTTCAATAGTTCTTCTACTTAAATAAATAAATAAGCATCTGTGGTTTAATGTCCCTTTAAGTATTACTCATGACAGATTTTATGTAGATATATTTGTTCCATCTAATCTATACTAGCTGTGCACCTGACGTGCATATTAGTTTTCTGTTTCAAGACAAACACAACTGGAATTCTGTAGAGACCAAAAGAGAAATAGTGAAGCACATCCTTCTCATCAGAAAAGCTAGGCAAGGCAAGTAACCCCTTATTAAGAACCTAGCAAACCTATTTCTTAGAAAATACATGTAAAAGAATATGAGGAGTAGATGCTAACCACATGAGATACGAAATGAGATTTTAAGTAATGGGTGCTGTACATTTTTCTAGCTTCAGTCCACTACTAATATGTGCTTTTCTGCTCTAGTACGTGCAGTCTGGAAAAAATCTGTTTCTGTAAAACAAGTGCTTATTTTTTTTCCTCCTGATTCTCTATGATTTATGCTGTACTGTTGCATCTGCTGGAACACTCTCTTCTAACATCCATGCAAATTGTAATTTGTGCTGGCTTCACAATTGTGCAGGTGATTGTCACAGCAACTGCTAGATTAATGTGCTTTGTGTGTGCACAAGTGCAATATATCCTAACCAACATAAAAGAGAAGTAATACCCAGCGAGAAATATTAAGAAATAAAGATCAGTGTGTGCACATTTTGGCTTTCCATATTTGAATTAAAAGATTTAAGTGGGCTGTTGAGTTTTACTTTGGCTGTGTTTAGGCTTGTTCACAGTCCCTGACATGGTACGTATGGACTCTTCAACAACTACAGAGTCTGACCTGAGATTCTCTACCATAGCATGTATGCGTATACATATGGTTGCTCATTCATTCACTTTAAACATTTTTTCTGGGCCCCAGTTACAGTTTCATAACTGTTATTATAGTCACAAGATACACACCATGATCTGTGTGACTTTTCTCCAGCGAACGGTGTAGGAGGCAAGGGGTGTAAAGATCATGGCTATGTATTCTCTCCCTGGGTATCTGGGAGGACTGTTTTGCCATGACCTTGGTCTGGTTTTTCTCTACATTCTTTGCTGTCCCCAAGCTGTGAGACTGATGTGTTTGGACAAACTCATTTTGTTAAGTGGAAATCCCCTTAGAAAACTAGGAATAGAAATTGATGGGAACTCGACATGATTAAGTGTTCTGTGAATTTTTTCTGCAACCTATGATAAATTTACTTAGGAGCAAAGTCTAATAAGTATTTTGATTATCTGCTTCATATGCTTTCAGCTGAAGTACTGTAAATTCTTTCTATAGTTACTGTGACACAATAGTTAACAGTCTGGCTTAGTCAATGTGTTAAGCCACATTTGCAGAAAGAATACATCAATAATTTTCCTTTGCCAAAGGTTTTGTTTTCAGTTTTAAATGGCTATCATAAGAGAATCTTAAATGTGTTGCATTTTTCTCTCTCTTTTTAAAGAGGAAAAAGAAGCTGAAAAGGTTTTCAAGGGAATAGAAAGAGGGATAGAGGGAAGTGCTGGTTCATTGCTGTGTAATTCTTAAGCCAGTGAGAGACTATGCTAGCCTACAGAAGCAATGCAGTCAGTAGAAGAGCAAGCTCTATTTTTATAAAGGAATAGTTTCACTTATATTCCTGTCTTTATAAAACGTAGTCACCTGCTTGTCCTGTGAAAATACCAAACTGGTGGAAAGGAAAAATATGTATTATAAAGCAGTCACTGAAAAAATGTGGGCTGCTAATGTTTGGGTCATAGGTATAATACCTTTTGGTGCTGTTTTGCCCGCACCAATAATAACTGAGAAATTGAGGAAGTTTATTTCAGCTGGGTTCTTTCCATTTGGTTGAGGACATGCAAGTTGCAGCAACTTTCTTTCCAAATTTAGGACAGCTAATGTGGTGGAAGCCTGAGTTTTATTGGCTCACTTTAATACCTCAGTCAAGAAGTACCAGGCACGGAACAGAAAGCTACACATTTTAAGGGTGAAGCCATGGCCAAAATACTTTGTGGTAACTTGCTCCAGTGCAAGAGTGCCTCTTATTTGTATCTCAGTGAAATTGTGTGTAATAAATTTCCTACTGATGCTGTATCAGCAAGTAATTACTTTTACTGTATCTTAAAAGCTTTTCATGCTTTAAGTTCTTCAGTGCTCTTTAAATTTTCTGTATTGCTTTGAATGACTTTCCTTCATACTTAAACCCGCTCCTGCTTCCAGCCTTACTGAAAGTGAACCCTGCAGAAGAAAATTACTGCTGTGCTTAAAAGAGGTTTGCCAGCTAAACACTTCATTCCCAGATATATAGCTTAATAACTGCATCCTTACACCTTTAAAACAGATCATGAGTCATGTACAATTGTAGGGTTTTCAGATTAAAGTCTCTTGCACCCTTTCCTCTCCATATTGTTTCCCTCCCCCTTCCTCAAAAGGAAAGAGAAAATGGGATGTGGGGAGGTTTGTGGAATTATTTAAAACTATGTAAAACATAATATTCAGCTGTTGTGTGAGGAAACGTATCCATCTATATTATCCATAGATCAATTCTGGCAGGAGTTTTCTTAACCATATACTCTAGATCTAGTCATTCCATTGGTTACAGTTCTGTTTTATATCAGTATTACATTCTTACACTATCTGCAGTGTTAAGCCCAAGTGATTTTATTTCTGAATACTTTTTTAGAAAACATATTTTTAGCTGTGTCTGTTTTCTTGCTACATAGTGATTTAAGAGGTATTTGATCCATTTCTCTAATTTTTGGCTGGGAAGAGGCTTTTGGGATCGTTCAGAGGAAGGTCATACACTTAAAAGCAGCAGTAAGTCTCAAAGATACAGAAAGAGGATCACTCCTTAATGGAAGCAATTCAATGTGCATACTTATATATGCTAAAAAACCTACTTTTTTTGTAGGCAGCGTGTTGGCATCTTGGTGTATGTTGGTTTTCTGTTTTCCTTTTCTTCAAGCTGCCTTAGTGTACAACAAAAAGTTTCTCTGTTTAGTCAAGTGGCTAGAGGCTGCTCTTAAACGTGCAAGAAAGGAGCACACATGAGACTCATCAGAAAATCACAAGTAAAATTCTAGCCTCACAGGTGCTGATTATTTTTTTTCTTTTTTAAATCTGCAGCCAAAAAGCAGAGGTATTGAGGAATCTTATTTGAGATAGTGGTAGAATTCCCAGTGACTTTAACTGAAAAGGTCTTCAGTGTTAATTTGTTGTCTCTTACACAGCATTGTGGGTGGCTTGCTTGGAACAAAGTTTGCAATTGAATTTACAGTACTAACACCAAATTGCCAGTGGAGCAGATGTTTTATTTTCTGTTTATTTGCACCTTTCTTCAATGCAAGCCTTGGTGTTTTGGCCAAAACTTATTACATGCATCTAAAATGCTTGTGTCTTAGTCTGACAAATAGCTGCATGCAGTTAAGATCTTCAGCATGAAGTACAATTATTATAGTTTCATTGATCATCTGATACACCCAAGGCATATCAAGGCAAACCTAAAAAACATTTTGATAGGTTGCAGGAAATAATTGATCAAGAGGTTACAGTATGTAGGACACACTGAAATTTGTGTAGTCTGAAGAAGAAATTTTTTTCTTCCTTTCAAGCCTTTTTGCAAACCTCTGAAAGTGTTTGGTGAGGGATTCAGAAATCAGTTTAACTGATTTAAACTCTGAGTCTACAATATTGCAGGAGCTGTTGCATCAGTTAGATGGTTATTTAAAGGCATTGCCTGTATTAGATAGTTGCTTTTTTTTAAGTCAGCTTGATTAAATCAGTTAATCGGCTTATTGCTGTATTTGTTTAATGTCTGTTGTGCTTTACGTTGATTGTTACAGTGGTCTTCTGCAAAAGGAGGTAGCCTTGACTCTACCATATTCCATCATCACTTAATAGCTTCTCAGTGGTACTATAATTGTCAGCTAAAGTGACAACTAGTGCAGTGGGATGACGAGCGAGTCGGTATGGTTGCCTGGATGCAGGCACGGTCACCTGGCCAAGCAGCAAGTAGCTGGTATGGCACTGAGATGTCCACTCCTTTCTGGGAAGCTGTGGCCGGTGCCGGTGGTGAATGAGGGAAGTGGCTGTCTTGGTGGTGAGGGCGGGTGGGTCACAGCCAAGCTGGTTACCTCACCCGGTGCAATATTGTGAGCGGTGCACGGCAGCAGGAGAGTGGGTGCTGGGCTGCAGGGTAGGAGGGCTGATCAGAGCTGTGCTGCCCTGGGCCATCCATTGTCAGCCTGTTGGGTTGGGGGCTTCCTTCTGGAGTGGCGAGGGAGAGAGGCTAGGCGGTATGTGCAAGCATGAGCTGCCAAGGGAACAGTATTTCTGGGGCAGAAGGTTAGCAAAGAGACACTCATCCTGCCTTCAAGTCTTATCTAATGTGCCTTAAGACCCAAGAGATTGATGCAATGTCTGCTGAGTGCCTCTGGAGCCAGGGTAGGGCTGACAAAGCTGTGCTAATGCATGGCTAGTGGGACATTATGAAACCGAGTGAATATATTGAAGTAAAATATCCTGTGGTACGTTACCCATAATGCTTTTCTATTACCCATAGCATTTGCTTGCCTCTTACCTTAGGTAATTCGGAGATGAATTACCCTATTATACTGAACAGCTTGAATGGTTAGTCACAGCAAAATACTGTCCGTGAGTATGTAAAAGGACTACATCCTTGACTGAAAATAAATTGGTGTCCAGTGTGCACAGCTTGTGAATTGGTCAGAATGAAATAATGTTGCTTATTGTTCTCATTTTGAGTAATGACCTTGTCAGAGTTTAGAAATAGCTGTGAAGGATCTAGATAACGGGAAGTTAAATGACAAGATATTCAGATGGAGCTGCTGCTTTTTCTGGAGTGTTTCACACCAATGAAAAATCTCTTTCAGAAGAACTTCAGTTTAGTTGGTAATAAAGAAACCTGGGCAAGATAATCTCAGTTTTTCATTTGCTGTTCTCAAAGTTAATTGTAAGGGGAATGCTATTCAGAGTAACTTTAAATACTATTTTTACCAGCAAACAATGTTTTAAAAATGCAAACAAAAATTTTATCATGTTATTCTTTTATAGTTTTCCTTTGCTGAATTATACATTACTCCATCAACTTTAAAAAAAAATATCAGTTACATTGATACACTTTCTGTGTAGTGGGCTACAACTGAACCTCATTATTCATACAATATATCTGTGTAATGTTACCAAATCAATTTGTGCTGTAACCATTTTGTGCTTATTGGATAGTTTGCACTCTCTTATGAGCAGAAGTAGTCAGCTGGCAATAGTAGAAGACAAAGCAAAAAATGGATGGAATCCACAACCCTTTTCTATGTGGCAGTAGGTCCTTTGTTCATCCACTTTCATTTTTTTCCTTGTCTCATCAATATGTACAAATCAGATGCTAAATCAGAAAGTAGATACACTCTTAGTCCTTTATAAATGTTTTACATTGTAAAAGGCAGAAAGTTAAATGAGGGTAGGGAAAGGTCTCTATCTTTTCTGACTGGCAGAAAAAGGACCATGCCTAACTGTAATTGCTTATTGGGTGTAATTCTGTTCAAAGGCATTGACTTGGCAGACCAGTCTTGCCAGAGCCCAGGCTAGTGTAAAAGCACAGGGTATTTCTTGTGTGGCTGAGATGCAGTTCGCAGCATGTGTGAATGAAGGAACAATATGTTGTTACAAGATTAGTAAATAAAGAGAAAAAGAAATACAAAGAAAAAGAAAAATAAAGTCTTACTGGCATATAGCATACGTTCGGGAATTGGGGAGTGTGTGGTCTGTGATAATTTCGTACTCTTACTGTCCAGTTCTGTTCCCTGATTTATCTCAGAAACCTTTTTTCACAAGTTGGAAGTAAGATGGCAACTTGAAAGGACAGGATATGAAATCGATCAGAAGAGGATGTCAGAATGACTTCTGCAGTTACGGGAGTGCAGCTGGACGCAGTGCGGTTACTGCTTCTCTCTGCCTTGTTCCTTGTTCACTTCCTTTGTGAAGTACACAAGCACATCATTGACCTCTGGCAGCTGATGCTATAAATGTGTCCAGTGAGTGCACATTCCAGTGTAGTCCTTCACTGCCGGTTGTCACCCACCTCTCTGATGCTTGGAGCTCATGTGTGCCTTCTCTGGAGTGAGGCTTCACTGTCCCTCATTAAAAAGACAAAAACTTTTTTTTCTTTTTTTTCCTCACTGCCTGATGAAACTTGCTCTCTGAAACTTAGTTTGATTTTATTTCTAATTCTCAGCTGTGCTAAATGCACTGGGAAATAAATTACAAAGCCAATGTTACCTCATGTTCTGCAAACTAGCTCCCTGAGGCATTTCATCTCTGTGCACACTTGAGACTTTAGTGTGCTGCAGCAGGGCTGTAAAGTGCCTAAACAAAACATTATTAAGTTATTAAAATGAAAATAAAATAATAGTAAAAGAACAGGTTAAAAGGGAGAGAAACTCTTCCAGCCAGGTTTCTAGGCAGATCTGCCAAGTGCCACATATCCCTGGTGATGCGCATTTGGCAAGCAGGTCCTGGACTCCTGATGCAGTCTGCAGGGAGGCGGCAGGGATTGCCCGGTGATTCATTCTGCCCACCGAGCAGTGCTGTTCTCCCCGCTGGACGCCACGGCCAGGGGTGTGGAGGGAATAGAAGCGGGACATACGCTGCTCCCCTCTGGAGGGGTCCCTCACCACGAAGCAGTAAGGCAGCAGCAGTGGGGTTTAGCTCCAGGCATCATTTCTGGGGTGAAACACGGTGCAGAAGCAGGCATGGAGAAAGAAGAGGAGGTTGCTTTGGGCTCCTTTTGACCATTGAGCCGTAGCCCAGCTGAAACTGATCTGTCAACAGCAAATTCTAGTCCTCTGTTAACGCAATCTTGCGCTCCAGCTTCTCATTGCTCCTTTTCTGTATTATGATCACCCACTAATAGGGATCTTGAGTATTGTTTTTATTATTTTTTGTATTAAATTCTTGCTCACGATCTCCACTGGTATGAGGAGAGTTGTGCCTGTTGTGAAAGGACCTGACCAAACTTATGTTTGGCTCTTGAAGCATCTGTTCAGAATTTATTGAGAGAGGAAGAAAGTAAAATTGTGTGTTTTACTGAATTCTATTCAGCTGTTTTTCTGTGCATTAAAATAATAATTAAAAATCAGATTCAGGTCAACTAAAGGTATTCCTAAATTCATGTTCAATTCTTTGAGTGGTTTAGGCAAAACAGTTGCAAAAGATGAAGCAGTCATTTCAGCATTTAAAAAGAAAATTAAATCTTTAAGAAATGTTAATTAAATTATGAGTTAAGCTTTTCCAAAACTAAAAGTTACTTGCACAGCAGTATTTATTCATCCTACACACCACAGTTAGTTCTTCCAGCCAATTCCAATGGTGACTGCTTCAGTGAGGAAATGGTCTTGTGCAAGCCCCTGCATCCAACTGCATGAAGAGCTTTGGGTGAAGTTCAGGTTACAGAAGCTACTCCTGGTGCTGACAGATCTCCTGGCTGTGCAGCTGCTCAAAATCCATTGCAGAAAGCAAAACTGGATATTGAGATTGCAGGAACAGCAGATAAATCCGATAATTGGATGTACTGCTCATCTCATTTCCCTAATTAGATATTTATGTGGCCTCGTACTATACAAATGACTCAGTCTTCAGTGGTTATCTACCCTCAGCAGTGCAATACTGCTGTTTTTAACCAAAGAGAACCTGAGGCAGGACAGCATACAGGAGATCTGTTATTAGGCCAGCCCTGGACAGTGTTGTTAAGATACCTAATCTACTGCTCCATGCCTTGTTTTCTCTCACCGAGGCTGTCTATCTACCTTTTTGTTGCAGGCCATAATGGACAAGAATGAGTACTATTAAAAAAATAATGTGGACAGTCATAGTAGGGTCTAACTTCATGTGTTTCTTAATGCATCTCATTCTTCAGGTGTCTCAAAATGCCTTGATGAGCTCCTGCTTCTTTATGTTAAAATTGTGCAGAAGCTTGCTTCTTGGCAGGAGAAGACAAGGTAGACAGGGTAACAGGGAGCCCCGGCAGTGTCAGCAGTACTGACACTGATCGTCAACTGATGAGTCTCAGCATATATGTAGTCAGGTGCTAAGTGGCTGGGAGGAGCAGTACTCAGTGCATTCAAGTTCCTGATAAAAGGTCTGCAAGTGTGGGGAAAGGCTTCATTGCACTTTGCCAGCGGGTAAGTTAGAGGGGCAGAGCCTTACAAGCTGTCTTCTGTTACTTATCTTTCCTGCTGTGGGAGCTCTGAGTCAAAGGAGCGCTGCTCTGAAGAATGCCATCTGGGTGGAAAATAACACAGACTTGAGTTGTCAAAGCCTTAGACCAAAAAAAGAAGAGTGTGGAATACTTGCCTCCATCCTAAGATTAGGACCAGTATCTTACAGCCCCTAGCTGCAAATAGTAGAATGGTAGGACTCCATACAGGTATTCTGCTGAGTGTCAATGACAATGTTTCACGCTGACCTGCAAAATCCTTCAGAGAAGGCTGGAAACAAAAATGAGAGCAGTTTTGTAGATGCTGGATGTAACCTTTCCAGCCCGTTCCAAACCACCTCTGCAGGACGTTTATCGGTGTTGTAAATCTAAGGCTTACTGACAGGGCAGGGGGATTTACAGTACAAAAACCTAAGTTATTTCCTGAAAGTGTAATAAGTCAGTGGCAAAGGCAAGTGTTTTGCACTGACACTCGTGTGAGACTGCTTTTGGGTCATCAGTGGTTTGGTTAAGCTCATAGGAACATTTGTTTACACTGAGATTTTTACTGTGTTCCAAGAGGATGTTTACATTTTCTGCAGTCTTAATGGGTACTGAAAGGTCTGGAATGTGTCTTTAGCTGAAGCAGACATTGATTGCATATTGCTAGTGTTACAAACCTTGAAAGCAGTGCAACTTCATTCTCTTACTTGTTCAGACAAACCCATCTTGGCTATGTGGCAGTTATGAGAGGAGCTGGCTTTTCTGCCGCCTGTAGTGTTGCTGTGTGCTCCCAGTACTGTACACTGGTTTTGTGGGATGGGGGAAGCCTTTAGCTCAGAGACCAGTTTGTGGATTTGAGGAGAGTGCTACAAACGCTTCTGCAGAAGAGGTCCACCATCATCTCTGTGGAGACTGGGAACCAGGTGCTAGACAGAGGAGCAAGATCCTGAGTGGGCTCAGATCCTGGCAGTGACCAAGCTTTGTGGGAGCATAGGCAGTGCCTCTGACTGCTGCTACCAGTCACATCAATGTAAACCAGCAGACATCAACAAAGTTAATAAATGAATAAAGCAGTGCAGTCAAAAGTTGATTTAATTACCTGTTGGTTCTAATTAAAGTGTTGAGTGCCTTACTGGATTTCATATCAGAAGAGTGGTTGGAATACTATATGTATGTATGGGTAAGGTATAGGAGGTACATGTGCATGTATGCATTAAAAATTGAGTGAAAATCCTGCTAGCAAAACAAAATAATGCAGGTGAACGTTATATGCTGAAGACTCAAAATTGGAGGTTCTGCTTCAGTAAGGCAGTGTGGCCGTCTATTACAAGAGCTGGGATGCCAATGTTAACCGAACCAAAATGTTGGTTTTACAGTTCATTAGCACCTTGGTGAAAATAGCAGCTTGCACTGAGCAGTCTGAAAAAAATTGTTTCTAGAATGCTCTGAGCCCCAGCTACAACACTGAGGAAAGACAGCAGATATTTTGTCAGTCAACATTTGTTTGAATGGATGGACTTGGGGATAGGAACAAAGTATTTTCTCTTTCAGTACTTGCACAACACTGTGAGAGCAGGGAACGGTTGTTGTTTCAAGACAATTTCTGTTTGGCAAAAACATACGGTGGCCTGACACATAGAGGATCTATATAAACTAGGTCTCCAGTAAGCTCTTTCACACATTTACTCATTCCTTCTTTGGTTAAACGATTGCCGGCAGCATGCTTGACAGTTGTAAATGTAAGGGTCCTGCACATCTCTCTGTGGACAAGACCTGTTAGCAGCATGAGCGGGTCTGGGCACAGATATGCACAGCTAGCTGATTCTTGCTTATCCTGACAAGAGGAATGTAAAAAATGTGCCAGCTTTCCAGGGTCAGAGGCTAAAATATGGATGTGTTTATTGCATATTTTGGTTGTCCCTTTAATAGACAGTTTGACACATTCTTTCGGTGAACTTTCTGGAAGACAAATAGCTCAAAATGGACACAGGAGAAATTGCTCCTGTCAGGATTCCCATACATGTAATTACCTTCAGGTGTCAAGTGTACTTAGTAACTGTTGATTTTTTTTTTTTTTTTTTTTTTTTTTTTTTGCTGTTCAGACATTTATACCTTGTTTTCGGTGAGGTATTTGATTTTATTAATGTGGACATTCTTAAAGGGAGGACAGGAAAGATCAGTTGTTTCAGACTTTGCTTTCCCTTATGAAATGGCTGGTATCGCATTGTAGATAATTCTTTTGAAGATATGCTTTTGGTCTACTTTTTTGGTCAGCCGTGTGGAAGGATGCCTAGATCTCCTTGCATAACTTAAGCACTGAAAGCTGCTCTTAAGCCTCTCCTTCTGTGTGTATGATAGCTAGATCATTATGAAGAACTGTTTTGAGCTCCTTTGTTCCTTTGCTTTTAAGTTTCTTGTGTGTGACATGCTTAACAGTTTTAGAAGTTATTAAATCAGCTAATCTACCATGGTGCAAAAACAGTGGCAAGACGTGCTTCTTAAAATGACTAGCCTGGGAATATAATTGTCAATACATACTACTCTGCATTCAAATGAATACTCAGGTTTTTTACAGCAGCAAGCAGCTAAAGGAAGGATGAAATTATTGTAGTTGTAAGCCAGAAGTCTCAGAACTGAGAAGAGAGCAGTGCTGAGAAAACTTAGTATGAAATCTGTGTTGAGTATGTCTGGCTTAAAGTTTTCCTGATGACTGGGGTTGAAAATTGTGGACCAAAAAACCTGGGAGAGACAATTTAGTCAGTTACAGAAAGGAAAATGGATGTTTTATTGTGGATGCACATATTCAAATAAAATCAGTGATAACACCACTACAAAAATAATTCAGATTAGTTTGTATCATATGCAGCCAGCTCTTAATAATTTATTTTAACATTAGATAACCTTTTGCTGATCAGGGACCACTGGAATGTTGGAATATCACAACTGTTGTTTGACAGTCACGAAGTGTGACTGGTTTTCCATATCCATGAAAAACTGGAGACCACTATTTTTTTAGTCTACATGAATGCAATCTCAAAATGACAGAAGGAGAATATTCAAGCTAATTATGGAGGAAATTATTGGCTTTGTTCATATAGGATCCCCTTTAATATTTGAAAAAGTGGTTTAATGATGTGATCTGGCATCCATTCTGCAGTGCATCATCATCATCAAACAGAAAAAAAAAAAAGAAAACAGAAGAATAAAGCCCTCCATTGGTGTTTTTACCTAAGGGCTGCTGAGAGCTGATTATTCTTCTAATCAGGACGATCACAATCAATGCAGACAATTAGCTACGTTAGGTCTTTGCTGATTTCTTCTGTGGCCCTAAGCGTCAGGTGGTCTTGAGCACTCTTGAATCCTATCAACAAGTATTTGAGTAATACCTGTTTTGCTCCACCTGTTGTCATTAAGATCCTCTTTTCTTCTATTGAAGTGTTTGGTTGTGTGCATGCTTATTTATATTACACTGATCCCAGAAGGCATTAGCTGTCCTTCAAAAGAGAAAGCTTACTAGACTGAGCAATAGAGAGTTTAAGTTTCAGGTGTGTAGTATAAAATTGTAGACACTATCTTTATATACCACAAATGTGTACCTAATTCTGTATTGTTATCAGTAACATTTCTATATTTCAACAGTCAGCTACATAAGCGAATATACAACTTGGGCTTGTCATGGGTGAACCTCTGTGTCTGTAAATGGCCACATGCTCCTTCTGCCAGCAGCCTGCTTCAGTCATTAATTCTGTTTTTTCTGTTACTTTTGCATACAGCTGATGCTGTTCTGCTTAATGGGACTTGTCTACCCAGTGGTCTACTTGATATCTGTTTGAACTAAATATTACAGTTAGTAGGCCTGATTTCATCCTATTCAACCCATGTATTTACATGCTGAAACCAGGGAATTGCTCCCTGTTTTGCCCCGCTGCAGCAAAAGGTGAAACTTGACCCAGCAGTTCTTGCAGGGTGGATGTTTTTGTCTACAGATAACTGTGTAACTGAAGTAAATTGCAAGCTGTCACATTAACTTAATAATCCCTTCTCTCTGCTGTATTCATATAACCTCTTCATAACTAAACAATGCTTTCCTTCCTTCAGCTTCTAGTCTCCTTTTGTATACTGTGTGGTTTACTATTGTTAAAAAAATGAGACAAGACCAATTGTATTTAAAATGTAAAAGGCATGTTTAGCTTATAGCTAATACAGGCAAAGAAAAGGTAGACCACAGAAGGTGACTGAACGGATAATTCACCTCAACATGTGCCATGACTCTCTGAAGCCTGTTGGTACTATTCATGTATATTTCATAATATTTCTTTAGCATAAAAATTATGATGAAGTGATGAAAAAAATGGGGAATTTTTTTTTTTTCAGAGTATGTATTCCTGTAGTTATTATTGAATATAAGAATTTCTTCTTGGGACAATCTGAGAGTTTTACACCAAATTTAATCCATTCTTAAAAGTAATTATTTATGTCAAGGTGGTTCTTTTTCTGTATTTGTTGACGAAGACCTCAGCTTGCTATGTGGCCGTGTTTTAGCTGTGTGATCTCACTGCCACTGGGACTGAACAAAATTCTGGGAACAGGAACTGTTTTTTGTAGTGTTGGATCACAGTATGGAGATTCTTCAGTTTTATCTACTTTGAAGAATTTAAGTAACAGTGTTCAGCAGACAAAATATGTAATTTTAAGGGTATAGAAATGAGTGAAACAATGTTTAGCCAATCAACCCCAACATATTAAGAAGTCATCTTCTCTGTTGTGCTGCACTGGAAAATGATCTCTGTGTTTCAGGTTGAGAAGTTTAAAATAATTTATTTTGAAAGGGAGAACAGGGTTCAAATAGCCTTAATGCAAGTTTACTCATTTGTAATGCATTAAAAAGTAGATATTCCGTACCCCATGTGTTATGAGCACACACATTTTAACAGGCTCTATGTTTCTATGCAACACACACATACATAACTCATACTAACCAGCAGAGCTGATTTAGTCTCTTGCTGTCTGGGTATTTAATCAAGAGCATCATCTCAGCACATAAAAGCGAAAAAATTAAACGGGTGAAGTGAATTAAGCTTTAATGTTTGGACACATAAGAATTACGTGCTGCCACATGCATTCAGGTTACTGGTAAGATCAATGGGTGCTAGAGTCTCAGGTCATTTTTTATCTTGCTTAGTGTGGGGATAGTGGTGGTGATATCATGACCTTCTAATGGACCAAAGAACCATATTTAAAATGTTAATCCTGGTAAGAATTTTTTCTTTTGTGCTAAAAAAGGTGCCCGATTATTAAAGTAAAAGCTTTTTAACCCTTTCCCTCTGTGGAGTAAGAGTCAAATACTGACCGCTAAGGTATCTGTAGTTCAGTTTCCCAGAGATGGAATAATTAAATAAAAGTCAGAAGAGGTATTACTGTAATAATTGTTGTAATGAATGATTCTCAATATGAAGTTACTCGTTATCATGCTTCATATCATTAAATGCTGTGTTCACACATTCCTCTTTGGCTGAGGTAGTTCTCCTCTGACATCAGCATAATAATGAATAATTTTACACCACTCTGTAGTCCATGCAGATTCACTGCTTTGTTGAATGCTTTCTGCACAGTTAGCCCTCAATTCAGGAAAGCATTTAACCATTTACCTAAATCCTTTGGCTTAGTATGTGCTTAATTCTAAAGCATCAGCTTAATTGCTGTCTTGAACAGAGCTGCTTATTAGAACAGAGGACCCTAATAGCCACATATCTGTAACCTTTTGGGAACTTTAGAGATACTGTGTCAGGATGTATTTTTTACATCAGTCATAGCTACGATTTAAATAAAGAATAAATATTCATGCACTGTTACTTGGACCATTCTTTAATCTAACAAAAGATCTCTTATTATATATTTGAGTGCATTTAAATGCCTAAGTTAAAACATGCCAAGGTGTATGGGGGAAAATGCACTAAAAAGCTGAAGATGCTTGATCATTAACAGAACTAGTATATAAACAAAGGTAAAATAAGTGATGAAATGGGGAAAAATGTAGTTAAACAGCTTGATTCAGCAACTCAGCAAAAACAGTCTAATAGCTTAGCAAAAGGCAGTAATTTTCTGTTGACTTTTTTCTTTCTGTAATCCAAAGAACTGTTAACCTTGTTTTAAAGGATTTGGAAGGTTCAGGCTTTGTTTCTTTGATGTAAAAGCTAAAGTAGATAGATAAATTACTAGATTTAAGTTAATATCATAATAAATTAAAACTTCTATGATGATATATTTAAAACCAAGATTTGTATTTCATTTGACTTATTTAATGTACAAAATTACATTAAAAGTAAAAAAGAAAAAAAGTTTTTTTCCACTTCATTGATGAAGGGAAAAATTAGGGTATCAAAGCAAATGGCCTCCAGCTGTGCAGCACGTTTGTCTGCAAGTTTGGCGAACACCAAAGCCTGAAATTGCCTTTTGCTGCTGGGAACTTGGAAGGCATGATTTAGGAGAAGATTTTTTTATGAGAGAAGGAAGTAGAGGTCTCTACAGATGTTTCTTGCCATGCGGTAAGAAAAAGTGGGTGTAAACAAGTTTGACTATTTTTCACTGTAAAATTCTTGTAGCACACCTTTGGGTATAGATAACCTCCCAACAACCTTAGAAAGCAAGCTTGAGCAGTAGAAGAGTTTTCCTAAAGAATTGAGCACCTGATTATGAAGTGTACATCTCTAAAAGCACAGGACAAGATGAGCAATATAAATGTCTATTGAAGTGCAATAAAAGACTTTTCGGTGGTATTATTTTTGTTATGAGCCATAACATGCAAGGTGAAAGGACAAATCTTGGGGTCTGTATTCTATTTCAGTTAATCCTTAGCTAAACTTGTATTGCAGACAGTAGGAAACTAAGCAGCCTTCATTTGTCTAGGCTTTTTTATGTAGCAGCCTCCTTGGAGAGCAGGTGAGATATGTTCAAACAGAGATTTTAGTATATTGTTTTATGTAAGGTTTTATTTTGCTTAAAATTAGATACTGGAATAATGAAAATCAAGATCTAACTTTTCTCCAATTAATAAATCTGTCTCCAAAAAAGAACCTTGTCTCTGAGGGTTGACAAGGTACACTCTTGCCTCTGATAGTTACAGGCAGCGAAGGTGAAAATGTTCAACTGATAAACATTTGAGGACTAGGCACTTGTGATCAGCTTTATCATTTCTTACCACCCTTCTTCTAAGCAATACAGCATCACAGATTATATGTTACTTTCTTAGCTATGAAATTCATGGTAAAATTGTATCTCTGGTAGAAGTTGTCAGGTATCAGGCTCAAATGCACAGGAGCAGGTAAGCTGCACAACTTGGCAAGCAAACTGTACAACTCGGTGTCCACAGACTAGTACACCTAATTCCAGAAGTTTCTGGGGGTTCAAAAAATGATCAGACCTGGTCAAGAAAAATCCACCATTCTCTGTTAAGCACAGAGAGCCTAAACCTCTGGCTATGCAAAAGATTGGTGGCTGTTGTGAGAATACACTGGGGAGATCTATCTGTGTAGGTATTTAGTGTAGTCTAGACATCTTCCATTGGCCAGTGTTGGGACTGTTTTGTTGGCCTTGATGGGAGTTTGCTCTGAACCAGGATGAGTACTGTCATTGCTTGCATCTCACATTCTGTAACTGGGATTTTACCCACGCAGTTGGTCTAAGTTGTATGTGCTGTCTGTCTAGCCTCAGATTATGTGTTTATGCTCCAACTATGTGCTTAAGTTATGAACGCTTCGTTCTTGAATTGTAGGGTCTGTTTTGTTTCCGTATTGCTAAACTAGTACTTAAGATTAGGAATGAAAGGAAGAAATAGCTCATATGCTCAATAATTCATTTTAAGATCAAAGGAGTGATGGAAGGCTTCCCAAAAGACTAATGGATCTTGCCCAGCCTATGCAGTCCCTTCCTCATACCTGCCTGCTGCTGTCTTTATAGTAAGTAGGAAGAAGAAAGGAGGGCAGGGGAAAAAAACTTCCGTTTAATTTGTCTGTGGTATTCTCTGCTTATCTTAAACCTTAGTGTCTGTACTTTTAAAAATAGTTACTCTGGTTTATGCAGACAAGATCATTGTTCAGTTGTGAGTGAAGTGATCTCACTACTGGTTGAAGATTAGAATTCATTTAAGATTAATTTGGAAACACTTTTAGACAAAATGCATTAGGGAAATTAAAAGAATAGCTTCAGTTTTACCTCTCTGAATTTTTTGATTGATCTGAGAGCAGTGCCTTCTTCTGCTCTCTATTTTTCTCCCTATATGAATATTTTACACATGCATATGAAAGTAAATGATCAGGTTTTGCACCTTTTATCAAGTCGAGCTTCATTTATACATACTGAAAAATTGTTTTTGTGACTTTTGAAGAAATAAATTCCCAAACCCCATAATAGGAACCATATTATGGGGACTTTGTAATTTGAAAAGGGGACAGGGCAGGGAGGGGATAATATAAAAGCTGCATTGAATTCCACCATTTGTCAATCTCATTCAGTCAAAAAAAAAAAATTGTTGCCCATCAGATTGTAATCTTTGTAATGTCTTAGGTGTTTTATAGACTAATTGGCAGCTTTTCAGATTATATTTGTAAACCGAGAAACTGATTTGGATCAGGACCTGCCTTGTTCATATGATATACAAAGCTTAAGATGAATTTCTCTAGGTAAAAAACATTTTTTTTAAGTCCTGCTGTTCAGAGACCAAGTGTATCAAGATTAATCTTGAAGGAAAATTTTATTGTCTGTGTGCTCTAAGTCTTTTGAAGAAATAACAGGAATTAAAAGAAAAAAATTCTAACATTTGTAAAATGTGCTTCTTGGTGCTGCTGCAGCCTGTCATCTAAAACTCTGCTTGCTCTTCTTTTGCTAGTTTGCCCAGCATAAGAGAGAAACTAATATGGAAAGGTAACAACAACATGGTTAAATTACTAGATTTCACCATGGAACTTTCTCCAAAATGCTGTTTCTGTGTCAGGAAAGGAAATATTTTTCCTATGGATCTCTTAAATAAACACAAGGCAATTGTTTAGCAAGAAATTTAAATTCATCGATTGAAGCCCTCTTTCCTGAGAGTGAATTGTCTGCAAATATAGTTATGCACTTGTTAGCTATTCTAGCTTTGTTTTTACGTGAACCAGTTCAAATAGCTTCTGAGAATGTATTTTAATATATAGGTTATTCATGTTAATAGCAAGTCATGTTTTGATGCTGGTGAGTCTGTGATTGCTGGGTTTTTATCCTCTGTGTTTTGCTCAGGCTATTTGATACTGCATCTGGATTCATTCCTTTTAGCTGGAAGGTGTGTATTATGACCAGAGCTCATTGAAACATACACAGTTGAAATATAAAAAGACTGTGAAACATCTTGAGGATTAGTTTCATTTTATACACTTACATATTGGGAAATTAAGGGGTAGTTTTTTCCAGTTACAATTCATTAGGATGTCAGAGTCTCCAAATTCTAATTTGATCACAAAATATTTATATTGAATTTGTTGACAGATTGATAGATTAGTAATAAACAGCTATAGCTTAATGTCCTCGAAAATTATTTCTAATGCAACAGCAAGTGTAGGTGTATATGCAACAGACAGGCATTTTTATCAGAATGTTTCTTCTCAAATACTGCCCATATATTTACTTGCACAAATTGATGCAGCATTTTTTCCCTAGGAGTATGGAAGAGATGGATATTTGAGCTTATGAGTTAGCCATCACTCTGCTTTTAATATATTAGTGGGATAATAAATTTGCGAAACTGACTCCTGTTACGTACACTTCCTCATGGAAACAGACAGCAGTTTATCTCAATTATTCAGTGTGCAGGTCAACATGCTTGTTGGGCAAGTGTTCTTTTCTTCATTTTGTGAGTGTGAGAAGCAAGACCTTTCTGCAGATAGGGCATTGTTCTCCATATCCGTTAACAGATGTCAGCACATGCCTCAGGCTTACAGTAACCCTGTCTATATACCAGTCACAGAATCACATTCCATCCAGGCTGATAGACTGTGTCTTCTGGGTTAGACACATGGTCAACACATGTTGTTAGAGTCCAGTTTTCAGACTTTTTAGTAGTACTCCTACCTGTGGGGTTTTTTTAATTATTATTTTATTTTGGTTTGTTAGACTTTAAACTCTGAATAGGTTTTTTTCTCCCACATGTGTTTGATAGTAAAGTGTGTGTTAGTACAGCAGAGATCAGGTCAGATTTTCTCGCTTTTCTAAGGTATATGCTAATGAATCAGAAAACTGCAGTTTTTCAGTATAGGCCAGAGGTAGCTGAGGTGGGGTTTGTATTTTCAAGCAAAAGCATGGAATAAAAGATGAAGCTGGCATCTTGTGTGGTGTTAGTGACTAAAGCAGATAAATGGAGAGTCATGCATGGATGGTGCTGATGACCATGTTTAAAAATATGAGGGCAGTAATTACCAGATCTCCTCATGCCACCTCAGATAAAGTGGGATAAATGTTGCTGGTGAGCTCCAGAGTAGTACAAATGTGAACACAAGTAATAAGCTTGTGTTCACAAATCAACAAAGAGACAGCTTCAGCTCACACATTCTGGATTCACCGTGTGGATATAGGCTCCAAACACAAATATCAGGCTGCCTTTAGTATCTGGTTGTGTATGGTATCTTTCAGATTATGTTACTAGGGTCTTCAACACTGAGGTTTGTCTTGTAAGTCTTAAGTGATGCCTTTAACAGCATAGTTACTCTTCCTTTGCCTTCCCCTCCCTCCTTCACTCTTCATCCATCTCTACAAGTTAAATGCCCACAGCAATAGAAAATCAATAAGCAGGTAGAGTCTGTAGTCATGGGGATTAAAGCTATCGGAGCTGGGACAGCTGAGAATGAGAGCCTAACCTCTTTGGGAGCAATGCTGTGACATGTTGAACCACTTTATCACCCTTATCATCCACTGCATGACTGTGTCACCCAAGCCCCCAAGATGCAATGCATGCTTCATGTCAGAAGTTGCAGCAAAAGAGAAATTCTGAGAGATCAGGTGAAAGTCATGTGTGCCAGCTTTGAACACATTTTACAAATACAGAGTCTGAGGTAACAGTTTTAATAAACAGAATGAAAAATGTCCAGCTCATCGATTAGGAGGTGCAGAATGATGGGAAGTTAAGTGCGTGAGGGTGTTGGAGTACTTGAGAATCTCTGGAGTACTCCGATTTATAGGTGGGAAATAAATGTTGATTTGTTTATTCCCTCCCTCCCTCGTATCTTCTCAGGGAAGAGCAATTAGTTTCTATTTTTTAATGTTTGCATTATCATTGAACATATATCTTTCTGCAGTGCCAGCTATAAAAAGCCAATACAGGACCCAGCTGTACAAATAAAAACAGTTATGACTGTAAGGATAAAATTATTAACAGTAAGTGGAGTAAACATGGTTTTGCAGAATTTATTTCTTAAAGAGCTTTTAAGCATAAAAATAAATAAAAGATGTGTCTATACTTTAAATTCAATGTCATTGCTAACTGTTATGATGCAACTGAATTATTTGTTCAGCAACAGAATCAGAGAAAAAGGTATTTCAGGTCTTTCAGGTTAATGGAATTAACACAACATGTCATTCAGAGAACTCTTACATTTTAAATAAGCTATATCCTTTTCCCATTCAAATCTAGTCCTTTCCTCCTGTGTTTTGCAGTCTTTTTTGCCTTGATTTTGCCTGTAGAATCCACTTCCTTCTGAGTGCAGGCTTTCTTTGCAAAGGGTGTGTTTGAGGGAACATTAGGAAGTTTCCAACAATCAGATTTTATTTAAAAAAAAAAAAGGTGGAGATTTTTAAATTTTTATTTTATTTTATTTTCCAGAAAGTCAAAGACTTTTAACCAGACGGGTTTTGAGGAAGTTTCTTGGTTCTGGAAGTTAGGAGAATTAAAAGTTGGTCACCTGCAGGATACCTGTAAACTTCAATAGCTTGATTCTTCACAGCTGCTCAGTAATTAATGAGTTCTTTACTTTAAAAACCTAAATGCTAGCTCAAACTTATTTGTTTCACATTTCTTCCCATGTTCTAGTCCCTATAGCAGATCATTTGTCTCATTTAAATAGGCAGTATGAAATACCAGATACAATGGTAACTGATCAGAAACTGTTATTTAACAAGAAAAAACCCAGCCCTCCGAACAGGAAGGCACAATGTCTGTCTTGTACTGTTGGCTGATAAGAAGGGCTAAAGACATGAGATTCTCCAGGGAGACAAGTCACATAAAACTGACTCTGTTCTTGCTGATTTTCATTTGTTTGTGGTTTTTGCTTTCGGACCCATCCAAGCAGTGTGAAAGATCTCCCAGGCAAGAGGGACGTAAGCAGGAATAAGAGAGGAAGGTAAGATCTCTGACAGATGTATATGAAGTGAAATGCAGGGAGATGGCTCAGCGCTTTGAAGAAATGTGATAGGCTCTTGCAGCCAGTTGTGAAACAGTAATTTGAAGTCTGATGAACTCTTTCAAGTGCAGGAGCCTGATTCTGCTCAGCTGTGTAATTGTGATGGAAGGCAGCCAGCTGAAGGCAGAGACCTGGGCGCAACCTTTTGGGAGGCTTGTTCTGGCAGAGTGGGTGGGAGAGTAAAATGAAGATTGATAATGAACTAGTAATAAGTGGCCTTATTATAGTAATAAGTTTCCCATGGAAGCCCGGTGATTGCAGAGAAGCCTTAGCTGAGAGCATGTGACCGCATCTTATTTTGATCAGCTGTAGCACACAGCAAAGCTGTGTAATTATCATAATCTAACAATTAGCCTGGCATCCTTTCCCAGTGTTTAATTACTCCAATAAATGGTAATTGAATAGAGGACTTAATGACAAGAGAATAAGTTTCTTTCTACATTGTGTATTTAGCTTGCAGTCTTTTCTAGGAATGATTTTTGAATAGTGTTTTTTTGAACAACAGCCTTGATTAGTTGTTTCTCCTTTGTTTTGTCAGTCAGTATTTTGCTTCCTACGTAGTGTTTTCTCATGGTGTTTTGAACTTGTCTTAACTTGTGAAACTGTAACCTAAGGACTGAAAGGTCATAGAGAGCTCCTGTATATTACAGGAGTTTTTTGTTTGCTTGGGTAGCAATATCCTGCTAGAGATCTAAAATATCACTGGCTTGCTACTGTTAGCAAACCCACTTCTCTTAGCATCTGGAAAACGTTGAATTTTCTTTTGGTTTGAATAGAGCTAAAATTAAAATAGCGCTTTGATTACTTCATTGTTTGTGCATCAGTATCATTGTTGATGTCAGCAGAGCTATGGGAACAGAGTTTATTAAATGTTGTGACAGAGCCAGTAAAAAGAGCAGAAAAGCATTGAAGAGGTTATTTTTGCATAGCACAGAAATAGCATTTTTAAAATTATCTGCAGTAAAATGGTACACTTAATCCCACAACCCCTCAGATACTTAACAACCGCATGATTTCCCCCATCACACTTAACGGTTTTAAGTTATTTGAAATGCGGGGGCTTGCTTGAACTGTGTAAAAGAATGACAAGGCACAAGTTACCCTGCTGTGTTCCAGCCACAGCTTATGAGTTGAGTGGAATAGCCTAATGTGCTGCACTTGTCACCTAAACAGAGGCAAAAGCTTGTGAGCAAGCTCAGTAGTGTGGAATGGTAAATAACTGACTTCACCATGTCCTAAGAGCAATTTATATGTTGTTCTTTTAAAGGATGTTAACATTTTCCAGAAAATGTTTGGGTTTTGTGTATTATTGCATATACAAATACCTACACTATTTTCATTCCTCTGTTATTAATAATTTTAGCAAATAGTTTCATAACTAGCTAATAGAAATCAACTTAATTTACAAACTATTTATGTATTCTTCCAGTTGAAGTTTTTCCTATGTTTAGTACTTTTGTGAGAGGTGTTTCTATATTCCAATAACATTTAATCTGCTGGCAGTCGTTTCTGTATTCTAATAGAAATATTTAATCTACCGGTGCTTCAGCCTTTTGGTATATTTATGGGATCTTCTGATCTGGCTGCTTTTTTCATGATGCTTGTATGAATGGACTTCTATCTGGGACCTCTCAATCTCCGTTAAATTTAGTTAAATTGGCTTAGTGGCTGTGAAAGCAAAAAGGAGGAGCTGGGTGAGCAGCAGTTACAGGGGTATGGACATGTGCTGCTCAGAGAAGCCTTTTTTTACTTAGGGAACAGAACAAGTAACTTTTTGCTATGCTCTTTCTGGAGAGCTATGGGTAATTATAGTTTGTATTTACCCCAAGAATAAATCGATTCAGTGAATTTTGTTAATGTTGCCTTGCATTTCAGATTGCAATTTGAGAGCAAGGCAGCTGGTGTAAGGTGTTTAGCAACGGCAGTGTCCTCTGTGCATTGGTGTTACAAGCTGTGCAGGCTCCAGGCAGCAGAATTGGGGCATTTGCATCTGATCCCTTCTAATGCACGACTGAAGACCAGAATTTTGTAAATCATTGTTGGAGCAGTTATTTGAAGTCTTTTCTGGTTCACAATGAAGCCTTGCCACATACATTTGACAGAACAGACTCCAAATAAAGAAAGGTTGACATAGTAAAAGCAAAATTTTCCAGTACACTTACCTTGAAGCAGAGCATCTGGTGTGTCAATTTTGCAGGAAGGGTGATAGAATATAACTAATAAGATTGGTATGGGAGGCAACAAGCAGAAGCTATTGCATTTTTTTATCTATCTAAATGGTAATGGTCAATTAGTGTTATTTGTGCTGTTCTTAACCTGGATTTTTATAGTGCTTATTCCAAGCAAGCAAGAAAGAAAGAAACAAGAAGCAAGCAAACAACACTGTTATTACATTCTAAATATCTGTTTAAATAAATCATCACTTGTTTCAGTGACCAGCAAAGTTATTAAATTCAAGACAAGCCACTTATGCTTCAGATAGGCTTAAAACGATGAAGAGAAACATGCACACAGACTGTGTACTTTCACTTGTGTTAATGGATAAACAGAACACAGAAGACATTAATTACTTTGAAATGTTTTGCTAGTCTTGTGTTTCTGTGGTTAAAATTGCCATGAAGTTCTTTCTCTGCATCCTCAATACATGGAAATGTCATCGCTGGCACTTGACACAGAAACATCCACATGATTGTCTTTGCTGGAAACAGTATGCGAGTTTTGTGTAGCGAGCTGATGTTCGTTGGTTATGGAAACGTTTAGGTTTGGAAGGTACTTTTACTATCCACCTCTGTTTTCAAAGTGACTTTTAAAGCCCTACTGCCCAATAGCTAGCTTTGTAGTATGCACGTTTCCAAGACACTGTTTGAATGCTACCTGACAAAAAAAAAAAGGTTCATTATATTTGAGGAATAGCTGTGTTTTGCTGTCTGTAAGCCAGAGTGCACAGACACAAATGACATTCTTGCTAAAAGGTTTGTAGATCCTCTCAGAGTTTTGGAGAAGCCTTTTGGGCTGGTTTCTAAATGTTCTTTTATGCAAAATCCAGATAGGACTGATTTTTTCCTTGTAGTGGGATTTCTATGAAGACCCTGATCACTGCATGGTTTCAGAAGGGCATGGGAGTCCAGATGAGGATCTGCCAGAACAGCTGGAAGACCTAACCTAGAAAAGGAAAAACACAGGAGTAGCATTACTAGAGAGTGTTGGAAAACAAGCTTTCTGTTCTGAGTGGGAGTGCAAAAAGGGACAAACTTATTAAACCTTAAATGCAGACAACAGGAGACTTGTTATTCTGGTTATCTCCTCCAATCTGTTAATGGATTCCACCTTCCCTTTATATGTTGTGTTCCTTAATATATGTAGGTGGCTTTGGTACACATCGATAGACGCTTTCATTTGAAGTGGAACTTTTGTTTCACTCTAATACCTGACATTACACTATTTATAAGAGGGTTTCAGCCTGTAAATGTTAAGTGCTTTTCTCTCTGTTGTGGTTTTAAATTCTTGGAAGTGTGTTTCTGAACTGTTTCCTCTAATGGCTTTGAGGAGTATGAACTGATGGATTTTTTTGTGAGTTGTTCATGGCCATCCCTTGCCTTTCTGTTCACATTAGAGGTCTTTGTGTTTCCTCTTCAAGAGGTAAATACAACACACTGCCTTGTAGCTAGAGAGAAGCGAGAATGGTCTCAGTTTGCTCCAGGAGGCACACTGGACATGTTGTAGCCCCTTTTGGAAAAACAAAATTAGTTCTACAACTCTTCAGTACGCATGCTGAGGTTTTGATTACTGACTTCTTTAAGATATTACAAGAGGAGAAATAAATACCAGCTTTCTGCTTCTTAGTTGGCTAATAATCTCTTTTCAGTATTGCTGTTACTATATGGAGTGAAGAGACTTCATTTCAGAGCTGCTTGGTAAATACCTCGGTACATTTTTCCATGGAGCAGGTTCACCGCTGTGCCAGGAGTATTGGTTAAAGGCCAGTTTAGATCACTTAAAATATGCACCACCTCCTTCCCTTTTCAGACATGTAAATGTAAACACTTTCTGGCTACAGTGAATGACTGTGGAATGAAAATATTGGGAGGGCAGGGGAGCTGGGAGGGAAGGATACTGGGGTAAAGAGGACTTGGTTGTGTGCTTCGCCTGCAGACCTGCTTTTGTATTTGCTTGGTTTTTGCTTTCCACCTGTTTGACAGGCAAGGGTGTGCTGGGGCGAACGAAGACTCTCAAGTGTTTCAGCACTTAAGGAAGCAAAAATAAGAATGAATCTACTAAAATACCAGTGATCAAAGAGGACAGTTGTGTTGTGGTTTCGCAGGAGCGCAGTAGGGGACTTTGGCAGCAGGGAGTCAGATGACCTCTGTGTGCGGTGTTTGGTAAAAGAGCTCACTGGTGCAGATGACAAGGTTGATTTCATTGCTAACAGGGATTTAAAGTGTGATCACAAATTTAGTTGCCTATCTTTTTGTATTTATCATTTCCATTATCATAGACTGTGCGGTCGGATTCTTTCCTTCAAATTCAGCTGTTCACAGACTGTGTCTGGGAAATGTCTGTCTAGACTCTCCTTTTGGTTAAAGGAGAAAGACAGCTGCCTCTGGAGTGTGCTCCATCTCATTCCAGCCTACCTTGGGCCTAAACAGGCCAGATGAGTTGGACTGGAGAAGTTCCTGTTTCTCTCCATTGACTTAAGAGAGAATGTGGAGAATCAGTTCACATAAGGCTGTAAAAGTCTGATGTTAAGGAGACCACTCGGATCCTGAATGTCTGCATTTACGTCAATGTAGTTGTGAAAGCATATAGTCTCTGTCACAAAACCGTAATCTGGCATTACTGTGAAGGCACAGGCTGATACAAGAGGTAACCTTGAGAATCTCTTGAGAAAATTATATTGTCTGTCACCTGCATGGTTATAAAAAAAGCATGCACACACGCACAGAGATAAAATATATATTAATTTTTACTTACTAAAACTGTAATTAAAACCCCCTAAAAAATAATAGAGCTATGGTTGCCAGGATGTGGCTTCTCTATTCATAATTTAGAAGATACTCTTTTTCATTACCTGTAAGAAATGGCATACTGTTAACTGATACAGAGAACAGACACCAACTTGAAAACAATATGTTCTTGTAAATGTGTTGATAGTACCTGTTCAGGTGACAGTTTTTGAAAGCACTGGTGTGCAAAAGTATATTTTTAACTAACGGTTCAGATACATGTAAATTCTCCTGGAAGAACTGTGGTACAGAGAGACTTTTCCATGTTACAGAATGGAGCCATGAGACTGTGCACTGGCTGAAATTATACAGATACATCATGCTTTGATGCATGTTCAGTTTTTTGTCTTTAAAAAGCTATTTTATTGAAGTTAAATTATTGTAGGGATATGAAAAGGTGTAGTTAGCTCTGAATTTATCCTTGGAGGGCCAGCAGATCATTGCTTTTTCTCTGAAATTAGATAGAAGGATCCAGATGGCAGATTTCAAGCCCATCAGGTGTTTAAAATATGCCCCTCAGCTAAAAAGAAGTATTATAGTTAAATCTGTCATGGCCTTTTTATTGCTCTGTGGTACACTTGACAACTGGAGCCGTCAAAGAGAGAAGCTACAAGTAGCTCAGTCAGCCTGAAGTGGAGTAGGTCAGTGGTTGGTTCCTTTGGCTGCCCCAGGGAGTTTGATAGACGTACAGACCTGGTTTATGGAATCATTAAATCCATCATGGTATAAGCTCCCATGGAGGCAGTGAATTTGTTCCCATAGTTTCATCCAGATACTGTGGTAGGTGTTAGAGAAGTAATGTAAGTGTAATGTGGAGGGGAGGAAAAAGGACACCCTCTCCACCCCCAACAAAACAAGAATCTCACATCTCTAAGGAGTCCTCAATGATAATAACAACAGTAATAAATAAAGTGCATCTGGGCTCGTGCCTTGCGCTGCATTTCTCAGCTGGCACTCATTCAGAGCTGTCACATTAGGCTGAGTGCTGATAATTCATATCCCAGAATCCTTTTATCTGAACAGAGAGCAATGTCTCCACTGTGTATTTTTGGCAAAGGAGATGCACTGCTTTTCAAATATCTTTAAAAAGCAGTACAGGCTTTTCTTTGCATCTTGACAAACTGCTGCTAATCATGAAGAAAGAGGAAACCTGTTTGTGCTCTTGTAATAACTAGAAGTACTTGCAGTCAAATCAGCTATAAGCACAGGGGTGATTACTGCCTGATTCAGAGAAGAGGATTTGTTTGGGTTATTTATTTGCATGCATATGTAGATGTTTATATAGACACTGATTTGGGGAGGCTGATACAATTTTGGCTTCTTTGCTGCTTCTTGCTTCTTTCTGCAATTAAAAAAAAAAAAAAAAAAAAAAAAAGGCAAAATACAACCAAATAAAGCAGACAGTTTCTTTGTTTATTCAATAAGCCATAGGGAAAGATAGCCTATATCTTGGGGTGTGTTAGCAACAACTCATTTTGTAAGAGAAGAGAGCAAAACCTTTATCCAGAAGGTTGTATGATTATAGTTCTGCATAAGCAGTCTCTGATAGCTCTGGTGAATTGTAAGGGTTATTTTTGAGAGTCGATGTGCATGGCTGGAGTGAAATTAAGTGCCTTTAGTGATGCCCATCTTATGAGAACATTACCCTGCAACAAGGTCATCCTGACTTAACTGTGCTTACGTCTGAACTCTTCCTGTGATTTCAGATTCCAGCGGGGCGACTACCACATCGATGTCTGCATCAATGACTACCTGGATGTGTTCTGCCCTCACTATGAAGACTCAGTGCCAGAAGATAAGACCGAACGCTATGTTCTGTACATGGTGAACTTTGATGGCTACAGCTCCTGCGATCACACCTCCAAAGGGTTCAAAAGGTGGGAGTGTAATCGGCCACATTCCCCGAATGGACCATTGAAGTTCTCGGAAAAATTCCAGCTGTTCACACCCTTCTCGCTAGGATTTGAGTTCAGGCCAGGCCGGGAATATTTCTACATCTGTGAGTATACAGAGATTTACCACTGTTGCACAGCAGGTGCAAGAAACCCAGCTAATTTTTCACCTAGGCTTTGTGCAAATACAGCGGGCCAAACCATATATAATGCAGATGTCTCACAGTGAATGCAGACTTAACCATCCCCAGATAGATTAGCTAGAAATCTAGCTAGTGAAAATAAGATTAAATCACAGCTTCTTTTCTCACATGAAATAGCATAGCAGCCTTGTTCACTGAACCGTGGCTGACTTTTAGAGCAAAATGCACTATTACATTTATTCCAGCACTCTGAGGAGGAGGAGGGGGCAAGAAGGGTAGGAGGGAAGCTGTCCCCAAAGATGAGAAAAAATAATTAATCTTCTGCATGTGAAATTCCTGAATTTTCTTATTTGGTCAGATGAAATACTCTTTGTAATATTTATCACCCAAGGAAAGTGGGGTCTGCCAAGTTTGTAAGTGGTGTAGCTGCTGATGTCAGTAGTCCAGTGGTATTTATAGTTATATTTACTTAGGATGAATACTTCTAGCATCAGACCAAGTGGCTCCTTTTTTAATTCCTCCCCTTTTCCCCTCCTGCCTTTTTCTTGGACAAGCTGTTGATGTCAGCATGGGCGACAGGGGGTGCCGTGGGAGCAGGTGGCAAGCAGAGGAGGATGGATGGGTTCTTGCACTTTCCCACTTGCTCCCTGAAGCAACGGGGAGCACCCTCCCAGGGCTCGAGGGTCTCCTCCGTGGAGGCCTCCATCAGGGCTGCTCTGGGCACCCAGTGGAGATGCAGGATGACATCTGAGTCTAAGGAAGTAAAAAAAACCTGGGAGGTTAAAAAACAGTGGGTTAAGCAGACTGATTCCCTGACCCCACTGTGCAGTTGATTCTGCTTCAGCTGTGTCATCTCTTTAATCCTCCAGCAAAGATCTTATTTCATCAGTTTGGTTTGTACCTGAATCTTCCACTCCTAACAAGTTTTGCTTGCTCGCTTCAGCAACGTATTTTTTTCCTGTTTTTAGTGTCAGACTAGAGAGTTGAAAGCTTTAGACAAGACTGTAGATCCCAATAAATACTGCCTTCATATGTGTAGCTGGCCTTTCTACTGTGAAATGGTCATTCCACCTCATTTCACTGAGTATATGTGATCCCTGTTTTTCAGCCTCATTTCTTCAGCATTGAGATTTTTCTTTGCCTTTCATAATCTGTAGGGAAATACATTCCTAGTGGATAGTTTTCCATTCATTTCTTTTTCTTCCAGCAAATAAAACCCCCTAATGAGTGGTGGTTCAGCATCAGAAGAACAGTGCCTTGTTCCTGTGCTGAAGTACAATAACAACAACAATAATAATAATAATAAACTGAAATGTTACTTAAAACTGTTTTTTAATATGGTTATGAGAAGTTGTGTTATCTGTCAGAGTTACCTGGATAATGTTGTAGGATAAATAAATCTGCACTGTGTAGAACCAGTCCTGCTTCTGTCAGGACTTAACTCACAAAAGCTTCCCATTAATTTCAACAGGAGTTTTGTGTCATTCAAACTCTAATACTAGGCCCCCTCGGAACACTGGATTTTTGGTGCCTTTTTTTTTGGTTGGTTTTGGGGTTTTTTTATTCCATTCCTGAGCATCATCAGTAAAACAAGCAGGAGTACTTAACTAAGGAAAGCAATCTTTACCGTCACGTGATCACAATAAAATGTAGCACAGGGATGGCATCAGTAGCTGCAAGCATGAAAAACCACCCAACCCCACAAAAAAAAAACAACCTACAATAAAAAAATGTGTTTTCTAAAAAAAGAAAAAAAAGGAAAGAAACTAAAGGTGAAAACCAAACATTAAAGTGAAGGAAAAAAAATACGAGAAGTATCAGCTTGCTCTGTCTAGCTAATGGCTTCATTGTTAAAACATACAAAAGCCATTGAACTCTCAAGCAAGACATTATTATTCAAATACACCCAGGTTGCTTATGCCTGGTTTTCTTCATTTGTGGTTAAATTCAATATTTCACTAAAAACCATTATGTGTCTTCTATAACATTCATTTAACGGAGTCATTTAACTGTCAAGGGCTCCCTTCAAAATAATTGTTCCAAAGTGCTTTAAAATATGAAGAGTTTTATGATATTCAAATGCATTTAGATGGAATTATTTTTTTTTAATGAAAGTTAAAATAGCAAAAAAATAGCAGCAAAGAGGTGTTCATGTACTAGTAGCTTACTGGCCTGGTACTCACTGAAATCAAATTTTTAGGCACGTTTCAGAGACACAAAAGCACTTTTCCTTCTTTTCTGTAATTTATTTTTTGCCTTCATGTTTCACTCTGCTGAGAACAGTAACAAGGTTGGCATTGCAGCAGTTGCAGGGAAGCACTGTACACTAAGTTAATTACAGGTAAACCTTCTCAGGGGAGAGTTGTCCATCCTGGGATGTTTTTATCTTAGTTTCTTGAAGAAACAAGCTGGTGAGATGTTGTTCCTTGTTTCCTCATCCAAGCTGTAAACAGGCTTTGGTCCAGGCCGCAGACACCACCCTTGTTACCTTTCTATATCTGCATGTTGAAGAAATCACTCCTTCAGCATGGAAGGTTTCCTTTCCTCAGCAGATCTGAAACCTTTGTCCTCTGTGCAGGGGAGAGGGAAGGCTCACTATGTAGCATCAGTCTGGTATATTCTGTTTAAGGGTTAGAAAATATTTTGTGTAGTCTAGACCTCTGGAAAGGCAGAAATAAGTGGTTGGATAGATGTTTAGCTTAATTGCTGTCTGGTGCTTTTTTGAAAATCTTTGCAGTTTACCTTTTAAGAATGTGACTTGCCTCTTGCTTCAATTATTTTTAGAAAATGCAGTAATTTGAGAAAAATCACTGTCTTTTTTTCTGACCTATTGGTTTGGAAAATGCCACTTTCCTTTGTTATGTCATTGCCTTCATATATTGCTTAGATGAACTTGGATCTCCCTTCTTTGCATGTTCGTTCTAGGAAAATACAAGGAAAAAATATCTTTCTGATACCAAATTTGCATTAAAGAAGAGGAGTCAGCATCACAGACATGCAATCAACAAGTACTGATTGAGTTACTTTTTAAAGAGGAAAAGGTTATTAAATATTTTCAGAGAAATTAACTTTTATTTACTTAGGGGTTGCACAGTAGTGGGCTTGGGAAAGTAAAGATTACATCATGACCTAAAGTCTCAATTTTTACTTAGTTCTTAACAGGTGCCCACCTCAGGTCAGTGTACATTAGCCTGAAAATAGACAAAATAATACTACTGCTGAAACAGAAGCAAATGAAATATAGAGAAAGCAAAACCTAAATATTTGCTGGTACAACAGTGATTTTAATGTCCTTCAGAAGGGAGCATAGGTTTGGGTACGCAGGTTAAGGTGGGACACTGTGCAAGGGGAGACAAACACAAAAGCAAGGAAGGGGTAAAAAAAAAAAGATCCTAAAATGTATAATGTTATATAATTACATAATTCAAAATACAGGTATAATTTTCATTACTTTAATTGTGTGTGGTTTATTTTTATTAATGTGCTAAGTGTTCAATAAAATACTAGTAACAACTTGGCAAATATACATCAGAGCTGTTGAAATAAAAAAAAAATTAAGACATTACTATAACCGGATTGGTACGGATTACTGCAGAGTCCTGACTGCGGTTTCCGAACCAAGCTCCTGTGTCAATTTAAGCTGGACCACATTGCTTTTTTTCTTGAAAACAATGTATCGTTGGTGTAGTGTCAGAAGTTGTACTGATACTAAGCTGCAGCATATGCTTTTTTCTGAGTGATAGGTCCAGTTATTCCATCAAATAATTTGGTATTTGATGTGATTTATCCTTGAAAATCTATGCTGGTTTTATCATGTCCTTCAAGATTTTATATGGATTGTTTATTTAGTCATTTGGTCACTGTTATTATTGTAATTTATATTTGCTTCTACCCTTTTCTCAGAAAGGCCAGGTAGGTTTACCCTTGCTCACAGTTCTCTTGCAGCTCTGCTGTTCTCTTGGAGGTTTTTGCTGGCAGTTAGCGGGCTTTAGGTTAATGTAGCTAAACATAACTTAAGTGGTTCTTTCTCCATTCTTACTGAGAAAAGAGTTAGTTTCATCTTTTTAAAATCCTATTTTCCACCAGGGATTTATTTATGTAACCATTTTTTGTTACTGTTTCTTTCTAGTTTGAGTTCATGCATGTGTCTTTCTCATTTTGTTTCAAAATACTTGTGCTGTTTTTTTTGTATTGCCTTTAATAATGTATCATTATCACGATATATTCATTGTCACCATTTATTTGCATGCATCTGCTGATTGTCAATTCAGGAAACTTGCATTGTAACCATATTGCTCCTGAACACACCAGGATAGTATACTTCTGTGATTTTGATGTAATTATGGTTGCAAATAATACTTTTAATAGTTCTTAAATTTGTGATTAACTTAAGAAACTGAGTTTATGAGGTTGTACATACGGTTGTATATACCCTTAATAACATCCAGCTCTCCTGTACTCCTTTTCCTCATAGAATACATCGCTAGAGAACCTGCTGTTACCTATTTCCTTGATTTTCTTCAGGTTTGCATTTGTTCCCTATCATTCTTGTTTCTCTGCACTATTTCCTCCTTTTCCTGAAATTTTTGACTCTTACCTCCTGAGGGCTTTTCTTCAAATGATGTTCCACCCTAACAGTCTTAGCTGCTGCTTCTATAGGATAACCTGTGATTTTTCATAATTTTGAATATAAAATTATCTCTCTTCTGGTAGCTTGTTCCATCTCTGTGACTGGAAGTCATCCTCACCATGGTCCAAAATCCATGGAACTGTTTGAATCCTGCTGTCATTTTTCTCTAACAGCTGTCAGGTAGCTGGACCATCTCTACAACCATCTGCACACCTCTGGAAGCTTCTCTGATTCAAAAGATCTTAAGGAAAAAAAGAGTAGCAGATAAAAGTGTTTCTAATACCTCCACTTCATTTTGTCTTTCTTTTGCCTGTTAATTAGGTAGGTAGCTCATCTTACCACTAAGGTCCTGTAGCTGAAGTCTTGTTGAGGGAGTAACAGTATCTGATGACAGTTAAGCTGAACTTAGCCTCTCTTCTCCCTTCTGCTATGTTTTGTGAAGTGTGTGTTTAAGTGTTTTGTGTTTGCTTGTGCTGTTATTTTCCTTTAGTTTCTCCTGCAATCCTCTAGCAGTTTCTCTGTTCCATGCAATTCCATGTTCCATGACCAAGTCAATTTTTGGGAGGGTGACTGGCTTTTTGTCCCAAAGCTGTAAGCATATTTTAGAATCAGTATCATCAAGTTGCCTCGTTCCTGTTCCTTCCTTTCCACCTGAGATGTTTGCAGTAGAACCTGTACTGGAATGCTTTCTCCAGGTGGCCTAGCCACTGTATTTTGGAGATGGTGATGGACACAAAACTACCACTGCTTGGTGGTGGTCATGGTAAGGATTTTTGGTTGTTAATGAAGAATTATTGACAGAGTTTAGAAGTCTCAACTCACAGGGAGGAACTGTGCATATCCCTGTACAAATCAGCAGTTAGCATTGGAGGGTACTGTCCTCTTTTTGTGGAAATTAACACAGATCTAACAAAAGCTTTCCGTGACTAAGAACCTGGGATGGCTTCCCAGATTGCCAGCTCAGCTGTTATTTTTTCAGGATTGGTTTCAATATAGCAGAATTAAGAAAGGGGATTTGATAGAGGCAAAGCTGAGTAGCCTGTGATACTATACAGGAGAAAACTACTGAGAAATCTTTACACTATAGTTTATTAACTGTTACTTGATACCTTTCATGTGCTCAAGAAATGGTATTAAACAACCGCATAGAGTTCATTGCTTTTGCTTGAGCACCAGTGTAATATTAGTGGGTATCAATGTTTTGCGTGAACAGACACAACTCACTGTAAGGTGATTATTTGATTTAGGTATCTCCGCATTTTTGCCAGAGGTTTAGATCGATGTAATGGGAGCACAAAACAGAAAAACTATGAACTGCAATCTTGACCTATCAGAAAGGGTAAATGTGAGTCCTGCCCAAAAATTATACTTCTCTATCTTTTTTTTTTTTTTTTTTTTCATCCTGTTACAGACCTGGAAATCCTGCCTGTCCAGAAGCAGTTGGTGTTGCCAGTACAGCAGTCTATACCACTGACTGTAGGTCTGCTGGTAGGAGGTGCTGTCTGAGGGCATATGTACAGTATTCCTCAGACTTTGAGTCTGACTTGTTTGAGGAAATCCCTGCTGGAAAAGGAGATAACCTAAAGAAACCAGTGTGACTGCTCAGTTGCATCCTGGAGAGTGTTAGAATCAATCAAAGGTTACTGTAGGCAGCTTGGCTAATGGTTAGGTTAGGTTACGGTACTTTTTTTTTTGAGGAAGTCAGCTGTTTCTTTTGTTACTGTATTCCAGCTGGGTTAGCACAGTAATATTTAATCAGTAATACTTTAGAAACACTTTTTTTCTTTTTTTTTCCTCCAACGCTTAGAATATATGGTTTCTCTGTAAGCAGTCATACCAGTAAAGACAAATCTCTTAACCAGCAAACTGACCTCGTTGTAAGGGGCAAATTATACCATCTTGAAAATGCAAAGAAAGCACAATGGATGTTGTTTTATCTATGCATTTGCCACTGTAATTGTAAAGACACTGTCAGTCTGATTTTAAAGTTGCCTTTATGTAAAAGAGAATTGCTTCTTGATGTTCACCAATGCCCTTAATACTGATTCTTCTTCAGAGTGTCCTTACAATTATGGGGAATAAATTACTTTCCATTTAATTGCATTACTTTGTATTTCTGGGACTTTCTGTTCTTCTGTTTGTAATTGTGATACGGACTGGGTATCTCTTGCAATCACCCATTGCATACCCTGTGTATCTGCTTGTTCAGACAGTTGGTCATTTTGTACTCTTGTAATGCTACTTGTCTCACAAAGTCCTTGGCTAAATCTCTATTTGGCTTCTTGACCAATACCCATGGTACATTTTTCTGTAGGACAAAATAAGACTATCCATACATGAGAACAGGTTATTTTGCTTTTTCGACTGAACACAATCTGTGATTGTATGAGAAGACCTTCCAGCAAAACACCTGTTTGGATGTTTTTTTCCCCTCGTATCAATAACTTATATGCTGTAAAAGGCTTGCTTTGGGTATTTCCTCCCCTTAAGTCTGTCAATACCAGGACTCAAAGTGAAAGATTTGACTTGGGGCGCAGTTTGGACTTTAGCTTTAGAGAGCTGTTTGACCTCTGGAGAAATGAGTAGAGCAGATTGATGGTAAGTCTTGTCATGCCATACTCAGCTTATACCAGGGACAGTGGAGTCATTGTATTTACTCTGTAGGCTAGACTGTTATTAAAAATTTTTTCCTTGTTGAAATGGTTGACTTAAATAGCAGATATTTTGTTTTGAAAGTGAAGATGGGACTTGTCTCTCAGCAAGTGTAAAAAGGCCATCTGTCTTCAATTCAGCAGGTGTTGGTTAATGCAGGTACTGCTGGTGTTTGTGTTTTCTTGTTGCTTTTTGAAGACATGAGGTCAGAAGATCCCTTTTGGAACTCTCTCTCTCTCTCTATGGACATCCTGGCTCTCACCAAAAGCTAAAAAATGAAGGCTGACTAAAGAGTGTTATTAAAGGATGCTGAGAGAATTACAAACATTTTTAGTGTGTTAATTGCACTTTCCTTTTGGGGAAACATTGTTTATTGCCAGGTCTTCCATTAACCTTTCAATCAAGATCTGATCAGCATAAACACTGATGCTACTTTGACAGCAGTGGGCTCAGACATGCCACTCTACTACAAATCCTGCTTTGATGGCTGGTTTACCAGAATCACTCAAGATGTTATGGATGAAATCAAAGCAATTGAAAGGGTTTGATAAATGTGTACTTAAAAAAAATATTTTTGTTTGATAACATTAGACAGACAAGGAAGGTGACCTTTAAAAGGGAATTCATGCTTAGCCTAGTGTGTAGATTAAAGGACTGGTTTCCGTTAGAAAGCATCAGAAGAATCAAGTGCTGGTCCGGCTAAAAAGAAAGCAGAAACAATCACCAATGTCTAATAGATTTTGACATCGGTAGAGTTCTTAGACTCCTCAAAGGGAGCATTAAAAGCTGTGGAATAATTTGGGACTCGGGAGAAATCCATAAATGAAAATGAAGAGAGAACCCATGGAAGTGCTGATCTCATTTGTTTGAGTTTTTCAAAGGGAATGAATGTCTTTCAGATAAGTTTAAAGAAGATGATTTGGATTCATGTGCTTTAAAAATTCAAGTGCTGTTAAGATCCTAATAGCAGCAGAAATATAAAAGAGGGGAGGATATACTACACATCTGCAACTTTGAAAGCTGTCTCGTGAGCATATTGTATAAGGTCCTGTGGGAAGACCAGTGCCTTGTATTGCTTTCTACTGAGGTACTGATTTCAGATGTTAGAACAATGAGGGAGTGCCCACAGACAGAAAGGGTGAGGGACAAGGTTTTCTTTCTTCTGTCTTTTTTCTTTCTCACCAAACATACTCAATGAAAGCCAGTTCATTTTGTAGGGTAAAGCATGTATTAAATATTGTTGTATGATCATCAAATCACAGATGTTAAAAAGATAGATTGGTTAGAACTTAGATAAAAGACCTCCAAGGAGCATTAAGAACTTGATAAGGCCATATGTGACACACCTGCCCTAAACGAAATGGTGACTGAATGTTCCATACTGGTGGCTATGGATTACTGTAATTTTTAACATTTGTGGTTCTTGTAGAAATCCCATTGCAACTTTCTTAAAAGTAAGTATTTAAATTCCAGTGTTCTGCTGGAAGTACAATTGAATGAACTGCACGCAGTCCTTTAAATCCTGATGGTCCTTTCATCATTCCTTGCTTTAAATCAGTTTTGATGTTCAACACTACAACTTAACATCTTGGTGGTGACTGCATTTCAGTGGTGGGTGGGCTTTTTGCAGTGGTACTTCACTGGGATGTTATGAGATTAATAAGATGAAGCATGCGGATTCCTTGAATGGAAGAATTCATAGGAGTGGAGAGTATTATTAATAATTATCTGAGGACTTATAACTCTGTAACAGTGTTCTAATTTGATTTCTGAGCAAACTGAAACCTGTTTAATGAGCTGTTGTATTGGAAGTATGTGTTTTGTAACACAGAGCAGATGCCAACAGAAATTAAAATAACATAGCAGTGACTCTTGGAATAACAGTGTTGTACTTCATTGCCTCCATGTCATCATCATGTTAGTCTCCCTGTTCCTCAGGCTAATTCACCAAGGCAACACTTTCTCTGGTGGTACTGTGTCATGATACAGAGTTATATATGCATGCCTGCAAGCAATAGACCAAACCCAGACTCCCTCAATGAAAAAATGCATCCACATGCTGACTAATTGGTTGATGATCTTGTTTCATAAATTAGTATTCAACATTCAAGTCCATATTTTCATAAATACTTGGATTTAGAAGAAGCAAATCTGTTTCTAAGTTACTTAACCCTCTGATATTACTTTTTCTTTTTATTCCACAGTAATGCATACTATTCAGACAAGGTAGCCAAGACTCTAGGCTCCGGACAGGCTGGAACAATGGGCTGAGGCCGACTGTATGAGGTTCAGCAGGGCTCAGTGCCGGGTCCTGCCCTTGGGTCACACCAGCCCCACGCAGCGCTACAGGCTGGGGCAGAGCGGCTGGAAAGGGCCTGGTGGGAAAGGGCCTGGGGGTGCTGGGTGACGGCCGGCTGGGCAGGAGCCAGCAGTGTGCCCAGGGGGCCCAGGCGGCCAGCAGCACCCTGGCCTGTGTCCCCAGCAGTGTGGCCAGCAGGACCAGGGCAGTGACCGTCCCCCTGCACTGGGCACTGGTGAGGCCGCCCCTCGAACCCTGTGTTCAGGTCTGGGCCCCTCTCTGCAAGGGGGACATTGAGGGGCTGCAGCGTGTCCAGAGACGGGCAGTGGGGCTGGGGAAGGGGCTGGGGCACAGGTCTGATGAGGAGCAGCTGAGGGGACTGGGGGTGTTTAGTCTGGAGAGGAGGATGCTCAGGGGGGACCTTACTGCTCTCCACAACTCCCTGACAGGAGGCTGTAGGCAGGTGGGGGTTGGTCTCTTCTCCCAGGTAACAAGTGATAGGACAAGAGGAAATGGCCTCCAGTTATGCCAGGGGAGGTTTAGATTGCACAGTAGGAAAAATTATTTCACTGAAAGGGTGGTGAAACATTGGCACAGGCTGCCCAGGGAGATGGTGGAATCGCCATCCCTGGAGGTATTTAAAAAACATGTAGATGCAGTGTTTAGGGATGTGGTTTAGTGATGGACTTGGCCGTTCTGGGTTAAAGATTGGACTTGATGATCTCAAAGGTCTTTTCCAACCTAAATGATTCTAGGATTAAAAGCATATGCAGTTAATACTGCTATCTCCAAGATTCTTGACAAGTCAATATAAATCACATAGAATAAGACTCTTCACAGAGTATTCAGAAATGCATAGAAGTGCTTTAGTCTGAAAAATTACAGAAAAGTCTTTTCAGACTTCCAAATGTTTCTGCTTTCCCTCAGGAAAGCAGTAGGTCATCCTCAGATCTATGTTATTGGTCAAATGAGATTTTTACTGCCTCTAAAATCTCCCTGGCTTCCCTTTTACATCATAGATATTTAATATTAAAAGTATCAAGTGGTATAGCCAGCTAGATACAGCACTGCTTTGGGGAATTAAGAATGGCCTGAAGGTGGATCAGAATCTCACTCATGTGGTACCTCTGTGCGCAAAGGTAACCAGGCTCCTCATGATGGATATGGGGAATAATGTTGCAGTTGCTGATCTTCTGGGGGTGAAATTATCTTAATTATTTGAAGGATAATCAGAATGGCAGCATATTAATCAATTTAAAGAGCCTTGACAATTCAGTTGTAGTGGTGTTTAAAATGTGTTCGGGGAAAAATACACTAGAAGGGCTTAACATACATTATGTTTTAAGAGTTGTAAGTGGGGATATTGTGAAGATAGGAGCTTGGATTTCTTCCTACGTATTTTTTTTTTTTTTACACCTCTGCTTTTAGTAATACTGGGTCATCTTCCTGTATCTTGATGCCTATATCATTAAAAACTGTGGACTGCTTATCTCTAATATTTTAGGGGTTTGCAGGAGATGTTCAGCTGTGAGGCATTGAAGAATGAATTATCCTGCAGCAAAGCCGTCTGTTGAGACTGAAGTCAAGGTCTCTAGCAGCAGCTGCAGCAGGTCTTGCTGTCTGTACACATGTGAATGTGTTTCTGCCTGAGAAATCTTGAGCAGAAATAAAGTAGCCTTGGGCTGAAAAAGAGACGTCTGTCTTCAACATCTTGGGGACTGTAAAAGAATGCAGCCTCTCCTCTTGAAGAGGGCTTGGTATTAACACCTCTCTGCTTCTGGCTGGTGATGCACAGAAAAGTCATGAACCTGTTTTTACCCAGGGAAATGGAGTTATCTGTGCAGTTCTCATTCATGCTTCGTGGAGGTGGGATCTGGCTTCCTTAGGTCCTTTCTGTAAATAGCATCAAGAAGTAGAAGGGAGGAATGGCATAGTGAAAAGTCCATAGGCACATCAGCAAGGTAGAAAATGTGTTTCTTTATCAGAAAGAAGTGCAGAAGCAAAACATGTTTTGTCAGAAATAAAGATATGTTCCAGTGAGGGTGATGACAGTGTTGTGGAGTTCAGATGTGAGCAAATGACATGGGTAGGTTATTGTTTAGCAATCTGTTCTCAAATGTTCTTAGATTTTCTAAGACTTTTAAAATTATTTTATTAATATGTTGAATATAAGCAGGCAAATTACAATGCACCTGGAGTTTTGAATTAATAATCATGTGTAAGAACATTTAAATCACATTTATTTCAAGACAAAGATTTCTGTTGTCAAACCAGTTGTCTGAAGCCTTGAAATATGGATATTATTTATTTTTCATCATTGATAGTGCTGTATATCTTACCTGGGTCTCACTGGAGTAATTGTGCAATCACAAACTGCCTCTGAGGAATGAAGCAGCTCCTTGACAGCTGCTCAGTGGTGTGCTGCGAAGTGCCCACATTCCAGCCCACATGCTTTGCTGCAGTACTGAGTTTTGAACTTAAATTGGTAGGAGTTTAGCTGTCTTCCATTGCAGCACTAAAAAATGCTGCCGACTAAGTAACAGCCACCTCACAGCCTCAGAGTTTGTTGTAACTGGCTCCCATGTCTGTACAAAATCTGCCACTTTCAACTTATATAGAAGCTTTCACCACTGACCCTTTCCCCCTGGCCCAAGCAGAGCGATCAGCCAGTATGCTGAGAAGCTGTTGCCAGAGGTAGGGTTTCTCATCTGTCGTGCTGCACCTGTGGTAGCTTTGCTTAGAAACGTACACCAGTGCAACAACATTTTTTGTTTGCAGTCCCACTTGTCATTGCTCAGTGGCAGCTCAGGCGAAACTGTGTAAATTAGTCACTGTCACGTTTAGGCATTAAAAGTGGAATTAGTTATTTATATTAATCACAAATGTTTCTCCAGGTTTTATTAACAAGCAGATTGGCTGCCAAAATGCTTTCTGGAAGACATTTTTTTCTCCCAACTGCCACAGAGAACAAAACAGCTATTATGGGCATTTAGATAAAGATTTAACGGTTTCAGCAATTCATTTGAGGAAAACTGTCTTTTACTATACATGCCACTTGAGTGTAGACTGTCACTGCCAGCATGATTTGTCACCTCTGATAAAATTATACAGTAGAGACACAAGATGGTGTAATTAGTTTTAAGAGCAGAAACAGGTTAATCAACAAAGCAGAATGACGTTAAAAAAAACAGACCCACATATCTTTTTTGGCAAGTCCAGATTTCCAATAGGGGAAGTGAGATGTCTATCTAACTGCTGTTTTAGCACATTTTGGTTCATTTTGTCTTCAAGCTTTCTTCTTTCTTTGACTGCACCCTGCTTTTCTTTTCCTCAAGATGGTTTCCTGTGCCCTGTTTAGATCTCCAGGAGAAAGCAGTACAGGTGACTGCTTCATATTCTGTGCATCTGCAAGTAGTTCTGTGGAAAACTGTAGGACTGGTCCATGAACTCAGTACATGGTGTGAAGAAATGACTAGAATGATAAGAAAGAGGTCAACATGAATATTGCAGGGTTTAACAGCAATGCAGGGCAGGCTGCCAACATGACCTTCACACTTTCACGTGTTTTGGACAGGAAAAAATCCATTTCCGAGCGTACTACTTTTTGAGCTTATCATGTTCCAAAGAATTAAAGACTAGGCATGCTATATTTTCTTCTGACTAGCTTCCTTTTTTCTTCCACTTCAGCATTTTAGGGTGGTATAAAATGAAGGAAATGAAAACACAAGTGAAAAATCAGCTGTTTGCTACAAAGGAGGCAAACAAGGGTTAAAGGAGGAAAAAACTCATTACAGAGAGATTAGAAAATTAATTGATTGGTGGCTCTGACAGTTCCCATTGGATGTCTAAGGATCCTGTGAAAAGAATGTATAGTCTCAAACATAACATTTCTTCCTATTATTGCTTTTTCCCGCATAGAGACTCCTCTGAAGCATCATTAGGTTCCAATTATTTTCAGTGAAATATTTCACAAGGAAAGGGCATGATAAAATCGGTAGAGGTAGTGTTATTCCCCTGAGAAACTTACTATGGGTAATATTCAGACTGTAATAGGGAAGGCTTCTGTTCAGCATCCAACTTAAGAGATTTCAGCAGGGGTGATTGTGTTTCATGGAGGTTTTGGAACTCCTGTGACACAAAGTTAATGTGCCCCCTCTTCCCCCAGAAGTAGTACAGGGCAGCTGATTAATTCAGTGGAGTCTGAGAACTTGATCATATCCATGGCTTAATATAACCATGTCTGACATTTGCAGTTAATCTATTTAGTGAAAGATCTATTTTTTAATTTTTTTTTCCCTAAGGCCGAGTGTTGGCTTAGAGGTACTGTTCTTTCATAAATGACAAAATATTTGTAACTGTTTTCTTTGCCACCAACTGACCTGTTTTCCTATATTTATCATGTATTTATTTAGCAGCTATGTGTGTATGAGTTGTATGCTCTTTTATATAAATACATATACACACATATATAAAAATAGTAATTTGAAAAAGTCACGTATTAGTTAAATCTTTGATAAAAAGTAATCTTTTGTGTTAAAGGCTTTAGCTATTGTGATTATGAAATCTGTCGTGGTTTAACCCTGGTGGTGACTAAGCCCCAGGCAGCCCCTGGCAGCCCCTCGCTCCCTCCCCCCACAGTGGGATGGTGAGAAGATCAGAAGAATAAAAGTCAGAAAAATCAAGGGTTGAGATAAAGACAGTTTAATAAGTAAAGCAAAAGCCGTGCACACAAGCAAAGCAGACCAAGGGATTCATTCACCGCTTCCCATGGGCAGGCAGGTGCTCAGCCATCCCCAGGACAGCCGGGCTCCATCACGTGTAACCGTTACTTGGGAAGACAAACACCATAATGCTGGATGTCCCCCCCCCCCCTTCCTTCTAACTTCTAACCCCCTTTAACTCTGCTGAAAGGTAAGATGTTTGTAATATAAAATGCCAGTGCCTCCTGGCCCTTGTATTACACTTTGACCAGGTTATCTTTCTCCTCTACGGGCTGAGCTGACCAGTTCTTTCTTGCCCTTGAAAACACGTGCTTGGGATGTGAAATATAAAATGTTCATTTTCAGTGGAGTTCTCCAAACTATTTGTCATGCCATGCTATCGCTGCCTTCTTAACTGAGGAAGAAACTGCCTTTTCCAGTAGCTTTGCAGTTACCTGGCACCTCATTCTGTGTAACAATCAGTGTTTGCTGTGAGGGGTGAGTTGAGGTGCTGTGCACTCTCAGACCCTTAAACTTCTCTCTACACCAGCTGCTTATTCTCATCAGAAACGATAGCATTGCTTCTAACCAAATTATGGGATAATTTGGAAATGCAATTATTTGTTCTAGGTTTAGCACAGATCTAAAAGATGTATAGTAAGAGTTAGCTTGGGAACATGCTTAATATGCTAACCTAGCTGAGAAGAGCTATTTCTACCTAGGACTTTTTTGTAGTCAACTAGACAATATTTTGAGTGAAAAATAAGGCAAAATTAAGTCTTTTGGGGAACTGGTGCCACATCTAAGATGCAGGCAGAAAAGGAAGAGAAAATTTTCAGCACTGTGTCACCTATGAGGATGAGGGACACTGCTTTAGAAATGTATATTAAAATTGGACTTTTGGTACTTGTGTGAGTACACAAGTTTTTCACTGGATTTTTCACAAGGATATATGTGTTTCACAGAGTGCTTGTGAACAGCATATGGTATTCTGTGTGCTAATAAGTACATTTAAATCTGCACTTCACCCTTATCAAAATGAGGTGAAATTTTAAGTGCAAGTGTATTCTACAAAGAAGTCAGCAACAAAAGCCACACAAATAAAACAACAACAAAACTCTCCCAAAATTGCCCTAGCTCTTCAGCAACTGTGCTTTAGGCTGAAGGAGGAAGACCCTGAAATAATAATTTTCTGTGAGGGGAGGGGGAAAAAAGACAAAAATTAGTGGTGTTTTTTTGTGATATTTCATGAAGAAACAGCTTTTTTTATTTATAGACATGAATGTCACAATGATAGTTTTGCTTTGGGTTTGAAAAGTAAATAGAGGTAGCGTATGTGCATTGAATGCTAAAATTTATCAATTTGATTCATTTTCAATGGACTTGTAAAAAAAAAATATCTGACACCTGTGTACACAGATTATTTGATCATCATGGTCTTTTTTGACTTGACCATCAGTCAAGTCAGTGTCATTGAAAATGACATAGATTTCGGTGTATCTACATTTAAGTGGAATCTGGACTTCAGGGGCCTGATCTGAAATGCACCTGAATACACAAATTTTCAAAAAAGAAAAAAAAAAAAAGAAAATGGAAAAAAAACACCAGCAACACAACTAAACCCAGGGTAAATGCAATATCTGTTATTTTGCACATATGCAACTTTAATTCTGTTCTTCCTTGATCCTAGTCCAAAAATAGGTAAAATAAATAGATGGCATATTACAGGCCATATGTCAGAAGTGCTTAGCATTCCCAATTAGAGTCATAATTTTAGAAGTACTTAGCTGTCACTTAGGTATCCAAATATTTGGCCTGGTTTCTAAAATGCTTTTCACATGAAGCACTGAGTTCTTCTGAAAATTTGATCTCTATTGCAGATTGTAAACATCTTGAAAGCTTGTCAGTAGGTTCTTTTGAATGGTATGTTTGTATTTTACCTTTTTTGTTTGTTTGGGTGGTTTTTTAATGTGCAAATAACAATATTCTTTATCACCTTGAGCTCCATTTCTGCTTTCCCATAATCAAGAGCAAAGATAGTCTAGTATTGTTAGCGGTTTCTTCCTTTTAACACAAAGTGCAACTGTTAGCTTAGAAACACATAAAAGAGTCATTGTAGTGTTGATGGGGATGGAAACTGACTTGAAAGTACAAGGTTTCTTTTACCTTTAACTAGTTTCAAACAGCTATCTCTCAAGAGCAAGTGTGTGTCTCTAGACAGGTAATGCTTTAATCAGACAGAAACATCTAGATGGAGAGACCAATAACAGGGTGCTGGAGCATTGGGCTGTCTTGGCCTTTTGCTGTGGTGCCATCTGAGTCCTGCCATGCTCCTCAGAGGTGCTGAGAGCAGGGCTCGTACCCTCTCTTGGTATGAAAATGCTCCACTACTCAGCAGTGGGATCTCCTGTAGTGCTTTTGTCATAAATTGTATAGCAGAGCCCTGACATTTAGCTGATGAGATGTTTTTTAGGGTTTTTTTTTGAGGCTGTAGGTGGGCCTTTTATCAGTAGTCATATCTCAGGTGGGAAAATACTAAAGAAAAATATTTTTAACCCCCCCACCTTTGTTGTAAGCTGCTAATGGCTGTGGTCTGTGGATACAGACATAGGAAGCTTCTCCTCCCCCAAGCAAGTGCACACGATTTCTGTAATTGGAGCTGATGGAAACTTGTTTTTACAAACACCATCATCTTCCATTGGAAGTGGCTCCCACATGTCACTGCTGAGGCTTGGGCTGAAAAGCAGACCTAATGAAGGAGTTTTCCAGTCCTTGGTGCCTCTCTGGCATTTGCTTTCCCTGCTGTGCTGAATAGTGCACCGGCCATTTGTTGGCAAGTTCATATTTCACACTGCAGGGAATTGAAATGATTGAACAGACAGGAGAAGAGTTTTATTTGCCGTAGTCTGTGTATCCCTAGACTCTGATTTGGCATAAACATCTGCTTCATGATCTGTTTCAAGGCCAGCTCCCTTCCACTAACAAAGGTTATGACTTCAGGCAAGCTGTGCCTTCACTGGTGGGGGGAGATTTGGCTGACAACTTGATTTAGTTAGAATCAAAGCATCCTGCCATAGAAATCCTTTTTTCAATTACTCCTGAAAAAGCAGACAGAAGGTAAATGTATTAACATATTAAATGGTGAGTAAAGGAGGCTTCTGACTTTTGTTGTATGGGTTTTTGTGAGAAGTTGATATAAACCATATCTGTGTGCATGTAGCTAAGAATAAACATTCATTATTGTTCTAACAGTAAAAGAAGTGACAGACTCTCTACATGCACCTGCTTAACAAGCAGAGTCAATACGTAAATCTATTGGTTTCAACTACAGTTTATACATATTTTCGATTTACAAAGTTAATTGGTGTGAATTGATATAGTTTCTGTTAAAATCTAGGGAGTAGGCCCTACAAGAGACAATATTTGGAGACAAATTGATGCTTTAAATCTTTTTTGTATTCATGGTGGGGACCTCATTTCAAGGGGGGTTGTCTTCTTACCAAAAAGTCAATTTTTAAAGATGGATACAGATTTCTTTGCAGAAATGTCATCTTGATCCACACTTACCTATGTACAAACAAAATCCATGTTGCCTCTTGCAGTAACGTAGTTAGATTCAACCTTTATTGCAGCGAGTAGCGTATTGCCATCTATGTACTTCACTGCCATTGATGCACCGTCTTTGCAATATATGGCTATTTTTCCTACTTCTCCTCAAAAAAAAAATCCTTTCTCAACTTAAAAAAATAGTAATCGAATATTTGCATATCTCCAAGGAGCCACGTGGGTTAAACTATGCATTCATCTTTTGCAGTTCTTAGGCTGCTTTTAGTTTAAGAGTAGGAACTATTGCTTTTTTGAAGTGCCTTTTTCTATAAAGTCAAAACCTCACAGCAGTGCACAGAAAGCCAGTGCTATAAAGGAGCCAAGTAGAGTCTTTAATAGAGAGAGCTAGGTTGTAAGTGTTTTTGTTCCTATGGAGCAGATAGATTTGGTTCCATCTGTTCCATATTCATAACAAAGGAGCTCACTTGCAGGAGGACTGACTTCCTGGGAGTAGCATGGTAATGATCCTTTCACCACAGATTGAAAGGATCTGAAAATGGTCACTTCAGCTCAGCAGAAAGCAGCTAGCACTGGTAGTCATTCAGACCTACTACAATTTTTCTGCAGCTATGTGTCAACATGCATGATTTTTTCGAATAAAACAAAACAAAACCATAAACCTTGATTCCTTTCCCCCACGCCACATCAGTCATCCTTCTGAGGAGTTCAGGATGTTTTCTCACACAAAAATGGTACGATATTTTACAAATACAGTGTCATTTTTTCTTTATTTGATCTTGGTATTAAAGGCAGAAAGGAAAAGTGATTCACTTCGAATCTGGGTTCTGTCTCCTGAACTTTTCTCATGATCTCTACTTTCTCAGCAAGAAGATTCAGTGAACAAGAAATCTGAAGTCCACAAAATGTGTGCAAAAGTTCCTTGCTGGGTTTTGTAATTAGGATGCTCCAGTGCCAGCTTTGATTACACACCTCATGGGCTTTTTTTTAAAAAAAAAAAAAAAAAAAAAAAACAACCAACAAGAAAACAAACTTGATCCAAGAAAAAAATATTCTTGTCTCTGCAGGATATTTCACTAGGGAAGAACAGAAAAATGCAGCAGTGTACCACAAGCACTCTTGCTTGGCTAAAGAACAAATTATTCACTGACCCCTAAAAGATGAACTGAAAGCTTAAAGAGATCCTAAAAATTAACTAGCAACACAGAATGAGAAGAATCCCTCTGTGTCATTGATTCTGATTATGTGGTCTCCAAAAGAGGCCATGAGACAGACCCAGATTCACTGTTGTCCTGGCTGGAAGTCCTGCTGGGGCATGCTGGATCCCATGTGTCTCCATGCTCCAGGACAGTAGGCACCTGAGGCAGCTGTGAGAGCGGGATGGGCAAGCAGCAGGCTTGCACAGCCTGCCTTACCTGGTACTGCAGCATCCATGTAGGCATCCTCAGGACTTTTGACATCCAGCCAACATAACCATATCATATAATTCATAGATGTGTATGGAGGCATCTGCTACCCTTGTTTAAGACTCCAGATCAAACAGTGTGCATGTATTTGCAGACCTGATGCTTTCTCCCACCCCAAAGTGAGAGATTTGATCTCAGACAAGTGTTTTGTTTGTTCAGTTGGGAATTTCTCTGAGTGCTGCATGTTTTGCTGCAGTAACTCCAGGAGAAAGTACATGGACTTAGAGTGACTCTTTTCCATGCTAAGGTAAATGCATGTATCCAGGCTTCTTTAGAGAAACTCAGTACACTGAACCTTCTTGTAAACATGAGAGGAAAGAAGCATTTGATGCACACTGTTGTGCAGCTCTGCGCAGCTACCAGAATTATATCCAGTGCAGATGTTCTTTGATATGGACTAGCCAGGAACTGAGATACAAATATAAGTAGCTCTTCAATGGGATAGGCGTTGTGCAGTTGACTACCAGTGTTGCTCCAGTATGGCCAGGCTTGAAGTCTCCACCCACTGAGGAGTGAAGACATCACATTAGGTCAGAGGCACTTAAATCAAGCAGTGATAGATACGGTGTGGTTGAGAGAAGTTAATTTGGCAGAGTTTTTGTCCATCTCTTTTGAAGTGAAATATGTTTCAGCAAGGAGGTTTCAAGTATGTGGTTTTGTGTTATCGCATAATGTTTTCCATATGTATGATCTTAGATACATACGGGAAGCACGTATTAGAAGCCGCTCACAGCTTGGTTACACAAGTTCCTTTAACTGGTTAAAATGTAAAGAGTAGAGGAGCAAACTTGCAGTTGTGAGGTGCTCACTTAGATCAGAAAGTAGCAGGTGGCAAAGAGAAATGGCAATTCCCAATCTGCTTGGGTGGGTTGTTAGTGTGAAATGGGCTTTTCTGGAAGACAGGTGGAGAAATGCTTCTGTTCTGGAAGAGCAATTGTTACAGCATTCAGGAAGAGAAAAGCTCAAGAGGTACCTGTGTATTTCAGCAGTCTGATGTGGTATTCATTGCGTTTAAGAAATTATTTCCAAGCTACCAAAGTTTTTGAGTCCCAGTTGTAGAAAAGTGTACAAATATATATATAATTTTGAGTTCATCTGGGAATGATCACTGGAAATAGGGCTAAACATCCTGTGGTATATATTAATCTAAAAAAAAAAAACAAAACCAAACACAGAAGGAAATAATTTGTGGAGAGTAAAATGAAAGGTTAGCTGTCCCATGGGTGTTTTAGACTTTTCCCACAGTCATAGTTATGACAGTCTACAGTCCTTTTGTGGCACAGGTGAAACATTTAGAATTCCTGACAAGGCAGCAGTTTTACTTGATGAGGCTGTGGCTATTCTCACATAGGTTGGCTTTTTTTAAATATGGATTTCAAAGCATGAGTGTGACTTGTGGCACTGAACACAAGCTAGACAAGTGAAAGAAAGAAGCAAGGATCCAGAAGTTTAAAACTGCTATTGCCTGGTACACTGGACAAATTTTTGTTAAAGAGAAAACTTCAGCTTGATGTGTTCCAGAAGTTTTCATGGTAAAGGTGACAAAATGAAGAGTTAAGAAAGTCCTTCTAAGGACTAGATAAAAATTTCTGGCTCATATGGTACAGTGATTGAAGGTTCAATAGTCCCTCTGCAGGACATGAGCAAACTGGGAATTCACCTGATAGAGATGTACTGGTATTAATATAGTGCTGGCATCTGTTACTGTGTTTGTACTCTACTCAGTCATGACCAGGGACCCCACCATAGTAGATGTAATGAAACAGACAGTCTCTGCCTTGAGAATCTTTACTTTTCAGCGTAGCTTGAGTTACAGTGGTCTGTCATGTGCCTTACAAACCTTACCTTTCCAATTTCATATCTGGTTTTCATCCTGCACAAATTTGGATTTATTGATGTAAGAGCTGACTGTGCACATAAAGGCATTTTTTGTAAAGGCTGTGCCAAGGCACTGTTAGAGCTTTACCAAGAGTAAAAGCCCTTCAGAAATCTTTTGAGCAATGGTATTCTCTCTAAGCAGCATTTGCAAAGTTCTGGGCATGCATGAGCACTCAAACACATTCAGACTTGCGTTATTCACACTGTTTGCCTTCATTTTAAATAACAACAAAATACAACCTCTCTGTCTGTGCTTTTCTTTCCAAATTTCCCCTGACCCTAAGGCAGCTTCTTGAAGATCTCTTTCTGACTTTACATCATCTTCCCCCTTCACAAAACACAAACAAGGTATTTTGTTGCTTTGCTTAGGTGAGGCAACAGAGGTAACTTTTCATGTGTATGTATATGTCACACACCTAGCATAATACAACATTTATAATTACTTCTGTATTTTTATAAACTGACAAAATTTACAAGCATAGCATAGGAAGCTAGAAATGTTTCTAAATATTTTAAAGATAGTGGCAAGCCCATGAAGATGGACTAGAATAGAATGCTTCTCTCTGCTTTGATTATACTGTCAGCAGTGGTAGAGCTAGACATGGATAATATGAAGTCCATTAAAGTATATAAGGTTTAGTAATATGATACAAAACCCACAAATTCCATGTGGGTGAACATGTTGCTTTAAAGATCAAAAAGAGAAGGTCATTTCTAATAAGACTATGTCTCTTCAAAGGATTTACTTATGCCTAGCTCTTAGAGATGGAAATTAGCAAAACAGATAGCCTGCTTGAAGAAAAACATTTTGTTTCTAGTGATACTAAGGGAAAATCAAAGTACAAAAGTGCTTATGAAAAGTATGAGGAGGATATATTTTTCTCTAAGTGTTCTATTTGATAGTATTAACTTGTTTTATTAGCAATTTACTCTAATACAGTCTTAATATTGTACAATAACTGTATTTGGTTTTGTTAATGCTGCTGAAAGCAGTAATGAGATCTGAGGTTTTTATTTCATTCTAGTTAATAAGTGTTGGTTTGTTGCAATAGAAAAGTATGACATCAGTAATTTATATTGTGCTAGTGCAGAAACGTTAGCCCTAATTTTATGGTATGTAACACAGTTTGCATTTATGAAAGAGAAAGCTCCTTATATGAGAGGAAGACCTGCAAATATTTTGTGTGTAAGCAACTATATGATCTTTTCTTCATCTGTACCTCCTTATATTTCACAACTAAAAGTCCATTCAAGGTAGGATATGCCTTTCATTTATTTCCAGCTGAGCTTTGTTTGTTTTTTAATGAGAAAAAGTACCACAGAGGCAAGAATGATTCTCTAGGAAGCTCAGGCAGCAGTTAGTTGACAGCTTTGCCCTGGTTCATAAACAAACATAACTGTTCTTGCTTTTATGAAAAAAAAAAAAAAAGTCTTTGTCAAGAACAGCTGAGCTTAGTTCTTGTATTGGTTCAGGGCTTGGTTTAGGAGAACAGCTGAGACAGGGCTGGGTCCTTCTGCAGCTGAAATGTCTGCTTTGTCCTCCTGAAGGTGTGAAGGATACCGGCTGCCCTGCACTGAGGTGATTTTGTATTTTCCTGAACTCAACTGGACTTGGCAACTTGAGAGGACAGATGATAATAGTATGACTATAATAAACATTTGGACAGGATCCAAAGTGATGCTGTCTGCCTCATATGAGCCCTCAGCTGCTGGTCACCTCTGGAGGTACCCAGCACTGTGAAGGAGTGGGCTTTGAGATGCTTTGATGTTCTGCGCTTTAGAAGTCTGACTTCAGTACACCAGCCAGGCCAACACAGAGAAGTCTCGTCATTGAATCACCCTCTAGAGCAGATAAGGGACCTTCCTGAGAGAGATACAGGTCTGCATCATGCCAAGAGGAAGTACTGGGCAAATGGCTTAATTAAACTGCATGTCCATGGTTTACATCTCTTACCATACATGTTGATTTTGTTTTGTATGACTTTGATCTGAAACCTACTTCCCATACATGCAGCCTTCAACTAGGTGTATAACCTGCAATGGATTAGAAACTGCAAGAAATAGTATATTCTTTCTGGCCAAGCAGTTGCAATAGGTCGGTTAAATCAACATTAAGTGCTAATGCAGAAACAGTAACTATGTATTGCTTTCTTCCAAGAACTCTCACTAAAATAGCATTTGTATGGCAAGTCATTTCCATTTCCTAGGCTATTTTTAGGTGGTCTCAGAAATATAGTCACTTGTGACAGAGGCCATAATAACCCAGTGCTTTTACACAGTTCAAAGCCAGTGCAAATTAGATATAAGACATTAGGAAATAAAAGTAGTATTTCACAATCTTTTTTCTCTTCGTGTTGTGCACACAGCTTTTATCAAGTCTTTTTCTCCATTGTGGTGCACTTCATGATTTATATTTTGCGTAAAGTGCAGAATATGTCTGTATGTGTGTAGGCATGTATATACACACACACGGAGTTGAGTACAGAAATACAATAGGATTTTTTTTACCTTCATACAGAGGTAGTTGAGCATGCAGAATGAAAGTGAAATACGCATTTGTATTAAGTGCCCTTCTAATACTATGAATTTTAAAACTTCATTTGGATAGTATCCATAGTACTTTTGTCTGTACTAAGCCATAAGCAGTATTAGCTGTGACCTTGCATCTGTTTGTTTATTTGTTTTCCTTGTTAGGTAATTTTTCTTAGTTTTCAAGCGTTGTTGGCAGTCCTAGATCAGGTGGTTTTCCAGACAATATTCTTTCTTTGTCTCTTGGCTTGAGATTTCTGAGACTTGAACTTGCTCAGTATTTTTTTTTTTGTGTGGTCTCATCTTGGTGATGACTAAATACAGACACATGGTAGACTCAGCAGTAGCAAAGATACAAATAAGCTCAATTATGATTTACTGAGGAAGTGTGCTTAATTATTAGGTCTGAGGAATGAATAAGTCATGGATATTCAATATTTCAATTTTCTCAGAATAGAGTCATGTTTATGCTACCAGAACAAAACTTTTGCTGGTATGTTGGAATGGAAGAGCAGACATGCAAAGACTCTTTCAAATTAAACTCAAGTATTGGTAGAAGCTGGAGTTTCCATTGGACCAGTATTTATATATTTTTAATTTTTTATTAACATTTACAAGGATAAAATTATGAGTAAATAATTTCAGGTAGCTTCTTTTTTTGATTAATAATTTTGAAGACCTCTTTGTTGTCCTTAGATATGGATCTTACTTCATGTATGTGCTCAAAGGAGTGTTTTATTAAATTCTAGCAGACTTTTTCAGTTGTAACATTTATGCAAATTTGTAACTTTTTTCTATCTAAAGTCTGAGAAGAATATTAATAACTAATCCTGCATTTACCTGGCTAATTTGCATACATTTGTGCTGTATGGTAAATCACATGAAAACCTACAAGGGAAAGGCTCAGCTCTTCTAACAACTAATAGGCTATTTTTTTCTTTTGACTTGCACAAATCGAGAAATATTGCCTGTGGCAAACATAATGGAAAACTGCATTTTTAATGCTCTCACACATACTCATTTCTTTACAAAGAAAGAAGCAGATGACTGTTCTTAAAAATAAAACTTTCTAAAGCTCTGTAGCGGACAGAAGATATTGGATGCTGAAACACTTCACGTTGGTGGAATTATGATTTGCAGGTTGTATAAGGTTACCTGGATATTGCATTTGACTAATGGGAGTGGTACTGTGCCTGAAAGGGCTAGAGGCAAATCACAGCTATAAATATTTTCTCCTGAAGAGATTGTAACTTGCAAGACTGGGAGAGTGGGAGGACTGCATAAACATTGAGTTTCTGGTTTACAACACACAGTGTCCTGTGTATGGGGTTGCTGCAGGTTCTCTTTTTGAGGTGTTTCTCAGGTGATTACAGAAGTTACACATGCAACCCTTTTAACTGGGCAGTAAGTGTTAGGTGTTTACTCCAGCTAAATGCATGTGGCATCTCAATTTAGTGTGCTAGGGATAAGTTCAAAATTAATTCTCTATTGGCTTCTGAAGTAGTTCTCTTAAGTGCTTGTGGTTGTGAAGCACTTATCAGTGCCAGAATTTGTGTAACACAGAAAGGGTGCTGGTAGTAGTAGATCTGCAATGAACTGAGGTGAGATCTTGGTGTCATTTGTCAGACCTTCTCTACAAGAAGTTTTTTGCAGGGCATCTTAGCAGAAAGCAGAAGAAAACATTCAATTCAGTTAAAAAAAAATAGTGAGAACAGACTTGTGTCTGCAGTGTTTAATGAGCACTGCTTCAGAGAATACTCAAAGTGAACTGGTAATAGAAACTTGAAATACAAAGTAGTAAGACAATTATTATCTGCAGAACGTCTGCAGCATGTTATATCAGGGCCATGAGAAGATGCAGTGAGGGGTGTTGGGTTTCCATGTGAGGAAAGGATGCTTCTTTACCAGTGTCCCCTCATTCTAAAACCAAGTCTGAGTGACTTAGATAAAGGAAGCACTATTTGTACACTGAACGGTTCCAGTTTTGCTGTCTAATAGGGCCCATAGTGGATTGTGCTTTGAATATTAAAAATATTTGTAGTCCTGAATGAGGATTTGAATTGCATGTATTATTTCTTTTTTTCTATACCAGGACTTGCGTTTTAGGAAAAGGTGCAATGCTGTAATTAGAAAGCTAAGAATGAGTGAGGAAGCAAGGAGAGGAAGCTACTGATTACATGTGAATATCAGTAAATAGGATGGTTGAGACAGATTTTATATGCAGCATCCTAATAACTTGCTCTTAGGTTAGGAACTGAGCCTCAGTTGCCAGCCAAACTGCTGCCTGTCTCAGGAAGGGAATACTTAATTACTGCTTTTGTCACATGACTAGCAGGTCCTCATAACCAAGTTACTTTTGAAATTTTAATACCTTTTTTGTGTATTTACTTTTTAATTAGCTTACTTTGTAAGTTGATTGGGCCATATCTTGATGACTCCTTTAAGGAGTTTTTGGGATTTAACATAGTAAATGCAACTGCAAAACTATTGGGGAAACCCCCCCACACACACTGTTTTCTGTGTATGTTACTTCTTGTTCTCTATTTGGGGCTTCCTGCAGTGACTGAAAAACTCCTCTAAGCCATTTCAGACTGAGGAAGGACCTAACCTGTTATTTATATCTAATATATTAAGAATGTGCCATGTGTTTTCTAGCAGAGGACTGTTTAGTAGTGGGATGAAGGGAGCAGGATTTCTTTTTTTCCCCAATATTTAAATATAGCTAGCAAATACTGAAATATTTATGGTTTGGCTTTAGATGAGGAAAGAATAATTTTCTTCACTCCCTTTCCTTACAGGGTATAAAAATGGTAACCAGAATTGGTTCAGTTTTGTCATATGATTTGTCTTTATGGGCCATTTTTTTGATCCAGCTTGGATCTAGTCCTATGTGCAGTAGTTCATTGCATGGGTGGTTTGTGGGTTTTTTTCTAATTCAACTAAAAGAGGTGAAATTTTCATCTCAAGAACACAGAGATCATTACTTGAATGTCTCCTGAACCGTGGAATTGTCTTATTGGGGGGAAGAAAAAAAAAAAAAAAATAAAAGAAAAGACCAAACCAGTTATTTTTATAATAACTGAGGTGTTTTCATATATATCTTGTCATTTCAGAGGGATTTTAGTACGTACTTCCTTCTAATGCCAAGTCTTTATGCAACCATGAAGTCTGTAACATGTTTTTTAAAAGAGAGGCTCAGGAGATTGTCATGAAGTTGCTGGTAAAGGTGAAATAGCGGAGGGGAGAAGTGAAGTGTCACAGGAATTGTAATGACATACAGGAACCAGCAGCTCAAACCAGCAACACTACGGAGTCCCCCCTCTGATTTTCATTGTGATTCATCCTGACATGAACTAAACCAGTTAGACCTTTTTTATTCGAATATCATTCATGGGAAAAAAGAGAGGATATAACCTCCTTTGCTCCTTATAAGGGATCTTTTTTTCCAGAAGTTTCTTTTTGTTGTGCAGCAAGGTTTCAGGGTTGTTTTTTTTTTTTCCCTTGGGAATTTTGGCTTTTGAAATGGAAAGTGTTGCATGGGACAGGTTCCATTAGCGTCAGAGGCTTCCTACTTTTAGAACTGGCCTCTATTTTATAGCTAATACCACCTTTAAAATGGACAAGTAGAAAAGCCTTATACCAAAGCCTTAGGGGCTAACCTGGTTTTGTGCAGAAAGGAGAATGAAATTTCTCTTTGCACCACCTAGAAAGGACATCTTTTCATATACTGTAGCTAATTTCAGTGGAATGTAGCAACAGGAACAGTTGGTTTACCTGGGGAGCAACTAGAACAGATCCCATCTGACAGCGAGCTGTTCTCTTTCTGTTTTTCCAGCGTTCAGCAATGTTGCTCTCTTGCAAGCATGCAAGAGAGTGTCAGGGAGTTTGCCAGACTCTGCTGCATTGGAAACCCATCTTTCCTGAAAGGAAAACAACTTAAAATCACTGAACTTTCTTCTGCTAAAGCACTTCCCTACCCTTAGGTCCTGAAGTCAAGACTTGAATTTTTCCAGTTGCAGTCAGTTTGATAGGAGAGCTTTGGCTTAAACTGATCCCACAATTTTTCATGTAAGCCTAGCTTTTGTTAGGTCACAGCTGCAGCATTACTGCTGCTCCAGAAAAAACATATTTAGCATTCATTCTTAGTAAATGTTTATATGTGCAGTGTATCCTTTCTACTGTATTGCTTTGGTCATTTGGTGTTTCTTTGTAGCTCTTAGTCAACTACTGTCAAACATACCACCCTGATTTGGAGTTTGTCCTCTTTAGCAAGGGTTTGCCATTAAAGCAAGGGTTTGCCATTAAAGCTACTTTAATGTAGAAGAGTAGGACTTAAAAACTTCAACTTTAGTTCAAGCTTTGAGGCATTAACTTACAAAAAACCCCAGATTTAATGAGGGCTCTTGGCTTTCCATAGTAGAAAGCATGTGTTATGTGCTGAACATTTGGAGAAAAAATACCTTGAGCTAGAGGGTTAAAAAAAATATTCCAGCTGTTGCCGTCATATCCTGGACATCTTAGTTCAACAGGCATGGTTTTCATAGGATATTGTTCAAAATATTGCAGAATAAAGAAGACAGAAAAGAGAACAGAACAATACTGACAAAGTAACTGTGACGTGTGTGAGAGGAGGACAGATGATATGAGCCAACCTGACTCTTCCCTGTGGGTGATACATCCGGTCTTAAGGCAAAAACTTCAACTGGTGTGTGTTTTTTCTTTTAAGATGAAAAGAAGAAGGGAGAGAGAGAGGCAAAGAAAGGAAATAAAAAGCCAAATTTATTGCAGTCATGCTTCTTGGCAAGCAGTTCTTAATTTCTCAGGAAGGCCAAAGGTTATAGCATATCCCTTCATCACCTTGGTCTTGGTTGTTGAGGCAGATGTGAGAGAACAGTTTTTCATGATATTTTGTTTTATTATTATTCATTATTATTCCTTCAGAAGGAGTAAAACACTGATTAAAGAGGAATCCTTCTGGGTTTACTGCAGGCATTGACAGTACATAATTTCCCTGGAAAGGAAAAAAGCCCCACTTTTTCATACTTATTGCTAAAACAGTGTCAGTTTCTGGGATGATGACTGAAATGCAAGTGCTGTGGTTGCAGTAGGACTGCAGTTCATTAGATAGTCTATAGTTACAAACCCATGTGAGGACTGGTGGAAAAAGATTTCAGCAGGGAAGAGATTTTAATATTTTTCTTCCAAACAACATGGCCAATCACTAGCTGTTATAGCTAGTTAGTCACTGACTAACAGACTATTCTAGTAAACAGCAGTGAGCAAAACATGCTTATTTTATGGACATAAACAAAAGCATGTAGGCATCAAAGCTAGAACTTGCCTTTAAAAAAATGTGTGTCATGAGCACTTCTGAAATAACTTGTGAGCAGGAAAAATCCATTAGTGATAAAATTACTGTAGGGACATTTTGGCTAATGTTGCAAATGTTACTTCCACCTTTATGCTAGTAATGTGGTAATGACTATAGTATTCTTATCTTTTGAGAAATCTACAACTGTCTGTTTACGCTGAGCAAAGCATTTAGCCAGTTGCATATATTCAATGAGGGCCACAGAAAGGACACAATTTCCTGACTGTAACCACAGAGTGCAAATATTGTGCCCTAAATAACACACCAGTTACTGTAAATGTCAGTAGAGGGAGTTTTGTTGACTTTGATTTAGTAAAAGCCTATAGCAAAGCCAGCTGTTAACACTTCTTAACTGCTTGTCATTGTGAAGGGGGAGCATCATTTCTGCACACTTTTGTCTTTTGATTAAAAGAGGGAAACAATTTTTCAAGCACTTACCAACAGGTGCAGAACCACAGCATTAGCTGTATTGAACTCTTTAATTTGCTCCTTTTTTTGTGTTTGTACGGAGTTTGCTGGTCCTTTTTAGGAAAAAGCTGATGCCTGCCTTGGAAACACATCATCAAAGACTAAGGGAATTTATTTCAAGTTAGTTGAGGAGCGCTTCAAGTGTGAGCTGAGCATGAAGACAGAGTGTGCATTCATATGTCTGTGTACAACACGTTTTAGTTATTTGTCACAAACAGGGACAGAATTAATAAAAATTTATGGAACATGAAAAACAGAACAAACTAATATCTTGCTGGCCCAATCATCTTTTGTAAATCAAGACACCTTCCAATAGTTGCCATTTGCCACAAAATGGAACTTGTTCTGCTCTAATACATAGCTTTTTGAATGATGGAGGAGACTATGCAATGAAATAAAAATTACTTTGTGGTGCTCCAGGCAATATTTTTCAGCTATAGCTTGGATGATTTTTGGAAGGGTAAAAAAAAAAGTGTATGCAAATCGTCTTTTGCAATGGAAAGTCTGCATGCCCAAGTCAAGTTGCTTGGTTGCCAGCATGCATGTTGAATGGCAGGGCAATGTGCAATTTCAAAATTGCAGATGTTGGTGAAGGTTACCAGTATGTTCAGACTGGCAGACAATACACTAGGGAGTCCAGTCTGTGATGGCAGGCGGTCTGGTTTCCCTATGGTCATGGATTTTGATGCAAGCACCATTCTAAAAAGGAAGTTTGCACAGCAGCACTTGTTCCTGGGAAATAAGTAGGTGGTGACACTAATCCTATGTGTATGATCTTTAGCATTAGTGCTAGCCATGTTGTTTTCACTTATTCTTTTTCTTCTGATACAGTAAGTACTCTTAAAATGGAATACTTTGAATGGGAAATGATGGGGGAGAGCAGAAAGAAGGAATAAGCTGGTTTTGATCTGTTATGTAACACAAGGAATCATGTTTTTACTGAAGCAAGTATTTTCTCAACAAAGGCAGATGTATTGGAGCTTATGGAGGCTGACTTTGCTATAGACTTCAATGGTGTGTATTTCTGCTTCTGTGGGACTATATACATAGTTCTGTTTTTAGCATTGTCACCTTCCATGTGATTTTGTTTTTTCATCCCTTTTTGTGTTGCTGAAGCCTATGGCCTAGTGTTTCAAGACTAGCTTTTCTCTAAGTGATCTTAATTATTCTGAAGTGTAATTTTTCAGAGTAGACATCTGCATTACAGCAGAAACTGTATTAAACAACCTCTTGAGAAAAAGGTGTGGAAAGGTGAAAGGAGATAATGAAACATTGAAAATACCATGTGCTTCACTTCTTCAATGTAAAAGAATCAAAAAAGGGATTAGAATAAAATCCGCAGTTCTTCCCCTGCTTTTGCATATGTGGTGGTTGGATGCCAGGTGCCCACCAAAGTGGCTCTGTCACTCCCCTCCTCAACTGGACAGGGGAGAGGAAATATAATGAAAGGTTTATGGGTCGAGATAAGGACAGGGAGGTCACTCAGCAATTACCATCACAGGCAAAAAAGACTTGGCTTGGGGAAATTAGTTAAAATATATTACCATTCACATCAGAAAAAAAAAAAAACCACCTTGCCCCCAACCCTCCCTTCTTCCCCGGCTTAATTCCTGTTTCTCTACCTCCTCCCCCAAGCGGCACAGGGGGACTGAGAATGGGGGTTATGGTCAGTTCATCACATGCTGTCCCTGCCACTCCTTCCTCCTCACACTCTTCCCCTGCTCCAGCGTGGGGTCCCTCCCGTGGGAGACAGTTCTCCATGAGCTCCAATATGGGTCCTTCGCCTGGGCTGCAGTTCTTCACCCACTGCTCCTGGCTGGGTCCCTTCCACAGGGTGCAGTCCCTTAGGAGCAAACTGCTCCAGCATGGGTCCCCCATGGAGTCACAAGTCCTGCCAGCAAACCTGCTCCAGCCTGGGCTTCCCACAGGTCACAGCCTCCTTCAGGCATCCCCCTGCTCTGGCGTGGGATCTGCCATGAGCTGCAGTGTGGGTATGTGCCCCTCCATGGGCTGAGGGGCACAGCCTGCCTCACCACGGGCTGCAGGGGAATCTCTGCTCTGGTGCTGGGAGCACCTCCTGACCTCCTTCTTTGTTGGCCTGTGGGTCTGCAGAGTTGTTGCTCTCACATGGTCTCACTCCTGTCTTCCACTAGTGCAGATATTATTTTTTTCCCCCCTTCTTGATGTGCTATCCCAGAGGCACCACCACCATCGCTGGTGGGCCAGCGGTGGGTCCATCTTGGAGCCGACTGGTGTTGGCTCCATTGGACATGGGGGAAACCTCTTGGCACCTTCTCACGGAAGCCACTTCTGTAGCTCCCCCACTACCAAAACCTTGCCGTGCAAACCCACTGCAGCACAGCAAAGCTACTTTGTGCTCCTGAAGGCTTTACATGCAGAGGCTGTATAATATGTCCAGCCCTTCAGATGAAGGAAGAATAAGGGATATTTCATTTTAGCACAGAAGATGATTTCCATTCTCACTCACTTACTCGTCCACTTGTCTTTCCTTCTTCCCCATTTACAGCTTCTGCGACAGATAATGGAAGGAGATCCTGTCTAAAGCTTAAGGTCTTTGTGCGACCAGCAAGTAAGTTCTTCCGATAAAGCTTTCAAGGGTGGCTTTGTAGTGCATGCTTTATTGCGTGGTCTGGTAAACAGCAGTAAATCTTTTTTTTTTAACTGTTAAATCTCGTGTATCTGTTCTGTACAGCAACATTTGTGTTATGATTTTCATCGTATTTTCTTACCATTTTTCATAAAACTTTGTTTTAAATACATGGCAGTTGCTAACTTGTTGTTTCTTAAATGCAAGACTATACTGGCATTTGGACAAGTGCCACAAACTTTGAAATATAAATATGCTTAATTATATATAGTAAATAGATAGAAAAAAGGAAAGTGGGGAGTTGTGAGGGTGTCTTACTAACATATTTGGCTGTTATCTCTATTTTTGTTATAGACAGCTGTATGAAAACTATAGGTGTTCATGATCGTGTTTTTGATGTTAACGACAAAGTAGAAAATTCGTTAGAACCAGCAGGTTAGTATGCTTAGAGAATCTCTTCTAATGAATTTGTGTACCCCTCTGATGCTTCAGTACTTTTTTTCCTCTTCTCTCTGCATGCTTTGTATGGTACAACTGCTCAGCTTTTGCACATTTCTAGCAGTGCTAGTATCACTTATGATATATTTTCTGTATCCTTTATTAATGCTGGGGAGGAACAGTATTGCTTTATTTGTTTTTGGGATGATGTGGTTTAATAAAATACAGGGTGTGCCAGTGTAAAGTTTTCACCAGCATCCTGAAATTACTGGCCCTTCCAAATCAAACACAGCATGTTGGAAAAACACTCTACTTAGTAACTGGGCCCAAAGTTCTAGAAATAGAGTCGATGGGCACAATTCATCTAGTTTCAAAAGACTATCTGAAAAACAGAACTACTGCTTGTTTACTGCTGGTGCATGACACAGGCATGCAGCTGACACACACACACTCTGAGATATATATACACACATATAAAAATATAAATATAAATATATATATACACACATATTTATATATAAAAATTCCTGTTCTGTTTTTATTAAAGCAAACTGAAGTTTGGGGGGGATGTGTATCTTTTTTTGCAAAACACTGTTTTAAGAATGAGAATAAGCATCATGCTTGCAATGTAAAACCCCTCATCTACCCAGGGCAAAGTTAGATCAACTTCCACCATCAATCAAGCTGATGTGTCACTATGTAGAAAATGTATTGTTTGTATGGCTCAGGTTTATGACAAATAGAAGCATGTTTAATTCTAGGGGTGTGATTAATCCCACCAACTTCAATGGGATAGCTTATAACACTAAAATTAGGCAGGTATATAGGAGAAGTATTTGCAATAGTAGTAATACCGGTTTGTTTTATGTGTACCTACGCTGCGTATACAGTGTTGTATTCAAGTCTCAATAATTAAAATACACAGTTAAATTAACAAATTATACCAGAAAAAAATCACATACCATTTAGCATATACCCTTAAGAACAGATTACCGAGATTTTTATTTTTTTTTTTCTCTTACGCTATTTGAAAGAGACTTCCCCTTTGGTATGAAGCAACATACTATTTTTTTGCTCTTTATTATTTGCAGTTCCTTCAACTGAAAGTCATTATTTATATAGAAGTATCAATAAGGCTTTCACAAGTTACCCAGTTATTTACCTATGAATATGCGATAGATTTTATTCTTTTTCTTTAAGAGGATTTTCAGAACTCTCTTAGAAGTGGGGTTTTTTTTGAGAATTGAAGGTGTTCTCTAAGCAAATCTAAATGCAAGGAGAGTGCATGTAGGTGCATTTGTACTTTTATTAACAGTGTTCTTCTACAGAAGACATTGGGATGATCTTTCCCTATCTTTAGATAACCCATGAATCTAAAAACTCAGTGCACTTTTTTACATTTTGTGATGTGGTGAACATGGGCTTATTAATGTGTATTTCTCCTGTTACTGGTTTACCAAAGAGATCATCTGAGTAATAAAAGCCTGCTTTTAGTGAACTTGCTGAGCATTTCTTTTCAGCAGTGCTGCTCACTTCCCACTGAATGGTTATACCTAACTAGCACCATCACAAAAGCATATCATTAGAAAGCAGCAGGCAAACCATGGAACCAAAATCATACAAAGAACATCCTGCTGTCTAAGATGAAATATTGGTTCTGTTACCAGGAGGAAATAATAGCTTTAATGAGAAGATTTGAAACCAAAAATTTCTACTCCTGACATCAGTGTATATTTGCATTATTATTTGGACCAGTCACCATTAGATAAACAGCTATTCCCAGATCTGCCAGCTGCTGTCACACTTTTCTGCCACTGCCTCGTTGGATCTTGTTGCATGTGATCTGTGCCATGTACTAATTTACCTGCCTCTGATGTGCATCTTCTGCTTCTGTGCTCTCCCCTAGCCTGCCACTGTCTTCTTCCACAGTAGACAGAAGAGTTGAGAGGCAGGAGGGTAATGTTCAGTGGATTATTTACTGTCACCTTTCTTTTAAAAATCACCATTTGCGTGATCTTTGAACCCTTGTAATTTCACTGGATTTGTTTGGGAATTTGTAGGAAACTGGTCTATAGAGACCACACGCTTGTTTCAGAGGTGATGACAGTAATTGGCCCTATTCCTATCCTCCCCTTCTCTTCCTCCTTAACAATAAAAATAAAAAGTCCCTAAACAAAAATTGCAGCTGTGCCTGTCGGGCAAAATTATACCTGAAGCATGTGATCTCAAAAATTCATAGCTGTCAAATTAATTCTTTTCCTAATTACTACTGGCATTCCCAGTCATTAGCAGTGACCTTCCAGATTTTACTCAGGAACTTTGTCCTCTTCATCACTTGCCTTCAGTGTTTAAAATAAAGCAAAACCTTTTCCCCAAGCATTAAAGGTTGTGCAACATTACAACTGTGCACCTCCAAGGAAAATCATATTTGTAAAGTGACTTTAAGAACCACAGATTAATTGTACACTCTAATATACAAGTTCAGAAACCTTGGGACTGAGCTGGGAGAAAACTCAGATGATTTCTTGAAAGAAACCCTTTAATGTTACATGCAAATTAGTTCTTCTGTCAAGAATGGCTCTATAAAAATGACATCATAGAAGACCTCCATATTTTTCATTTAAGAGAAGTAATCTGTTTAGTTTAGGGCTTTTTTTGCTGAATTTTTTCAGCAGTAACCAGTGTTCTAGTCGTGGCAGTATCTGATAGTCAAAGAGAATGAGGATTTATTACTGCTCTAAACTAGTTCTGCCCTATTGTGTTTTAATGCTGACTCATGGAGGTAATTAGGACAAAACTGTTGACATTCAATGTTGCAAATTCAGAGTTATTTGCAATTTTATTGATGATGCAAGAGGTAGAAGGTAATGCACATCATTCTCTTCTGTAGTTTTAGTTCATCAGCAGTGAGTAAATGTTTCCAAACTGGGAAGAGCTGACTCTATATGAAAGGAGGTAGAGCTGACAGTTAGAAAAGGGATATTTTTCCCTGTAACATTTTAGAGTATGATTTAATTGGAAAGCTGCTCTTGTGAAGTACTTTATTCTCATTGTGGTGTTACCAAAATACTAGAGTGTAGCTCAGAAGTGAAATGTGAAACAGCTTTTTGTACTGACAACCACTGGAGCTGGCACTTTTCAGGAGCCAACATTCACTGAAATTTTTAGATGCCTTTGGAGTAATTCTGGAGGAAGAATATTAGGGCCTTGTTCAGGGCCCAAGTGCCTGGGAGGGTCTCCTGGCTGTGCATGGTGAGGAACTGTAACCAAAGTAAATCCAGCCAGTCTCTTTCTTACAAATGTGAACATATTTAAAGCTGATCAGCACTCGTTTTTCATACTTTTACCTTGAGCAGCACTGAAGACCTGTTGATAAGCTTGATGTAATTGTAGCATCAATTAGTGCTGGAAAAAACCAGGATAAATTGCTAATCCAGTTTACCGTGCACCTTGCTGTGTAACTGAACTAGAGCTGAAGAGCCTATTAACCTAAATTATGCTAAGTGCTCTACCTGCTTTTGTGCTAGGTGTCAAGGGTATGAAGGGGAGGGAGCTTGCTTCTAGCTAAAGCTAAGTAACATGAAAGGCTTTATACCAGTGTGGCATGGTGATCCCAGTGTCCTGACTCCTGCTTCCCTTAGTGCCTTTAATTGGAATTGCACCACTCTCACCCAGTGTAATCCTGGCAGTGCATTTTGTTGAGATGGGAGCTACGTGACAGATATATCATAGATACGTCAACGTCTCTTATAAAATGGGGGAGCTTATTAAACTAAGTAGTGAGATACTATTAATTTTCCTGGAAACTTAGGCACTCTGAAATAACTTATGAATACCTTCTGAAGCCACTTCACACTTCCTAAAAAGGTTTAGCTTGTTTCATTCATTTAGTACTAAGAAAATTCAAACCCACAGCTGGCTTTTTATGGCAAGCCTCAGACAGATTACTTTTAAAATAGCCAAGTTAGATAGCTGTGGATATGGATGGCTTTGAAGAGAAAAATACCACACCTGTAACAACACTGATGGTGAATTTGATTTTGCCTGCCTTTTTTTATGTTACAAGCTGTGGCTTTAAAGCTGATCTTCAGTTTACAAAAAACAAGAGCTTTATTTGGTATCATAACTTTAGTATTTGCTGCTGTGTTCTCTTCTGCCACTAATGTATAAGCACATTTTTTTCCCAAATCAGCTGATGCATTTTTCATTAGTTTTAGCAGCATATTTGTAAATCTGCATTTTTTGTTCCATAAAAGATAGTCTCTAACCTATGAGGTTTTCCAGATTGAGTATGTATTCTGTAAAATCAGAGATTGCAATGTGTTAGCCTTTAAAATTTTTTTTCAAGAAAGGGAGACTGCCCTTAGCCCTGTGCATCCCCAGATGCAGTATACTTCAGTGGAAATTTTATGTGTGGAAGTGGAACTTATGCTTGGGCTTACAGGCTGTCATTTCAAATTCAGAAGCCAAAATCTGTAACTCAGTAAGGGGATTAACTGTGAAATTAATTCTGAGCACATGCTACTCTTTCTTCAAGCCTTTTTGAAAACTGGGTGTTTTTATTTAGCTGCCTCCCTATTGACATTGCTATCTAATGAGCCATCCAAAGCTAAAGCTACAGTCTTTTATTAGAAGAGGAATCTTTCGTTCCTCAATCTGCTGAAATCAGACTTACTTTCTGCTCCTCTGGTCTTCAGTGGGAGTTTTGCCAGTAAGAAATGCAGGACTTGGCCCCAAGTTGGTTACATAATGAGGTATTACACGCTTGTGAAAGTCAATGACAGCACAAGGTTCATTGCCCTATTTCATAAAGGCACTGAAATCTACTTACAGTTGTCGGCTCAGTGAGAGTTTATTAAGGATGCAAAATCTCATTGGAATGTATGCTTTCTGTTTGAACAGATGATACCGTACATGAGTCAGCCGAGCCATCCCGTGGTGAGAATGCGGCACAGACACCAAGGATACCCAGCCGGCTTTTGGCAACTCTATTGTTCCTCCTGGCAATGCTTTTGATATTATAGCACAGTATGCTCCGGCAACCTGTCGCAGAAAATATCAGGGTCTTGGAACATCAAAGATCCACCTAACTGCTCATCCCAGGAAAGGGACTTTATTGTTTTTGCAGATGTCAAATTGTTATTTTTCCCTTTTCCCTTTTCTTCTCCCTTTTAGCCTGAACTCAGCAAAAATTTGAAGGGGATAACTAGCTTCAGCACCCATCCCTACCTACCCTATGACTTTCTTAACCCCTCCATATAAATAAAAGGACTCCAAATGAAAATGCCAAACTATAATAGTGACACTAGTGATTCTTATTCTCCTCTGCATTCTCCTTTAAGAAGTCACCTCTGTTAGCTCACTGTGTCATCCATGTGGACAAGGAATAGTGGCAGACATAGTCAGTGAAGGATAATGAAAGTGAATGAAAGCCTGAGAGAGTTTTTCTCTCTGATACAACATTTATGCCTTCTCATTCAGCACTGTAAGATGATCATGCAAGGCATCGTGTCACCATGTCAGGACTGGAAGGGAAATATTAAGAATAGATATAATATAACACCATTTCCTCCAGGAGTTTCTAAATGAACAGGCTTCTGAAAGGGAAATGGGATGTTTCTTACAGGACTGTTTTGAAACATCTTTGACAGTAGAATTTGTGCTCATGAGTAGAAATGCTGTCTTTGGTGAGAGGAAGAAGTTAGTATTTAGGAATGTTAGCACACAGCAGGCAAGGTCAGGTTTAGGAAACTTCACTGGGGGTGTGAGTGCCTCTGTTATTTCGTTTTAAGGGGATAATGCACACCGGATTATTTTATTTTAAAACAAATCACCGTGGTGCTACAATTTTTTTCTTGAAATGCAGAGGCACTTTTGAGAATAAAGTGACCTTCCCCAGCGCTGACTTAGTAGCTGATAGCCTTGGATGCTGCTCTGGGTGTTAATACATACTGAGAGAGGATGTCAGTGGCCAGAGGAAATATGTTTAGGACACAGGATCTCCAGTGTGCTCTTGATTTGTCTCTCCTGCAAGTTCCTCAATCATGGGAATAAACCATACGTAGAAAAATATCCAGGACAGTCTAGTAGCATTGTTTGGTTGGGGGCGGGGGGGTGGGTGGGGGGGTGGGGTGGAGAAAAGAAGTGTGGAATATGAATTCAAGTGTTGATTTTCTTATCTTTTCCCCTTCCAGCACAGTTTGAAGAGTAGAGGAAATGTGTTTATCAGCCAGAGATAAACTAGATGGGCTCCCAAAGACTTAACAAAATATTTTTTTAAAAATCCGCTAGAATAGAAAATACATTATTTAGATATACTTTATGCTGAGAGTGAGTATATATGCTTGTCCTATTTAAACATGTGAGAGAAGTGGTAACCCTTGATGCAATTAGGAAATGGGACTGTCTTGTTTGGTGGAATTAGGAGTGACCCTGTTTAAGGAATCTAAGCCTTGGCTAACATAGAACTTTTACAAGTCATTTGCCAGGAAGCGCAAGCCTTGGGGTGTTTTTTGGCTAGGCTGCTATGAAATTTGGACTGCTAAGCATAGCTAGGGAAATATCAGACGAAGACTGAAGCAGAGCTTTTCTAACAAAAACTGTGATAATTACATTAAATGTGAAATTAAACATGGAGCACATTCAAGCCAAACAAGGATTTTCCGAATTAATTCTGAAGAAAAACGCTGCCATAACAAAACTCAGTGATACCATTAATGGACAGCACTTTGTGAGCTTTTTTTAACGATGAAAAGCTTTCCAGAAGTTGAAGCAGCCCGCTATTCAAACAAGGAGGAAAGGGGGAAGTGATTTTAAGGTGTAAAGGGAGGTTTGTGCATGCTAAACTATGATCTGGGCTTGCCTGATGTCATACACCATGGTCATTAATGCAAGGCTTGTGCTTACAGGAGGAATGCAGGAAATTTCCTGTAGTGTGAAGTGCACACAGTCTAAACAATGAGGGAAGTCAACATCTCATTACAGGCTGTCTGGTACTTTTCTCTGTTTAATGTGGATGTGCTTGGTACACACAGTAATACTTCCTGTAGGAAGGAATTAAAAAGCTTTGGATGAGGTGAGATTCATCAAAATGCACCTTATCAAATGGATTTTTAACCAAAAGTACAGATACTATTGTGTGATTGGTAACCATATCAAAATGACTTTTAGCAATTGCAGGCAGTCATATCGATACTGCCAATTTAATGTAGAAGTGGTGACTTCATTTTTCATCCTTTGTCCCTGGATGGTGTTGGAGTTCAAGATGTATGTTTATCCACAGAAAAGGATTTTCACTAGTCTTACTCCTGGTGAAATTCACCCCTTTGTTTTATCACAGAGCCGTCCTGAGCAGCTAAGGAGCAACACACGTGATGCAGCTGCAAGGCAGCCACAAAACCAGGTGGTGTGGCTGGGAGTGTACTAGACACTGTCAGTTTGATGGTTGATGGCATCAGGCAATCCCAATCATACCAAGTGCATAAATGCTGATGGGCTTTGTGTTGCATTGCAAATCTCTGGATGGTTTAAATGCAGATATTGGTGCAAATTAAGAGGATTTCTGCACCCTTCCCGTTTATCTTCCCCAGCTTAAGTCTGAGGGACTGGTTCTCCCTCAGCCTAGGTGGCTTACTTACTGCCATGAGCTGCACTCCTGGCTGCCAAGGGCACTGCAATGCGAAGCAGGGAAAATAGGGATCGGTGGGTTTAGTGGATACTATGTATCCTTAAATAGACAAGGTAACATTTCGTGTTAGTTTAGAATATTGTTTTGTACTGTACTTACTTGGATGGTGAGGAAAGACAAGTAAAGCTATGTTCTTTAAATTCTGTATTATTAGCAACCTCTGTTGTATATAGTGTTTGATAATAAAGTATTAATTTGTCTTTTGTAAGTGAGAACAATAGACTTTCAGGATATTAAAATCACGTGTTGATTACAAGACAGAGCTTTGAAGCATCAAGTGTGATCATGGCTCAGAACTGAGAGACAAGTGGCCATGACACTGCAGCATACAGAACTCATCTTTGAAAATCATTCATCTATTGCAAGACTTCACAATGTCAAGACCTGGAACAACATGACTTTTGATGATCAATGTTTTGTCCTCAGTGTTTAAAGGTCTGATGTTGGAGCCCTGTGGTTTCTGTGTTAGTTTTTGTTCTTTTGTATCATGTTTGTTTCTAAAAAGGCTTTGGGGATATAACAGCTCTTCTGTTATTTTTTTTCTTTATTTTTTCTTTATTTTTTTTCTTCCTGTTTTCCTTCTGCTTTTGTTTCCATGAATAGTTTTTTCTAGAAAGGATCTTGCCAGTGTCATGTGCGATATATGTATGTACCTGGTTCCAAAAGAACTAGAAACAAATTTGGGAGATACTGAGAGTAGATGGGTAGATTGTTTCCTTTCCTATATAACTTTGGAAGGAAAATGGTTGTATTTGTACGTGTTGATTCCCATCCCTAGCCCTCAAAACTGAACTTAATCCATTGCCTTCTGAGAGCAATGGTTCAGTTGTTTTCAGAGGCTTAGAGTTAACTCTTCCCCTCCTTTCATTACACTTGGATTTTGTAATCACCAGTTTTAATGTACAACCCTCCACACTTCCCTCTTCTTGCCCTTCCTCCTCTCCCACCCTCCTCCTTTTTTTAATTTGGAGCTGTGAATGGGCAGATCTGTTTCTGGTCTGGCATCACTGAGTTTTTCCCATGCATTTGCCCTCGAGCTTCTCGGATGTGAGACAAATCTCCCTACAATAGGCTTGCTGCCATTGTCTGTACAGTTTAATAGATGCTGGCATGTTGGAGGTTACCCATGAGTCTGCGAAATCCGCTTTCCATGCTTACTCTTGACACCCCATTGAAGACACTCATTGTGTATGCATCTGGGTATGAAAGTCCAGCTCAGTGTGGTCCTGTGCTTGTACTGCCCTGCTTTGCAGTTTCTTTGCACTTACTCATTGAGTGCTGTTTTTGAAATGCTTACATTATATGAACTTAAAAGAAAATGTTTAAAAGAACAAAACCCCACACACACAAAAAAACAAAAACCACCCCAAATCCCTGCCCCGTAAGATCTGTATTTGTATATACACGTGTCCGTACAATTATACCTAAATAAAATTAAAGATTTTCATCATTTTAATTGGTTCTTTTAGGCTACATTTTTCTTCAATTAATTACGTCTTTATTTTGGGAGCTATTTGTACCTACCTTACATAGAGTCATAGAATGGTTTGGGTTGGAAGGGACCTTTAAAGGTCATCTGGTCCAACCCCCTGCAATGAGCAGGGACATCTCCAGCTAGATGAGGTTGCTCAGAGCCCTGTCCAACCTGACCTTGAATGTTTTCAGAGGTGGGGCAAGCAGTGAGGAGGATGATTGGGAGTGTGAAGAATGCAGTGGGCATAACAACTGACTGTCTAGAGCTGTAACTGCCGTGACCTGGCTGATATAAAGCCTGGCTGCTCTGCTCTTCACTTTTTATTTAATGTGTTCATAGCTCTTTCAAATACTTAGGAGAGTAAGGAATTACATCAACCAAGTGCTGGAGCATTACATGTTTTCTACCATCACTTTTGCCCTTCTCTGGGCCTCCTGAGCAGACTTTATTACTCCCCTGGGTAACAGGTGGTTGTACAGCTGTAGCTTCTTGACAAACAGAGCCAGGCACAGAGGTGTGCAAACAGGACACTTGCACACGGTGCCCCTCAGACTGACAAAAGAGACGGGGTTGGAAGTGGCTTTGAAATCGCAGCCATGTTTTTCTTTACAAACTGAGGAAAAGGTCAGAGAGCAGATGGGATAGTTCGAGCAAGGGTGCCTCCTGAAGGGAAGGAGAAGGATAGGGAAGTGAGCAACTGGCTGGCTGTTTCTCCTCCCCCGTCCTTCCACCCCTGCCCCCAGAGGCTGATGTAGTGCCTCTAAAATTGCACAGGACTGGATTGGGGTTGACTTGTATTTAGATCTGAAATGGTTGTCTTTGGCAGTGCCAGCTCGCTGATCATGTGATAGGTTTAACCTGAGAATTAGGTCATTGAAGGTGGGGGGCACATACCAAAACCTATAATACATACACCATGCATTCAAAACTCAGCTGTAATTACACCATGTTAGCATTAAGCTCACTGAAAGCTTTTTATTAATTTAATTAGTTGACAGGGCAGCAAGTACTAATTATAACTTATTCTAACCTTCCTTACAAATAAGAAGTGACAGCTTGGTAAGAGGAGAAGTGTGTGTAGTATTTGATAGAAAGAATTGATGCACCAGACTTTGTTGCTCTCGAGCTGTGATGTCACAGCAGGGCAGGGTTATAAGTGACACATGTTTGGTATGTCTTAACATAATAGCCATGTCCAGAAAATAGCCTGCTTTGATTTATATAGGTTAGAGATGTGGTAGTCAAATGGGATGGTCAAAAAATTTACAAGCTTCAACAGCACAGGATTGAAAAGTACCTCCTTCCTTATAACTCTTAGTTTTGTTAGCATTTGCCCTTACTAGGAAGTTTAAAACAGGATTTAACTTGATATTACAGGTGTATGCCTAAGAGCCCAGATCAAGACTCAGTCTTCACTGTAAATGCTGCAGTACAGACAGCTCTTGTACAAGATGGCTATTTATGTTTGCTTTCAGCACAATTTTGATTTGCTGCTACAAATCAGAGTTAACTGAAGTATTACCAATTTTAAACTTTTGTTAGAATTTTCTTCTAGAGCACAGAGAGGCTTTTAAAACAAAATATTTGTTAGATGCAAAAATATCCTTTAAAGAAAATTCAAAAGGGAAGTGACACTGCAAAAAAAAGTTGAAGAGCTAAGCGGGTTTTTTGTTGGTTCCCTCCTCCTATATAAATCTGTTAGCTGACTGATACTGTCAGTCATATTCAATTTGGAAGAATTCAAACCACAAGATAACTCTTGTAGCCACCAGCACATCTTGAAACACTCATTTTTCCTATGATAGTTCTTCAGGCAAGTTTTCATGTAATTTGATTACACAAGATGGAATATAAATACGAGAAATTGAAGGGTGGCAAGCTAGATGTCTGCTCTGAGAGAAAGAAGAATTTTCTGTTTTGCCTAGAATTTTACAAAAGCGTACACTTCATTCAAGATCTGGAGTACAGAGGGATTTCTAGATCTTTATCCACCTTTTAATGTGTCTCTGAAGTAAAGAAAGAAAGGAAGAAAGGTACCTGTACCTTTTTCTGTATATACAATCTTAAATGCATTCTTCCACACAGCTATCTTTCAGTTCTTATGTTCAAAGCATGCTCTAAGTGCTGCTGTGTGCGAAACACTTGCCCACTTAGCAATTTATATTTTCCAGTACTAATTTTAACATTTAAACACATTTCTTTAGCCACAGACAAAACTGCTTTTGGCAAAACTGAAGTTTTTGTCTGGCTGATACTTGTAAAAGGTCAAGTAAATCGATAGGATGCTGTAGGTATAAGCATCCCTCTGTTCCTGCTACTGCTGAGAATCAATTGTGCCTTTTGTTCTCATGTACCGTAACTTGCTGTATCTTGACTAAAGGTTCAACTAATCACTGACTACCTAGTCCAAGAAGTTTAGGAGGCTTCTTTGGTTTGTTTGTTGAGGTGTTGGTTTTTTTTTTTTTATTATTCTTTCCTCACTGTCACTACCTCTTGCAAAACAAAGGAATAAGAAATCTAGAAATTGAATGTGATGAAAGCAAAGCATCTTTAGGCCTAAAGTCACAACCCTGATGTGATACCGAAGTTTTGTACTTGGGTATTGGGAATAAATGGAGTGCTACATATTGCATATGGCAAGCTGTTGTCCTGCAGCAACTGGCCTTGCCTGAGAAGGGTTAGAAGAATCAGGCCCTTGGCTGGGTGTGAATGCTTCAGTGGAAACTTGGCATGCTGTGCATTACATAGCACTGTGTGTATCCCAGTGCTTCTGCTTTCTACAATGGGGATGGAGAAAGGGTAGGGAAGAAAGAGAGAGCTCATTCAGTCACAGATGGCGAAGCAGCAGTGGGAAGTATACAGCAGAATTTGAACCAAGGAAATGGCTACTGGTGTAAACTGTCCACAAGTAAAAGTCCTGCTTACTTGCTGATATTCATAAAAACATTATACAGAAAATCTGCATTGTGCCAGATTGTATTCTCTAGAAGTAGTTCTCTGGTAAAGTGCTGTACTTGTCAAAGTCAGGAAAAGATTTTCATTCAGTCAGGCCAATATCAGTTTTGAAAACCCACTAGCATTTAAAAACATACACCTCACCTTGCCATTCTAAAACAGGAAAAACTTGAAATCTTGCAGTCTGAAAGGCCCCTCGAGGCTGTATCAGGAACTGTTGCATGTGGAGCTGTTAGGTCAGGATTTTAAAGAATCAGGCCATTTTGAAAGGTCTCCCCTCATTGCTGAGTACTCTGCGTAGTGAATAATGATGGCTTTTAAACTTGGTTTTGGGAGTAACTTTTTTTGGTTTTAGGATGACTACAAAAAGAACAAAGACTGCTCTGCCTTAAAAAGGATTAACAAAAGCATGGATCATGCATGATGTTAATGGTTAGATGTTAAATGTGAGGCAAAACCTGACAAACCCATGCAGTGATGCTTATCAGGCTTTGTACATTAGTTTTACAATATCCTGGTTCCTGCACATACTTGCATTACAAAAGGCCTTGTGTTTCCCTTGACACAGAAGCCAAAACAAATGCATATCATCCTTCTGAGAGAATACGGCCCCTTTTGTTGCTGTTTATATAATTAGCTGTTCTGCATTTATTTGCAGGTAAAAAGAAAGGAAAACCCATGCACACTTCCTGTGCTCTGGTCTCATTAACCAGATTTCCTGAAAACTCTTGTACACCAGAGAAGTTTTGCCAAGTGGCTAAATGAAATGCACATAGTATGAATATTTATGCTGTTTTAATGATGGGATTTTTGCATTCATGAATAATAAAGGTTTTAATAGGAACAGATAACGAGATTGGCACAAAATAGTGAAGTGGTTAATATAAGCACCCTCTCCATGAGGAGACTCCATTGAGATCACCAGGCAGTGCATGCCTCCCTCCCCTTCCTCGTCCTCCAGCACCAAAATTAGTCTGATGAGACATGCAGATCTTCCAGACAGCTTTGCAGAAAGCAGGTGCTTTATCTATGCTTTTTGCTATGGCTACCTCTTACAGGCTTCATTTGAGAAAGCTCAGCACTTTTCTGAGAGAGGACCTTCAACTTTTGAACATGATTTTTATTTCAGATACTCTTCAGCAGTGTTTGCATTTGAATCTGAAGCTTTGTCTTTTCAGGAGCAACTGACTGACAAGTATTTACAAGATTCAGAGGTTTGGGGGCTGTAAGCCAAAGCAGCACAGTTTTCATGAGCTGAGGCAAGGAAGGGCAATCCCTGCTCCTCCTTGCTACAGCTGAATGATGCTGAAGGGGGCTTGCTTTAAGGTCTCATCTTTGGTGAGATACAGGGAAGCTGCAAGGAGAAGCTGCAAGGTTCTGAAGACCACAACCCTCTTTGTACTTGTCTACAGCCACAATTATTACAAGCCTGATTAGTGTCAAAGTGAGATGCTGTAAGGTCAGATAATGGCATGCTTGGAGGGAATGCTGAGCATTTTTTAGAGCAAAGGTTTATTACGTGTTTACTACACCTAGGTGTGCTGGACCTGTGGGAGCAAGTGCCGGGCTATTCACATGTAGACAAGTATTGTCAAAGAAACAAAAACACCCTCTTAAAAGACCTGTGTGCTCACCTTTTCTCACTTAGGCAGCTGTTCAGCACTGTCCTGTTGTCAGACTGCTTTGCTGCCATCCCTGCTGCCCCTCTCCCAGCAAAAATGCTCTGTTCAAGGGTTGGTTTGATCCTGGGTAACTGCCATCCATTCCATATTTTTTCCACTTGGAGATACCAAAAACCATTTGCCTGAATCTTGACTTTTGGCCAAACCTGTCCTTCAGGGCTGATGTTCAGGGCTGTGCTCCATTGCTCATCATGAAGTTGCCTGCCACAGCTCACTATACATCTTGAGTATATATGGATATATACTCAATATACACGGATCAGGCCTCCAACTGGGCCATTGCCAGCAGCCTTGCTTTCAAAGTAGGAGCCAAAAGATGCTTAAGTAAGAGCTGGACTGGAAAAGCTGCAGAGGGCTAGGCTCTGGGGTCTGTGTGAGTCAGAGAGACAGATGATATCACATGCATTTTAGGCAAAATAAAGGAATTATTTATTATGTTAAAACTGCTTTTTGTAAAAAAAAAAAAAAGAAGAAGAAAAAGAAAAGGAAATAAAATTTAAAACAAAACAGTGACTTGAAAGAAGGCACAGCTGAGTGCTTTTAAAAAGATTTATTTTATTTGCTTGAATGGACATTCAGGGAAATAGAAGAAGACTTTTGATCTTCAGTGCAGACTAAAATAAATCAACATAGATTTTATGTTACTTTCTTGCCATATTCTCCATATGGAAGTTTATTTGGTGTTATATCTAACACTGTCAAAGTGAAGAGAAGAAAAATTCTGTCAGATTTTTAACAGCTAAACTATTTTTAAACTGTTTTTAAAACTTTCATCAAGGGTCTATAAGCTCACTACAAAACAGGCAGTTCCTTTTCTGTGTTGACACACACCAGTATTATGGAACAAGTTATCCCTGGTGTTATTATCTGGATGTCACCGTTCTTTTCAACTGTTTGTTCTTTTTGCATCCTTTCAGTGAAAACGTGTCCCAGTAGCCACCACAAAAGCTATTTACTTTGTTTCAAACATAATTAAAACAAGAAAATCACCAAGGAGTAAATTGAAGATTACAGCCACTACCCTAGTTTTAGCAGTCTCAGACAACAAACTGTCTTAAATGTGTGGTTTAATACACTGAAGAATAATAAAACTCTTCTATTTTGAGATTTAATGCAGCTTGCTAGCTGGTTGTGTTTCAGGAGACTGAGTACATAAAAAGAACTTTGCATTTTGTTCTTTCTCTCCTGAATAAATAGTGAAGTCTGGAGAAACTGCTGTGGAAAAGACAAAAATGAAAACACACACCTCTGCCGTGTGAAGCTGCTGTTGTATCTCCAGGAGCAGGGAGAAGACATAACCCAGGACAAGCCCTCAGAATATATATCCCAGACACTAAATCTGGGATTCAGGAACTGAAAACCACGATGTTTTCAGAAATGGAAAAGCAAAATACACACAGTATAGCAATGCAGTTTGGGGGATTAAAAAATGAATCAAAAGAATGTCCTAATTGAGCATCCTACAGAGAAATAAAAAAAGAAAGCCATTCTTGTGGTAGAGCGGCAGGGTGTGGGGACTCCCGAGAACAATCTTCTGAAGGAGGGGGAAAACACAGAGTGACTCACTGGGCAAGTAGCTTCCATTTGGAAAAATTAAGCAAGAAACTAACATGCCAGATTTGGGAGCTGTTTACATCCACACAATAAACTGCTTATTGTATGTACAGGGTGAGTGATGCCAAGCCTGTTAACCGTCATGTCTCATATAACCTCAGAGTATCCACTGTTAGTTGAAAAGGACAGGTGAGAAACAATGCAAGTGTTTGAAATCTAGCAATAAACAGAGAGGAACTTTATGAACCGGGCACCTGGTGCTGTGCTGTGATCTCTGGCTTTTAATTTCTGGTCTATCTCCAACTAAATTAGAAGAGAAGGTAGCATATCTAATAGCAATTCTGTCTGTAGGGCATGAGGAAAGGAACAGAATTTAAACACCGTATTACCACACAAAATGTGTCTTGTAGACAGTTGTTCTAGCACAGCTACCAATATACTCACACACTGCTGCGCTATATGTATTCAGCTGTGTAATTTGCCTCTCTACTTATTTGCTGGAAATTATTACCTCCACCATTAGGAATGAAAATTAATACCTAAGTACGGAAGTTGAATCTTTTGAAACACAGCTGCTGAATAGACTGGGAGTAAGAATGGGTGGGAAACTACCATAAAGCTAAGGAAATGCTTTGGCTTTTCCTTGTGAGCCACTGCACACTCTCCCTTTTGCCCAATCAGAGCAACCAGTCATTTCTTAGTAAATGAACCTGAAAACATTCCCTTCATTACCTAGTACTGTAGGACAGGTGGCCAGGAGAGATACTGTGACAAATGTGTTTGGGCAGAGTGCTAGGTATGGGTACATACCTGTGGCTGAAAAGACTGCACAGGCAAAAATTCACATGATGTACTGTTTTTAACAGAGGAAGGTGACCATGACTATGACAAACTGCATGTTCATGGCCAAGAGTGCTCCAGGCCCTAAGGAACATTGTAAACCAATTGCCAGTCTGTGCTGAGCCTGGCTGTTAAACATAGGAAACAGAGGTCCATTTTGCCCAAAAGTGTTAAATGCAATGGGCCGTGGGTCCACTGGGGACATGCTGGCAGGGTGAGGACAGAGGCAACAGGCACTCTGGGCACTGCTGCATTTCCAGTTCAACACAGCCTTAGATTTTCCCTTATGAACCCCATCTGGCACTCCACACAGAAACACGAAGTCAGGAAAGCCCCCTAAGACAAAGATACTTCAGCTTTCAGATCAGCGTTGGCATTGCTCCCTGGCCAGTTCCCAAAAAGCTTTTTAAGATGCAATTTTTCTGCTCTCTCCCCTCACCCCACTCAACCCTGCTTCTTTGAAACTCTTTATATATAGCAATCAACTCTGCCTTGGCCAGGCTTTTGTTAGGGTGACAGGAAGGATGGAGCATTTTGTGCAGTGGGTAAATATTCCCCAAATCGGGAGGCCCTCCTAAGATATAGGTTACATGGAGTAAGTTACACAGCTAGAAAAAGATGGTGACAAGTAGTGTGGTCTCTTTAAATGGCTCCTAGGCACTATCTCTTGCCAGACCAAAGATCTGGGGTTTTTTCTTGATCAGAATTCATTGACCTCTCACTGAATTTGTTTACACGAATGTGATTTCCATCAGATGGATAATGACCTTGTTTTCTTCTTCAAACCTTTTCTTTAAGTCTTGTTTCAAACTCAATTCTGTGCTGTCACATCACATGCAGCTTTTGCCAGCCCCATCTGCTGAAAAACACAGCTGGGAGGCTAAAGCCACTTGTGATGCCTCACACTCAAGAAACACTCATCTTGAAACAAATGTCTGTAAAATATTCTGCCGAATGGCATCTTTGTAAATCTGTCTACTGTCACAGAAAGAAGCAGACACCAGAAGCTCCATGTGCACAAGGAGAAGCAGTCACTAGCCACCCACCTGAAGCAAATAAGAAAAACTCTGTAATTCGGAGTGCTTTACTGATCTACCCACTTCTGGTTTTATGTGGCAATATAAATCCCGTTTGAATGGCTGTTAAAACTTGGAGTAATAGGAATGGTTCAAAGGGGTAAAAAATGATCCGAGAGTTTGAACAATGCTATATAATTCTTCACTCACTCTGTAAGCAGTCATTGGCCTATTTTAAAATTAGCTGTAATTTGCATAACGTATTGTACTGTTATAACTCATTGTCTGTATTTATAGCCATGTCAAAACAATCCAGTGTTTTCTTTTTATTTTTTCTTTTGGCTCAAGTTTATGATGTGTATGAAAACCGAGTGTAAGTCATGCACTGTTTGTTTCAAAAGCACAAGCCAGATGAAGAGACATTGGGTTGTCGCAAGTTTGGAGCACTGTTTGATATGATAATTACAGTCTCCAAGACTTAGCCTCACCGTCTCTTGCTTTTCGCCTCTTAACTAAACAAAGTGAACCTTTTGGAGTGTCTAATAGTTTGAAATAGCACGACACTTTTATTTTTACATATTCATCCAGAAACAAAAGGCGGCACTGAATGCCGACTTCCTGCAGAAATAGTCAGCTACAAGGCCTGAAAATCACTACAGGAACACACTGCTGCAACAGAGCAAACCGAAGAAAAGGTCATTTCACTGCCTTTGTTATTTTGGAGGGATTTAAACTCAGCACAGATAGGTCTTTGCTTTCCAGTAGAATTGCCACTTTGCAACAGTTTTGAAGCTTACATCAGCAAAGACGGCTAGACCAAAATTGCCAGAACAAAATTCTCACAGGCCATGTGTGAAGGCTTCAAACAACAAAAGCTGTACTGAGGAGACATCTCAGCCTGTCAGGCCATGAAGCATAAGCATATGTTGATAAGAGACATGAATATAATTTTTGATTGGTTTGATTTGTGTGAAACTTTTGCTGTTCATGTGTTCGCCATGAGCCCAGCTTTTCATAGATGTTTCAAACAAATATGTTTATTAGCATGTCCATAGCTTGCTCTTCTTCAGCGTTCTATCTGCCTACAAAATGTGTTAAAGGAGAAGCTGTGAAAATGTTTCTGAGAAGTTTTTGGTGTGTGTCTTCTCTATTTTTCTGAGAAGTAAAGTTGAGCAAATTTTAGTGGCACAGGTGTGAAGCTGGCAGGTTTATCTGGCCAATGGCAAAACTACACATCAGGGTTGCTTCCTATAGAGAGAAACATTTAGAAGGCAAGTCTTTCAGGCTGTGTCTGATAAACACAGAAGACCCTGGGTCTCTCATTCTTCACTGTTCACCGTCACCTTCATCATTCAACAGGCAGACAGAAAATGCAAAATAAAAGTGGACAGAACAACAAACTGAGATATATAGGTAGGATATACCTATCTTGTCGGGTTTGAATTTCAGTATGTGACCAGTTAACACTGATCCCTTGGATATATTTATGTGATATGATACTGGGTTCTGTAACATCTGGCTGACTGGAGTAATGGCAACAGCATAGCTGTGCTAGGGTACCAAAAAAAAAAAAAAAAAAATCAGCTGAGCAAGCCTTCCCAACATCTTGGGAGCCAAGCAGACAAGTGTGTCAGACAGGCTGCTGTGTTAAAACAGACATACTAGTGCCTAAAACTGTCCTGTTCACAGTTATCTTTGATGGTTTTTCACAACGTTGTATTTGTATGGAGACATGCTCTTTGTTCTCTACAGTCCGCTGTTCTTGGAATAAGCCACTTTTTTTCTCGCAGAAAACCCTTTGTAAAGCAGATGAGTAAGCTTGCTTGCAGGTCATCATCCTGCTGTGTTAGATGAACATTTACATGTACTAAGGTATATATGTTTTTGTGGAAGTAGTCAGGCAGAGGAGGAGATGACAGTCACCTCTAAGTCCTGTTTCAGTATTTTCTTAGTTAATGAGATATGTGGGGAGAGACATTAAGTAATTTCTAATGTGCAATTCAAATATCAGGCCAATGTCCTTCTTGCCTTCCTGGCTGAATGCCAGACAAATGAAAGAAACAAACCAAAGCAAGCTCCAGACCCTTATATACCACGAGATAATTGGGCAAAATGAGAAAACCCCCCAAACTACACAGCACACTGCCAAGTTTGCAAAAGCCCAGCTGGGGATTAGCCAACAGAATACAGTGCAGCTGGCACCATATCTTTCTAAGAACCTGGTGTCTCCTATGATCTTGTTATCTTGTGCAAAACTTCCTTGTGATGATATTACCAGCTGTGGTGGGTTGACCTTGGGTGAATGCCAGGTGCCCACCAGGCCACTCTATCACTCTCCCTCCTCAACTGAGTAAGGGAGAGAAAAAATAACCAAAGGTTTGTGGGTTGAGATGAGGACAGAGAGATCACTCACTGGTTACCATCATGGGCAAAACAGACTCAACTTGGGGAAATTAATTTAATTTGTTACCAATCATATCAGACCAGGGTAATGAGAAACAAAACCAAATATTAAAACACCTTCTTTCAACTCCTCCCTTCTTCCTGGGTTTGACTTCACTTCCAGTTTCTCTGCTTCCTCCCTGCAAGCAGCACAGGGCACTGGGAAATGGGGTTACGGTCAGTTCATCACACATTGTCTCTGCCACTCCGTCCTCTTCACACTCTTCTCCTGCTCCAGGTCCTTCCCATGGGAGACAGTCCTCCACAAACATGGGTCCTTCCCTTGGGCTGCAGTTCTTCACACATTGCTCCAGCGTGCGTCCCTTCCATGGGGCGCAGTCCTTCAGGAACAGGCAGCTCCAGCATGGGTCCCCCATGGGGACACAGGCCCTGCCAGCAAACCTGCTCCAGCCTGGGCTCCGATTTCCATGAGGCCACAGGCCCTGGCAGGAGCTGCTCCAGCGTGGGCTGCCCACAGGTCACAGCCTCCTTCGGGCATCCCCCTGCTTTGGCGTGGAGTACAGCACTGGCTGCAGGTGGGTACCTGCCCCACCGTGTGCCTCCATGGGCTGCAGGTGGGTACCTGCCCCACCGTGTGCCTCCATGGGCTGCAGGTGGGTACCTGCCCCACCGTGTGCCTCCATGGGCTGAGGGGCACAGCCTGCCCCACCGTGGGCTTCACCACGGGCTGGGGGGAATCTCTGCTGCGGCCCCTGGAGCCCCCCCTGCCCCTCCTGCGGCGCTGGCCTGGGGGGCTGCAGGGCTGTTGCTCTCACATGGTCTCGCTCCTCTCTCCCAGCTGCTGTTTTTCCCCTTCTTAAATGTGTTATCACAGAGGTGCTACCACCGTCACTGATGGGCTGGGCCTTGGACAGCGGTGGGTCTGTCTTGGAGCTGGCTAGCACTGGCTCCATCAGACATGGGGAATCTTCTGGCATCTTCTCACAGAAGCCACCCCTATAGGCCTCCCCACCTCCGCTACCAAAACCTTGCCCCGTAAGCCAAATACACCAGCCAACATTGCAAGGAAAGAGTATGGCTATTTCAGGGCATACTGTGACAGAGTACTGAAAGTGGTTTGCTGTCCACAGACTCGGCCTACAGCTCCTAAAAGACATGTCTGTCTGACCCTTGAGAATATGACATTGCTTGTGCTAAAAATTACAGTTCGAGTGTCTAAGGATATTTGGATAAGCCAAACTGCCGAAAATAGCCCATTTCCTCTTCTTCACCTTCTTCTCACATATGATTGTGTAATTTTTTTATTGTGCATATGCTGAACACTGAATGGATTCTTGTAATGTTCTAAAACTACCACTATGCGCTAACTGCAGCATCTTCCATCTGCCTTGAAACTGCTTCATGTTTCTAGTCAACACTGGGCTAAAAGCTAGTTCCCAATCTGCAGGTTTGGGGGGTAGGATTATTTAAAAGTTTGGGGTTTGGCTGATAGCAGCTTTTTATTTTTATTGCTGTAAGGAGTAGGTGCAAGGGAAGGAAAAGTACTTTCCTGTTCAACTCTTTGTTTTAAAAGGTTGCCCTACAACAAATGTACCTACCTGGTGTCAAACGCTGTAAAAAAATCAAATATGAAAGGTAATCTAAGAGCTATAGCCTGGTGTAAATCTATGCACCAATGGAGTTCCCTCAATTTGCCTTGCAAAATATAGTCAATTCTTCTATTTCTCTTTCTTGTGCTAGCTTTATAATTCTTAGATAGCTTGGCTGACCTCAGTGTTGTGGGAAGATAGCTATTGGGGATCAAGTTCATCACAGGTACCAAAAAGACACGAGGGTTTTTGTTTGCTCTCTGAGAGATGGTCATACTCAGGGTGACTTCTAGCCATTAATTTATCTGAGGTCATTCAGGATGAAACCCTCCCACTGCTCTGTTTGTGTGCTTGTAAAATTCAGTTCAGCTTTTATGGGTGGACCCCTCTGCAAAATATGGTGTCTGGGGCACTAAATTGTCAACACTGATCAATCTTGCAGATACTAATTGTGATTTGATCTTATGACCCCTGAACAACCAGGCAACGGACAACAGGTGACATTAAGCCTACTATGACCACTTTATCATTGTTTTGGACCGCAAACACACTGACTTCGGATATTCAGAAATTGGGGGTAGTTGGGAGTAAGAACTTGAATACAATGTGTCAATTCTGCATTGTTATGTGGGACACACTAAAAGATCTAAGGAGGTCATGTTTAAAAATAGAGCAATAAAATTAGTACAGTGCTGTCTACCCTGCAGGGCTGACATGACCTGACTTGATGAAGCTGCACATACAGAATGGCTTTTATTTTTATGGCACTCTATCTGGGATAACAATGACTCTGCTGATAGTGAAGCAGTGGGTATAGTTTGTCTTGATGGCTGGCACTTATGCCTGAAAAGAACAGAATAGCATATTTAAACTGTCAGGCCTTAATTGTTTCATTAGACAGTGGTACCTTTTGCAAAGGAGCAAAGGGAGCTGCTTACAAAAAGAGCAAGGGAACTGCTGAAAGGAAGAATGATGAACAGCAATTCTGGAAGGGCACAAAGGTGCTGCAGGAGTTACTTCTCTTTCTTTGTTTCTTCCCCGTTCATCTCTGACACAAGAAGAAGTTTCATTTTTTAACATAATGACTGTTATTAAAATCAGCTTGAAGAATTTCATGAGCACTATGGTATATATCTCCTATTTTCAGATACAAACAAATTAAAAAAAATGTTCATGCTTCTGAATTTGGCTTTTGTGTCTCCAACACCCAATTTACTAATAATAATTATGTTTTGCATTTCTGAATGTGTCTTTTATCTTGTAGGAACCCAAAGTGGTTTTAGAGACATAATATATATGCACAAATCACTTCACCTACTATGGGAAGTTTAGTCAACACTGAGGTGTCAGCTGTTTGTGCAAAACAACACAAGAAAACAGCTTGAGCTAGAAAGTGAAGAACATTAATCATAATCAAACAAAATTATTACAGAGCACCCACACTCTGAGGGCCCTAATAATACAGGCAGTAATTGGGTGGTGGCACCAGCACTGACCATCAAAGCTCTGAACTTACATACTGTCTGAAAGGACAGCTTAAGAGTATACTCAGGCTGCAAGAAGTCTGTACATATTTCCCCCTCTATTGCTGGAAGGTATCCTGAAACAGAGAGATTTGATGGAAATATTTCCCTCCGTAAAACAGAGAAACACAGCTAACTGCCCACTTATACAGACACAGGGATTCAGAACCTCTCCAACAAAGAGGTGGTTATATTTCATCATGAAATGTGATCCCAAAGGTAGGTGTTTTTTCTCAGTCGTATTATTCCCTCCCCGCAGCCACCCCGAGTAGTTTTTCCTCAGATACAAAGGGTGGAATGTGATTAATGCCTCCTCAACTCCTGCGCGTGCTACTCTGGAGAAACTGAAGGGAGGACTTTTTTACAGATGTCCTCTTTTATCCCCTGGAAGGAGGATGGCAGTAGTTTGGCTGCTTGTCCTGCGTGGGTTGTGCTTCTCTGCCTTTTAAGATGAGTTAGCTGATTTATTTTGCATTCCATTTTTTAATTAGTTCTCTTTAAGTGGGATGGTATCTTCTGAGTCCAGTCTGACTCTCAGTTAAGTCTTAGTGCATGCAGACATATCCATAGCTGAGTTATAAAAGACTGAGGGATCCTGGGCCTGATTCTTATCTATACTGAATGCTTGAATACATTGTTCTGACAGTGTAAATTGGTTAAAACCATCCCTAGCATTCATTCTACACGTACCAGAGTTCTGGAAAAGGCCTGGTTGTGACAAAAATTTGGCTATCTGATACTTGGAGAATAATTTTAAAAATTAGTTGTGTTGCTTCTGAGTGGTATGGTACGGTTTTAGCCTTGTTTCAGTACTGGGTCTCCAAAAAGACATAGTTAAGGGAACAAAAGCTTGTTCTGCATCTGTTCTTGCAGAGCAAGTAGAAGAGCAGGGTGCAGGGAAAGTGGATGCACCCTGCAGCTTTCCACGAAATGCCCACTTCTCACAGACTCAAACTCAGCAACTCTATGGAACTCAGTTTAGTTGCTCACAATTTAAAATGATGAGAGGACTGAACAGAGCAGGAAAGGGGGGAATACCCTAAAGAAGTCTGGGCAAATGAGAATGCCTTTGGAAGCGTCCTCTGGGAGTGCTGTGCCTGAAAACCGGAATTTTCACAAAGCTGTAGCAGAGAGCAAAGGAAATAAAAAGGGAAATACTGTTGCAGAGTGAGAAACTGTCTTCACATACTGTAGTGGTATTACCTGTTGCATTTGCATTTACATTGAAAGAGAGCATAGGAAAAGAAGGTGAGTTGCAAGAAGAGTCCCTAGATTAGTAATACAAGATACTGGGCAGGGTTAGCTTTCTATAATGAGCTTGCTACAATACAAAAGCTGATGTCAGTATTTTATGGCTCCCTCCACCCAGAGGTCCAAGCCACTAATTTTTGCTTTGAAGTTGAGTTGCAGTTTCTGCCAGGTGATTCACAATGATTCATTGTGTTGCCTAGACCAGTGTGATGCTCGCTTGCTCATTTGAAATCTTCACAGCCCTTTAGATCTAGTTTTTTAATACTTAAGGTATTGCACCTTATTAAGGTTTTAGGTTTCTGTTTAAATAGGTGTTAGCGTTATTTGGCAGCCAGATTATTCGTAGTTAACAAAATGGTTTGTGTCATACCATGATTAGGAAAGGATACTGTTACATATCCTATATAGTTAGTGTGTGAATCCATCTATAGGCAGACCAAAGCAGCTGATAACCTTACGATGCAGAACCATGGAAGTTCACAAACTGGAAAAGGTTGAGAAACATGGTGAGAACTTGGCCTATATCAGATTATGCTTTTTGTTCTTCTGTTCTCTCGTTCTGCAGTGGCACATGGTTTGTTCTGTTTACTTCAGTAACTGTGAACACTAACGATTTTTGAGTTGAAAATTATTCATTTGGTCTTGGATACACTGTTTCTGTTCTCTGCTCTGAATTCTTAAATGTTAGTTTCACATGTTTCTGACTGGGTTCCTGTCCATTAGCTTCTACTGTCTTTGCATCCTTTTCTTCGGATTGGGATTAACATCCAGATTAAAATACCTGAAATTAGGTATCTGTGGTAGCTTTTCTACAGTATACTTGATGTAGGTGCCTACTTTAAAGTGTGTTTGTGTGTGTGTGGTTTTCTAGACTCTTCTGACCAGAGTGTCATTGACTGTAATGGGATTTTGGACAGTGAGGCTTCTGCATAGCTGTGCGTACTCACATTTAGCTGTGTGTACTTTGTCTTGGAGCCAAATTGAACTCAGGTGAATGAAATTGAAAATGTGGGGGTTGATTGTGTTGTGTAAGCACAGGTATTTAGATGCCCTAAAGTATCTAACGCATCTGCCTGAAGTGATAGGTACAACACATGAGGAGTCCTGCAGCCTTCTGGTGACACAGATGGAGGCTGAGTGGTATACAGCATCACATTTGACGTGGCACCAGACACCTAAGAGATGGCAACTGAGTCAGGGCCTTGGAGCCCATTCAAATAACCTCAGTTGGTACTCCTTCTGGAGCCTTGGTCTTCACATTTAGGCCCATTATTTTTAACTCATCCAGTGGCTGAGATAAGGACATTATTTATTATATTAAAAAGCTTTATACTAAGACTGAAGGTGGTCAGTATGGCAAAGCATTTTGTTGAGGGCATTGTACAGACCATACTTCTTAAAGTAAAAACAGTGCACTTGGATGTTGGTAATTCCTGTACAGAGCATAATTCACAGCTATAGGATTTTCTTCCTTGGTTATTTTTATACTAGTAATGGATTTCTTGGTGTTCTCTCTGTCTCTCTCTTACTCCCATATATAAAATATATGTGCATGACAGTAAATAGGTTTTGGTCACTGTCCATCAAAGCCACTTGTCAAGGCATATGGCACCATTCCACATGATGCAATAACTCCTTCTTCCTTACATCTGAGTTGCACCTGCCTTTCTGTAAACCACACCAGCCTGATCTCTGCCAGTTTAAACAAAGTTATTAGCTTTATGACCAGCATGCCTAACAAGATACAGACATTGTGAGAAACACAGAATACTCTCTGCATGGTGGGTTAAAGCTTTCAGAGAGCTGGGGTTGGCAGCCTGCCCTGGGAGACTGTACACGTTCTGGAGCTGCTTTATTAGGATTTCTCCTCTGGTGAACTTATTCTGTAGTCAGCTTCAGTTTTCTCTGCCTCTAGACAAGTGATGAGTTCCTGATTTACCACTCCTTATATGCTGCTCTTAACCCACTACCCTTATCTTTGTTCAATTCCTCTCTTTCAGTTTATCATAACTTTTCTTTCCTATATCATCCATTAGTCTTTCTCTCACTATAAGTACTTCAACATAGACATGTTGCAGCAGAAAAAAATCCTACGGCAATTCTGCATGTTCCAAAGCCTCAACATGTTAGTTTTCCTATTTTCTCTAAGATCTTTACATGTGCTCCCCACCTCACCTATTTGTAAAGCATCATCTCTTGGGCTTGATAGAAGCTAGGTTTGACTGAGAGTTTTGTAACCTTGGCAGATACTCATTTTTTAATGTGTACTTACTGTTGTCTTTTCTTTGACAGCTTCATTCTACTTTGAAAACAATTTTCAAAACAACAGGAGGATATAAAAATTCAAAGTTAACCATGAGGACTGGTAAGAAGTCAGTATTTTAAATACATGAAGGCATATCCATTAAATTGGAAAGCAAAAACCGGCAAATATGCAGGAAAACACTTTCAGTGACAGCTACAGGAGTACAGAGATTTTTAAAAACAAAGTATTCTGTGTAACTTAAACCTGATAAAGTTAATTACATTGTTGAGATGATCTGATGCCTAAACAACTGTTTATATATGCAGAAGAGAATTGCTGTTCAGTTTTCCTTTGCTTGTTTAAAGTCGGCAGAAGACAGCAGTTCAAAGCAAAGCAAAAAAAAAAACAATTCGAGAGCTTCGAGTTTCTAAAAAACTTGGATAAGACTGCATGTTGCAATATTTTTTTCTTCTTGTGGTTGCTTATGATGAGTCTATGTATATGTATATTATATACATACTTTTCTAATCACATAGTGCACTGCAGTCATACAATATTAAATTGCAAATGGTTAGAGGTGGACAAAACATGGACTGTTGCTTAACTATGCATATAAATTACTGTGTTCAATGTACTTTTAAAAGTCCTCTCATACAGCTGCTGATCTGAGAGATTTTATTTATGAAGGTTGAGTTGAACTAGAACTCCCAAGGGAATTTAGAAGCAAGCTACTAGAGAACTTATTTAGGGACGTGAGAGGTATTAGAAATCTATGGGATCCTCTGTCAAAGCATTTACCTAATCCTTAAATTGTTGTCTTCTTTCTGCATCTATGAGGTAACTGCTGGCTAACAGAGGTAGACTTTCTCTTATTGTGAAAGAAAATGGAAGGAAAATGTCATCTTTCATCTAGGGCCAGGCTACTGGAAAAGGACAGGCAAGGGACACAGTTTATGGCATACAGAGAAACCCAAGAGAGTGAGAGACTGGATCCATAGATCATTTACATGCTTCATCTCTACCTTGCCTGGCAGAAGATGCTTGGCTTTTTTCAGCCACTGTAGTATCACTGACTCCCTTGAAGAATCCAGGAAGACTCCAAGACTGTATAACTGAAGTTAATGGCTGTGTCTTTTCGTATTAACTTAAGATGAATGTGCTGGAGTTAATAGCCAGCAGCCACTTTTTTTCCTATTCAGTCATAGTTTTCTGTAGTTGTTTATTCAGTATTTTCTGCAGGCAAGGTACTCATGGTACTCACTGAACACTTTCATTCCAAAAGAATAAAACCCTGAAAATAGCTTTGTGGTGGAATATTTATGAACAAAGATACTTCTCAGTCAGTATATATTATGCATTGCTCTTTATGTTTTTGTCCAGAGTTCATACCACCTCTCTTGTCAAATCAAACTAGTCTGAAAATAACTAGATGGTATCAAGATTCATTGCCTTTTCAGACTGCAAGGGTTTGGCTGAAGGACTTGAAACCATAACATACCAAACTGAAATTCTTCCCCAGGTCTTGAGCAAGTAAAATTCATACTTAACTGAGTGGATTTTTGTCTTAATGAGAGCCACAAAAAGATTTTGAGATGTGGCTCTGAATCAACACAGAGAATTACAGGTACTGCTCCTGAAGTTCCTGGCTGTCTGAATTTAATTAGTTTGTGACATCCAATTGCCTCAGTCACCAAATGACTAAAACTGAAAGAGAATAACTTGTTCTCCCAATACTAAAATTCTGCAAATATAAGTTAATTTCCTGTAAGATCTGTTTGCAATTGTGAAGAGAAATACTAACTTGAGAATCTGAATGCAGCTAGCAGCAGAACTGTTGAAACACACCTACAAAATAAAGGCTGAAGGAGTGAACTGCAATAACAAAAGTAATGTTACTGTGAAGAAACATTTATGTTAATGCCAGTAAAAGTGCTTCCTCAACTAGCAAACACATTAGCAATTTCTTTTTTCCTTCTGTAGTCATAAATTTTTTTCTAGCACTATCTTCTTAGCAGTGGTAAATAAAAATTAAAAAATGTGTTCCAAAGACTTCTTTTCTGTGTATATCGTTATGCTGCAGTAAGTTATTAATCAGCCTATTCAGGAGGCTAGGCCATGGTAGTGGTCAGCTATCAGACAGCCCCTTGTAAACTTAGCACATTGGTGTGATACATGTCTGCACAACAGGTTAGATAAGCGTTATTTTTCTGCTTAGTTCTTATAATTAAAGAAATCAGTCTGAAATAAAAAAAACCAACAACCAAACAACAACAAATAACCCAGGCTAAAACATCTAAATGCCCCATGCCAGAGACTTTCTTTTATTAAATATTATTCTTTGCATTTGTTTAAGTACTTCTCAAATATAATGGACAAGGAAAATTCAGTATTATGTCTTTGGAAGGGAAGGTAAGCACATAGCTCCAAAAGGTGCTGTTTGATCAGCTTCTTCGATACACTGTTGCTGAGGTGTATTTTCAGTGTATTATTACTAAACATAAAACTGTCTTAAAATGCAAATAAGAACAAAAAATGTGTGTAGACCACAAGCAGGATTCCACACAAAAAAATGCTGCCAGAATTTGGTCTGTCCCAGGTTACAAGCCACACCTTGAGGAGAGCATTTAGCTGATAGTATGGTGCCGGTTTCTGAAATCATCTAATGTCCAGCCTCAGGTAGACTTTATTTTTCTTCCCAGACTATTCACTCATGCACCCTGAAATCCTTTAGTATTCAGGTATCATCACTCCTTTTGAAAGCTTCTTGTGGTTGAATGTTTAAGTGCTCTAAGAACTGAAAGGTATTTAAATGTTATAATGATTCCTTATAATTAGATTTACTCCTTTTAATCAAGGATGCAAAACAGTATTTCTAGCTCTTAATGAATCTTCTGTTGAGACAGCAAATGTGGAAAAACAACTGAATCTGCTTTTACACATTAGAAACTGTGCATCTCACTTGACTAGTTCTTATTATTCCCTAATGTTCTTCTTTGTGAACAATTATTTTTAGGGATGATTACATAGCTCCATACTTATGTACATATATATATTTGTGTATATAAACACCTCTTACCAAAATTTCAGCTAAGAAGAATGTCAGCCTAGCAGCAATGTGACTTGTACCATGAAAAGAATGATGTTTGACCAGGCGAAGTGAGTGAGGAGAATATTGGCAAGGAGAACAAGATGATGCTTTTGAGAAAAGTGGAGCTGCATCTAGCTTTTGCATTTGCAAGATTCAACACCTGTCACATAGAAGCCAACAAAAGCAGGATATTAGAATGCAAAATTGTTGTTTCTTTTAGAACTGTTATGGACTCAGTAAAGATCTCTTTCCTAAAACATTCATTTTAGCTAAAATGAATTTGTCGACTTCAGAAACCAGTTTCCAGCTCCAGATGAAAAATGAACTTGTTTTGATTTATGTATTTAATATTTCACACTGAAAATGTAAAACTACAGCAGTTATTTTATAGTGACTGAGATCACAAAATATAGGGGTAATTTATTATATTTATTATTTTGCTTTATAAAACTATAAATCAACATTATTGAAAATTAAATGTATGTTAGACTGTGAGGGACTTTTGACGTATAACAATGTTTTACATATGACTTTTGAAGACATGACGTTAATCTGAATTATTCATGGGAACCTTGGATTTTTCTTTGACTTAATCAAATTAATAAAATAATTTCATTTCTAAAACTTATGATGGTCTGCAGGAGGAAAGCAACAGTATTGAATTTATCTTTAGTGGGGTTTTTTTCTTTGTTTTCTATAGGACTGTAAGCAAACAAAAGAGAATGCAATAATCCTAGGGGGTTTATACTTTGCTTTGTAGTAGAACTTGATCGTAGGGCTACTGTTTAGGATCTGTCACTGGTCCTGTTATAAACTCTATAGTTCAGGAATTATTTCAGCTGTAAAAATTGATCAGGACAGAAACTGCAACGGAGGTCTCAGAATAAATGCAATTTTTAAAATCAATTATTAAAAAACCACATTAATTTACAAATGTCAATATCCATTTACTAGAGTAGATTGGTTATTTCAAGTGTTCCATTGTGGTTTGGGTTTTTTTTCTTATTTTCTTTTGTTTTCTTTTTTTATTATTATTATTTTTTATTGTGGGAGTGTTTTATGGTCTTAGTAAAAATGTGAACTACAAAACCAGCTTACTCTGTACTGGCCCAGATTTAGGTACGATATTGCCAATGTGTTTTCAAATCTGGCCTGTGTACACTCAGGCCATTCCAGTGATAAGTTTCATATACTTGAACACCCAGACATGTTATTTTGCTTCCCTGTACATCCCATACTGCAGTCAGATCAAATATGCAACTCTCTAAAATGGACCTTTAAAAGGCTCTGTAGATGTAGCTTTGCTGCAGCACATACTTGTCTCTATCATACGTTATCCTGCAAAGGAATGGCATATCCAAGAGTACAACATATGGCATTTTAAGTCTATTTTAATTTTCAAGAGATGGTAGTCCACATTTGTGTATTCTGTATCTTTAAAATGACCAATACTATAAAAAGGATCACATGTGTGATTAGAAGCAAGATTTCTAAAAATATGTGTCCAATGTAAAACTTCAAAGTTTACGCTTCGGCTCCAGGACCCATATTTAGCTAAATATGAGAGCTCTTAGGGAATTAAATACTAAAAAATCCAGATTACTTATTCAAATGATTGAATACAGATTTAAGATGAAATCCTGGGACCGTGGAGGTCAATGGGAATTAGTTATAGATTTGGACAGAGATAGGTTTTTAGCCTTAGTTCTTAAGAAAGAGAATTTAAAGATGCTTAGCAGCTAAACATGCAGACAGAGAGCCAGCAGGATTTTCAGTAGCATTCTGCTGCTTATGTCCATATGGCATCAAGGGGAACTGAATACCCACATGCATTTGAAGATCTCTCCCCACCTCTATGTACACTACCTACAGTCTGAATATTGTGCATGTTTTTACCCAGCTACAGGACTCATTCAAACATGGCAATTTAAGTGTTAACCTCTCATTTTTTTGAAAATGTTGGTTGTGTATCCCTTCATAACATGTCATCATAACACCCATGTGTTCTTCCTGGTGAGAAGACGAGCAGAGGTGAGATTGCTTAGCCAAGAGAGAAGCCTGTCAGATGTCTCCTCCATGCTGGATAGACAGGATGCTGCCAGAGGATGGACATATACTCGAAGAGACACACAAGCCCTCCCACACAGTGGAAAACATTGCCTTGTGAGGGTCATCCACTCTGGGTGAGCTATTATTTGGTAAGCAACCTTTCACACTGAGCAAAGATTTGTGCAGGTTGGTGGTGCAGAGACCCCTGGGGTAAACAGGCATATAAGCTGACCTACTGCTGGACCCACAGTTGTGGAGTTACAGCAGGCTGGATGAGCAGTCTGGATCAGCAGCTGGAGGCTCCAATGGGCATGGGGAATTGGTGCTGAGCAGGTGTGCTGGGAGCTGTGCCTTTGCTCTCACACTGTATTTCCCTTCCAGATCACGGCTAGAACACAGTTTAAGACAATTTTTCTGTAGTTTGGGCTTTCTGTTTAAGGCATATTTGGGCATATTGTATTGTTACTGGGATTTTATGGGTGAATGTCCTTTAACAGTCTCTCTTCCTGATTGCTATGTTGTCTGTTCCCTTCAGGTGGCAGAAGCACCTATCTGTGTGGTGTGGTTTTGAATAAAACCATGCCTGGAACCCCCAAAAGTTACATAAGAGAGTCCAGAAAAGATCAATACTTCACCATTAGACCCTGGACTGTGGGTTTGGGGTTTCAAAACTACAGTGTGAACTTTAGTTCTGCGACTGCATAGAGAAAACTGGATTGAGCAAGAAAGGGATCTTCCAGATGCCTTCCTGTGCTCTAATTGACTTCAGGAGAAAAGAAATTATTCCTCAGAGATGACTTGTCAGCTGTCCTTCATCACATCATCAGTTGTACTCAAATAGAAGGTTCCTTTTGGCACATACTCCATACTGCAATCTCTTAACTGATAATTAAACTCGCATTTCTGAAAAATTTCCATGAGTTGCAGCACGTTTCATAGTTTTAAGGGACTTATTTCAACTTATGGTCTTGGCATGGCTGCTGGAAAACATAAGGAAATAGATGATTAGCTACAGCCTTCCCAGTAATTTCGAAGCCTTCATGAACACTAGCTCAAATTGTAGTGAGTACTAGAAGAAGAGTAACGTATTGAAAGCTTGACTGTTGCTTTCCATGTAAATTAGAAAAATAACAAGTCTTCTAGGCTAGCTATTACCTTTATTTTTATATAAATCATGTGTCTAATAGTTATAAGGGGGGTTACATTTCTGTGCAAAAAAGAAATCATAACAACAAATTTAGAGCAGGACATGTAATCCATCTCTACAACTCTCCTGTGGAGTCTTCAAATGGGAACACAGACAAGCAGAAGATAGTCTAGGTTTGCGGGGATGTGGGCAAAACTGAGTGCTGGAAAGGTACAATGTGTTAAGGCCAGTCTTTACTAGAAGAACACATGGACCTGCAGTCCACTAGTGGAGAACCAGCTGACTTTGACTCTTCTGATTTTTTCCTTCCAGACACAGACGATGCCTTGCATGCTGACTCCAGTAGAGTTGTAGTTGTTTGGGCTGAGGGACAAGTCTTGCATTTCTTCTCATGCCTATCTCCTCTGTTGGCACAAACGAGGCAGACAAAAGCCCATGACTTTACTGGAGTTATCTTGCCTCTTCTGGCCATATGCTGCCTAAACAACTTGCTTTGCCTGCACTTTTGTTTCATTCTTCATTATTTAGTGTCATCTTAGTTGTGTTGTCTTTCACTTCCTGTTTGTGATGCTGTAAGTAGCAATGCTACTCCTGTTTGTCCTTCTTGTAGTTTGCCAGGCTCCTGAACATTAACAGTACTACTGTCATTTGATTCAGACACTGAAATCTTTGGATAAAATGAGAGGGGAAGCTGCCAAGTCTGAAAGGGTCTGATGAAGGTACAAGACCAAGGAAACATTCAGTGTCCCCCAAAGATAGTAAATTCAGCACAGAAAAAGAAATACTTTTTTCTATCTTGCAGAGTTAACTCTTACTACCACAGGATGTTGTTGAGATCCAGAATTTAGAGACAGTTTGGGATTAAACAGCTAATTTGATATAGATATAAAATACAATTCCAAAGACAGAAACATTAACAGAAAAACTTCTATTTCAGAGTTTATTTCTGGGTATCAAGGTTGGAATATAATCTTGATTGCCAGGAGGAGGTGAGGAAGATATTCTGTCATGGGGAGATAATAGGATAGCTGCCTACCTCTGAAGCTTCTCATGTTGACCAATGCTGGAGACAGGATACTGGGGCAGATGGACCACATTTCTGGTTTTTGTGTAGGAGTTCTAATTTCTTCTGATATGATAGATGAAAATCTGAATATCTAAATGTGGCTGTATCTTAATAGTTAAAACTTCAACACAAAAGAAACATGCATTTTCATGCAGTTCTTTGAAAAATATGTTTTTCCTTTTTCTTTGCCCAAATACAATGAGATAAATAAAACCATTTAGTTAACCATTACAACTAATCACTGTTACACTGAAAGAATTGTGTTAGTGCCAAGCCCTGAGGTAAGCTTATGGGTGGAGTTCTTTCTGCCTACTGTAATACTAGTATTATTATAATAGCAATGTCACAGAATATTTACAATATTTCAAACTATCAATGAGTTATAGGCAAATTTTTATGTATTCCAGAACTGATTCTTTGCCCTTTTTCTCAAAACCGGGTAATTGGATGACTCTTGTGAATGGTTTCTGGAATTAGTCAATATTTTCAAAGTAAGAAAATTTCACACTTTCATTCCATAGGGGGGAGGAAAAAAACCGAAACAACAAAATACCCAAAGGAAAAAAGAAAGGAATGCTAAATTCCTGTAAAGTGCTTGATGGAGCAACAAAGTGAGGAAACTCCTAATTGCCTCTCTTAGCTAGTCCAAGCATGCTTTGTTATTACAGCATGCAGATTGCATTAAGCAGGGTTCCAAGATTTCAGGCTACATGGAGGGAATCTCAGGCTCTTTGTGTGTACATATGCTTTACAAGCAAATGTTGAGTAGCTTTGTTGTGGTTTCATGAAAATATTTTCAAGTACACATTGAATAGAGTGACTAGCTGTAAAATCTACCAGTGGCTTGTTTTTATCATTTTACACACAGAGTAGTCTTCTTAACCATAGCTGGTTTGTTTTTAATGTAGGTAAAGGAACAGGGTTTGCATGGCTGTGCTGCATTAAGACTCACAGAAGAAATTCAGAGCAGGCTGTGGAGGCTGGGATTGTGCTATAAGCCTTGTTCACTCGGGCTCCTGAAAGATTCCTTGTGAGGAGAGTCCTAGTGACTGTGTTCTGCAACCATATGGCTGATCTTCTCCCTATACGTTTTCCCTACTGAATACTGATCTGTGCCACTACCCAAATATGCAGTACAAATGAACAGAGAATGTCATTCCCCCTCCTAACCTTTACCCCACGTTATAGGTTCAGATGAGACAGACAACTTCCTACTGACTTTCTGCACCAGCTAATTTTAATCTTTAAATACCTAAAGGGGAAAATGCATATGCATTTCTCAAAAAGCAGGCTTTACTTTTTGACTGAAACTCTGGAATAAAGTACCAGCCATGGAAATGGCACTGAGGGAGCAATACAAGGCAGGCAAATGTAACTACAGCCTAGGCAGAGGTGAGGTATGGAGGGGCTGAAGAAGCCCCCTAGCCAATAACCCTATGTGTGGGTTATCCATGCCTCCATTTGTTTGTTCTTCATTATTTGTATTACATGCCATAGTACTGTGGCAATGGGGATAATGAAATCCTTGTATTGGATGGGCTGCTGCAAGGGAAGAATGAGAGAGCATCTAAAAATGCTCTTAACCAGAGCCTTATCACAGAAAAACAATAACTCCTACTGCTCCCTCACAGGCTCCCTGTCAGCAGAACATTAGGAAGAGAGATTTCACCAGGATACGTCTGGTGCAGAGCCGTGCCTTTTGCCCCACATTAAGCAGATTTTGCTGAATTTAGCTTGCTGCATCAATGTAACCACCTACCTGGTTTAGTATGAACCAGACAAATACAGTTATAACAGGTTTGGAACATTTGGAACACTCCCCATCAGGGATGTGTATTTGATAAGGAAAATGCTAGAGCATGGGTAAATTTATCTTAAGCCATGACAGACAATGGTCTGTCACTAACCAATACCAAGAAGAAAAATGTGGTAGATCAGCTATCAGATAAAATATTGGACAATGACTTAATCCAGCTCTCTCAATTTTATCTCCTATTCATGAGGTGCTGAACTTTTGAGTCTAATCTTCATTTTCCTGTAATCACAGTCAGACAATAGTGATTTAAACCAGAGCATCTGATCTTCCTGGTCTATATCACTCAGCTAGCAAACAACCAATACTGAATCATCTTCCTTAATAAATCAGTGGATTTAGAAAAAGCCTGGGCAGAGTGGACTAGCAGCTCTTAGAAAAGTGTTTCTTAAACAGGCAGGGACAGCTCACGAACTGATAGGCCTCCAGTGAAAAAAGGCGCAGTGTTATTGATTAAAGTCCAAGTACAACATACTTGACTGGAGCTTTTGTAAATTTCACTGCTCCTTTGCTTCACTTTAACCTTAGGAGGATATACACAAAATACTATTTTTAGGGATACTGTTTGTTCCTTAAGGGAACAAAGAGAAAGTCTTCTTCTTTGACCTGATCCTATATTTCCAGAGGGGTACACTTTTATTTGAGTTGCCAGATCAAATTACTGACAATCCATTTTAATATTATTAAGTAAATAAGTGAATGCCTCAAGTAAAAATCTTGATTGTGTTTATTGCCTTCTGAGCTCAGTAAGCCAGGTTTATTTATATCATGTATAAAAATATTTGGTCAATAAGCAAACACTACTAAATAACTCTTCAGGAACAAGGAACGTCTTTAATTGTTTGTTTTTTAAAGCCAGACTGTTTTACTTACTTCTGGAGCTGGTGCCAAGAAAGAGAGGCAGATCAGGAGAATGGGTGCCTGTTGTGAGCAGTAACAGGATGCCAGAACTGATTCACCTTTGTCAAACCTGTAGTTGTTCATGTAGGGCAAAGTACTGGCTTTTTGTTTGAAAACATATGTTGAGAAATGGGCAGAGGATATAATCTTCCGTTCTCTTTGTTCTCTTCAGTGTTGGGGGTTTTTCTACAAATTTGGTCTTTACAGGATTGGCTGCAGTGGACTGGCAAGGCAGATAGTGCTGTGCAGCCCATAAGACTCAGCACTGCTGTAGAAGGAGGAGGAGGGAGGAGCCCTTCTGTTTTTCTTTCATTTAAATTCATTGCATGTTTACCAAGGTGAAAGGATTAGTGCCTTGGAGATCACTTGCTTTCATAAGCTTTAAACTAGAGTAGAAGAAGTTTCATGTCTTGATTCTCTTCCAACAGCTCTCTCTCTCTTAGCAAGGCATATAGGAGCAAGCTGAGACATATTGATTGCCAGCAGACTCTTCCAACAAAATTGCCCTGTCTCAATCAGTTAAACTGGGTGGGAAGAGATAACTTTTGCCAGTTTTCTCCCATCATCTCTCTTAGTATGTGGTGAAACACCCAGGGCATTCCTTAGGGTTTTATAATCAAGACGAAATACTCCAGATTTCTCTATCCAAATAATGTCAAAACTCTAGCACAAATGTAGCTATACTTCACATAGCTTGTGGCCTTTTTGTGTCTTATACAACTTGCTGCAATATATTGGTTCTCTTCATGTTTCATAGAGGGAAAAAAGTTTAAAACCAGACAGGAAATAGGAATTTTTATTTCCTTTTTGTCCCTATTTAAACCTAATGTGAATGGTAGGTAATGTTTAAATCTTTGCTCTCCTGAAATACACTTCTGGTGGGATGTATGTGTGACTGATAGCAATGAAAAAAAAAGCCAAGCCCAAGTCATAAAAACTATCTGACTCACACAGTTAATTCCATCCAGAACACACTGAACTCCAGAGCAGCAAACTTAAAACTGACTGAATTTAACCAGATTGCTTTCTCTGACTAACATTTTCAGAAAATTATTATAATATTTTTCATGGTGATTGTTTTAAAGCAACAGCCAGCAATGATGGTTTGTTTACTGATTTGAAACAAAATACTCTGAAGGTATTTAAGGGACAATAAGAGGAATCTATTACTTTACTAGAGAATAATCCAATTTCCAGTTCCCAAATGGATTAACTACCAGACTGAAGGTCAGATGTTTTGCCTAATCAAGGCTACTGGATCGCTGCTGAGGCAATCAGAGCTGCCTTTCTGCTTCTGGCACTGTCTAATGGGTCTAATTCTTATTGGAAGAAAAATTAAGATTCCTTGCAACCAGCTTGTCCATTGCATTTTAAGTGCTCAATGATAACATTTTTTTTTTCTCTACAGTGGCAGAGAGAAAAACCCAGCACAAGGGATCTGGAGCATGAAACAACCTTATAAAAGCAAACCAGTGCAGAGTGCAGTCTATTAGGCAGTTTGGTCTTGAGAGCAGGGAGTCAAGAGTTTCCAACTCCTGGTTATAGTTCCACCACTGACTTACTGGGTGCCCTGGGCGAGTTATTGCCTCTCTTTGTGTCTCTCTAGAATAGCAATTACAATGCCTAACTGTGCCTCAGTAATGTTAAGCAGATTAATTGAATGCTGTATTAATCTGTTGTCATGATTGAATCTGAACAGTTCTTTCCTATATCAACAGTCCCAATTCACTACCTGATTCAAACCTGGAGTAGTGCACTGCAAAACCCTTATCTCTATGACCTCTTATAAACGCACTGGTAGCTTCTCATAGGCATGGAGGGTAACTTCTTCCTACTTTCTAGAGTAAAGGAAAGAGAGTGTTGTAGAAATTAATGAAAATTATTTTTCCGCTTCTGTAATAATGATGGTGCACCTTTTTCTATGAGGAAATTCATGAGCCAAAGATGGCTCAAAGCCAGAAGTTGAATGGCATCCTTTTTCCTGTTTTCTTCCTTATTTGCTATCTTTTAATGCACTCTGGTTTAAATGTGATCATGGGTGAGCTTCCACAGCTTACCAGGTCAAAGAGTATTGACTTTTTGTCTAGTATGTAGTTCAGCTTCTTTGTTACTGCAGAAAACCCAAAATTAGCCTAGTGTAGAAAGATTGTTCCAAAAGCCCATGTAAATTACATTTCTGCTGAGCAAGACTAATGTAGCTGAGCTAGGACAAAGCACATTACTGTAGACACAATATGGTTTTATTTACAATTACTCATTGTGAAAAACACTTCCCCCCCCCCCCCCAGTTCTAACTAGATTTTCGTGTATCAGTGCTGCATTCTGAATAGAGAGATACAATAGGGATTACATTATTGTTTTATGTATAAGAATAAATACCAGAGTCAGCATTATTTAAACCTGGAGAGATGTTTTCTCTACAGAGGAGTTAGGTGCTGCAAATACTTATTTATTTTCTCTAAGAAGATGTTAAATGGAAACTTCACGCTGACAGTTATTTGCATCATGGTGCAACCTGTGTTAGAATCATTAGTGGTTTAAATGTCATTACCCTATTACTAAGGAGGCAATGACTCTCCAGGTGTTGAAATTTCAGGATAGTGGATTATAACCAGAGTTGTTCAGCAAATATTGAAGCGTTTCCCCGTATTTAAGCCTCCATATTTTTTACTTCAGTGGCTGTGAAGGTAGTTACTCTGTAAATCAATATGCTGCGGTTTTGTTGGTTCCATAGTCCAGAGACTGAAACAAAAGGTGTGAAGTTACCCTATTCATCTTAATGGGGTGTTAATGACTTCAAAGGCTGGTTGTGACCATTTAAATGTGAATGCTATTAATCACCAGGATAAAACACAAACACCCAGCTTGAGTCATGGAAATGTAATTGCACAGGGCAGAGGGGTCCAATTTTGGCTGCTGAATGAACATGCATGTTTGGAAATAGAAATGAGGGGGCTGGAAATCCCTTTTTGCTTTGACAAAACTAAGGTGAAAAAAACCCCCTAGCTAATGCTTCACTGCAGTTCTAGAAACGTATTGCTACCACAATCACAAATTAGGTAGTCTGCAGGAAACGAGTAACTCTCAGCAGTGCTGTCATTTTGATTATTGGTACAAGACAGCAAAATACAAAATTAAATTTCCTTCCAAACAGTTCTCCTGTGTACTTTGATCGCAAAGTTCATTTTAATAGCTGTGTCCCCCACAGCCCCGCTTTTGGGATTGTTGGGGAAGATTTTACTAGCCATTATTTGAGTGGTAATTTTTTTGATGCCATATAGGCTCAGTGACTTCAACCTGTATTATACTTGCAACATCGTATGGTTTGGGGGTGGGGGTGGTGGAATGATGCTGACATTTTCTGTAAATTTGGACACACAGGGTATACCAGTACTTACTTTTCAAGAGCAGCAGTATTTGGAAGGTTTTGAGGGGGGCAGAAGCAGTCAGCAACTATGCTGCTGTGGGTGTTTAATGGCCTTATTGTGACTATTCCATTTGATTTTGTGCTCCTCCCTCTTGATGTTACTTCTTGCGCTGTCTCTGCTGGAAAAGGGCCCATTCCTCTGTGGTCTGCTGACACAGGGAGGAACTGACTGGTGATTGTGAGCTCCACAGTTGTGTTACTAGTAAAAACGACTATACATTTCATCTTTCATTTTCCTGCCTTTTCCTCCTTTTCTATGTGTGAACATGGTTGAGCCATATAACTATTTCAACTTCACTTTTCGCTAAACCTAGCACATCTGTCACAGTTTCAATATCCTGCAGAGTCACAGCCTTTTTAAAGGAACAGAATCACAATTTATATAAACTGTGGGTGGTGAGAGATGTATTCTGCATACAGTTTAGGGAGAAAAGCAAGGAAAAGCAGAATCACTTATCCTGCACAGATGATAAGGGAGGGTTTCCACTTGAGGTGAAGCTAGTAGAGTGGAGCAGACCAATGCCCATTTTATCCTTCTCACAAGTTTGTTTGGAAGTGACAGAATCTGCTGCAGTTCAATACCATGACCTTATGCAGCTCCTACCTTTCTACTGTTTTTCTCCCTTTTTGTTTTCTTTTTTTTTCTTTCTGTGTTTGTTTTGTTTGTTTGTTTGTTTTCAGGACAGGATTTACTGCGGGAACTCTTCCTGCCTGAGCTCCTCTGTTCATAAAGCAGGTGGCCTATGGCCAGGCTGTTCTCACCATGGGTGCTGAGAGCCTCTGCTCTTCTCTATGATTGCTTGTGCACCCTTTTTAGTGGATGCCCCTCAGCCCTACTCTGTTCCCCTGCCCTGGCTTTTCTTCAATCTCTGGATGATGTTTCCAGTATCAGTTTTTCCCAGACACTCCCATTCTGACATGCTTCTTGTTTCACTTACTGATGCACCATCCCTGAACAAACACTTGTTATTATTTTTGGTCTGGAACCAGGTGTTTTGCATGAGGGATTTGCCTAAGAGCTCTGGTGTCATCTTTCTCTTGCCAGGTGATATGGCCTGTAGCCTTATGATCGAGATTGGACTACATTATCTGTTTTAAAGTGACCTGCATTCTTTTCAACTAATTTATCCATGTAGTAGGTCTTTTGAGAGAATGGCATTTTTACAGTCTTTTTCTCTGTGTTTATGCCTGATATAAGGACCTGAAAGGGCTGTTAGTAAACATGTATCTTAAATAATTACTGGAACAAAATCACATTTGTCATGATTTCCTATTGTTGGAAAGTGAAATTCTGTTACAAGACATAATTTCTATACAAATTACTTTTTTTCTCCTATTGTTTCCTGCTCTATACACGGTCTCCTAGCAGCTTCCCAGAGACTCCTCTGGACCAGGGCTGGAGACAGTCTTGGCTAGGCTAGCTATTGTATAGCTCTGGAGCTTGAACACTTTGAAGTGGTGAACCAGATAAGATATAGAAATATAGCTTCTTTTCATTCAACTCCTCCTACAGAACAGTCCTCCACAGCTGATTGAAGCAGAGCTGTCAACATCTTCATGGCTATGTCGTGCACATATCACATGGGCCACTGTGTGAGGAGAGGAGAAACCACACCAGCAGTTGTTACAGTGGGGACAGTTACATGTCATGTAGTTTAGACTAACATAATCATAAGTGTTACCTACACATAAAGCCATCCTCTTACATCTCCTTGACCACCTTTGGATTCAGCCAACAGGGAGCCATTCTGAAGTCACTAACTTTTGGCTTCACAAGAAAATCTTTGTTCTGATGCTGATATGACTTCTGGCTGGTTTGTTTTGAAGATAAGGCACTATTGGGTTTTTTGTGTCTCTTTCAGAAACAAGGTGCTGTGCCAGAAATTATTTTTTTATAATTATAACATCTTCTGTTGAGAAACCTTCCAGGTTACTGCCCACTTTCTTCCAGAGGTAAACAGTAGGATTCTTCGGAGGAGAGAAACAGGAAATATACTCCATGCAATCTGCTTCAAATTATCCTGTAATGACTTTTGAATCAGAGAAAGCTTCCGTGTCTTTTAATATATTTTATTGCTTCATTGGCTGCTTGTCAAAATTTGCATCTTGTTTAAAAAACAGAAAACGAACCTTTCTGAGAGAGGAATGCTAAATTGCCCTCAATGATCATGAGCGTTTCTTCAAAATAGTTTTGTAAGTGTTTATTAGGGAAAGTTTTTACTCTTCTGAAGAAGTTTTGCAAGTGCCTGCTTTCCAAAATATTCTTTAATTTTTACCTAATTTTAGATGTAGTTTCTCTGAGAGATTTCCACCACTGTTGATATTTCTCTTCATTAATGTGGAAGTCTAAAATCTATGATATGCATTATTTCTTTTATGTAAACTGAATCTCAGTTTCAATATTATCAAATATTATACTAATCTGTCCGTTTTCCATTAATGCTTCCTACAGTGTTATATTGATCTACTTGAAACTGCCAGGCAGTCCTCTCTTTTCCTTTCATTAAACGATCTGCCAAGTCCATTAGATGTTTCTGTGGGGTGATTGGACATAAGCAACAGGGCCATCAATCCATACCAGGGTAGCTGTAAGACAGATACTATAAATTCAAGTTCAGGGGTTATGTGTAACCAATTTTTTATGACTGACTTTAGGAAGTAGAAGAGGTTATAAGAAAATGATCTATTTTGTAGAGCAACAGCAACAACATCCAAACAAAAAACCGAGGCTGAGTGAACTCAGAAAGGGTTCATATAAATAAACTCTTGCAGAGCTTTAATGGGAAGGGAAAATGATCTACAGTTCCTTTCCAGAATCCACCTACATTCTGGATTCCTGTTTTTGGGATCTTCAACAGAGCAGCTGTCCTGGGATTTTCTTTGGTTTTAACTCCCACTAAGGTCTTCCAACCTTAAGCACAGGTCTTCCACTGCAGACAAGCCTTAAAAGAAGAATAATATGGCATTAAGAGTGTTCATGTTGACAGATACTATCAGGCTGGTAAGCCAATACATATACTCTCATGAAGCTCTACCGCCCTTCCAGCCTAGCACCACACACTCTCCTCTCCTCTGTCTTCTCTGCCTCCCCCACTCACATCCCTGGAGGCTATTGAAGGAGTGGGAATATGGTCACCTGTTCCACCTGAGCTCATCCCTGCTTAGGCTGTGGGGCAGGAGACTGCCCTGACATTCCAGGGAGGTTAATCAGCCCAGCCTCAAAGCCTTTGAACTAAAGCTTCTCTACACATTAGTTCTGAATTTGGCCTTATGGTATTGTCAGGTAGCCTTAAGGTAAAGGACAGTCAAGCTGGTACAAGCTCTTGTTGAATTATAATCAGATGGAATTTATTAGTACTTTTTTTTGGCATTGCTGACATACTGGCTTTGCATGCCTTGAAAACATCAAAGCTTACAAATGAGCAAGAAACAGCAATGCCGACAGCACCACAGAAAGGAACAGGAAAAGGCCGAATTAAAAAAAAAAAAAAATCATGAAGGGACCGGTACCAGCAAGTGAGTCAGCAAAACCTGTTGTATCTGACAGGTTTCCTGCATCATCGTCCATGAGAGCTTCCTGCTGCTTGGGAGGCTGGGAGTAAGGCAATTCCAGTTCTGTGGTCCTCCACGGTACCGTCCCTCCTGTCCAGGCTATGGCTCCTTGTTACCACCTCACTGCTAGGCTGTATGCAGCTGTCAGTGAAAGCTATGGTGTCTTTCCACTGTGGGTTGGAAAGCACATGTTTTCAAATGTAAACATGGAAGGAATTTTTAGATCAGTTGATCCATTATTTTGGAATTATGTTAGGAGTTCAAGTATAAAAAGAACATGTGGAAACACAGCTGAGCAGTTCTACTGTGGGCCCAAACAGCAGGAAGAAATAAACACTTGTAGTGAAGTGATAGAATAAGGAAGGCATAAACTGGAAATATATTTCCTCAAGTGGAATGGCTTATTTTCTTTTAGAAGAAAGTGATAGAACAACAGTTTTTAATTTCCATGTCAGTCAGAAGGATGATGGAAAATTGTCATAAAGGTTCAACAATGACTCACTTTAGTGACCAGTTTTGTGAGATTTACCATAAACAGAGCTTAGGCCATCATCGATCAGTATTGTAAAATACAACCTATACACCATGCACATTTATTAGAGCAAACAAAATGAAACAGGAGGTTGAAATTAAAAGTGTCCACCAAAGTGCACAGGGATAAATGGCAGACCAGGGGTCTGCTTGGTAGAAGTCGCTGAGAGTGCAGAATCTGGGCTGTATATGGTCAAGTGAGAAAAAAAATGCCTCTAATAGTCAAGATATCAGTATTTAATATGGACGCTGGCAATAATATTTTAAAGAATGAAAATTGTTACAGCTGTTGAAGGCTAAAGAGCTGTAAGTAGCAGGGCCACAAAAAGTCCTGACTTTAAGGGAAAGAAGACAATCTGTCTAGAAATGATCAGTCATCCCTGAACTAAATGCTAACCTTCTTTCGACACGCATGTGAAGTGCCCTGGTTTTATATGCTGTGACGTCCTTGTGCCTCACCTGTCTGACTGAGGGGGCTGGCAGGGGGAGCCCTGGTGGCTGGTGTGGTGCGTGGGTGGTTGTTGCTTCCCTACGCTGCTGTTACTGCCCCTGTGGGAAAGGCAGTGGGAGTGAATCTAGAAGTCTGGTGTGGTAGTCTAAACCACCTTCCATTTCAGTTTAAGTTGATACACCGAGTTGTAAGCCACGGCTGCTGAGTATCTGGCTCATACCTCCTTCTGGTAATTCCAGCAGAAGAGCAGGATAAACACCTGGAGATGTCTAATACATAAATCCGTTCCTACAGCAAGACTTGTCTGTTAGTTCCCTCAGATGTGAAATGGAAAAAAAAGAAAAAAGATTCATACTAAGTTTTTTCCTGACTCTCTATAAAGAAATCATTGATTAACTAAAAGCTGGTGAACAAGAGATGCCTGGACCAAAGAGAAGGTAGAAACTAAATAATAATGCTTCAATGACTTAAGCATACTCAATGGCAGTCACTAGGTTTCTCTCCCTCAGTTCTATAACCCCATGTTCAGATTTTAGCTGAAAACCCCCACAAAATTAATGAACTAATGTATTTAATAAATTGATTAGGAAATCATAAACATGTTGGATCAAAATCAAGGTCCCATTATTAATCTTCAAGACCACTGATGAACAGGACTCAAAATTTCCCTGGGAGGACTTTTCTCTTTGTATTGATGACATCCTTTGACAACAACATTCTGTCAGAAACTACGAGCTTGTCAGCCTCAAGGGTGAAGCTTGTGGGAGCTGGAGATGGGGCTTCCTTGACACCAGGGCAAGTGGTTTGGATCTCATTATCAGAGGAAATAAGAAAGGCCACATATCTCATTGCCTTCAGAAAAAAGTCCGAGGCTCACTTTTTCATCTTCACTTTTCCAAAGCTGCTGCTAAAAATGCCCAGGAAGAAGAGACAAAGGCAAAAGGGGAGGCGGGGGGTGGGTGCATGGAGAGGCATGGGGAAGAAATATCAAGGCAGAGAAAACAACCTGATTTTGTTTCCAGCTAGCTGTGGGAAGTAGGAAGAGAATTATGTATCTACTGTCCACTATTAATTTAGTGATAATTTATTGTGGGTTGGCATGGATAATTTTATAGGAATCTAAATAGGAAAACATGTATAGATCCATAGTGATTTTTCTCTTGCTTTCAGTTTCAATGTTAAACACCCTAATCACCCAGGTAATCAAAAGAGTGATCGGTAATAACAGATTAGCTACTTGAGAAATTGATCTGTAGCTTTATCAGTGGTGACTGAGGGCACCTTTCCTTGTTGGATACTTCATAATCCTTCGTCTTACTGACACATTTCTGTATTACTGCCACTGTAACTGCGGCATATGCATGGTAACCTATGAGATAAATTCCTGAGCACTGTTAGCCTTATCATCCTGTCCCATTGTAGTCCTTTCTTAATTACTTCAAAACTCTGGCTTTGGTTGCTGATTTAGAGATATCTTTCAGCTTTCATCTCTCAAATTGAGAAATTTGTTGAGCTACTGATCATTCCTGACTCAATATGGACTTAGTTACAGGGTCTGTAGATGCTGGGGATATACCTGCATTTCACAGTGGAGTCTGGTCCAGTCACAGCCAAGATAACATGATTAAACCAGGACTGCATCCAGAAACAGTGTAGACCCCCACCAGAGCAGCACAGCACTAATGGTAATTCAGTTTGCTGAGCAGCAGGACTGATGGGTTTGGACATGATACTGCATAGAATCACACCGTCAGCAAGTGTCTCCAGTAGGCCCTGTGCCCTGCCTTTGCCATTGTCTGCTGACATCTTCAAAAATACCAGTGTCCTCCCACCCAACCCAACAGGTTCCTGAACTCCTTTACACGTAACTTTCTACTTGTTGGCATGTGGGCATGAGAAACACTCATATTTCAGGTCCTTATCTTTGCTTGCTCAGTGATCACCTCTCCTTGTGGCATTTTCTCCTGTCAGGAAGAGATGATTCAGCTTTCAGGCTTCTGTGAACCCCATTCATCTGGATTAGACTCAAAGACCCCCTGCTTGTTGCAGAGGTGGAAATTCCTATGGCAAGAAGATAGCTACAAAATGATGGCACAATTTTTAAACTGATCCATCTCATTATGGGGACAAGCTTTGATTCTTTCTGGACATAGACTATTTCTGGAACAAATACGTGCCTAAAACCAGTTGGGTCACATTTCATTTTAGACACATATGTAGACTCCCTTGATTTCATACATTTGAATATGTCTCTTAGACCTTGTTGGCTATATGTGAATACAGAATAATGGTTATAGGTAATGATTATTTGTTCCTGTAGTAATTTCCTTCTTCATCTTTTCCCTATTATGAATATAATGAGTTTCCTCAGCTGGAAAACAGCTTTGAAGGAAAGGGCTTGGGAGTTCTGGTGGACACCAAGTTGAATATAAGCCAACAACATTCCCTTGCATTAAAAAAGGCTAATGCTATTCTGGGCTACATTAAGAAAAGCATTGCTAGCAGGTCAAGAGAGATGATCTTTAGCCTCTGCTTAGCCGTGATGAAACTACACCTGGACTGATCTGTGTACAATTCTGGACTCCCCAGTTTGAGACATGGACATACTGAAAAGAGTCCAGTGAAGAACCACAAAGGTGATTAAAGGAATGAAGCACCTCTCCTATGAGGAAGAACTGAGCGAGGTGGGACTGTTCACCCTGGAGAAGAGAAGGCTCAGGGGCAACGTCATGAATGTGTATAAACATCTGAAAGGACGATTCAGAGAAGACAGAGCTAGACTTGTTTCAGTGGTGCCCAGTGTCAGGACCAGAGGCAATGGGCACACACTGAAATGCTGGAGGTTCCTCCTGAACATCAGGAAACACTTTTTCACTGTGAGGGTGACTGAGCACTGGCACAAGTTGACCAGAGCGGTTATGAAGTCTACCTCCTTGGAGATATTTAATAGCTGTCTGGACGTGGTCCTGGGCAACTGACTCTAGCTGGCCCTGCTTGAGCAGAGTGTTTGGACCAGAAGACCTCCAGAGGTCACTTTCATCCTCAACCACTTTGCAATTATATGTCTCTGTGTGTGTGCATGTGATATATGAATCGCACATTAAAATCAGTCAATGGATTTTCTAATGGCTCGTAAAGGCCTAAAGAAAACCTTTCAAGGACTATCTGAGTAGCTAAAAATGGTGTGATTGGTCTTGGAAAGGTGTTTATCAAGCTTTTGGCAGTTTTTACTGTCATTAACCTACTTTCTTTCTCTGAACATAACTAACTAGTATTTCTGCATTTGTATCATTGTTCCTCTAAATGGCTAGTTGCTTCTGCCAAGGATCAAGCCTTTGATGTAAAAATCTCTAGCCTTTGGAAATATGCCTTGGCTTCTAATATAAATTGCAACTGTAAGATGCAGGTAAATGTATGATGAAACTGAGGTATCTTGCTGTAACGTGATTTTATTTGATATGGCTGTAATCTGCTTAGGGGCATGTCTCTTATCTGCAACCAAGCTTAGGAAAGATATATTAATTTTGCTGTGGTGAATTTCAGGAAGTGTATCTAGATTTTTTTAATGTTGCAGTCCCAGAATTGTTTACCTGGTGTTTAAAAAAAAGTAATTTCATAGTCTTGGTGAATGTTGTATCTGTCTTCATCTTAACCAGAACCCTTTAACTGCCTGTGTACTGATGTGTCATATTTCCTTTTATGATTAAGCCATTTAGCAGAGCAGAGAGATGTGGGTCTACCATTGCATCTGACTCAGGAAAATGTGTGGGTCTGACAAAGATGGGACAGATACATGCACAGTTCTTTTGGGAACAGCTACCTAACAAGCAGGGAGGTGATCAGCGAGCTGTTTTTTTCCAAACACAGAACCTAGCTGCCACCTCGTGCTGAGGTGGAAGCTCCAGTAGTCTAGTAGTCAAACTAAATTTTATTAATAAAACATTATGGTCTAAATTAGATTGACATTTTGGAGTTACCAGAAACATGACACTGACAGTAAACTTGATATGAATGTTTATTTCATTCAACACAAAGAGTGTGGTCTCTAATTAAGAATGTGTTTCTTCTGTCCAGTCATGACAAATGTGTTTCTTATCTTAAGAATGACCAGTAAATAAATTCTTACTTTGTTATTGGGTATTCTGTGAATATAGAAATTCTCTTCTGAGGGTAATAACAATGCTAATACTGCATTAATAAAGATAAAGACATAAACCACAATGCTGCAATAAATATGTCTTGCTCAATGCAGGGACACTACTGTACTGAAAATTGTCTCAGAACACCTTAATGCTTTCTATTGCTACAGCTGCAGAATTAGTAAAAGCACATTGCTAAGGGAACCTCTATTAATGAGATTTATAAGAACACTAATAGGTAAATCTAAAGCTATCAATGGTAACACAAATTAAAACAACTCAGACTCTTCACAATTCCGGATTATAAATATTCATAATTGTCCTGTGCTCTCATAGGTATGAGTATTTCTGAGCATATTTATATATTCAATATTTATATCCCTATGCAAAGATAAAATAGGTCCAAATATATGTCTGTCCTATACCACTGAGGAGATACTACATCAGCTCAGTGTGTAAGGATTAAGTCATGTCACTTTAGTTATTAATAAAGCAGATTTTATAATTTATACATATAATTAAAGTACATTTATACCTCAAAGTGATATTTATGTTATTAAAACCTTTTTTTCACTTGCTGCACACAGTATTAATATGTTCTTTGTTGCCTGCTTTTCTTTTTCCTGTTCTTAAAGAGATGAAGATGAAAAAGGAGCTTAATGTTAAAGGTACTGGAAATCAGAACAGTACTAGAAAGACAAAATATTTAATGGTGTCATATGGTTATAATATGGTAAATTAATGTCAATTACATGGTGATAATATCAATGTATGTAATATTATGTTTATAATATGCTGTAGTGTTGTACAAAGTGAAAGTTGTCTAGTTTATAAATATCAGTTGAATATCTGCAGTATTAAAATCAGCTTAATTGGCCTATATTTAAACTTACTGTCTGTTCAAACTCAAGGGAGTGCTCACTTAGCTATTTCAGAGCACTCATCTGAAAACCTGTGTTTTTTTTTTTAAACAGCACTAGCTGAAGGGCTAATTTTAATCCTATTTTCTCTCTACAGAAGAACTTATGTATCAAGAAAATAGGTGGGAATTTCCATTTTCAAAAGACTAGACTCAGTCTAGTTCTGATCTCACTCAAGTAATTGGTAAATAACTTATTTTTTCCAAACAGATTCTTAGTGTTTTTCTTCTGTTATCAATTTCAGACTTTCTCAGAATTAATTTCTTATTTTGCAATAGGCATCTGACACATAATTTCACTGCAAAGTGCTTTTTCTTTTACTTTCTTTCACTACTTTTCTCCAGAAAAACTCATTTTTCACCTGCCATTTACCCTCCTACTTTGTGCATTCTGAGTTTCTTCGCTTTTGGCAAGGTCAGCACTCAAAATGTCTTATTTCTGAACTCCTAGTTCTTGTAAACATTGCAAAAAGTGGTAGTTTGGCTCTTAGGATCAGCAGCTTCGCCCTGAGAATGCTTCATAAGATAATGCAGTAGAACATACGTGATTTCTTCTTTATATTTTTATTGAAATAAGAAACAAGCAATATATTCCTCTGCAAAATGACAAAGGTTTGTTGTTGTTGCTTTTGGTTGTTTTTGGTTTTGGGGTTTTTTTTGAGCTTTTTAGTTCATAAATAGCTTTAAATCACTTCACCTAACTTCTGCAGAAAAACTTGATGCCTTAGTGGAGAATAAAAGACATTGTGAGGACTGTCAGCCAATGTTTGATATCCCCAGACCACCACCCATGTACATCACACATCTGCTGTAGTGTGAGTAAGCTCAACAGTACACAGATGTACACAGAAACAATTTCAATGATTTTCTTTGACTGCCTTTAACTATTTCTGCTAGAGTCCTTTAAGCAGCACACACCAGCAACACTGAATCAGGAAAGAGCAAAGGGGAAACCAGTAATGAGATACAGCAAGAAAATCCACAATCAGCACCAGCTGTTGCCCAATTAAACTCAACATTTCACAGGTGTTCACAAGAGGATACAGAGTTTTGCCTATGCCAAAGTACCTTTCTAAATAACCCTTATAAGAACAATACAAAATTAGTTTTCTTTACATATTTTTAAAGCTTTAAAATTTTGATATGTCAATAGTAACAATTTTAAAAACTAAATGTCTCTCTCTCCATTTTTGACGTCTTACTCAAAACAAAAAATGTCAGAGTTAATAGCTGAAGTGTCTATCATTCTTGTCTTGGCTCTTCTCAGCTACATTATCTTTTCTACTGCCATTCTTAGTTAATATCTTTCTAAGCAGTTTTTATTACTATTGCTTTGTATTTATAAGTCCCAAAAGTTGACAATCCATTTGGACATCAGGATATTGCATGTGACTTAAATGGATATGTTTATCTATGTCCAGATATGGCCTGATTTTTGAAACAGCAAATTAATGTACAGCCAATCCTCTCACACCTCTGCATGTGGGCACTACTGATGATTTAGCAAGTATGCATTGATGCTGCTTTGTGATATGCTTGCTTTGTGATTGCACAGAGGACCTTGGTCTCCAGGGCTGGCATTTTAATAGCTTTAGTTAGCATCTTAAAGCATGAAAATCAACAGCAAGAATCAGAGAGAAAACCAGTAGTCCTGCTATTTTTTTTTCATTCCTTTTCAGCAAAACCTTCCAAGTCTTGGAATTTCTGTATGGGTAGACACTGATTTGAATTTCACGATATAAAATTAGGGGCTTAAAAACTAAGAGGTTTGCACTTGATCCACACAGTTTGTATTTACATTGTGTATTCTTAAAGCAAAAGAAATTTAAACATGAATTTATTATTTGCTTCCTTTTGTAATACAAAATTACCTTACAAAGTTCCTTGGCAATTATTTTGGCTGTCAACTACCTGTTTAGCCCATGGCTGGGAGGTTGGAAGCCCAGGGGAGCTTTATCTCTGCAGTGTAAATGAGATACATATGGTGTCGGTGCTTTAAAGGTTAAATTTGCAACAGAGACCAGTTCTCAGATTTAACCTACAGGGAAACATTTATGATGTTCTCCGCCTCCAATTTATTTTAATAACACTTAATAATGCTAACTTGCTCTTAACCAAAGTAATGCCTTTCATGCAAAGATCTCAAAGCACTTTCTGCATAGGAATTAATTTTCACCGCACCCTAATGAGAAAGAGAAGGGGTATTTTACCTGCTTGCAATTTCTCTTTATTAAACTTACCTTCAGTCTAACGTTAAGAGCTTTAGGAGATGGTAAGAGTTTGTATTTTTATACTCCAAGTTTCATTAGCTCTGAACTGGCTATAGTCCTGATGAGTTTTTGTATCTGGAAATTAAGATGGGTCTTCTCTAGAAACAACCAGGCAAAAAATTCCAGGCAACACTGACAGAAAACATAAACGAATAATGAAACACATGATAAAATAGAACAGAGTCATTTGGGGCTTAGAGTCTGATAATTCCTTTTTTTTTTTTTTTTTAAGAATAAATGCTTTTTTTTTTTTAAAATCTGTCCATGCTGAGTTTTAGAAGGTTAGCTTAGTGGTAGCTCAGCTTTCAGACATGCTTTTCCGTGAAAATATTCATGTAATTCAAAACATTTCAAAAATACAGTACTAGGTATTTAAAATCCTGGTGTGATGCATGCAGAACACAGAGTAGTAACAGTAGGCTAGCAAAAATGCAGCCTATTCGCAAAGGTGAAAGATCAACCTTCACAGTTTAGGGGAAAATAATTGTGGCTTCTTGTCACTTTTTCCTTCTTTTTTCTCTCATTTTTTTGCCTCTAGTCACAGCAGGATAACATCTGTTCTCAGACAGGAGACAGAAATTTGGCCTATTATACATGTATACAAAAACCATTCACGTAGGGGCTGGTATTCCCGAGTGAAGTATTTTCCTTGAACAGAAAGTCAGAGTGCTTACTGTCAATATGAGGTAGACCTCTGTGTGGGGTTTTGAGGTAAAATGCAAATTCCTGAAACAATTGTTATGCAGCCCCTCAGAGGGATTACTGTCCCCTGTTGCCTGAGCAAGGCTGGTTACTGCTGCTCTGCTCGGTCAGGAGGAAAGCAGGACTCAGCAGACATGAAATTTTTTGATTGTGTCCCTGCTTATGAGTAAACTTCAGCTCTTGTCTATTGTCTATTTCACCAGTCTACCCTGAGCTATCTTAAGGCTATTATATGTTACAACTGGGCTTTTTCATTTCTGTAGCTGAATCACACATTTGCTTAATCCATCATGGTCATTCTCTGCATTAAAAGAGATTAAGGAAGGCCCTATTGCCAAGAAAGGAGGGGTTTGGTGTAGAAATAAAGAGACAAAATGTTAAGGCTTGCTGTTTATCCAAGCTAAATAAAATTTCCCACGTCTCTGGATGTTAGTTCACTGATGATTTGTGCTATTACAAGAAGTAATTTATTATGCCTGTGTGCTACGTACAAGTAGGGCCAGCAGGTAGTGTGATAATCCCCTCTGCTCTCCTGCTAATGAAAGAGGAGGCTAGTGAACAAGGTAGATGGTTTCAAATTTAGTGAGAACCTAAACCAGAAAGCCTAGGAAAGATGTGGAGGGGAAAAAGGCTGTGGATAGCAGAGTATCAGACCCAGCAACAGAAGCACCAGATTGTTCTACAATCTCACCTGGGTTGCTCCTTACACAGTGTTTCTCCATTTGCTGTTTCTTCCTTTCCATGAGGTTAGGCATTAACTGTTTCTGTTGTTTCACCTTGAACTTTTTTTTTTTTTTCCCTTGGACATGAATAAAACCCTAAAATGGCAAGTGAAAGCCTTTGCTGACTTCCCTGTGGTTTTCTGCTTTTAATGTGAATAGGCACTGACACAGGATAAAATTTATGCCAGTGAAGAGACCCTGACCGCTGCTGAAATACCATCGAAGTTTCCTCTTCCTCTTCAGGTACTCTGCAAGGAAGAGAATTATTCATGCTAGTCTTGTGATGGATACACTTAAAATGTGCACAAAAGGATACACAGCTGGCACAGTTTTCCAAAGAATAAGCAGGACCAAGGGTTTTATGTGAAAATTGGCTATGTCCTAAAAGATGTTCTGCTTCATTAAGTGTCAGGTTTTATTCAGGCCTCATTGGGATAAATTCTTTATAGCCTGTGGTAGATGTAAATGTATGATCATAACTAATGATCCCTCTTGGCCCTAAAAATCTATGAATTTACAGTAATACACTAGGGTTGGATACACCTGAACAGATCCTTTAACACGATCCAGGTCCCAAGGAGCCTCAGTTACTGCTTTCTTGTGCTTTTGGGTTTTACTCATTCTTCCTTGTAATTGTTTCTGAGAAGTCTGAAAAAAATAATTTAATTCCCTGCTCTTTATTTCCTTTTTGGTTTGGCAGGCATTCAGGCTTTTCTTCCATTTGTTTGCATACAAGTATGCAGAGCTACAAGCAACCACACAAACATGTCACTTAAAATGGTAGAATGAGATTACCATAACTAATACAGTTCTTTCTTAAAACAATTTTAGATGCAAAGATTGCTAAACTGAAGTGTTAAATGCAAGAATTAAGTGTTATTTGCAGAACCAGATTTTTGCTTTTGTTCCTTTTCCTCATGGGGAACATATGAAGGGTGATCAAACTAGTGTCCCTGAAATGGCTAAGTGTCAATCAATCATGGGGAGTTTGCCTTCCCTTTGTTGCCAGGTTTGGAGCATGGTGATTATCCAGGTGCCATCCCTGCATGCTCTGAGTAGCTGGAGGCATGGAAATGTTTTAAACTGGATGGGTGTTTGATGCAAAATCGGCACAAAGCTTTTGGGCTGTTTTGTGCTCAGCTGCAGGATCTTGAACTTGCACATTGCGTTTTGTGAGCTTTAAATACTAGTAGGTAGAATTTAACTCTATGTATCCAAAATGGCATGAAAGTGTGGGATTTTTTTCCCCTTTTTACATTCCAGTCCTTTGGTTTTCACAGTGCCAGTGCACTCATTTGCCTTAACATGAGCTGTGCTTCTATGTGGACTACATATCTGCACCCTTAGCTGTGAAAAATCTGCGCTTTCCTGTGGACAAGTATTTCATTCAGTTGCATTGCCTTTCAGTCTTCTCAGTCTTCTCCTTTTTGTTTTGTTTGTGTGTGTTTATTGTGAAAATATAAAACACCAAAAAGCAGCACTACAAAGCGTATTGTGTGATGCAGGGCATAAAGAGCAAAGTTTATTCCCCTCCTTCCTCTTTGCCAGTTTTTGGAAGGAATGTTACTATTTCCAGTTCAGAAATTGGAGTACGGACTGGCTCTTTCTAGCTGCATATAAGGGCAGTGGTGCCATGCTCTTCTGAATGCTACAATAAATCTCTTCTTTCTGTTTACAGTTCTTAAGTGATTGATTTTAGATGCTTTTAGAGTGTGTCCAATGGCCAAGACTATCCTCAAGTCCTAGCCCATTCTGTAGCTTGACGCTCGTGGTAAAATCGTATGACTCATTTAGGTGTGAATCGGATGCTATTAACTTGTACTTCTAATGGAACCCCTTCCACACAAAAGGTTAAGCTGTGGAGCTTTTTTGTGGTTGAAGATTTCATGATTATTACAAAGAGAATAATGGTGTCCTTGATGCTTTTCATCTTCATTGTTAAAAGAAATCAAATACATCTGTAAATTAACTATAATTCGCAGAACTTTATGTAACTCTTTCATAGGTTTTATAGATTGCACTGAGGAACAAAAGTAAGTTTTTATATATATAATAATATATATGTATATGTGTGTTTTAAAATAATTCTGTATGATAGCAGGGAAACCTAACATCTGGGTCTGTATTTCTCAACATCTTGTATAGAATTTCCTGCTGCCACAGGCTTCAGCATTAATGGGAATCTTTGCAGCAAGCCTCAAGTAAGGTAAAGTGGTAAAATACCTTTGGACTCCAGTGAAGGTCTCTCCACACTGACAGATCAGGACTAGAGACAGATGTGTGCGAGAGAGCACTTGGCTGTGATTTACAGCACCCTTCTTCCCAGCTGACACTGCACTGCTCTTGTGTAATGTTTTGGGTTTGATCTGTCTCTGTTTAAAATATGAAACACATTTTTTGGAAAAAGTAACTTGATGCTGGCATTGTTTTCTACATCTCACATAATTTCTTTAAGTATATTTGGTTTTGGTTTTAGTTTTGTTCATTAACAGCAGAAATAAGAAAGGTGAAACCCTAAATCTTTATTTAGACTACAGCAGCTTCCAGGAAGCACTTATAGACATGACTGTAATGCAAATAAAATGGTAAAGATAATGTTATGGGAAGGCATGATTGCTGCTTTCTGAGCACTGCCTAAAGATGCCAGCTAAGAGTCCCCAACCACTTTTGCCTGAGCAAGTTTATTTTTATTAGAAAGCACTTATATTGACTAACAAGTGTACCTCAGTAAGACATTCATTTGGGCTGTATCATAGTCCTAGTTGCTTATGTATGACACAGCTTCACACCAGCAGAAAAGTTAGACAAGAGCTCCAGATCTCTGAAATGCTTATAAAAGCAGAAAAACCAAACTCACTTGACTTAATATTTTTTTACAAATTCAGGCCAGATTTTAACCAAGGTTCCCATCAGTTCATGGCTTCTTCAAATTAAACTTCTATGGTTTGGGGTTCTGCATTGAAACTGGAGATAATCTTGAGGTGCAGGTACATCTGAATAATGATTTTTCTGTGTGTTCTTAATCCATGCTTCATTTTTTTCCCATCATACAGTCAGGGATTAGCTGCAAATGTGAGATTCTAAACTTTAATTTGCCACAGGAAGAAGATACTTATCTATGTGAGTCAAGATGAGTAAAAGTACTCCTTGAGTGCATTGTTTATGTATATGTATAAGTATATTGCTGGCTACTTGTAAAGGTATATCTGAATTTCTTTTAATATGTATTTCAGCTGCAAGTTATTGATTAAAAGTTGGTATCTCCTATAAGAAAATATACTGATTTAACAAAGAAAAAATAATGAAGAATGCCAATTTTACTTTCAAATGAACACACGCAAAATTCTAATGACTCTTCAAAGTCTTAAAAATATAATTTCATATAACAGAATAGGTGTGTCATAGCTCACACACTGATGAGTGTTTCCTACCTTTCAAGTATGTTGTACCTTTTAGTCTCTCTTTTTCTATTGTTTTTTTCTTTTGGGTGAACAGCTACCTAAAAATCTACTACTTAGATACCTGCAAAGAAGACTGGGCCTGTAGTAGCTCTGTTTTTCTTATAACAGAAGATTGTAATGCCTTCAATGTATTTGAACACGTGTATCCTTAATGTTTGTAAAGAAATGACTTCATGAAGAAAAAACAGAAGTAAAGATTCAGGCATGATTTTTTTATTCATTGGATTATTCTATTTGTACAAATGCATATAACCTAATCTTTACAGTGTGCTGGAAGTGTAAAATAATGATAGCCCTGCGGCAGCTGGTGCACTTGTGTCCTTTTAATTGTGCTTCTGTCAGACAGTGCTGGTGGACTGGGCTGTGGGACTGGGTTGGTCAGCCGAGTGTCCAGCACATTACAGTTCACTGTGTGCTGGACGTCTGCCTTTCACATTTCATTTCCCCTCCAAAGCATAAGGTGACCAAATAGCAGAACCACTTAGATAAGTCAACGTGGCGTAGTGCATTGCCCCATAATAATATCACGAATGAACTCACTGAGTGTCTGGAAGCCACAGCTTTGTGTTAGTGTGGTGCCCTGCCTTGGCATGTAGAGCCTGCCCCCAGGAGCAGCTCCTTAGCCCCTACAAACCCCAGCTAATGCAGCTGGCCCACTGCCAGCTTCCAGCTAGCATCCTTAGAGCTAACATGAGTGACCTTGCCTGGCACTGCAATTTGTTACATAGACATATCCCGACTGAGAAACTGTAATGCACTTATGATCTAGCCCTCTATTAGAAAGTGAAATATCTTGTTCTGTATAGTACCATTTTTGGAAATGTCAGAGACACAATTATATCTATGATTGTCTGGTTTTTTTATGTGTTTATTTTCAGAAAATCTCAGGAGTCCCAAGTGAGCCAAGACTCTCCAAGCCAGCATAAATTATAAACCCAAGCAAAGTGGAGACAAAGTATTGTGGAGAACCACCTTCCCTCTGTACTTTACATGTGAGTATTTATGATTATTTAAATTTTATGCCACAGAACATGACCATGCTTCTTAAAATCAAAGGTTATGACCTTCTGGTCATGTTGCTGGCATCAAAGATGGCATTTTTTTTTTTTTTTTAAATTGTAATACTGGAGACACAGTTGCTGACTTTGCCAGAAAAATGTTGTGCTAATATGTTCCCTTACAAGCTGTCCTTCCTGAGACAGAGTGTGAAAAGAGCAGGGAATGTGAGGCAAGGGTTTGAGGAAGGTGAAGAGGAGACGTTGGAGATTAATATCTATAGGATCACATTTATCTAAATTATCTCCATTATTATCACACAGAGCTTGTGTTGTGGGTAAGGACACAGATAAAAATGTCCAGCAGACCACCTGATACTGGATGGGTCAGGAAGAGACCCAGGATATCCTTGGCCCATGAGGAGAAACAACAGCATGAGTGCACATTCGAGACCTGTACCCTGTCCGATTCTTTGGGTGAAAGAAAAATGATCTGTGGCAACCCCACCAAAAACCAAAAATAAACTGTTGTAGGCACAGTACTTCCTACTTGCTGGTTGCATGAATGTTTAAATGTAATACTGAAATCTGAGGAAAAGTGTTAATAACTTTACACAGGTGAAGGGCTCATTACAGAGTGGGGCACAGAATATGAAGTGCTGTGGACGACCAAACTGCAACTAGGGCAAGAAGTACTCAAGGCAAAGAAGGGGACAATGTGGGTACTTGTCACTGAAAGCATAGCTTTATTTGTTTTTTCTTGTGCTCCCAGGTGCTTTATCCTTCCTCTCTACCTGTCAAATCAGATCATGCACGGGCCAGGAATAAAGTAACTGTTTTTGAAGTGGTTAGAAGACACATTCAGAGCGAATACTGGCAGCCTGATGCTACTCCCTCCCCTGAATCTTCCAAGGGACTATCTAAACAGAGAAAAAGAACTTCTAAATTATCTAGTAGTTTCGGATGCATTGAAAACCTCATAGAACAAAAATCACACAAGTAGAATTTATTACTTTAAAAAATGAAAAAAAATTCATTCTAACAAACACCTGAGCATTCATATTAAAATATGAACTGGCTACTTAAATGACTTTGCAGAAATAATTTTAGTAAATATATTGGAAATTTTTTCCTTGCACAGTGCAAATAAACTTTGGTAAAAAGCAGAACATTTGTCAGGCTTAGAAAGCTTCAGTCGGAACAGGTAATCTAACTAACTACACAGCAGAATCTGAGAGAAGCTTCTGGTTTATTTTAGCACAATCAACCTTTGCCTGTTGGCATAATTTCACTGCTATATCAAATAAAGCTGTTGTGATTTTTGCATTTGGGGAAAACAAGCTCAGTTTTACTTTACTGGAGAAAACTTTTTGATGTTGCTTTTCAACAAGGTCTGAGAGCAACATCACTGTGAAGAGGCTGGTAGTCTGTGATCCTAGTATCTCAGACAGCTCTGAGTACTTCAGGCTTCCTATGTTTTAACACATTGCAACCCAACCCGTATGTCCTCTAATATCATATAATCAACATATCATTGCCTGTAAGAAGCTTATCTAGCTACTTAATATATAAATTCATCCCAAGTAATGAAGGCAAGAATATATAAATAAATTCTAACAACATCTCTGTGGACACAATATTCAAAATCTCACATATTCCAGGAAGTGTATTTTATAACTGCAGTATTTGTGGCTTTCCTGCCTGTCTGAAAAAGAAATGGTTAGTCTTGCTACAGCATTAAGTTAGATCAGTGCAGATACCCTAATGTAGATGCAGTTATGCTAGGGTAAAGAAGATTTTATAACTTAAAAAAAATGCAACACGAATCCCACCGAAATTGTATTATTTCTTGTGAGGTAGAAAGTGTGGGGATAATGATGAAATCCTCATTTGTACCTGGAAAAGGAAGGGAAGAAGTGGGCTGTGCTAGTGAGGTGAAAAAGTAGGAGCCCAAAGAGAAAAAAAGAGCTTAAAAGGGGAGAAAACTCAAGCAGCTTCCAGATCTTTTTCACAGGTCTCTCATCGCTGCGTCCAGCAGTTCCTACTGCTCAGTTTCCTCCCCCCACTATCAGCTGCTCTGCTGCTGCTGCAAGGCGGCACTTCCCCTCTGCCTTGGGGGAAGCAGCTGTCTCAGGAAGGTTCTGCCGAGAGGAACTGAGAAATGACCGTTAAGCACAAGGGATTCAATGAAATCTAAGTAATTGTTCCAAATGCTGGGAGGCACAAACGGACAAACTAGGCATTCCTCAGGTTTTGGAAATCTGGAAAATCTGGCGGTGGTGGTTTGCACCCAGTGCAGCATGTAGAGACTATTAAAAATTGTTCTTCAGATCCCGTGGCACTTTGTCATGCAGTTTGTTAGTTTAAATATTTGTAGAAAGTGAGCATCAAAATGCAGTACAAACATGATCAAAGATGTTTAACTTACTTTCACTTAGGTGAGTATTTCCCACCTAATAAACACAAAAGTGTTCCCTCAATTTTGTGAATGGCAAACCTACGCGTTCAGATTTTTTAATGTAAGTGCAAGCACAGGAAATTCTGCCATAAGCAAAGGTATGTGCAGACTTTTGTAGATCTGAAGAGTTTGATGGGGTGTAACTCCACCACTACACGATGATAAATTATTTAGACTATTCTATGGAGAATATGGATCACAGCTGTGGTCTTTCCTTTACTCTGTAAGTATTCTGATGGTGAGAGCTGCAGCAAAATGATGGAAATGTAAGGATTGAAACTATGGTTTTCCCAGTCAGTGAACCAATCCAATTTCTATTCCTAGAGGACATTATAACAGCTGTTGTATGAAATAGTAAGTAGTTCATCACCTTACTACACCAATCTAAGTCCTTTTGGGGTTTTTTTGGTTGTTTTTTCTTTTTCCTAGGGATTCCAAATAAAGTCTTGCAAACTGAAAAAAACCAGGATATTCAATGTACAGCAGACGTTGTATTTTTGAAGGAAATGGCTAAAACTACTTTGAAAACAAAAACAACCCCCAGCAAGAAGGAAATGGACTGTTTTGGCTTCCTTACCTATGCATTGCTGTATTTGATTTGAGATGCACAGTGAGAAGATCTTTTGGCAGGTCACTAAATAGTACCTGCATCTTCTACCTTCAAAGATACATCACTAATAACATGTGTTCTTTTTCTTGTATGCTGGATTACAGAAGGCTTGAGTCTGCCAATTGCCACCCTCATATTACCCACAACCTTGTCATTACTGTTCAGAAGCAGGCATAGGGCTGTTTATCTTCAAATAAGTTCTGTTTTTATTGGTTGGTGTATCATAGATGCACATGATACCGATCTGGCAATGAAGGCAACAAACTCTTGGTGCTGGGCTTGGCAGTCTACAAAGTTAACAGGAAGAGATGTCAAGAATACAATATTTTACTGTTTAAGGTCAGCCTCTTCAATTCAGAGCTGCAGGAAGAATAATTTTTTAATTATTATTATTATTTATTAGATTTAGGAAGTTGATTTGTCCATGTCTGTTTTCTTGACATTATCAGAAAACTATCAACAGCAAAGAGTTATTAGCACGACTTTTGGCAAAGCAGAGCTGGGAAGCGGTAAGGAAACACAGGCAGCAGAGCTTGCCCTGTGAGTGTTGGTTTACAAAAATCTCAAATGTTATCTGAAATCAGTATATTTGCATTTAAAATGGCCACTGCATGTTATCTTGTAGCAAGCTCTGTAGATAATCCTTGCTTTCTTCAGCACTTTATTGCTTTTGCTGTGCCAGGATTCTTACTGATGGTTTTTGTGGGCATCACTAATAACAAACTCCTCATTATTTTCTTTTGATTTACTCCTATCTGTGGCTCTGGCTGACATCAGTTAAGTAGGAATGGAGTCACTCTGCTGGGTGTGCTCAGCGGACAACTTTTCAGGCATGTCAGCACCTAGCTGTCAGCTGCTGTTTCTCTAAGTACAAAACACAGTATCGTAATGTGATCTATGCTGTCCTTTCTGAGAAAAAGGATTGCATATATTTGTGGAAGGGAAAGGAGAAGGAGGAGAGCCAGCCAAAGAACACTTAATATTACATTACAGTTTTAATTATTAATTTCATGTTATTTAACATCATAAATATTTAGAAATATTACATTTAGTGTACTTGTACTTGAAAAGATGCCTAAAGATGGAGCTTATTGCCATTGGCCTCATGTCACAAAACTTTGTCAATAAACTAGAAGACACTCACCCATCATAAAAAAAAAAAAAAGAAATAACATGGAATTTTAAAGCAATTATGTGTGGGTTTTGACTAACTTAGAAACTGATTTTGTAGTGAAGCAATAGGTTGTTTGTACTATTATTTTTTTTATTATAAAATCAAGCAGATGTACCACTCATCTTCAAATAAGACAAAACCATGCTAACAAAGGGCCTATGTAAACATCCTTAAGGAAAGCTCTTCCTGAATTTCCCAGTTAAGACAGGTGGAGAGAGGTGAACACAGGTCATCCAATCTGCAATTTGTTTTGTTCTAAAACCTATGCATTCTGATTTGATGCACTGAAAGGATCTTGAAACTGAGTTCGTGTATGGTTTTTTTTTAACATGAAAAGTCTAGACATAAAATAAAGTTGGATTATAGTAAAGATATATATACAAATAACTGTGGATTTATGAAATGGTGAAGTATAAAGACTTGTGACAGACATAGAGTTTACTTTAGTGGCACTGGATTTGCACTTAATCTGCTTTCCACAAATGTTTGAATAATCTTCAATTATCTGCAAAAATCTGTTATTATGAACCTCATAATTTATCAGAGATTAAAAGAGCAATGTTTTGACAACATAGCTGTTTTAAGTGCAACTCATTATTTGTACATCATTAATCCAAATTGATTAGCACCCAAAATTTCTGACCCTGGTAAATGTATCCCAGCTGTTTACATTTTGGACAATTGATATTTCTTTTACTATGCATGTTGAAGTTCAAAGCTATCTTATGTCAAGTATGCACATTTTGGAAACTGCTTTTGTCTCTATCTTGTGAGAGTCAAGGTTTCATAGCTTTTCAGAAATCAATCAGCATGCTGTGGCTGATTTCTGAAACCAAAAATAAACCTCCTGCAAAATGAAGTTGCTGCTTATCCTAGAATTACAGGTCCCTAGGAGACAGGGGGTGGTATGACATTATGTACTTAACAGGTTTACTAAATAACATGACAAAATAAAGCATTTAAAAAAAGATAGGGTGAAGAAATCCTTTTAGATAATTGTAATTTTCTTTGAAGCCAGCATTTGAGAAGAGATTGTGAACTTCTCACATTTTTGTTCAAAGAGTTCTTACTTTCCTTTGTTACAGGAACTTGAAACTAAAAGGTAGAGATGGACTTTTCCAACTGCAACCTCTCTGCTATTACTATTGCAAAAAAATCATTAGCAAATAGAATTTCTTCAGAAGAATTAATGAGATAAAGCTTTGAAAGATCGCTTATGATTTCAGCATTTTAAATTTTGAAGTTTCAGCTTAAAAGACCTGAAAAACTTGTCAAAGTTGATTTCAATCGTGGAATGTTATTTAGTATCTTAAGTTGAACATACAAAATGGAAGAACTAAAACTCAAGTTATTTTTTCCAAACAACTCACTTCTAATTTATATTTGTGTGGCTTTTATTTCCTCTTACTTTTATTCTGTAAGGAAGTGTAACAGATGCACTGGTTTATCACATGATGTGCAAATGTAAAATACCTTAAGAAAATTGTGCTGATTAATCTTCAGTCTCAGTTGACAGATGGTTTCTGCATTTTTTCACTTTTCAACAATTTTACTGCAAATCCAAATAGATGATGCAGTTCGAAAGAACAATTTTGTGGTACCAGGAAGATAGAGTTATTTCTATTATATCTGAAGGTGTTGTAGGTTCCAATGCAAAAATAGAGACTTAAGCAACATTCCATATAACTTCTGGTTACCAAAAACCCTGAAATCTACTGTTTCCCAAATTGGCAATATCATCCACAAAGGTTGATACAGCAGCTATTCAATTTTATAGTATCTGCTTTCCCTGGGTATTCATTTTTCTGCCCTGTTCTTTCCTAATGTTTCCTACAGAGCTCTCTGTGGTTTTCAATATCCTGCTGGCACTGTTTCTTCATACATGGCATACAAAATTTTAGATACTAAACCATTTCCAAAAGATCAAATCAACTTGTCTAACATATCATATCTGCTAGTGTCTTTAGTATGAGTGATGAGTCTGTGCTTTGCGATTTTAGAAGCATTTGTAAGTATGCTCTTTGGCTCTGAGCATCCCAAAGACTGTATTCAGGCGACAATACAATGACTAGATGGAAGAAAATGAAAAGTGCTGCCCCATCTGTTATCGTCTTTACAGTTTCTGGTGTGAAATGGAGAAATGAAAACATATTCCTACTTATTATGAGTTACAATGCAGTACAAGCAAGGCTCAAGGCTCTCCTTTCTTCCTGCTAGTGAAGTCTGTCACTGCCTGAATGTAGGGTACCTCCTCTGGATGGATGTCCTTGGTAGCCAGGCAATTAGCATATCACAAGCCAGTCAAACTAACAGGAGGCAAGAGCAGAGGTATCTGGAGAATGGTGTTCTGTCACTAGCTGGCATAGAAGAGGCAGCTGCAGAGTGCAGGCTCAGCTGCTAGTACATCTGAATTCTATTTGTCTCTCCTGTCTTAATTGCATCGATTTCAGTTTTGCATTTTAGAGTACTTTCTAAATTGAACATTAATGACTGATACTCTAGCTTAGCAGTCTTGCAATATGCAGGGCAAACTATTAAATTCTGTAAGTATACTCCTTGTTTTAAAAGATCCTGCTGTTTCACTGCTATATGTGTAACATTTATTCAGAACATTTTAAACTGTGGCAGCATTTATATAAAAAAGACAAAACAAACCTGACTAAGTATCTAAATCAAAGTCCAAATGGACCCAGATATCTTGGTATAGCATTTTGTGAGTATTGTAATACAATACAGGTTATTCTCATAATTGAACTTTGTTTATAAGAGAGGGGGGAGAAGGACCTTGTCTATATTCAATTAAGCAAAAGCAAACATGAAATTAATTGAAGGATAGCTCTCACTCAGTTGTGTTATGTCATGTGTTGGTCACACTAGCACAACTTTATTAAAAATAATGGTGAAGATCTAAAGCATTATACAAGAAAGGAAAATAATAAACATTACAACAGAGAAAAGATGCAAATTAAAGATTCAAAGGGAGTGAAAGAAAAATTGTTGAATTGAACAAGTGATGAAGAAAAAGCTAAATAAAATTGCCTTAATCTTTGAAATAAAAAAGATGGATGGGAGGCTAACAAGTAAAGAGGCAAAAAATAAATAGTACAGCAAAAGCAGCGTGATAGTTACATGGATGCACAGCACAGTTAAAAAAAATGGGTCTCTTACTTGCCATAGTCTAATCTTTAAGCTCTTGCTTACCAGGATAGAGTCACTGAAAAGCTGCAGTATCATGGAAATGACTACAGAATGAAGCTTCTAGAAAAAATACTGTGGAAGCCTGTGGTACAAAGAATATGCTGAAATATTTCAACTTTATATTTATGGTAAGCAGAACATATAAATTGTCAATCATCCATTCTTTCTGGTGACTTGGTTCTGATAACAGCCAGTGCCATGCTAGAGGAAGGTGTCAGACCTGGTATGGAAACATCTCCCAAAGACAGGCTATCTGATCCTCACTCTAACCATCTAAAACTACATTTAAATGTAAAGAACCTAACTTCCACTCATTTGACAAAGGAAGTTATGACTGTCACAGGAAAAAAAAAAAAAAAAGCGAATGGAAAGACCTGTGCCTTAAGACATGCCTAAGGTAAACTAGGCTGTACAGGGATTTTTCACAGATGACATTTAACAGTATGGGAGTTCCCATCATCTAATACTAAGTCCTGAATGGCAGGTCCTTCTGGTCAAACCAAAAAAAGGGTGCCTCTTACAAGGTCCCTCCTATAAGGCCAAAGTGGCAGAGGAAAAGATGGCTCTTGGCAAGCCTGGAAGAACTGGGACAGTCACTGTGCCCTCCTATACACTCCCTCCAGTCCCTGTAGTACTATGCAGAGATCTTTATAATGCTGTCTTCACAGTTTCAGTGAAGTAGTTGTGTTTTCAGCATGTGCCACACAATCCAGACTATAGGCATACATAATGTGTATGCCCTTTCAAAAGCAAACATGTAATATAGCCCAAGATTTGTCATTTATTACTGATGGAGATCATAAATCATTTTCCACTAATAATGAAAATCCATCAGGAGAACGATGATGGAAATAGTCACTTTATCAGAAGTATAATGCCAGCCTGAGGAGGGAACAGGATCAGCAATGGAAGAGAAATTGGGCACATCTTAAAACAGTAAAAGACGGAAAATTCTGCTAGTTTTATTACCATATCTTTAGACACTCATAGCTTTATTACCAATTTTATTATTACCATATATTTATTTTTATATATTATTTTATTACCAATTTTATTATTACCATATATTTAGATACTTATTGATTGCAATGAGTGATTGCAACTAATAAGGTCACTGAATTCTCACATCTATCCCTAAAACATTCAAAATGTATTTTGGAGTTCTATTATCTGTTTCTTTATACTCTTCCAGGTCTACTTGATGGTATCTACTTGCCTTTTTCTGTAAGCTGTTTTGGGTATGGACTCTGTTTTGCTCTGTGTTTATGCAAAGAAAAAGACACTAAAATTTCTCATTCACAGCTAGGATCCCTATCTACTCCAGCAACAAAAGTCCTATTTAATTCTTCATATTATTTTTTGTGGTTTATATTAGTTTGCTGTAGAAATCCTGCACCTCAGGTATAGGATTCTATGGATCTCCCTTGCTTAGCTCTACTGCCTGGAAAACAAAAGAAAAAAATAAAAAAAACTTGGCACAGAGAACATGGGGCAACTGTTGAATCTGTACTTGGGGTATGTGAATGTGAGAATTATCACCACTGCTCCATCGTTCCCTCAATTCCATACAACCCGGAGACAATGCATACCTAAGCCATGGTATCCATGCAGGGCAAAACTGAGATGTAAATTCTTTGTACCTTTCTAGCATTATTGGCACTTGTTGAAACAGTAAAATAAGCACTTTTTTTTTTTTTTTTTTTTGTTTATAAAATCCCTTGGAGATGGTTGTAGTTTCTCAGGGCAAAAAAATACATCTCCATGCCCTTACCATTAGGAATATGCAGAAAACTGGACATAGCAGAGAACCCAGAAGAGGACATCATTCCAGGAAACACTTTGATGAACACGGATAATATACCTGTATTTAAGTAAAATAGTGACACAGCCCATATCCCTGCATCACCTAGTGGTTCCCATTCACTTTGATATGTGAAATAATTTTGCCACAAATACTATAGTAGCAAGACAGCAATAATATATTTGACCTCTCTCACATTTGTATTGTGAAAATTGCTACTTGATGGGGCCCAACAGTGGGACCATTTTCCCAAGTTAGGAAAGATGGATTGGTCCAATTTTTTTTTTAATGAATGGTGAAACTAATGAATTAAGAACTGCAGGAGTTCATGGTGCCTGAAAACACGGGGTTTTTAAAGGCTGGAAATGTGTATAAGCTTCCTTTAGCTTGGTTAAACCTGCTGCTTCATAGGTAGATGCACAGGAATTCTGCTGTTTTTTTTGCACGGGACTGAATTAGACCTCAGTTGATGTTACAGTCAATTGCTTTGCTGGACCTATTCTTTTTCCAGCAGTTTTTTCCCAGAAGGTATCTCAACAGCATTTTAAAATTCAGGCATCAATGTTTCTCAGAACCAATGAGAAAGGTGCTCCACCTTTTCCTCTACTGTAATAGGGCCCAAGTATATATTTAAGAAGGGTAAAAAAATATTATTTCTGCTACTCACAGCAGTGAATATATAATTAAAACTGCACAAAATTACCTTTGTAATGTTCCCAACTGTATTTTATTAGTAGGCCCTTAAGGATTTGATGAACAAAGCATTTTAATGCATTCCTTAGCCCTTAAAATGGCCTAACAGCTATTGGATATGTTTCACCCCCGTCCTCCTCTTTTTGTGTGAAATCCCTTGCCTGAAACCAATAGCAGGAACAGCAGCTCCTCCTGATTCCCATGTACTACATTATCATTGTGATGGTGATGATGATTTCCTGATGTTTCACTGAGTGTGATGCAAATGAGACTATACCCAAGATCACTCAGTCCTAATGTCTTAATCCATACCTTTTATTCAGCCCAAGCAGTGAATATCAAGAGTCTTTTGAGAAAGAAAGGCATCCTCTGCATGATTAAGCAATAGACAGATGACCAGTGCATGCCAGAACACTAAATTATGACTTTTATTTGTACAGCAAACCTGATGCATTAAGATTGTGCCCACATCCTTGCCCACACAACACATAACAAAGCAGAAGAAACTTTTTTTGCTATTTCACAAAAAATCTTTGGGAGGTTAATCCCACAACAAGTAAAGATGGGAACTGCAAAACTATTTAAAGTTCACTATCGCTTCCTCAGGAAGGGAGTCTCTCAATACAGTGTTTTTATTTGAAACTGTAGCTCCATATTCATATTCTACGTTATCAGTTAAACACAACTTTTGCTTTTTATTGGTGACCATCTGTGCTCTGAGGACTAGTTGCGTTGCGCGTACTTTCAATCTGCACAGCCTGTCTGGGGTGAGTCAGGAGAAACCTCTACACTTTGTAATATTCAACTCGCTAAGCAGTGATCAGCAGGACACTTCTGGTCTTGCTCCCTTCAGTGCTTGGGGGTATAGCCATTTAGCTATCTTTTTTTTATCATTGGACTTCTGAAACATATCTCACCTTCTATCTGCATATCTCTGGCACCCTATTAACAGGCACAGTATTTTTCATTATATTCTTAAGACCAAACAAAAGAGAACTCTATGGTAACTGTCCTTTCCACTCTTGTAGTAACAACCATCTCATTTTGGTTGCTTACATGCTGATTATGTGGAAAAGGTGGAGAAATATACCGATGTTTTCTTTGTTATTTAACAGCTTAAAAATTTTACTTTAGCTTCACTGACTTGCAAAATAATTTATGTTGAACCTATTAAAACATTTATACCAAGTTTACTTTCACTTTTTTCTTTTTCTTGCATGAGATTTAATTGTACTACATAGCAGTCTACTGCTCATTAAATTGCAGGTTGACCCTGTGAGTTTTGGAAACTTGAATCTTTGATTTGGTTTGCATAAACCCAAGGTATGTGAAACACAGAGCTGCATAATTTATATTGGCTTATTTTGTTTCTAGAAGTATGCAGGAAGTATTGCATTTTGGGTGGTTTACATTTACTAACCCTGACTAAAACCATTCAGTTAACTTCCCTGTCAGAGCTCAAGTAGCCATGTGTATTTTAGTGATGTTCATATTGCTTCCCAGTAAGTATATTCTGTGAACAGCTCTGGTAACCTAACATGTTGGAATATATTTTATACCTGGATGCATGTTTTGCTTCTCCCTCATATGTCCTAAAATGCATACATGATAGAGATGTCTTGGGCTAAAACAGACACTGAAAAATAGTCCTTTAGAGATTCAGGCACATACTATGTATTTCATATAATACTGGCCTACTGAAATTGCTTTAGAGTAGGGTAGGGTTCTTTTAGTGGTTCTTCATTGGATATTTTAAAAATAATGTATCTTTTGCCAGCTGGTTTCTTTTATTAACAGTAGATCGTAGAAGTTTGGGACTGGACTGGGAAAACACAGCAATAATGCAACGGTGGAGGTGTTTCCTGGGTATCAATTAAATAACCATGGAATCCCATGTAAATTCTGGTTTATGAAATAGAAAAAAAGAAAATCAGTTATCAAGAGCTTAGTTACTGTGATGCAAATGTTCAGATTCATTAGTGATCCTATGAAGAGATCAACCATTCATTGCTTAATAAATATTTTGAAATCTTTGGATTTCAGAGGTTATTCTTTCATGTTTTATGCATGTCAGAAATCAGAAGAAAAGTGAGTCTGCTCTTTCCTTTTATGTGCTGTTGCTTGACATTGTATTGTTTGATGAACATATATTTTACTTGTCTTTGAAAGTGTCACTGTGTACATTAATGCTATTTCAGAAGTGGTTATCTAATTCTTGCATTTAAAGTTTCCCTTTCACACTTAGGAGTGATGTGCTCATCTAAGTAAGTGAGGAAATTAACAGAATTGGTTTAACTTAGATATGACCTATAGCAGACATAGGTCATGCTATGTGGCCCACTGTAACGCACCCCAAGAATATTTTGAAATTTCTTGCTTATTTGATGTCTTATCTTGAAAAAATGACTGTCAAACAGACAGAAGTGAAAGACAGTTTTATGATGTCGTAAAAACAGTTTTTCCACTTTGATTTCAGTACATCTGTAGAACAGCATACATGACTGGTAAGATTGTGACACTGGAATTCCCTCAGACAACCTGAAATACAATTTATTTGAGTCCTTGAGTATACTGTAATCTGTGTGGTTTCAGAAAAAAAAGTCTACATTTGTATTTATATGACTTTATAACTTTATTATATCAGTATTGATGTAACACTGTAGCAGTTGTCTGTAGTATTTTCCAGCTACTGACATGCAGCCTGATTAGATTTGTGTATTGTCTGAAACTTGGTAGATACTGATCTATATAGAAAGACAATTACATATCTGTCTGAACTAATGTGTGAGAGTAAGTAAGTGCAGTCTACCCTCTTTATAAGCCATCAAAGTAAATATCAAAACAAAACATGTGTCATTTACCAAGTTGTTATAAGCCAGCATGTTCTATGTAGCTATATAAAAGAAAATTCTCCTAATTTTTCCCCTTCCAATGAATGCTGGTTTTGATTAAGCATTATAGCAAAATATGGTAAAATATCCTCAAAACAAGATATAACTCTTTTTCTGGGCTGATGCTGAAAAGATTATGGCTGTGTACATGGAGTCTAATATTATTGACCTTAGTAGGAATCCGATAGCTAGAAAGTATCTTTGGAATATAACACTTTTTTAAAGCTTTGTTTTAGGTGACCATGAAAGCTCACTTTCACCATGAATTAAAACAGAGGACAGATTAAGAAAAAATGTTGGCAGTTGGTAAGCATGTTCAGTTTAGTTTCTACTGGCCTCAGTGCACATCATCTCATTAAGTCTGTACATTATTCCGAATAACCTAAGGAAAGAAGTAAGACAAAGAGTGAAAGAAGCATAAAGAACAGGAGAAGAGGAAAGGTGTAAGAAGACCGCATTATATATTAAAAATTTTTAAACGTCGTTCTTTTCCCCAAGAATGAATGTGGTCTGAGGGCCCATATCTTTCTATTCCTTGTGTACCTTCAGTACTGCAATGCAGTCAGATGTGCTCTGTGTTTGCACTATTCAAAGCATCCTCAGGCTTGTTCAGCGAATGTTCACATCTGTAATTTAGGCTGAGGACTAGTTTAGCCGCTGTGATTTTATGGAGAAGGGCAAAAAACTGTGTGAAGCCATAAAACCACCTGTCGTAGCTGAAACACTGTTCTGGCATGGTCACAGCTGGATTACTGAGGTGTAGGGAAATATTTTCTTTGTTTCATTCTGTTGGGCAAGGTCCTATTTCACATCCTTACTTTGTTGCTGTGCCTTCCCCCTATGTCTCTGATAAATCTGTCTCCTATTACCTCCCTTTGTCAAAAAAGGCAGCCAAGGATCAGCAGTGAGGTGAGGGGAAACATGAAACTCTCTCTGGATCTCTGCACCATGTCCTCTGCTTGACTGACACTCTGCTCCCTACATGTATCCTTTAACCTACAAACCTGAAAGAGTTTTCTATCCCTTGCAATATATGAAAGAATTCCATAAGGTATTTTGTTTGGGCTTTTTTTTTTTTTTTTTTTTTTTTTTTTTATCCTCGTTGATGGCTATTTTGGTAGACTCTGTGAACTTTGTTGGCAAATTTCATTTTCTAACAGGTTGTCACAAATGTTTTATGTCAACAACCAACAAAGCGGTTCTTCATAAAACAGAACAAATGAACGCATATGCTTGATGTTTCTTCTGTATGAGTCATTCATAAAAGCCTGGGTAATAATTATAACAGGAGTGGATGGGCAGTGGTAGATATAAAATGGGAAGAACAAGTTTAGGAGGAAGATGGTTTGCTGAACTGCCAGGCAAACTGAAATAAAAAGAACCCTACCCGTGTAACTGGGAAACAAGAAACAAGAGTCTCTTTCAAAGGCCTGTGGTGGTAGCACATTTATTGTTAATTATTTCAGCCTTGACGCCAAAGGATCTGCTTTCATGAAACCAGAACAGACATGTGTCATTATTTCTGCCTGTTAAGAGGACAGCTTTGTTAAGTTCATATTCACACAATTCACAATGGGAACTCATGTTGTCTAGAAAGCACAAGCCAAGTGAACCAGATTTTGATTTCTAAATTGATCAGTATATCTTTATTGTTAGGTCCTATGTATGGCATTTGATGAGATCATAACCCCCTGCATGATTAATCATGTGTAGCCTTGTCAGGGTTTACCGTCTTTGCCAGTCTGATAAATAACATAGATCTATGTACTTAATGTGGGCCAAGTCTGAGAAGATTCAGAGCTTTGATTTGATTTAGAATTCACATCCTGAAACACATTTAGGGTGAGAATAAACTGGGAGGTTGTCACATGGCCGGGCAAATAAATATATATATGTTTAAATTGATTGAGAAAGGCTCTTTTGTTTGCTGATTGCCCCTGTGCAGCTTATATTCTTCACATTCATTCATCGAGTAAAATATTATAATGTATTTTGTGGGAAGGGATGTTGAAAAATCATCTAGTTCAACTTCCTCCTCAAATCAGTGCCTACTACGCCTAGCTGCCTTGGGCTTTGCTGAGTCAGGTTTGAATATCTCTTAGGACTAAGATTTCATAGCCTTTTTGGGCCCCTGCTTCAGTGTTTGATTAGTCTCACTGTGATTAGTGCCAATTAGCCTCACCTCTAACATCTAATCATAATTCCCTTTTTTGCAGCTTGTGACTGTTTTCTTCCAGCCTCTCAGTGTTCATCTCCAAGAGGTGCCTTGCTCTCTGCTTCTCTATCTCCTTCCACTGGGTAGTGCCAAAGACCAAAAAGGTCCCCTTTAGACGACTTCTCTCCAAGCTAAAAACCCCCAGTTCTCTCAGCTTCTCTTCCTACAGTAGGCAACCCAGCCCCATAAAGCATCTTTGTGGCCCTCCACTGGACTAGCTCCGGTAAGACAGTGTACTTCTTGTGCTGGGGAGTGCAGAACCATGCAGAGCACTCCCGATGTGGCCCATCCATGCCAAATAGAAGGGAAAGATCATGTCCTTCCACCCACTGGTTACACTTGAGCTGACACAACACAGTATGTGGCCCATTTTGATATTGTCTACAGAATGATTTGCACAACCAATATTAGTTTATTCTCCTTAGTTGGGATGATTCCCCTACCTTTGTGTCATCACAAAGGAACTAAAATAAAAATGCAGATTGATGTTTATATAAAAATTCTTACTGTGTACTGGACAGGCTGAAGTAGCTTTCACCTCAGCCATTGTGCTGTACACACAAGGGGTACACTCAAAATCCAGCCAATAAAAGTATTTTGCCACCCACACTCTTTCTACCGGAAGGACTGCTGCCATGGTGTTGCTCTGTACTGTCTTTCTGTCTTGGTACTCAGGTTTCATTTTCTTGTCACAGAAGAATAAATGATATTTCTGTTGTCAACACCTTCTCTTAATCACTACTGGCCAATGCACACTTTCATGGTTTTGTGCAGACTGTGGCTGCCCACTGGGAATGAGAGGAAATATGAATAAAATTCTTAATGTTTTCGTTGCTGAAGTGTCTCTTTCCAGAAGTTGAGTCATGTCAGGGCTTTGACTTCAGTACTTCTTCATCTCACACTCCTGTCCTGAATAGCAGAAAAAAATAATCAGCTCTATGAAAAGCTATTTCTAATTAGAGCATTTCATGATTGTTTCTGCATAAAGACTCAGATTACCTCAGAAGGTTTCCTATCTACTTTCATTCTAGTTTTGTCTTTGCATTTATTTCCTTCTTTTCCCTTAACTCGTTGCTTTAAATGGCTTTTACCACACTGGCTGCAATTTTTTTGCAGCGTCCTTCACAAACCCTGGGACTAAACCCAAAGATGCCCTATTCCAGCCCAAGCCTGGCTGATGCACCTTGGACAAAAAAAGTCTGTTGGTTAAAATCTTGCTTAAGAGTCACAAAATCTTGAGTTATTTTTATTTAAAAGACACACACATCTTCACACCAGGAAAATATAAGGACACACCCCCCCTCACCTTATTTGAAATGAATTAGAGCCGGCAGGCTTCTGTGTCTAGTGTTAACTTATGGCACTCAGTACTAAAATGTAGCCCCTTGAAATCATTATAATAAATTAAAGCCACTGTCAGAGGCTGAAGACATCAAACTAGAGCAAAAAATATATTGCCAGCTCCTAACTTTTGTGTTGCAAAAAGAATTCCATTCTTCAGCAAGTTGACAGTAAAAATAGACAAAACCAATATTTTAGGATGTTGTGCCAAAGACCATGTGTGAGAGTCTGTGAGTGCCTTGCTTAAAGCTGTGAGTTATAGCTGCTCAGTCTTGAGGAGTGACAAACGGCATATTTCTTGAGGATCTTAGGACATGCAAGCTATATACTGCTCTTTTATCGAATGACAATACGGTCAAACTCTTCAGCCAGCAACATGTTTGTGTGTTTTTTACTTTTTCAGTTGTCTTTTATGTATGATATAAAGTTGCTATTAATTTAAAATCTGTCACTTTACAGAAGGTGGGAAAGAAAGACCAAATGAGACAAGCATTCAATAACTGAAACTGGTATCCTGAGACAGGTGATAATTTGGTACAGCTAATTATAATTTTTCCCATATGAAATAATGTCAGAAACATAGTAAGTTGGTTTTGCTTTGATAAAGCATATTTTAAAGCCTGCAGTCAATGATGACTTTGTCGTATAACCCTGCTGCTTGTTTAAAAGAAATAAAAGGACCAAAGAAAAAACCACCAAAGACAGTGACTGTGAATTTTCTTAGTGATGATTCATTCTTCACCTAGCCCTGACCTTGTGAATCATATTGACCACTGATATTTCAAGTTAGTCCCTTGTATTAATGGTAAAGATCTGAGTTTGTTAAGCTGTCCAAATGATACAATTTGAGCAGCTTGTTCTTGAGTTTGAAGGGAAGAGTAGGTATATACACATTTTTTAACAGCTCTTCCATGTATGTTTGGTCTAATTGTTTCTGGTTTTTTATGGGTTTGTGTTTAATCTTATTATGTTATTGCTGATCACCTCCCTCTCATATTCCTGAGGATATCTGTTGCTGGTGTCATGTGAGTATGTTTTTTGGACAACCATGCTTCAGAGAGAGGGAATGGCTCAGTCCCTGCAAATGTATTCCTGGGGACTCTGCAATACGAGTCCCTTACTCTTATCCAGCAAGGTGCTCAGTTCCACATGACTTCAGGACCTTCATTATCTTCCTGTTTTTTACTGGCCAGATGAATTTGGGTAAGTTTACACTCTGAACATTAGTAGGTGGTAGACAGATATCATGGATACAAACACCTAAAGAAACAATGCTAAAACAGTTTTAACTTCATAGCTGTGTATTACAAACTTCACTTCCTGCTCCTTTCTTCTCTAGTATGCTCAGACTCTGTAGAAACTTGCTCTGAACATCTAAGATGACCTGTTCAATTTTGCATTCCATTTGGCTAGAAATATTCACCTGTGTAAAATTATGCATGTATTTTAATTTTTAAAGCATCAAGCCTCCTGGCAGAAAGATTCATATAATTGAAGTGGTCCTTAGGTCCCCTAGGTTCTATCTACTTTCTGAAAATCCATGGAATTCTTTGCTTAACAATTGTTGATCAATTGACCTGGTTTTCTCTATTTAAATTCCTACCAGCCTTGCTATAAATCATTCTGGATGATTCATCAGTTTAGACTTGTGTCTTTGAGCTGTCCTGTATCAGGGTTCTATATTACTTGCAATTACTATAACTAAACAATAAATGTTCATATCATTCTATATAAACAAACAGTTCTGGAACTTACCACTGTCAATAAAAAATCAAAAAAAACAGTTTTGTGTTTCTAGCTTAAGCATTTGGCGTGCTGTTATATTATTAGTGACAGAATGCTAACTTCTGTGCAAAAATTAGTTTAATCAGTGCTTGTCACAATTATCATAGGCTTTATATAGTCCTTTCACTGTAGGATTGTTTCTGTATTTACCTCTGGTGATGTTCCAGCAGTAAAAAGTATTATGAAGAAAGTCTGTAACAAGAATTATTTCTGTAATGCAAGAATTATTTAAAACCATTATTTTCTTCTCTAAAGTAATCTTCTTATGAACAGACATCCTTTGACACCCTTTATGCTTGATATTGCATAGTTGAGCATTTTCTACCGTTTGCAAGCTTGTGTCAGTTTATCTTTCTCCCCTCTTGACATTTACTAACTTGTGATTTTGCGCTGTCTTGGAAACTGACCTATTTTTACACATAGCTACTTCGACACTCAAGAAATCACACATATTTAACTACCTCACAGGCTTATTACTGAATTCATTATTTTCACTTTGTGTTACAAAATGCCTCTTGCCTTATTCAGTTTTGATTTCCTGGGAATAAGAACAAGTATGCTTTAGGTGGTAGATGTTCAGGCCAGAAAGTTATGACTTCATGACACCAGCAATGTAGTACATTTTTACAAGAGTAAGGTGGTACTCTGGAGCCTGGTATTTTTAACCTAGTTTCTAAAGCCTTCCAACCCCCTTGCTTCTTTACACGAATGATCAATGTTTTCATGAGATAGCTATTGTCTGAAGAGCAGTAATAATGTTACAAAGCTAGAAAGATGTCTGGTTTAACCTGTGCTATTTTTTGAGGTGTATCTTCCAGTCACAATGGGAGCTTTTCCAGCTTTTCTGCCTTTCCAACAGTTGTATAAGTACAATATACAATATGAAAAGATTAGGTTTTACAGTATTTGTTGTGTATAAACCAGTATTTGTTTATTTTACGGTATTTGTGTATTTTACAGTATTTGTTTGTGTAACAAACCAACAGAAAACATCTTTTTTTTTTTTTTTTTTTTTTTAAACGTCATTTGAGTTCTCCAAACACAGAAGGAAATTAGAAAGTCAATCTCTCTGGTTTAAACCGAAATCATAACATCTTTGTCTATGTATTTGTTGTTCACATTAGATACATTCAGAATGAAGCTTAGCATCACAGTGGCAACTGAGTTTGTGTTGATTGTCACAATGAGAAGCAATGTCTACCACAATATACAGATCTAGGACCATTCATTTTGTGTCTGTCTTTTTTATGTTTGTAAAATGTTGTGTACTTTTCTTACATACTACAATTGCTAATTAATGTATGTTGCTGAGCTGTTTCTGTCCTCTCTTTCTCATTTTCCCTTCTTTCCACCTGCTTTTCTATTCCTGAATGTTTTTCCATTTAGAACAGGAGTTGAAAACACTCATGTCACAAGTTGTGGAAAAAGATTTGACATATAAACTGCAAAATTCCATTGGAACTTGTATTTCAGTTCTAAATTTCACCTATACTATTTACAAAATTTGGAGCAAGTCCTGCTGGGATGTCCTTCACAGAGATCAAGGAATTAAACAGTGTTACTACTAACAAGCTGAGGGAATTGGGGAATGCTGAGGAATGGCTGCCAAATAAATCAGAAATATTCATTTACTATTTTGATATTTGAAAATTTTAGCCATATATCTAGATTTTATCTTCTCATTCCATTTTGAAGATGGTGATGATCATTCCCACTTAAGCTGAGTAGCCAGACTTTCAGACACACATTTTGTATGTGGATTCAGTTGCCAGTGGCTAACAGTAGTCATGCTACTAATCAACGCATACATAATCTTTAAAGAAAGTTATCTGAATAACCACTAAGAGAATTAAATTATTTTCCTGATGCTTTTATTGCTTCTTCCACACTGCTCAATCTTCAAGAAGTTAATTTACACCTTGTATCCCTTACATAAGTAAAGTACCTTTCACCTAAAAGTGTGAGCTGTTCCTTTTCAGAAACAAATAGATGCTCTGCTTGCCAGGCATCTAAACTGATCTTCAGCTTCTCAGAATTCTATAAAGCACTTTTCTGTCTTAAAGTAAAAGTATCCTCATTAATTCTTCACATAAAAGTCCAGAACGGTAGTGTGAGACTTACAATTTATATACCTTACCCTATTTTTATCAGAAAAATATGTGACAGCAGAAACGTATCGGGCAATTGCAGAAGACACATGAGGCAAATTGAAGAATGGAAAACTGAACTCTGCTTTCTCTGAGGCATGCCTGTTGTGTTTTGCTTGGTGAATGGCAGTAATGGCAATACAGCTGTGAATTTATATTCATCTTTCTACCATGTGTACCCCTTCTGCTTACGTCCACATATACCCAACACACCAAACCATGCACCCCACCCTTACTCATTTTGCAATTCAAATTAAGCTATTTCCCCATTTTTCTACTTCATTCTTTTCTTAGAAAGAAGATGTGAGAACACTGTTACCTAGAAACTCTTCCCAAACTGAGTGACTATGTTTCATTTGGTATTTTCTCTTCCCATCCTGGAACCACACCCCTATAAGAAGCAAAGGTTTCCCAGCTAGTTCTCTGAAGGCAGCTCCTTTCCCCTCGTTATTCTTTCTGCTAATAAGAACTCTCCTTTATGCTTCCTCTATGTCATCAGGACAGATTTTAAGTTGTTGGGGTCTCGTTTTGCATTGCCACTGTGAGTTCATACAGCTGGCCATTGTGGCTCCCATTTCAAAACATGACTCATACAAAAGGTATGGGTACTATGCTGTCTTCATATCAAGTGCAGATATGAAACCAGTGTATTGTTAATTTCTTTCTTTTAAAGTGCTAAGGGAAGCAAACACAGACTATCACACCTTTTGAATATGGTAGTTAAAGAAATGCCACATGGAAAAAAGACAAAGAGCTACTTCTGTTGGATTTCTTTTTCACAAAGACACAGTTGAAAATCTCACTTACGCAGATGCACTAATTTGTACCAAGTTGCAGGGCTGAATTTTGGTAAATAAGCCACTATGTGTATAAAGACTATTTGTTGTTTAAGTGCATTACATTTTGATTTTCACTTTTTAAGCAGTAACTGTCAATAGTGCCATTTTAAATAATCTCCTTTTGTAGTCTGGTGTAATTTAATGGCTATTCTGCAGAACTAGTTTTTACTTTAATAGTTATTCCTGATTTCCTGATGTGGTTGTGTACTGAACATTAGAAATTATCTGCAGAGAGAATTAGAGGGCGTAAGTGTGATTGTCTGAGTCACGTAAATGCCAAAAGCTTTTTGTGACATTTTTCAGACTTTAAAAATGGAAATATGTTATTTGCACATTGGCTTCTGATAGAATATGACACACTGCAGGCATGCCATGAGTTTAAGTCTGGGCTTTAGGCCATTAGGGGCTGTGTGTATGGGGGCCACATGCTTCTAGAAATAAAGGCGATGATCTTCTTTCTGCATGGACATCCCTTCTTGATGAGCCCCAGAAACTCCATCAGGTCAATGAAAACTAATAAGATTTATGGACTTGCTGAAGCCTGTTATTCAGAGTCAAACCTTATGGAGCATAATTTAGACTTGATGTAACTTTTGTCTTTTCTCCCAGATGAGTTTCAACATCCTTGTATTTGCCTATGAAATTTTAATGTTGTCCAGTACAGTGTTTAAATGCAGAAATCTGAGCTGTATTGTATTTTAAATTTGTACGAAGGACCACCGTCCTCCTAAATCTATGATCTTTAAGCACTCCACATCCTCCAATGTATTAATAGTTTCCCTTAAATTAGTCCCAAAAGTTTTTTTTTTCATGTATTTTGTTACCTATTTTGCTGGGTTGCATGCATATAACAGAGAGTTTTTCCAGTGCTGTTTTTCTGCCTTCTCCAGGCCTTCCTCAAAATCATGATGGAAACGACAGAGGATGACACTTAAGCACCTGGAAGTTCTCTGAGAGAAATACCTAGTGGCACTCCGTAACACAGATAAACACCAGAGCCATGCCACTGAAATTTGGTACCAACTGTATACTTATAGGATCCCAAATTGTTTGTTTCTGGATGTACCCTTGATGAGGTTAGTCTATAATTTTATTGCTGTTTGCTTTTACAATTTCTTCTCTTCAGAATTATGATGTGATAGGAGCATGAGGATAAGATGTATTTATGGTCCTTTAGCCTATTCATTTTCTGATATCTAGAAAGGATGAACACTGCTTAAATGCACTGCCAGAGCTGATGGGTGTGGGTTGTTGATGAGTCATATATACAATGACTCCAGTGCATGTCAGCTACTAATATTAAATGTTCTCAACACACCTCAGGATTAGGATGTGAACATGAGTTTTGTCTAGCAGGCACATTTGCAATTTGGAAACAAATATCCCTTGAAGTCTCTTATGTGTATTAATAAACTTTTTTGGTCTGGTTTTATGTGGCAAAAAGGAACTAGATGGATGTAATCCCTCAACATATAGTATTTAATTTTCTGTTGGTGAGATGGGTTGACCTTGGGTGGATGCCAGGTGCCCACCAAGCCGCTCTATCGCTCTCCCTCCTCAACTGAACAGGGGAAACAAAATATAACCAAAGGCTCATGGATCAAGATAAGGACAGGGAGATCACTCAGCAATTACCATCACAGGAAAATTAGACTCTACTCAGGAAAATTAATTTATTATTTAAAATATTTCAATAGATATTATATAATACAATAATTATTATGATATATAATTTATATTTTTATATAATTATAAATATATTTTATATTTTATATATAATACAATACCAATATATATAATATAATACAATAATTATAATTTAATCATATCAGAGTAGGGTAATGAGAAATAAAACTAAATTTTAAAACACCTTGTCCCAACCCTTTCTTTCCTCCTGGGCTTAACTACACTCTTGATTTTCTCTACTTCCTCCCCCTGAGCAGTGGAGGGGGATGGGAAACGGGGTTACAGTCAGTTCATCACACATTGTCTCTGCCGCTCCTTCCTCCTCACACTCTTCCCCTGCTCCAGCGTGAGGTCCCTCCCACAGGAGACAGTCCTCCACAAACATGGTTCCTTCCCCTGGATACAGTTCTTCACACATTGCTCCTGCATGGGTCCCTTCCATGGGGCGCAGTCCTTCAGGAACAGGCAGCTCCAGCGTGGGTCCTGCCTCACCGTGGGCTTCACCACGGGCTGGGGGGAATCTCTGCTCTGGCCCCTGGAGCCCCCCCACCCCTCCTGTGGTGCTGGCCTGGGGGGCTGCAGGGCTGTTGCTCTCACATGGTCTCCCTCTCTCGCAGCTGCTGTTGTGCAGCAGTTTTTGCCCTTTCTGAAATATGTTATCACAGAGATGCTACCACTGCTGGTGGTGGAATCAGCTTTGGCCAGCAACATGTCAATGTTGGAGCTGGTTGATACTGGCTATGTCAGACATGTGGGAAACTCTTAGCAGCTTCTCACAGAAGCTACCCCTTCAGCCCCTCCATTACCAAAACCTTGCCATGCAAACCAAACAAAATTGGTAAACATTTTCTTTTTAGCCAGACATATCTTTCTAATTTTTACTTACTAGATGAAGAAAACCCTCCATGCACATATATGTAAAGTGTGGGTAAGGAAACAATACAGAAGCAGAAATCAGGTTATCTACATCTACTAACTGCCCTCATTTCCTGATGCAGTTCCTGCTCTTTAATCATCAGTGAAGAGTGGCTTTTACAAGCAATCAAGAAAGCAGCCATGACTTCCAACACATTCTGTTGCTTTGCCTTCTAAAACTAAGGACTCTCTAGAGAGTACATGCCGCTCACAGTTAATACTTTCTGTTGAACCTGTAACAAACATAAGGAAATGAACCACGTCAGAAAACAACTATTACATGAAAACTTGATATTAAAAAGAAGTACACTAGCAGAAAGGTGGTTGGTTGTCTGTCACTCCTTCTTCATAGATATTTAGCAACAAAAATGAGATGCCTGCAAAGTATTGGCTTCATACAGACCTTCCACAGAAAAGGGCATTGTCAGAAAGTAATGATTTCAAGCTTTTCATGTACCTTGTGAAGAAGAAGAGGTTGGCTTCAGATCATGAGAATACTTTGTATTCTTGCTAGATGATCTGAGGTCCGTCCATCATTATTCTCAATCTCATTTCAGCCAATCACTTGTATATTATTGTACTTCACTATAATTCTAATTATTGCTCATCTCAGTAGCTGGTAGCTTTTCTGTTATTAAATAATCATCTGTTGGCCCTGTGGCAGTCCTGTAGCTTCCAGGTCTTTCTAGTGATGTTGAATCAGATTATCTGCCTTTATTAAAATTTAGATTTAACCCAAAGTAGGAGTAGGAAAATGTACTCCTAGTGTCTATATACCTAAATATATATCACTGCATGTTTTGAGCACCTGAGTTGCACAGCAAACTGTACCACTCTGACTTAAGGAAAATAAAGCATGTTAGTGTTATAGATGAGATAAACATCATGGGAGGAATTTCTGTTGCACACATTCTTTAAAGTAATTGACAATCATTTTTGTGTGTTGCATGTGGATAGCAAAATTCATGTTTTGAATATGTTAAGCTGACTGCAGGTAATACTTCGATTAATAAGAAATGCTATATGGACCCTTATCCAAATATTCATAAAGTGAATCGAAAGTTATCTAGTTTTGGTGCATAAAAGTTCTAGCAAGATATATTATAGTCAGCAATGGCATTGTGTAGTAATAACATGTGATGTCACAGGACTAAAATTTCAGACTCTTAATGGAGTCCTGATTTAAAATCATAATCTGCTTTGAAATTGTCATGTGCACCATGATAATTAAAAAAGACATTTGATAATTTTGGATTACTTTGTATTTTATAGTAAGCATGTATATTAAAGAAAGTATAAGTGCAAAATATGTATTTTTCATAACATTATCTTCAAGAATAATTCTGTCCTCAAGGAATTACACAGAGCTGTCTGAAATGGTATAAAAGAGCACAAATGAGTGTGGGACATAAATTCACCTAGCGTTTTTTGTAAGTTCACTAGACTTTATTTTTGTTGAATGGAGTAGATTTTACGGACAATGGGAGGTTTTATACTCTGTTCTTCACTTTTCTGTGTTTCCTCTCTATTTTGTAGCCTGTATCTTAGTCCTTTATAAGCTGTTCTGTGGCTATCACAAAGCAGTAAGGATACAGCAAAGTATTCTTGCAGATCACATTCATCTCTTTGGAGAACAGGAGAATGCAATATTAAAGTTATGGATATTAAAGCTATGAATGACTTTTATCAAAATTATCAGAATATGGCAGTCATTGTCCTGTTTTTTTTTAGCTAACAGTGTCAATCATAGAATAAAGTGAAGAGGTTAAGTGCTTGCAATGGACAGAGTGTGAACTCTACTCAGATAATATGGCAAAAGTGAAATAGTACCTTCCTTTAGCTCTGAGTGAATCCTGATTTCAGTCTGACACATGGCTATTGAGAGAACTAACAGCCTGCAGTTCTCATTAAAATAGGAAAAACCTGTGTTATTATGCCTGATCACTGCATTTGTATTTCCTTCTCATGCTGGCATCATTAGCTCTAAAGTGAGTCAATTTACTTACAGGGGAGAACTACAGCTCAGGCACACAACTGAGTTGCACAGGATTAATACATTTCTATGCATCAGCGGAGCCATGGTAACTGCTGTTAACTGCCTGTGCAGATGTTTTGAGCTCACTACAGTTGCAAGGCTAAATGATTTATCTGCAATCCTGGAAGAAGTTTCTAGTAAGCTACATTACTTTTTCAATTGGTAATAGCCTGTGGAGCAGTGAGGGACTGAATGTTTCCAAGATACAGAGGCAAGGGTGCAATTGGGTCCCAATGGATGTGAGGGGAAGGGCAGCCCAGAGGAAAGGTCAGCACCACAATGGAAACCCAGGAGGAGAGGGTTGCGTTTGGTGGGTGTGAGACCCGTGAGGGTGAGCCAGCCTCAGCTAGGTGGCCTGACCAACGGCACTGGGCGTGAGCAGCAGGCTGCTGAGGCCATCCTGCCTCCCTGCTCTTTAGGCTCCTGAACAAGACCATTGCAGTCCAAAATACCTGGGTGAATTTTGTTGTTACAGTTGCATGAATATTTGGTGAATGAAGATGCTACAACTACTCAAAGAAAATTAACAATCCCTTACTGGTGTCTTGCTCAGTTATAACCATAAAATTGTGCTGAAAAGGGTTATTGGTAGGATTTCAAGGGACAGATCAGTTGATTTCAAGCATTAAAATGCCTGAGCCGGTACTCCTTCTGTAAGACTATCTGAAAATTCATTTTACTACTCTTAAAATAATAAAGATATTTTGGGAATATTTGATTTGGCCACTGGCTTGTGTGTCTTGGATGTACCTCAGTAACATTTTCTGCTACAAGGTCTTAAAAACAGAAGCTGATTTTAACCCTGAGATGTCTGCAGGATCTGGGATTTTTTAAATAAAAAAAAAAAATAAATCCCAATTAATTAAAAGGTGGTAATTCTGAACAGAGAATTAATCTTAAAGATTATGATAACTGCAAATTTTGTACTTGTTATGGTCATAATCAGTTTAAAATGATGTCGAGATTTTATACTGAAAGTTCTCCCTTCCCTTCCCTTCCCTTCCCTTCCCTTCCCTTCCCTTCCCTTCCCTTCCCTTCCCTTCCCTTCCCTTCCCTTCCCTTCCCTTCCCTTCCCTTCCCTTCCCTTCCCTTCCCTTCCCTTCCCTTCCCTTCCCTCCCCTCCCCTCCCCTCCCCTCCCCTCCCCTCCCCTCCCCTCCCCTCCCCTCCTTTTCAAGAAGGCTGAAGGAAAGCCTTATCCAGACTGGTTTACTTGCTTTATGCAATCAAGGAAGACATGTTCATTGCCTCACTAAAGATTTTCACCATTAAGGTACAGCCAGTGTCTGAAGATGTGGAGGTTTATTAGAGCAGCAGCAGCAATTAGATTGAAATCCTCTTCTTCTATTTCTTTTCCTTTACATGTCTGACTTCTGCAATGGAGAAAGTTCCTTGTCACACAGGCATCTACTTTGATCTTCTAGACTTTTCTACACTAAAACATTTTTTTTGCCTCTTCTCACTATGTAAGATTTGACTATTTACAATTTAAAGAGAAAGTTTTTTTTTTTTTTTTACTGTTAGTCTGTCTTTTAACTTTATGTCCCCTCATGGCTGCCGGTTGTGTTTTGTTTTTTTTGTTTGTTTGTTTTTTTTTTTTAAAAAACCTTATTTCTAGTAGAGTACACTTATTTTCCCCTTCAACCTCAACCGTCTTTTCTTAATCAACATAACACCAAGCAAAACAGTGAAAGAACTGCTACAGACTTGATTAACAAAGGATTTAAGAAGTGTAATACAATTAATAACAATCAATACAGTTTTATGGAAAGTGAATCTGTCAGATGAGCTTCATAATGATATATATGTGTGAGATCACAAATTTAGTTGATAACAGTCACATTGTTGATATAATCGGCTCCTGTGTGATTTGATACAGCATGTTTTGACAAATAAGAATGGTACAAAACAACATGTTATACATGGCATGGATAAATAACTCAGTTAGCTTATATGTTTCCAAAGGTGACTGGAAACTGAAAGTAGATCTGAATGTGAATTAGAGACCTCTTGCTAATATAAAGTTATTAAGTGTCCCAGTCGATGACTGGGAAGATTAGTGAAACTTTGCTGATCTACTCTGCAGAAGACATTAATATTCTGGTACCTGCAAACAAGTAAAAGGAAGTAAAAATGCAGAAAATAGTTTTTAGTAGATCATCAGTGGCAGTTTTTCAGGGGTGGCCAATTGAACGGTCACCTACTTAGAAAACTGAGTGGTTGTCTACTTGGAAAAAGGACTGAGTCTGGCTTGTTAGATAGAGAAAGACCTGCTATTGAAAAACAGTATCCTTGTGTCAGAAATGAGGATATGTTTAGGGAGGTGTAACACATTCTTACTTTGCTGTGGTTTTCCTGGACCCTCCTCTTACCAATTAAAAAAAAAAAAGAAAAAACCCTACTTAGCTTAGCTTGAATTTCTTAATTTCTTTTCTAATCCTTAATCGTTTCTTCAGTTACATTATTAGGAAGCATAGTTTGAAATTGCAGTTCAATTAATGAAAATATTTTGTTTGTTCTAAAATTTCAAAACAGTTTGTATTTTAATAACTCTGCACTTAATTTCAGGGAATTTCACATACATTCTCTTGATAACATTTGAACTTTTCAACAAGTAAGATGCTATGTCAAAAGATTTTCCTGTCTGTGAGTACGATACTTACCTATTGGCCACTGATGCTGTCCATTTATTCCAATTTTCCAGTCCAAAAATAACTCTTACAATCCATTAGACTACACTGCCAAGGGGCAAAGGACTGGGAAAAAAAATCTTTTGAATAAACATTTTAAGGGCTAAAAATCACCATATTTTTACTTTAATGGAAGAAGGTTGACTGGATCAATTTGTGAGTACGTGCTGGAGAATGGAAACTTGATTATAACACTTTTTTAACTTATTAGAAAAGGTCCAGATTAGTACCATCTGGAAATGAGGAATCAACTTTAATAGTAAGTAGCAGTAAACAGCATATCAAGATTTCTATTAAATTCTTTATTATTGGAAATGTTAACACTAATATTGTATATTTTGCTGAGATGAGCTTTCACTCCATTTGGAATTACTGCCATAGCCCCTTCTATTTTAGAATTCTGGAATCTAATCTAGAGATTTAGTTAAATCAGCCACTAAATTGGGGTGTCATTTTATATTCTGAGCAGTGTCTAAAGCATCCTCTCTGAGCTATTTCTACATCTTACTGATTATTTCTGGCTAATGGTATCAAGAAACAAATGTTTAGCTACCCACAAAACTGAAAGTCTCATCCAAGCTCTCATCCTTGCAAAATGCTTTCCACTAGGCTTGAGAAACACAACACTCTCCTGCTTTTATCCATCCTGAGTGCTTATGAAAGGACCATTTTTGTATGATCACTTCAGTCTGTCATTTTGCCCATAATACTCTTTGTATATGCAAAGTTCCTTGCATACCATCTGGCTCCTTGTTATCTCCTGTATCCAACATAGGCTGCCTGTTTTACCATTCAAAGGCTTTCCTGACCTATCGTTAGTACACATCAATTAATTGTCAAAATATTGACTGTAGATTCTACACTGACTGGGATGCCAGCTTCCATTTTCTACTTCTACTTGTCTAAGTATCTGTCATGATTGGGAAAAGCTGCCTATAAGCATTCACTTCGCTTGTTCTCCTCTTTTAATGCCTTTCTTTATAATAAACTCCTCAATGGCTTGCTTCTTGTCAGTAAACAGTGGCTGGAGCACAGAAGACAGTTTTTGTCAGGCTGAACATCATTTCAACGTTTCTTTGCATTTCCCTGCCTGCCTTTAATGTTATAATCTATTGCTTCATTTTATAAAGTCCTGCGGTTTTATAGGGAGAGGTAGGGACATAAGGCATGTTTCTAAGTGCTTCAGTGTGGAAAACCTTGGAACAGATAAACTTGCAGGGCAGCCCTACCTATGAGCTTTAAATATTCCTCATGTGGTATTCACAGTCTCTGGGAACACAAGGGCCCCAGTATTGGCATATACTGTTTTGTTCTCCTCTGTACCAGCTGTGGTACTGAGTGGCTGTTTTGTCAGGCCAGTACAGAAATCCACAGCTTTGTACCTGTGCCTCTCCTGGCATTCCTGGTCAAAGCTGTCCCTTCAGAGATGTGCTGTGGCTGGGCTGTGCTCCAGGGCAGGGACAGGCTGAGGCTGAGGCTGGTGCAGGGTCTGCCCAGGCTGCCCCAGCTGTGCCCAAGCCTGTTCAAGGTGATACTGGGGCTGCAGGAGGAGCTCAAGGCTCCTGCTCTAATACCATCTAGATAAATCAAAGGATTAACATCATTAATTCTAATTTAAACCCAGTTTCCTTTAAACAACACTGTAAAGAAGCACAGATTCCTATCCTCAAACCAACACCTTCTCACTGTGATTTGAATGTAAATCCATTTTTCTTTGCTGCGGAAGTTAATCTGAAATTCAACAGTCTAAGAGTAGTACAGGTTAGTAAAATACTCCCAGAGTCTTACTGCTCTGAGTTACTTTGTTGCTCTTCCCAGATAGTAGAACTAATAAAACAAATGATTTGTATATGCATTGCTTATTCAAACCAACATTCATTTTTTTACAGGAGCTTAACAAAACAAATAAGCTACTGACTGGATTTACAAAATGGGTGAATAATTTTATGGCCACTAATAATAGATATAGCTGTGTAACTTAATGAGAAAGGTAATCAGCTTTCACACTTCTAGGGCAAACCTGATAACCTAATTTAAAGTGTTGTGCCTTCCTCTTAGTCCTTGAATATGATCACTGCTGGAGGAGGGGTGCAAGGCTTGAAACAACAGTAAACCAATCTGGCATATATTTCAAATCCTGCAGGCAATATTCATTACTTCCTATCTAGAATATCACTGAATGCAACCCTAGGAAGTGATGGGCAGAATATAGTCAGGCTATGAGTTAAAGTAAGAGATATGATGAAAGTAGAATAAACATTTTGTTTTGATCCAAATTCAAGCATGTGTATAGTATGGATGCTATAACATACACACTGATATGTATAATATGCATGGAACTCAATTCCTGGGTAGCTTGTAGTAGAGATAAAAATTTACCTAATATCTGGCCTTGCTTATTGGAAAAATAAGGAACAGATCCATGCATAAAGTTTTAGTTCTGTCCTTAATGAAACTTTTCAAAATTATTTTGAATTCCTTTCCATTACATCTGAGAAAGACCATTTTATAAGCCTGGAAACTAAAAATAGATGAAGATTTAAAAGAACAGTTTGAGGAGTATCAAGAAGAATTACAGAGCCCTGGGAGTGATGGTAAGGGACTTGGGAGCCCAGGGAGTTATTTCACCAGTCCTCCCGGTCAAAGGGAAGGGGTTTGAAAGGGCTAGTCAAATCTGGCAAACCAACAAATGATTACAGGACTGGTGGCACAGGCAGGTGTTTGGCTATTTAGACCTTGGGACTCGCTTTCGAGGAACCTGGTCTGCTGCGGGCTGATGGGGTCCATCTGTCAGAGGAGGGGAAAAGCATCTTTGGTCATAGGCTTGCCAACCTGGTGAAGAGGGCTTTAAACTGAAGTTGCCAGTGGAGGGGAATCTGAGTCCATCCCACTCCTACCACTTTGATGCCAGTTACAGCAGGAGAGCACCTGAAAAGTAGCACAAAGGAATTCCAGCCACTCCAGCCAGCAAGTGAGCTTTATTGGGGGCCCAACTTAAATTACTCTGTGCAAACGCATATATCACGGGGTATAAATAAGAGAAGCCAGAGATGTCCACACACCTGCAGGGCTACAAGCTTACTGGCATCACAGAAACGTGGTAGGATGGCTTCTATGACTGGAGTGTTGGAATAGAGGGGTGCAGACTCTTTAGGAAGGACAGACAAGAGAGGTAAGGAGGGTGTGTCACCCTCTATGTCAATGATCAGCTAGAGTGCATGGAGCTCTGCCTGGGGATGGATGAGGAATCGACAGAGAACTTATGTGTCAGGATTAAAGGGAGGACAGGGACAGATGACGTTATTGTGGACATCTGCTACAAATGCCCAATCAGGAAGACCGAACAGATAAGGCCCTTTATACACAGATAGGAGCAGCCTCGTGTTTACAAGTCTTAGTCCACATGAGGGACTTCAGCCACCCTGATATCTGCTGGAGGGACAGCACAGCAGGGCAGAAGCAATGCAGGAAGTTCCCAGAGTGCATTGACAATAACTTCCTCCTCCAAGTGATTAGAGGAGCCAACGAGGAGACATGCTTTGCTGGACCTTGATCTCACCAACAAGGAGGGGCTGGTGGGGAATGTGAAGCTCATGGGCAGCCTTGGTGGCACTGACCATGAAATGGTGGAGTTCAAGATCCTTAGGACAGAAAAGAGGGTGCACAGCAGGATCGCTACCCTGGGCAAGTGCAAGGTCCTGCATCTAGAGAGAGACAACCCTGTGCCTCAGTACAGGCTAGAGGTTGGCCTCCTGGAAGGCAGCTCTGTGGAGAAGGACCTGGGAGTGCTGGTGGACAGCAATTTGCCCATGAGCCAGCAGTGTGCCTATCCATCATATTTGAGAAGTCATGACAGTCTGGTGAAGTTCCCACTGACTGGAAAAGGGGAAATATAACCCCTGTTTTTAAAAAGGAAAAAAAGGAAGACTTTGGGAACTGCAGTCAGTCAGTCTCACCTCTATGCCTGACAAAATCATGGGATAGATCCTCCTGGAAACTGTGCTAAGGCACATGGAAAATAAGGATGTGTTTTCTGAGAACCAGCATGGCTTCACTAAGGGCAAGTTGTACCTGACAAATCTGGTGGCATTCATGATGGGGTTAAAGTGTTGGATCAGGGAAGGGCAACTGATGGCATCTACCTGGACTTGTGCAAAGCATTTGACAGTGTCCTGCATGACATCTTTGTCTCTAAACTGGAGAGACATTAATTTGATGGATGGACCCTTTGGTAAATAAGGAATTGGCTGGATAATCACACTTAAAGACTTGCGATCAATGTCTTGATGTCAAGGTAGAGACCAGTGATGAGTGGTGTTCCTCAGGGGTTGGTACTGTGACCGGAGCTGTTTAATATCTTTGCTGGGGACACAGACACTGCAGTTGAGTGGACCCTCAGCAACTTTGCCAAAAACACCAAACTGTGTGGTGCAGTTGACGTGCTGGAGGGAAGGGATGCCAACCAGAGGTACCTTAACAGGCTTGAGAGGTGGGTCAGTGCAAACTTCATGAAGTTCAACATGGCCAAGTGCAAGGTCGTGCACCTGTGTCAGGGCAATTCAAGAACAAATACAGACTGGGGCAGGGAACAGATTGAGAGCAGCTCTGAGGAGAAGGACACGAGTATGGTGGTGGACAAAAAGCTCAGCATGGCCCTGCAACGTGTGTTTGCAGCCTGGAAAGTCAACTATATCCTGGCCTGCATCAAAAGAAGCGTGGGCAGCCAGCCATGGGAGCTGATTCTTCCCCTCTACTTGGCTTTCATGAGATGCTACCTGGAGTTCTGTGATCAGCTTTGCAGCCCCCAGTATAAGAAGTACATGGACTTGTTCAGCTGAGTCCAGAGGAGAGCCATGAAGGTGACCGAGGGCTGGAGCACCTCTCCTGTGAAGACAGGTTGAGAGAGTTGGGGTTGTTCAGCCTGGAGAGGAGAAGGCTCTGGGAAGACCTTACAGCAGCCTGCCAGCACCTAAAGGGGGCCTACAGGGAAGCGGGAGAGGGACTTTTTGCAAGGGCATGTAGTGGTAGAACAAGGGGGGATAGTTTTAAACTGAAAGAGGGTAGATTTAGATCAGGTATAAGGAAGAAATTCTTTACTGTGAGGGTGTTGAGATGCTGGAACAGGTTACCCAGAGAAGCTGTGAATGCCCCATCCCTGGAAGTGTTGATGTTGGATGAGGTTTTGAGTAACCTGGTCTAGTGGGTGGTGTCCCTGCCCATGGGGAGCTGGAACTAGGTGATCTTTAAGGTCTTTTCCAATTCAAACTGTTCTATGATTCTATGGTTCTATGAACCTGACTTTGCCAATGAAGTCCAAAGCTGAGATTTAGAATGGCACATTCAGAGGTGGTCTAGTCCATATTTGTCACCACAAAAAAGAATTCTAGGGGATTTCTTACAAAAAAAAAAAAAAAAAAGTAATCAAAAAATCTTGTAGATATGGCTTAAAGGAGCTGCCATCTCAAAAGTACTGGCAGTGAACAAAAAACTATGCCTGTTTTGGGATGAAATCTGAGTGTCAGGCAGGTAGTTCATGAATGTAATTTTAACCAAGACAAGGTTTTCTGATAGGTTTTCATGTTCCTCTAGGAAATTCTCTACATCTCTTACAGATTAAGAATTTTTAACAATTTCAATTTAATCTTCCCACTAATGAGACTGGCATGAGAAAGTCTTTGAAATCTTTGGGTAATTCAGCAGTGTTTACAGCAGATGGCTTCCTCTTTGAAGATTTGACACATTATTAGTAGGTTAGTATTGAGTTCTGACAAAACTTCAGTGAAGATATTTTGGTTCTAAATCTAAATTAAAATCCTTTGATAGCAAATCTGATCTGATCTTCTTGGATCAATTGCTTCAAATTGGATTATTGTACTGAGCAAGTGATTGTAATGCAGCATATCAGGATTGATTTGCTATACAAGAGTTTATCTCACTTTAATTAGATAAAGGGAAATATGTTATCACTTCAGACTTTTACTAGTTTTGATATATAATGGGTTTTGATCTATAATGATGTTTTATGCAAAACTGCATCTGGTGGTTTACTGAAGTGAATTACTATTACCTACTGCGTTATGACACATGGCACATAGATTCTGATTCTATGATATTAAAAAAAAATATGTAATACCCCCCCCCCCCCCCCCCATTTATGCTTTATGTGTACATTGGCTAGATGCAAATTATTCCTACACACCTGCTGTGTGCATAATTTTGGGAACTCTGAAGATCACATTAATGAAATTTGTCATAAATAGTCTTTAAACAACTTTGTTCATGGAATAGTTTGTTTAGAGCAAACATTCTGTTTTATTTTCTGTGGTGTTTTGTCATCTGTGGTTTATTTTTTTTTTCCCATGGTATGGGTGGTAGAGACAATAAGGAAACTCAAGAAACACCTAGAAGGCTAGATTTATGAATGAAACTCTCTCCCCTCAAAAGCTAAGTGATCAACTTGAAGATGCTTCTAGGCAGCTGTACGTTCCTAGCTGCTGCTTTTATGCCAGATTGCAGACACTGCCTTTGGCAACATTTCCTGCTTCAGATTTCCACAAGGATGAACTGTTCTTGAAGACTTTCTGACTGTTTTTTTCACTCTGTTTTGACTTCTGAATGAAGGACTGGAACTTCATGGGAACTCTTAATTTTGGGTGAGTCTCTGTCACCTAGCACTTTGATATTTTTTAGATGTTTAATTGTTCTTCAGAGCCACTGCCTGTTTATAGATCCCCTCAAGAGCTAAAAAAGGTCATGAATAGAGCCACAGGGAAACTACCCAGAGAAATCCTTTGGATTGCAGTGATAAAATTCTCTGAACTGGACTCGATTTGTTAAAGCAGAGAATTGATGCAGTTAAAAAAGAAAAGAAAAAAATCCTTAATGAATTCTGATAGAAATTGATTCTTCATGTGAAGGTTCCACAGGAAAAGAGTGCCTGAACATACCATCTTTTTAGTTTAGGGTGGAAATAAGACTGAGGTTATCTAGGCTTTCATATTTGTAAAACAATCCGGTAGATTCAATCTTTGTTTTCTATGACCCACCACTTTTTTTTTTTTTTCTTTTTCTTTTCATCCTTTTCTGGCCTGTTTGTTTGAATTTGGATTTTATATGATTGTGAGATATTTTCCTGCTGATGACTCTTTACCTTGATTTTAGGACTGTGCAAATAAGAAAATATTCACACACTTGTCTCTGGACCACGTAAGTATGAAATACACAAATATGTAGTAAGTGTATTGAAAGTTTAGCAGAACGTGTTAAGCTAGACTCCATTACCACAAATGCAGCTTTTTTAGACTTAAAATTTTTCAGCTATTTTTTAAAGAGATGAGAAGAACATTTCTAAGCTTGCAGCTTGCAGCAAGGCAGCACCACCATAGCTAGCATGAGCTTGTTGTTCTCATCTCAAGTCTTACCTTCCAACAGCAGAAGTGCTACACTGTCTTTAAAAAACACTCATTGATGTTAATTAATAGTGGTGTCTTCCTTTGAGCACATAAGTGATATTTCTGAAATGCAGTCCAACATTGTTCTATACATCTAATTGTCCAGCTCCTTAGCTGTGTCCAGTTGCTTACCATTGTCCAGTTCCTCACCTGTGATGATGTCGCTGGTGTTGTTGGTTTTGCTGGTAAACTTGTAATCATGATTTATCTTTCCTTCAATTTCACTGATTTCGTGAAAGAGAAGATCTGTGGGACTTTTGATTTGCATAAAGTTGAAACCTGTTCCACATGCATCTCTTGACAATTGATTAATGTAGTAGCATTTAGCATTAAGATTCATGTGTAATTTGAACATAGGGTTGCTTTTGATATAAGATATTTTTACAAACAAGATCTAAAGTAAAATCTGATTAAAACCTTGAAAAGTAATCAATTTTTTTTTTTAAACAATTTTCGTAAGAAATTTTAGCACACACCCAAAGACATGGCTAAATTGCAGGTGCTATGCAGCTGCAAATGTCTTTTAGATAAGTGATTCATAAATACAGGCTCATTTGGTTGAGAAGGATGACACTGATGTACCCAGCAGACAGCTACAGGACCACAGTATTTATTTCAACAAAATCTGTCTGAAATACAAACTGTAGTGTATTTATCCAAGAGAAAAAAATTATTTTATAAAGTTTGTGTAATTTTTTCTTTGTAGTGCTTTAACTTGTGCAGTCCTAGTGTGATGCTGATGCCGTACACGTTCAGCATATTAAAAGGACTGGGGAGGAATAAATACAAAGTGTATATACATATGTATATGTATATAAAATGCTAAACACCCCCATAAGATCTTATAAAGGTTTGGCATGGATTCATTTATTTATTAGTCTTAAGAATGACTGTTTACCATAAGGTTGCTTTCTTAAAGGTTTAAAAGATCTGTACCTGATGTAAGACAGCATAATGCAGTCTGGCTTTTTTCTCAGGAATTAGTGAAGTCACACAATGAAGGCTGTACTTCTCATTATTTTTTCTGTTCACTGGCAGGAAAACATGTACTTTCAGTCTAGATTACTTTTATTTTAAATGAGAGAGAAAAGTAAGCAGATGGAGAGCAATTATAAGTAATCCCACAAAACTGAAATGCCAGTTGTTGACCTCAAATATTCCCCACCTTGAAATCTCTTAAAGTCTTGCTGCTGGTATATCCCACTTCTTTAAAGGTGTAAGTGGCAGAGAAGATGATGAGAGCCCTTTTCTGGCAAGATGTTTCCACTATTCATTAAGAGACTTCCCCCTGCTTCAAGAACTGCATTCCTTTCCTCTCCCACAAACCTTTAATTTTTCATTTTGCAGTAATGACAAAGAGTTAATATCATGTATTGCTCATTCTGCGTTCTGGGCAATAACACAGAACTTAACTGGCTCTATGAAGTTAGCATCCAGGTTATGTGCTCACAGGCACTGGGGACATTTCCAGACCATCACCCAAGCTCAAGTGCTACTGAGAGTAAAAAACATGAGCAATTGATGGCTGTCAGGTCTACCAACACAACAGTTGCTGGAGGTATTGCCAGTTTTCAGGTGGTGACGAATAGTGGTTTCAGGTAGGATTTTGTTTCTAGAGTCCTGCAGTTTTAAGAGATAACTTTATAAGAAAATTACAAGTTGCAGAAGATGTATCCTATTTTCCTTGACTTCTGTTTCTACAGTTTCTGTGAAAGTTCAGCTGCTGTTGCCATTTGGAAACATTATTTTTGGTGTAGTTGCATTTATCTCAACAACTTCATCTATAGATAATGATCAGCTGTTTGGGAAGCAGAAGTTATACATGAATAGTAAAATATTTTTAGCTTATACACAGATGTATGTATTTTCTACCGTAGCTACTCCTGTTGCATTTCCCATTTGCAGGTAGGAAAGAATACTGATATTTTCCTGCAGACTCATTCAGAGTTATGAAATATTTTTACCACCTGTTTTAATATTATACCTTATAACTCTTACTGTATTCTTATAACAGTTTCCCACTGACTTATTAAAGTCTTTGTTTTTCCTCTTGGATTCTTTTCCCATGGGCAAAATCAGTTTGTCCTCCTGGTCTGTGCATACTCATGATAATTTAAATCTGAAAATACAGTATTCTGGTAGTAAAAATCTACCCATATCCCCTATTTCATTCTTTTTATATGTTGTTTGATTTTATTCTTAATACCATTCAATTCACAAATGTGGTCACTAAATGTCTGTCTTTACATTCATGGTCTTTGCCATTTGGTGTTGTGAGGGAATCTTGTGTCTGCAAATTCAGATGGGCTCTTGAACAATGCAGACATTACAGAAATAGCTGACCAGTGTAGCAGTTGGCTGCTACATTTGAATGCAGATGTGCTACCTTTCTACTTGCAGTTTTTCCACTTCCCAGCTGCTGTGCTAGTTACTATGCAATTGTATCCAAAACAAAGTAAGTGCATGAACTTAACCCTGGCTCTTGGAAATATGAACTTCCTGAGCTGAAGAAAGGATATGGCAGCTCTTGACCACCCATTGCCTCCCTGAAAGGCTGCTGTCAGGTCCAGCTGCCACTCCTGGGCAGCGGGACCAGGCCATGTGCAGGGAACATGACTGGTGGCAGCCAGCGCTGGCTGCTCATGCTCACACCAAGGCAGAGCACCCTGTCGATCACTGCTGTGCAGCTGCCAGATAAATCAAGCACCTGGTGTAAATCCAGGCACATGAGGCAATACCTGGCGTTTCCTGTACTACCTGGGCTTCCTGGAAAAGCAAGTGGATTAAAACAGTGTAGAACTGACTACTGATATTCTTTTTCTGTCAATGCTTATAAAGCACCTATAGAATATGTATAGTAATTTTTTTTTTTTAATAAACATATTCAGAGATCTTTGGGACAAACAATTTAACATATTTAAACAAAAAAATTGATCTGCTTGAATGAAGAAAAATGGTAATTTTCTTCTTGTAACACTGTACTTCTGATTGTATTTTAACTAAATCATCAGTGTGGGGAAACTAAAGAGAAAGATAGCTTTAAGTTTCTTTCCTGTCGTGGTATTTATAGTCTGCTGGGATACTTCACTTCTGTCCACTCTCTAAGAACCAAACCAGCAATGAGGAATAGTATGAGTAACTCAGTTTTATTTGTTGTTTTTCCAGCTGTATCTCCAAATATTTGCAATGCTGAGGAAACGGGTTGGAAGTAAGTTCTAATTCTCAGACACATGCAATGATGGAATCTGTTGTCTTTCATGAAAGATCTCACAAAATTTCTTCTGATTTGCCACATAAATATAGGGAAACCAAACTATAGGGGTGTGGCTTCCTTCAGTGATATACAAGTATAGTTAACTTAGCAGCAAAAAATATCTGTTGACAAAACACTCAGACACAAAGCAGGATTATTCTGCCTCCAAGTTGCTTAAATACCTTGTTCAGGGGAAACTTTCTTGATTGTATAAATTATGAAAATAAAAATTAAAATGACCATCTGTTAAATAACTTCTAGATTTATCCATTCTTTGCAGCTCTTCCTACAATGTTCCTACAATGTTCCTACAATGAGGAAGGAAATAATTAAGTAAAGTTGGATAGAATAGTGTTTTTAATATAGAAATATTTTAACATCTTGATCTTTTTTATTTCTAGAAATTACTACCTCATAAAATGTTTCCAGTTAAATATTACCTGCTTTATTTGAAATTCCTTTTTTCTGCCCCCAAGATCAGTGTTCTCACATCATTTGAAGACAATTATTGTTGATGCAGGAACTCAATTAATGGATAAGGAAGAAGGAATTATTCCTTTCTGTTGTGATTAAGATACATTTTTTAAAAAACTATCTTAAGATATGCCTTTTTTTTGCTCTCTGTTGTCATGATATTGATGATTAGAATATTTCTATACCTTGGGTTTTTTAAAATTATTATTATCTACATTAATCTGGATTATAATCACTTCCTGATACCTGTTTCATGTTTTCTATTTGAGCCTGGCCTGGAAATCGCTGTATTGCTGTGTTAAATTAAGAATTTCCTTTCACTTGCTTCCATTCTTGGAATACCATAAATATCCTAGTCATATTCTATCCATCTTGATCCCTGAGCAATAAAAAACAGCTTAGTTAGACATTCCTAACCTTATCCAAATATTTTTATAACAGATTCTCCCACTTTATCACTTACTGTTTTCAATGAGTGCTATAACTCTTTCCTCACATGATTTAGGCCTCATTTTTCAAGCTTGTGAGTCTTACATTAGGCATATTGGTCTATGTGCCCAGAGCAGTTGTTTGAATATTGAGCCTCAACCTAAATGTCTGAACATAGGCAGCTGCATTTTAAAGTTAAGCTCAGAAATGACACTACTGGGGATTTGTCCTTGTAGGTCATTCAGAAGTCAGTATTAATTAAGTGGGCTGTGCTAGCATTATGTATGCACCATATTTGTCTTAGCAGTGGAGGTGGATTGGAGTTTCAAAATTTCACTTGCAAATTTGTTTTTATGTAGTATAATCTGTGTTTAATGAATCTAATTGACTGTATAATGGTAGGAAATTATCTGTATGTCTGGAAAACATGCTTTAGTCTTCTAAATCATCTTGCAGTGGAGATTTCAATATTTGAATGATTTATGATTGTCTGTAACATGTACTCTGTTTTTGAAATGCAAGCCACCAAGAAAGGAATGAGAGAATTAAAGTAACAGAACGTATTCCTTATGAAGAATAGTCAAACTTCTTGCAACTGGATTCATGTAAACAACTTCTAAGAGAGATCTTAATTATCGGTGTGTCTGCCACCTCTTGCTATTTTATTCAGTGTAGGGCTGCCTTTTTTTTTTACCCTCATGAGAGTTAACATCTTCATTTTCCAAATGATAAAAACCCCAACATTATTTGTACATTTTATGACACTGCAGCCTTTCCATCTGTCCTGGGTGTCACTGCCTGCATTCGTGCACCACCATGTAATGAGGCATGTTTTAGGAGCTAAAATCCCCCTTTCCTCTTCATTATGCATGTGGCATGCAATGCAATTTACTACATAACAGATGTCATAGCTAAGTACCCAGGCTCATGTCATGATTCATTCATTTGAAGACAATCTGTTGCAACAAAGTTGAGCTTTTCAAAACCTAGGCAAAATTTTGTGTTTGCCTGAGCACTCCAGGTTTTGTCCTGTACTGTGTTAAGTTGGATAGGCTAAAACATCAGGGATAAGAAGACTTGTGCTGGGGCCTAGAATCCAGGTTGGAAATTTGACATTTGAGTATGTATCTGCTTCTTTGGCTTTTTACCTTGCCTCAAAAATAATCCTATTTCTAAGTTACAGTGATTATCTTCTTTTAAATTTTGTCTTGATTCAACTGTTACTTCTCCAGACTCCTATAAAAATAAATTACACAGTTAAAAATTCACTGGTGCAGTTATTGGAAGAACTTTGTGGATCTTAAAAAATAAGAGTTTGATGTCTAGACAAATTTGGTGGAACATTATTACACTGCCCTTTTAAAGCTAGACGAATTCATAGCAGGCGGTATTTTATAGAAGATTGCCATTAAACATTGTCTGTCTTTAGGGGAAAAGGTAGACAATAGTAAGTTATATAGGAATGAAGAATTACCTGAATCTGAGATGAAGTTGCAAATTGGGTAATTCAAATCACTATTATGGTTATAAATACAATCGACATATGAATAGAGCAAAATTTTAAGTCTTCACCAGGCACTGCAGATTTCACCAAGAGGCATCCAGCACTTCTGGCAGATGCTCAGAATTTGTGATTGGAAGTATGCAATGACAATAAAACAGTTTTGAATCTCTACAGATTATATAAAATTTTGGATTTCTAGTTTATACCAGTAAGAGAAAACCATTTCTGTGCAGGGGTTTAATAGGAAAGAGATGTGTCTCATACAGACATATCCAAATGGGATAACTCACCAGAATCTGACATCTCCACTGTGTGTGGAAACTACAGTTGTCTCACTCAAGTGGATGACAAAGCTTCTTTAAAAAAAGAGAAAATATTAGTTTTTTTAAAAAAATATTTTTATTTTGATGATTAAGAAGCCATGTGCAGTAGCTGAAATGAAGTCCATAGATTGTGTTTGTCCATTTAATATTGTTCTGGTTCTTGCAAGGGACAATGCAAAAACCCAGCAGGAGAGTTTCTCACTGGGAGTTGTTCGGAACACTCTCCTGAGAATATAGAAATTGATTTCCCATCTGCATTTGAGGAAGCCTGGTGGGGGGTATTTTTCTTGTGATTGTGCTGTCAACTGCTGTCTGCAAGCATCTCTAATGATAGGTTGTAGTGCCCACCAACACATAGTTTCAACAAGAATGGGTCCAAAGTCTACAGAAAATCCTGTATATCAGATGGAGTTCTGGTTGTGCAGACTTTATTAATACCAATAAAGATTTTACATACTCTTCTCCAGAAAACAGCTGGAATGCTATTCAATGTAGAACTGTCACACTGTGTATATAACATTATCTAGAAAAACCTTTTATATCAGTAATACTCATCTACTGAACCTCCAGATTCCTTTGTGAAAAACTATTATCCTGTTTCATCAGAATAGTTTTGATGATGTGTTCAAGACAGATTAGCATGATACCTTAAGGGCCTGTTTTTTTCAGCATCTGTATTATAATGCTTCAAAATAGATTTCTGATGAGCTCATTCCATTAGTTTCTACTTTACTTTATCTGTACTTAAGGTAAAAGATGTCCAGGAAATGTGACAATAATGAAAGTCTGCTGATAGCACAGTGGGAAAAAAATAATCCCTTCTCACCTTTCCCACTAAAGCTGTAGTGGTAGTTTTAAGCACAGCTGATAAAGAAGTGAATTTCAGTTTTGTGGGAAACTCTGGCCTGCTGGCGTTGCACTTCGCTCTGCATCAGAAGAGAAAGTGAAGATGGATAATTTCCCAATGGCACGGGGTGATGGCCTTTTGAGGAAGCCTGTGGGTGATGGGTGCATGGGGCAGGCCCCTGAGCGGCAGCAGGCTGGCCAGCAGGGCATGGAGCCAGCAGGCAGGGAGCTGGGGAGCTCTGTGCCCGGGGATGGAGCAGCGCTGTGCCTCCAGCAAGCTCTCCCAATGTGCAGGAAAGGGTAGTGGGAGCAGGCGTTTCAATTCCAACAGCTGAGTGTTTTCAGACAAACAATGCCATCAGAAGACTTCCCCTCCCAGAGTTTTTGATCATCTGTGATTTTTAAAAAAGTCAGATGCACAAAATATCTTTTGCTGCTGTTTCAAGCTGGTGCTGGAAACACCAGAACTTAATGATTTCTCCTACATTACAACTAGGGGAAGATAGCCTCAGAAATCCCCTCTGAATAATCTGACATCTGAGGCTCTGGGAAATATGGACTCTGAAAACAGCACGTCCAAAATTGAAGTAGATTCTTGGTTTGGGCTGGAAGTTGAGGCATTGGCACTACTGGCTCTGTGCATTTAGGAGTATGGTTCCCTTTTCAGTTCCGTTAAATCAAGTCATAGTCTCCTTTGCTTGTATACTTCCTAACCGTGCTAGTATTGCAATAGCACGTCCCTGTTTACCTACAGAACAGTTATAAAATTCTCCACATTTAGAGGCTGAAATTGTTTGCAGTTTTTTTTCCAGTGAGTTCCTATGCAGAACTTACTGAACAAAGAAAGCATTAGCTTGTTTTTCTACCCACCTTAAAATTTCCAATTAAGACAATTCTTTAAATAGATCTTCTTAGCGCTAGGATATTTTGAAAGAAGGGGTTTCTTCCCTGCTAGTTTTTCTGTTTAAGACTTGGTATGCTTTAGTGTAAATATAATGTATAAACTACCTAAGCTTCGTCAGTATCTGCATCTCTGATTTTAACAACAACCTTTGCTAATCATAGAGGCAAGTGTTGTTTAACATTAACACAGAAATAATATTTTTTTCTTAAATAGTTATAAATAGTCATGTGAAAATGAGATGATAGACATGACTGATTTTTTTTTTTTTTTTTTTTTTTGATGCACAAATTTATCTCCCTTGGGCTAGGGCTATACTTCAATTTGTTCTGTGTGTATTAGGCAAGGAATATTACTCCAGATGGAGACATATGTCTACATATGTCTGTATGTGACAGTCTTGAAAGAAACTAGATGACTGAAATTTGTATAGAATTTCATTTAGTTCAGCAAACAAAATGAACAAAATTGGGAAGATTTTTGTAACTGAGATTCAGTTGTATACTCCTGTGAACTAATCTTGACTGTAGTTTAAATAGCGTAGTTTAAAAAGGTGATTGACAGGTTGGGTTTAGTTTCTTCATAAAGGTGAATTTCACCCTTTTGGTAAAAGAAAATACACTTCTTTTGCTTGAGAAGAAACGTATGTGAGAAGATAATCTAGTCTAGAAATAAAAGAAAAATATCAGAATGATGTAAAAGAGATCTATTGTTGCCTTATTTTAGGCTTAATTTCTTTTGTTAATGGATTTATTTTTTTTTTTAGTGTAAAATCTTAGTGGTACATGAAGAACTTTGACTCTGGCTCCAGGGTTTTTACAAGGAACAGCTACTGTTGTGGGGAAGAAAAACAGTGAAGAAGAATAGTATACTGAGATTATTATTGTTAAAATTCCTTTTAAAGTACTAGTGTAAAGCTGTACTGGGCATTGCTGTTACTAGACAATGGAGTATAGGTAAAACACAATTTCTCAGTTCAGACACCCACTATGTGCCTTTGGCACTAGAAATTAAATAACAGAATTTCAGAACTAGAATATTAAAAAAAAATATTTTGTTGCTTTTGCATGTTACTTGCTACTCTCACCTACCCATTACTTCAGGCTATCTGCCACACTGTTGGTTTATCTTCTTTTAACCAGGGAAATTGCAAAAGCAGCATATGAGTGTACACCCAGCTGTATGATGAAGTCAGTAGTGTTTTCTGATGTGACATCATTTGAATGCACATAGAGTATTGCTGTGATAAAAGAAAAATGTATGGTGAGATAGTTCATTCTTATTTATACATACTGAATTTTTTTCTTACTGTATTTTATATTTTGGATGTATAGGGAGTGCCTCTGATTTTAAAACGTGTGTTACCTTTCATTATTCCAGCAATCACTGCCATATCATTAACTCTGGAACAATTTATTAATTTGCTACTCTGCAGAGTGCACAGGCTCTGCAGTATGATGATTTGCAAACTCAAAGGTAAAGACAGCAAGAGATGTACAGCATAGCGGCTCTGAGCTATCTTCTGTGGACAATTTGACAACCTGGAAAAGGGTCTTTGAAGATGTGATGACTGCAGTTGTCTGAGAATCTCCTTGGAGCTATACTACACACCTTCAAGAAGCACACATGCCTGCCCATCTAGCCCAGGTAGTTTGAAAAGGGAATTGTCACCATCATCCTATGAAAACTGTGAGGCTGTGGCATAGCAGGGGTGTGAGTGCATGAGGGGGAAGAAGCAAGGAGTGGGTGAAGGAATTTCAGAGTAATGAATTTTATGGCTAGAAAATCCTTTCTCTGTGTGGATTTATTAGCCTCACCAGAGAGTTGCCAACCTATAAATCCTATTCCTCATTTCCTGCTCCTGTTTCTACAGAAGCCGTGACCTGTAGTGTGTGCTAGACATGGAAATGTAAGCTTTTTCTGACCACTGTCATAGGGCAGGCAGCACACGGCAAATACAAACTTACACTCTGGTGAAACAAAAACCCATAACTTTTTTGTGTACGATAGATGAGCAAGTTAAAACCAGAAAAGTGGAACAATTTCTAATGAAGGAATTACCACTTTCTCATATTAGGTGCATTATTGCTAGCATGTCTTAAAATTTGTAACTTATCAACATGAAATTTTTCAGCAAAAAAGGGGCATATTTTTATATTGACCTTTTTTTAAGCTTACTGCATTTTAGCCCATTTTTTCCAGACTGTATATCTCATAAACCCAGATTTTTCTTAGAAAATTAATATGTATGTAAGCCTGCTAATGTGCCTCCTTTGTAAGTTTACACTAGGACTGAATGCAGTATTATAGGAATATTCTACTTACCATGTTGATTAAGTTCCCACTGTTTTGGGATCATCCGATTCTTGTTAGTGAAGAGTACAAGATCCTCTACACAAGGAAACTATTTACACTACAGTGTGAAATTACTTTTTTGTTTATTTGCAGAGGAAGCTTCTCTTCTAAAAAAATAGGAAGTTAACAGGTTAGTAATAGCCTGGAATATATGGGAATTATAATGTCTGAGTGTGTTTTTGTTTTTGTTTATGCTTTTTTATTTTCCTAATAGGAACTCGTACTACTGTAGGAAAAAATGTTGTGCCTTGTACCAGATATTTTCAGTGCAATGTTAAGACAAATATTCTATGCAACCTGCATCAAATAAATACATTCAGAGTGTTATTTTCAGGAAAAAATACAGAGATGTGCTTCTGTAAAACTCAAAACTTGGTATCTGTGAGAAAAAAAACCAGAAATATATCTCCACAAGGTCCTACTGGTTCCCTGGAGAGCTGACATACCGAAATAAATCAGAGAAACACTGTATAGTTACTGCAATAATATGGTTGGTTTAAAAATAATGCCGGGTTGCTACTACTTTTCTTAATAATGTTAGGTTGGTTTTGAACTGATACATGCTTGTGTGTGTGCGCTTATATAAAAATTCAGAAACATATAGAAAACACATACACATATTGCAAAATATTTCACTCAAGTACAATAAACAATAAACTACTATGTGACATGTAATACAGGAATGCGTAGTTCGTGAAGTCATAAATTTCTATCCCATTGCTCCTGCACCATCAAAGAAACTGATATGACAATAATGGACAAAATGTCTGTATCTACAATACATTTGTTCCTTGTGAAAGAAAATAAAAGAAAACTGAACAACCCCCCACACCAAAAAGCTAACAAACAAAACCGCCAAGCAACAACCCCACCCCCCACCCCCACCCCCCTTAGAATAGTGTGATTTTTTTCCCCATTAGCATTGTAATTATCTAGCTGATGCAGACATCATGTTTCCCATGGTGTCCCTGTTGGGTAGATGTGAGACCTTTCTCTCGGCATTACAGGTTCTGTAAACTATAGTTTAGATGTAAACTGGAGGTTACATCAGTGAGGTTTCCAGTTGCTCGGCTTCAGTGTCATTGAGCGTTACCACTGTGAGGTATCAAGATAATAGTGAATCTTTAGCTGTCCATGTGTTCGGATCCATCTCTCTCTCAGTATTGATACCACTTTACACCTCTGCGGTTTTGCATGTGCATATATGTGTATGTATACACATACATATATAGTTATCTCCATACATTAGATGTTTATGTAAGTGCAGGCTATTCTCTGTAATAATGAGGAAATGTATATGTTGAAACAAAGAAAAAGGATATCCATTTACATGGATAGAAAACCAGGGAACCTATGAAAATATCTGGGACACATATATGAGGAAACGTCTTTGAAACAACAAATTAAAAACCCACCTTTTGAAAAGTGAGAACATTTACCTCCTTTAAAAGACAAAAGAGGATGAAATGTATATGTTCTGTTTTAACTCTCTAATGGTGCTCCCAGATAATGAGCTTGATAGAATGAGTACATCAAACATTTAAACCTATCTACTCACTTTGTAAAAGGCCAGTGCTTTCTTAGCCTTGTAATAACAGAAGGGTATCTCTCTCATTCTTTCATTCTTCCTCCCTTTTTTCTTTTTCCCTTTTCCATTTTTTCTTTTTCTTTTCTTTTTATTTTTTTTCTCTTTCCCTTTCTCTTTCTTTCTCTTTCTCTTTCTCTTTCTCTTTCTCTTTCTCTTTCTCTTTCTCTTTCTCTTTCTCTTTCTCTTTCTCTTTCTCTTTCTCTTTCTCTTTCTCTTTCTCTTTCTCTTTCTCTTTCTCTTTCTCTTTCTCTTTCTCTTTCTCTTTCTCTTTCTCTTTCTCTTTCTCTTTCTCTTTCTCTTTCTCTTTCTCTTTCTCTTTCTTTCTCTTTCTCTTTCTCTTTCTCTTTCTCTTTCTCTCTCTCTTTCTCTCTTTCTCTCTCTCTTTCTCTGTCTTCTTGTAATATAGTTTTCCAGCACAGCTGCTGCTGATATGATTCTTTTGATGCTTTTGGACAGCACTCTGTTGTCCAATGATAATTTTATTCCTTGAAGGGATACAGATAGAAACTTAAAGTGTGAAAACAATAATAATTATCCCCAAATCTAAATGCCTCAAATATTTTTCTTCTATTTAGTTCCACAATGTTTTCATGTAAAAAAAGCCAATACCCCCCAAAAGCAAACTCCTCTCCCTGCCAAACCCCCAAAACCTAAGCATAGTTTTATACTATATATTAAATTTAAATAGCACTGAATTGAACTCTGATCATTATCTGACTTATTCCTACAGTTGTCTGACAATATCTACTTGGTCTAATACATGTTTAGTAGTTTGAACATTCAATTGATTGAAGACACATTAAATGGAGAATCATCTTGAACAATGATTTGGGAAACCAGGAAATGGCTTGAATACAGTGGGTTGATGAAAGAGGGGAAATATTCATGAACAGTTGAAATAACTGTTTTCTGCTCTTCAGATATGAAAAGGAAACTTACCTTGACTATCACTGCCTTTTTAACCTTTTTTCTCTACTTCATTTTGGAATTATTTCTGCTCACTTATTTTTCCTCGGTTAAAAAGCAGACAGGAGAAATGGTAAATTAGAGCATGAAGATGGGAGAAAAGGGAAAATTATTTTTAAAATGGCGAGAAATTAAGACAGGTTCTGTTGTATGTTTTCACTTTTAGTGGGAGACCTACTAGGAAAGCTTTGGAAATAAAATTTTTAATAAAAGAGAGCTTCATTCAAAATCCTGCAGGTAGCTGTACATTGGCAGAATACAACAGACAGGTCTGTGAGGCTGTACTCTGATAAGGTAATCTTAGCTGACTACTGTCTTTCTTGTGAACTCATAATCCATCTGACTGAATATCAGACTGCTCCATGCAGAGCAGGGTTTGTTAATGTGGGCTCCCCTCTGTTGCACAGTTAGGAACATATTTATTAGTGTTAAGTCCCACATAAGTAATTGGCTGCTAGTTGTTAAGAAAATCTTCTTTGCAAAATGATGGATTGGAAAAATGTGAAAGTATCTTTGTGCCTGAAATTTAAGGCCATGACAATAACAATATTTGCAATTGATTTAGTTGCAAAGGTAACACTGTTAATGGTCTCTGGGCTACAAAATTTGCATGATCCAATGTGAAAACATGTGCTATTATTGTTAACATGTGTGCTATAGGTAGGCATATCTATTTTCCAGAGTGTCAAAGTACTTTTTAGTCATACAAATAGGTTTTATGTAGGATTTATCAATACTTTCCAATGCAATGAAGTCTACCTTAATTCCCTTGCAGCCAAAACTCTAAATTTAGTCCTCTATAGTGAGTGGGTGTTAAGTCATCCCACAAAAACCTTGGCAGTGGTAGTCGCTAGATTGTATGTCAGCTCTGCATGACCTGCATCTCTCATTGGTATGAAAGGTGGCTGCAGCCCCCCACTAAGCAGAGGAATCCACAGAAAGCACAAACTACCTTTGCTATGGGGCCTGCTCTGACACCAGATGGGTGGGAGGTCATGTACATGTGCATGCCTTTCTTACTACATTTCCTACAATCTGAGGCAGCGATGCTGAATCTCCACTAGTATGTTACTAGTAACAAGGGGTGTCAGGAAGCACCAGGAGTTCCTAATGGCCTGCACCCCTACTCTAAAAGAGTCTGGGTTTAATATCAGGGCATGCAGGTGGGTGGATGCCTTCACATAGCTTTGGAAAAGAGGAAAGTAATATGAAAAATAGATGATTGTCTTATTTTTGATTTTTACAAATGTTTCTTGGAGGAAAAAGAATGAAGTTATTGAACTTCCCATTCCATTTTATATTTCTGGTTAAGTGACAGATACTCAGAGATTTTCTTCTTTCTCTGAACTCAGAGAAAAGAAAAAAAAATCAAATAGAAGATCAGGCCGGATGTCTATGTTTCTGTCACACATTGTTTTATTGACATGTAATGGTAGTGAATTGACATTGGCTGGCCACCAGCTGCTGCAACCCAGCCACTCTGCCACCCCTCTCCTCAACAGGACAGTGGGGAGACAGTGAGATAGAAAAGCTTGTGCGTAGAGATAAAGACAAGGAGATCACTCACCAGCTAATCATGGGAAAAAGAGACACAGCTTGGACAAAATTAATTTAATTTATTGTCCATAAACATAAATTTGGATGGTGAAACAAAAAGGCAATAAAAATTAAAGGCTGAGGTACTTAATGTCTTCTTTTCCTCAGTCTTCGATAGCAAGACCAGTTACGCTCTGGGTAATCAGCCCCCTCACCTGGAAGGCAGGGATGAGGAGGAGTGGTATGAAGTCCCCACAGTCCAGGAGGAAAATGCTGCTCTGTTTAAACACACATAAGTCGATGAGGCCAGATGGGACCCACCCAAGGATACTGACAGAGTGGCTTACCAAGCCACTCTCCATCATTTATCAACAGTCCTGGCAAACTGGAAACGTCTCAGCAGACTGGAGGTTAGACAGTGTGATGCCCATCTACAAGAGGGGCAGGAAGGAGCATCTGGAAAACTACAGGTCTGTCAGTCTGACCTCGGTGCCAGGGAAGGTTATGGAGCAGATCATCCTCAGTGCTATCATGCAGCACGTGCAAGACAACTGAGGCATCAGACCCAGTCAGCATGGGTTTATGAAAGGCAGGTCCTGCTTTTTGAACCTGATCTCTTACAAGATGACCCACGTAGTGGATGAGGGAAAGGCTGTGGATGTTGTCGATCCGGACTTTAGTAAAGCCCTTCACACCATCTCCCACAGCATTCTCCTGGAGAAACTGACCATCTCAAGCCATGGACAGGTGTACTCTACGCTGGCTAAAGAGCTGGCTGGACGGGAGGAGCCCAGAGAGTGGTGGTGAATGGGCTTACATCCAGCTGGCAGCCGGTGACAAGTGATGTTCTGCAGGGCTCAGCATTAGGGCCAGTTCTGTTAAATATCTTTATCAATGATCTGGATGAGGGGATCGAGCGCACCCTCAGTGAGTTTGCAGATGACACCAAGTTGGGGGCAGTGTTGAGCTGCTTGAGGGCAGGAAGGCTCTGCTCAGAGGGATCTGGACAGGCTGGTCTGATGGGCCAAGGCCAATTGTGTGAGATTCAACAAGGAGAAGTGCCAGGTCTTGCACCTGGGTCACACCAACCCCACGCGGCGCTACAGTCTTGGGGAAGAGCGTCTGGAAAGCTGCCTCGTGGAAAAGGACCTGGGGGTGCTGGTTGATGGGCAGCTGAACATGAGGCAGCAGCGTGCCCAGGTGGCCAAGAAGGCCAGCAGCATCCGTGTCCTGGCTTGTATCTGAAGCAGTGTGGCCAGCAGGACAGGGGAAATGAGGCCTCGCCTTGAGCCCCATATTCAGTTTTGGGCCCTTCACTTCAGGAGGGACGTAGAGGTGCTGGAGTGTGCCCAGAGAAAGACAATGAAGCCGGTGAAGGTTCTGGAGAACAAATCTTCTGAGGAGCAGCTGAGGCAACTGGGGTTGTTTAGCCTGGAGAAGAGAAGAGTCAGGGGGGGTCCTCACTGCTCTCATCAGCTACCTGAAAGTAGGTTGTAGGCAGGTGGGGATCAGTCTCTTCTCCCAGATAACAAGTGACAGGAGAAGAGGAAACCTCCTCAAGCTATGCCAGGGGAGGTTTAGATTGGATATTAGGAAAAATGTCTTCACTGAAAAGGTGATCAAGCATTGGAACAGGCTGCCCAGGGAGGTGGTGGAATCACCATCCCTGGAAGTGTTTAAAAACATTAGCAATGGACTTGGCAGTGCTGGGTTAACAGTTAGACTTGATGATCTCAAAGGTTTTCTCCAACCTCATCGATTCTACGTTTCTATGTTTCTATTATTCTATGAAAATGTCTCACTCCGCCCACATCTACTTCTTCTGAGACTCACCTTCACTCCTTGATTCCTGAATTCTCCACCTCCTCTCATCTGAAGGGTGCAGGGAAGTGGGGAATTGGGGCTGGGGCCAGTCTATCACAGCCCCTCTCTGTTGCTCCTTCCTCCTCACACTGTTCCACTGCTCCGTGTGGGTCCTCTCTACGGGCTGCAGGGGAATCTCTGCCTGGAGTACCTCATCTCCTTCTTCTCTGACCTTGTTGTCCACAAGGTTCTTTCTCACAGTTTTTTAACATCATATCTCTCAGAAGCTGCCAAGCAACATTTTTTTACCCTTCTTACACATAGCCAGAGGTGCCACCATCTTGGCCGAAGGTCTCAGGTGTGCCCTGCGGCGGGTCGGCTGGATCCGGCTGGAACCGGCTGTGCCTGGCAGGTGGCAGCCCCAGCCCCCCTGAGGGAGACGCCCTGCAGCCGCCCGCCAGCGCCTGGGCACCGGCACCCGGTGCAGTAAAACACGTCAGGTTTGCACTGAAATGCACTGGCCCAGGAGCAGAAGTATCCCTCCTTGACAGTCACCATTAATTAATGATAATAAACAAAGCCCCCATATTGACTAAATATATTTACTCGTCAATGAAGAAAATTGCTTTCTGAAGGGTGAACAGAGGATATTCTTTTGAATTTTATGGAGACATCTCTGTGTAAGTGCACGTGTTCTTCCACACACGAGAGAGACAGGTTTTGCCAAAATACTGAGGGGCATGAGGCAACTGAAAGAAAAATCTCAGCTGCAAAGGATGATGCATTTTGCAGCTTTGACAGTGCAAGTACAAAGGACTGGAGTTCCATTCCAATTTTGGGAAAGAAATACAACATTTTGAAAAATAGTATTTTCAGTGAAAAGTGATTGAAAGATTGGAATTTCATGCTTACTTGCAATGCTGATGTACCATTAAAGCTAAAGTAAAATAAAGGGAATTAGGGCTCTCAGCATATTCAGCAGTGGATCAAGAAGAAATCAGTTATGTTGCAAATTTATACTTGCTAGCAAATCAGAGATTTTCTTTTTAATTAGCAACTTAAGACTAAATTTTGTTAGTAACAAAAGCAGGAAATTTACAAGTAAAATAAGCATTTTGGTTTAGATTCTTGGTTTTATCTTGCTCCTCTGCATATGTAAGAAGGGAAGTAGTTGCGCATTTTCCAATGGCGCACACAATCAAGTATCATTTGCAAACTGAGTTGATGGTCATATGCTTTTTGTATTCCTTCCAGCCATAGTTTTACCCCTTTTGGATACAGCAGCATTTTCACAAGATGGAGTAGACTGCATGCCAGATTAGCATTTTACAATCTTTGACTCTTACCCTGCTTCAGCTGCTGCCGTTGGCAAAACGTTTGTTGAATGAAATGAGACCAGTATCTGATTATTCTGATTGATTTGTGAACATTATGCCCTTAACAGATTGCTTTTCTTTAAAGTCTCTGCTAGAATGAGTTAGGGGAAGGAAATTGCAGGGAGAATGGTATTGTTTCTCCCTCTTAGAAAGAGCAGTAGGCCAGCTTCCAGCTCCACAGAGTACACAGATAAACTAAACCATTCATACATTGTGGTTCCTGTTTTCATCAGCTCATGGTTCCTTGTGAGTTCATGCATTTTGACTGTAGAGTTTACATCAAAAGCATTCCAGTGCACTAGAGGCTTTGGACTGCTTCCCTGCTGCCATGTGAGAGATAGTACAGTTTAAAACCAGAACCCAAGAAAACAAAAGTGTGGGAGTGTTTAGGTTTTATGAAGACCTCTAAGAAAGAGATATGCTTATCATTTCAGTAATCCTTTATGTGGAATGGCAAGTGCTTCATTCTCTGTCAGATACATCACCTATCAACATTTCAAAAAAAAACAAACCACTGCACTGAAGTGATAAGATATTTCTAAAATAAAGAATGATACATTAATAGAAATGTGTGGTTTGTATAATTTAAAATGCAGTTTTACATATTCCACTACATGGAAGATTTGTAGGACCTGACATACATCAGGCGTTGGTCAAATGACATGCAAATATCAAAGTATTAAAGTGGATTGTGTCTTGTCTTGTAGCTTGTGCCAGTATTTTTTCTGTTTTCTTGGGAGAGAAATTATCCTGTTGCCCCTGCTGGGAATTATAATGTACTGATGCAGCAGACCTGGCATGCTGTTTTCTTTTCTAGTGGAATTACTACTGTAATCTCTATTACCCTCTATTTGCTCATATTGCTTACAATGTATCAGACAGTGTGCAACATAAAATCACTTTTCCCACTCACCCAAAAACAAAGATGAAGACTGGGGGTGGAGGAAGTACATAATTAATAAAGCAATCTCTCAGTAATGACACATCTTTCTACATCTTGTCTGTATATATATTTTCATGTAGGTTTGACTTATATTTATGCAGAAGGACAAGTAGGCAGATCAATACATATAAAAAAAATATTGTTGTAGGTGCCTTAGCTCTTACAGAGCCTTGAGAGATGAATGGCTTAGAGTGATCTCTCTACAAATGTTCAAAATAAAAGTAGTTCACCTATTGAACCAGAAATTCAGTATACCACCCCTGAAGGATGGAAAGAAAGGGGAGTGGGTTTTCAGATTTTCCCTTCTACACCTCAGCAGAACTATTTTCTATAAACTTGCAGATGGTACACAAAACATTTGGGCATTGCTACTGATAGGCATTAATTGCTGGGAAATACATATTTAAACAGCTCATATTTTAGAACAATTGAGAGATCATAGGACTTCGAACTGCTTCCACTTCAGGTTGACATCTCAGCAGTAGCAAAGCTAGCAACGTGTGATGTGAAATATCCCATATGCTAGGCTGAAATAATCACAATTGAAAGCCATTACATAATCAGAGCTGCTTTGGCTGGGGTTGATTGACAGTGCTTACTATTCAATTAAGAAGCATGTTATTGGGCTCAGATGCTGATGCAAATCTAAAAGAAAGCTTAATTTGTTTGACCTTTGTAACCCACCAGCTTTGATTTTATTGGAGACTGTGCTTAATGCATTTTATGTATCCAAGGAACAGATTATTTCATCATAAGAAGGAGATTTCCAGTTGCTACACTACAACCCTACTTAAGTTTTGTTAGCATAATGATTTATTAAAAAAAAAAAAAAAAAAGGAAACAGGCTTAGAGAACCTTTAACCTTCATTTAATCTTTTTTTTATCTGCTAACCTAAACAAGAACTAATCATTGGTGCAAAGGATTAACAGACACAGGAGACCAGATTATACATTTTTAAGTTTTGCTTTTGAGTCTTGAGGGAATCCTATAGTGTGGAATTGGATTAACCTTTCTGACACTTCTTCTAATAACCCAAAAGCTACAGTATAAGACTTATTCTCCTGACAATCAGCATGGTTGCTTTGCTTACTGTGTAGATTCTACATTCATATGTGTGAAGATGTATGTTATCGAGCACAGCATGAACAATAAGGAATATCCAGAGTCTGCAGTGAATATTCATTCTTTATACATTAGACACAGTATTTGCAAATGATGGCCAGGTACCAGAAGATGTTAGTAGTAGCAATATTGATAGGATCTGAAGTGATCACTCATGTTTTCTCAATGAACTTTTTAAAGCAGATTTGTGTATGACCTATCTAAGTGAAAGTGATCACTTATAAATTTCATTCTTTCTCTTATGAGTCTAGTCTTCCTCATTTTCTTTCAAAACAGCTGGCACTAACTTAGCTGGAACTCACTTTTTAAAATATGATCTTCTTCCATTTTAAGAGTGTAAGACAATCAAGAGCAGTTACACGTGTGATGAATCTGAAATCTAAGACAGGAGTTTATAAAGTCTGTGTGAAAAGTTATGCCTTTATTAAAATCTCAGCAAACTTCATTCTTTAAATCAATAGAACGAGAAAGGACAAAAGTAAGATCATAGAATCATTTAAGTTGGAACTCTGAGAACTCTGAGATCACCAAGTCCAATCATTAACCCAGGACTGCCAAGTACATCACTAAATCATGGTCCTAAACACTGAATTTACAGATTTTTAAACACTTAAAGACATCCACCCACCTGCATGCCCTGATATTAAACCCAGACTGATTACCCAGAGGGTAATTTACTGTTAAAGACTGAGGAAAAGAAGGCAAGTACTTCAGGCTTTTCCTCATCCTTTGCACTATGTTCCCCACCATATCCAATGAAGGATGAAGGGTATCCTTGGCCCTGCTTTTGTTTCTAGTGTATTTGTAAAAATTTTTTTTGTTACCTATTATGGCAGAGGTCAGCCTGAGGTCTAGCTGGGCTTTCACTGCTCTAATCTTCAGCCTGCATAACCTCCTGACATGGTTATAGTCCTGAGCTCCAGCTACATCTCTCTGTTCAGCCAGACCAGTCTTCTTCCCTGTCAGCTCAGTTTTAAGGACTTGGGGACAGACTACTCCTGTGCCTCTGAGATTGCCTTCTTGAGCAATGTCCAGCCTTCCTGGAACCCCTGGCCATTCAGAACTGTCTGCCAAGGGACTCTGTTGATCAGGCTCTTAAACAGGCCAAAGTCCATCCTCTGAAAGTCCAAGGCAGTGGTTCTGCTAACCCCCCTCCTTTGAGAACTGAATACTCTATCATCTTGTGATTGCTATACCCACTTGCATCAACCACTACACCACCACCAGTCCTTTCTGGTTTGTAAATGGCAGGTCCTGTGGCACATCTCCCCTGCTTGGGGCACTGACCAGATGTGTCAGGAAGCTGTCTCCCACACAGTCCAGGGACCTCCTGGACTGTTTCCTCTCTGCAGTACTGTATTTCCAGTGGACATCCAGTAATTTGAATTCTCCCATGAGAACAAGGCCTAGAGATCACAAGACTTCTCTCAGCTGTCTGCAGAATATTTCATCTGCCTTTTATTCTGGTTGGGTGGTCTATAACAGACTCCCACCAGGTTATCTGCCCTGTCGACCCTCCCCCTGATTTTATCAGTAAACACTCAAATCCTACTGTCACCACCATTCAGCTCTAGGCAGTCGAAATGCTCCCTGACATACAGAGCTACGCCACTGCCTCTCCCTCCTTGCCTATCCCCTCCAAAGTGTTTGTAGCCACCTGGAGCAACACTCCAGTCATGTGAGGCATCCCACCACATTTCTGTGATGGTCACTATGTCATCATCTTCCTGCTGCACTGTGGCTTCTAGCTCCTCCTGTTTGTTGCCCATGCTTCAGGCATTGGCATAGAGGCACTTCAGCTGTGCTGTTTTGCTGGTGTAATTAAAACTGCTGTATATCCAGATTTACCCTAGGTATGTCTCCTCTTTTTCCTTCTGAAAATTCCAAATGGGTAAAAAAAACACGACAAAACCAGGCAGTATTATTGTTCTGGAAATCTGGACAAATCTGGCAGTCTGTAGCTTACATGGCTGTCACTATGAGCCTTTGGGCATAATCCATTTTGTCCTAGGTGGGATATATCAGAGAGTCTTGCATGTAAGCTGCTTATGCTTGGATGGTCTGAGAACATAATTTTTCAGCTCTTGCTGCAACCGTGTTGTGAAGAGTTTAGAACATAGGTCTGTTCTCCTTGACTATTCACCTTGAGCTTAAAACAATGTAAGGAACTCCTATTTACACGTTCTTTAAAACAGCAACAATACTGTTATGAAAGGAAAAAAAAAGTTGTAAACGTGCATAGCTGTAGTATATTTATATATTTGCACAGCTGACAAAATCTGATAGACTTTCTTCTGCACAGATCTGTACTGTAAATTGTCAAGCTGATTTTTTTGAGTATTATTTTTGCTTATGCATGAGTGGCCTAGAGAAATTCAGTCCTGCTCTTCTAAAGATCACCTTAGGCATGTAATGCAGTTGAAACGCAGAAATATAAATATTTTCGTTAGGGATGCAATGTGGTCTGTATGTTTCTCACCTATTTGTCATTCATTTGCCACTTGTTTTTCAAATTTTCTCTTACTCTGTTGCTCTTCTCTCTGTCTCAGATACACTCAAATTTTTTAGGGTGTTTTGGCAACAATGCCATCCATAAGTGACTCTTGCACATTCTCTAATCTGATCTGTGGGGATAATCAATAGATTTGGTATTATTGTAATCTATAAAACCGAAGGCTGACTGAAGATTATGGCACATGTTTTAGTAGTTACAGCATCATATACTAATGATTCTTCCCCTTCAACTTCACCCTGCCAGTAACAAGCCATCAACATCAAGACTTGCAGAACTGGGAGGCAGAAGGCCTGCTAAGGGTCTGGATATCATAGTTTTATTTTTCCTTGTTGCTGTGTAGCACTGTGTTGCATTTTTATTATTGCTCAGTTAACACATTTTCTAGCTTTTTCATGTGCTTTCTATTTTTTTTCCCACTTTTCTTGTGTGAATTTTCTTATGTTTTCTTTTTTTTGTGTTTCTTAAAGACTGTACTTTTTAAAAAGAGGTTAAAAAATCATATAAAAACCCAGTGGACTCTCATAACAGCAAAACTCATATTTTAAACTATTTGCAGAAATCTCTAATGGTGTACTTAAAGCAAAGAGTTGTACAGGAACCAATGACAATTAACTAGGCAATGCCTAGAATTTCATTCGTTTGATAACTCTCTCAGTACAAAATATAAACACCCCTAGGTGTATGTTCTAATAAATGCATTTGAGGGAGCTTTATGCTTTGCTGTGATACTTTGTAAATCACAATTCATAAACAAATTAAAAAATCTCTTTACCCCTAATTAGCAATTGACTGCCTGTGATATGAAAACTTGCATTCAAATGACAAAAGCCTGTTTATCAGTTTATTTTTGTGTGCCATTAATTGCACAATGGCTGGTGGAAAGCTGCAATATTAGCCCTTGGAAGCAATATAGCCATTCTCATTTTGAAGCAGACGTTTGAAATGACATTTAAAGAATTTCCCAGTACATTTACTAAAATCAGCTAAATAGTATGCTTAGTGTATTATACTTTTGTGCATGGAAACAAGGAAAAGTGTTTCATTTTAGTAAACTCTGAAAGAAAGACTACTTTCTTCTGTCAGAAACAAGGTAAAAATGTACTTAGTTCGACATTTTAACACACAGGTTATACTTAAATTTAGCAGCTGTTTCTAGCCTGCCATACCTTCCATACAGTGACAGTGTCAAGACAAACCACAGCATCTGCTTCCCAAAGGAGATTCTATCTTCAGATTGCTCTTGAAGTGACACAGAGATATGTACAAGAAAGCTCTGTTAAGACCAGCAATATCCTTACAAAAGTGTTGCATAATGTTATATGTACAAGTTCTAAGTTCAGTGAGTTTTGTTTATAAAATATTTATGAAGAAATGAAAGAAGAAAAAGTACTAGCAGCTTCCAAGGGAAGGTTATGCAGACAGAACTCCCACTGTTTTCAGTGGGGATTTTCTCTGCTTGCGGTCTTATCTAATAGCCATTGATATTAATGGGAGTCATTCCTTTGATTTTAGTGGGCTTTGGATCATGGATTTTGGTTCTGATAGGGCCTGGGCTGTATTTAGAAATAGTCATATATCTTTTATACAGGAATAAATGCTCAGCCAGATTTTTTTACTGACTTACTTTTAAATATCAGTCTTTGTAATAGCGGCCTATGCTTAAACACACTGTTCAGGTGAACGAAGGGACATTTTTCCTCCATCTCTTGTCTGTTCTGGAAAAACAAGATGTATTAGCATTTGGCAGGTATTTCTTCTTGGAAACTTTTTTAAAATTTTCTTTAATTCACTAGAGTTTACAGAGAGCTAACTGTAGCAGAGTTCAGTGGGATTTACTGTAGCTTTAATGAGTTAGAGATGAATCAAACAACCCTTTCTGATCTGTTAGATAGTCTACTGACTTGTGATTTATAAAGCTTTTCATTACCTTCTCAGCTAATACACTAAGTTGACTATCCATTTCAAGCAGAATCCAAGTGGATTTGAGTCCATAACAAAGCTACTCTGAATGCAGCAAAGCATTCTAACACTGTATTAGCTAATGCCTGAAGAGAAATGAAATCTAAAGTGAGTCCTTCAAGCCCAACACCAACAATGGATTGAATTTGTGAAAATCCTGCATCAGTACTGTGTAAAAATGAAAGTTTTCAGGAGTTTTGTTTCAGTTGCAGGGTTTAGAAGAGTTTAACACTTTTCATACTAATTTGAAATATCTGACTGCATCACTATGTCTGCTGAGTCAGCCATGAGTAGTGTTTCATGAATATATGAATATCCAATACATTGAAGATTCCTGAAAAATAAAGTAACTTTGACATGTGCAAACCCCTTCTTCAGAGTCCATGTGACTAGTCAGTATATGCTGCAAGACAATTACGGAAGTGTAAGGGGTTAGCAATTCCAGTGAAAAACACTCTCTTCTTGACGTTTGTAGAACACTGTTAACTGTTGATTAGCATTAAAATGAAATGCCAGAGGCACCTGTTGTGGTATGTTGGGATGCACTTTGTGCAGAAATAAAATTGTGAGCCATATCCTTAGTCCATCCCGCTTCACATTTGAGAGCAGTTTGATGTTTGGCATATAAGCAAAGGATATTTTAACATGTAGCCATAAAATTGTTCAGTATTTGGTCTCAGGTGTCTCCAAGGCAATTTCATTTGCCTTGTGCCATTTAGCCATCCATAAAAGAAAAGAAAAGAAAAAGAAAAAGACGCTAATAAAAAAAAGCTAATGTTACCATATTCTGATGATTCAGTGGCTAAGTCAGGTTTCTAGTTATTTGAAAATGATCTTTTCCAATGGGAAACACAAGCAGCAGAGAAAAGATATACTTCAAGGAGAAATCTTCTGCCAGCTGGTTATTGCTAGTGAATTTCATTATTTGCATATTTGCTAGTACTGGATCATCTCTGTACTTAGAAACATTTCATATATCTTTTCATATATTTTTGTATTTGTATCAAGACAGTAAATAATCAGCATCATAATATGGCATACATAATAATACTGGAGAAATTTGTCCTCCTGAGATGGAGTGTGTGGGTATTAGTATGTGGTAATAGCATCTTGTAGAATCCATTGTACTGATGGCTTGTTCCAGGCTTTGCTTTCACTGTAATCAAAGCCTGTGAGCTTGATTAGTGTTATTTCACTGTTCTGGTCTACTCTTCCACCTGCTGTAAGGCACAAGAGCATCTGGAAATGGACTCTACATTTTCCATACTGTCAAAGTTGGTGTCTTGACAAGCTCCTTTGCTCAGGTGCATGCAAGATTTACTGTCGTTCCAGACCAGTGTATTTTAAAGTCTAAATAATGAAATAAAATAAAACTGTGATGACAGAAGCTTGAGGTTCTCTCCCCCAAGAGGTTCCCTGCAAAAGAAGGAACTCTTATACCTCTATAGTACATTGAAAACTGTGCCAAAAAATTGATGTGCAGTAAGAAGAACTAGGCAAGGTGACCATGTCAATTACTATTCTGCAAAGATCTCCTGAGATACAGAGCAGAAGTGGAAAAGCAGGACATCTGGGAGTGTAAGGAAATACTGCCAGTGTGTGCCAGCCTTCTTAGTTTGACTGATAAAGCGAACAAAATGAAGAAGTATAGACACTGAGATTTTCTTAGTTCTCTGCAGAAATTCCTATTGCAAATGAAAATTTTGAACAAGGCTAGGACTGGACTTTGTATTGGCAGAGGAAGAATGGAGAAGAAACGATTATGTGGGTATGACTCAAATGAGAGTTGACTACTGTGTCTGCAGTTCTTGGTGTCAAGAGAGGACATTCTCAGGCAGGTTCATTCTGATTAGAAAAAGAAATGGTAAAATTGGTGTATCTTCCTATTCCCCTAACTTCATTCGCCTGGAAGGAAAGCACCATGAGTGAAATGGGAAGAAATTTGCTTTAACTGAAATATTTTTGTTTCTCTGGGATGGTCCAGGCTTGCACATGAAACAGAAACTGGCCCTTAGCCTCGTTGTATTTTAATTTCATCAGGTATAAAATGCAAATAATACCTGTTAAAATTGTTCTGAGATGAAAAATGCTGTATGACTGGAAATACAGGAAAAATATTATAGCTATGGTTTAAACTGAAAAGAAACTTGTGTAAAGAAGGAGGAAACTTTATTTTCCTTACAAAAATAGTGAATTGCATATATATTGGCAGAAATTGAAATAATCTAGGAGTTTTTTTTCATCATTCAGGCCTTGCTGGTTACTATCTCCTGTTCGTAGCCTTACTAAAAGCCTATTCAACAGTTACAGCAATGGACTAAAATCGCTTTGCCAGCTGAAACACTCTGAATTTGTGAATCCGACTTTTTTCTCTCCCCCAAAATTGTTGAAGTGAAGGAAAGAAATTGATGCTCTTTGTGAATCTTTCCCAGTAATTTCTCAGTCTCCTTGATGAATCCCATTATCTGGAAAGCGACCTTTACAGTTCATATCTCTTTCATGCCTAATGCAGTTATTCTCCATTCTGTTGTAATGAAAGTATTACATGGATAACTATCAAGCATTATCTTCCAGAAGGAGAACTAATTTGGGAAAGAAATGAAGTACTTTGACATGAAACCTGATTTCTTTTTTTTTTAACCTTGTAGATACTTGAGAGTGAGTGCTTAGTAAGTTCACAGACATGGTAAATACACTGAACTACGTACTTACTGTAAAAGGTAATTTCCGTTTCAGAATTTATGGACAGTTGAATCAATTCCTCACTTCAATTACAATACTTGGATGAATATTTTGTGCTGCTGGACATACTGAAAAAAGACCTGTTTGAGTTTTTTAGGTATATAACTAGGCAGGTTATATGTGGATACATATTTTTCCCAGCTGTATGCCCCTTGACATGATATCTTTGCTTTTGTGAACAGTATCAAAGAAACTAATACCTGCTGTAATTATTAATTTTATACCTTTTTTAGTTTCAGATTGCTTTGAAGTAGCTATGCAGCACAGTGTAATCTGTTCCACAAAGAGCTGTGAATCAGGTGAAACTTAGGCTGTACAGGTTTGTGCTAGTAGAGCTGTTAAGTTTTAGCTTCAGCTGGTTGGCTTAGGACAGATGAAACTCTCTCCTGCTTCCCATTTGATTTACTTCTCTGTGAAGATAATTATATAATACCCAGTAATTTCTAGGGAGGGATGGGTCATAGCCAATTGACAGAAATATGCAGGGAAGTGTAAGTGCTCTACAGAATGTGCAATTATGTCAAGTTCAGATCACATGAGATCCTCTCATGCCATGAATGATGTGTATCATACTTTGCTGAGTAATCATTTCCTCCTTTTTCCCTAGGAATGGAGCTTGGCTAGAGGCAAAGTAAAATTGTGTTAGGTTTTAGCAATCAATAAAAATTCTAGTTGATCCATGCTGCTGTTGTGACTGTCCCATCTTAAGGAACAAAATATTCACTGCTAATTGCAAAAATGGTAACATTACCTGCCTGAAAGTTTTGATGATGAAAGAAATCAGGGAATAGATGTCAATAGACATGGGGAAGTTGAGGTAATCAAAGATTCAAGTTCTGACATATATCAAATGGCTATGCTATTTCTTATACCCATGTTAGCACCAATAAACCAACGTGGACCGCTTTTTGCTGCTAACATGGTGAATGAGATCAGGAAAAAAAAAAGAAGAATGCTTCAAGTTTAATGGAAACAAACTGAAAGAAACAATGTAGACAGCCTATCAGTAGGACACAAGGCTGTGCAAAATAGTACTTTTTTTGAAAAGTGTTAGTTCTCTATAGTTGTAAAAGACAGCAGCATAACTGAATTGGATATACTGACATGTCTGCATGGAAAAATCTGCTGAAACCTGCCAAGTTTCTGCTTATGGTCTTCTTTAGAAAATGACTTGTTATTGATGAATCTTCCAGTCTGCTGCTATGGCTAATTTCAACAGCTGGAAAAAAGGTTCACTAGCCCTTCTGTGAGACTGTCAAACTGTTGCTTCCAGTAACACCACCATATATTTGAAAAGAAGCAAAGGCTCAAGTTGATACTGCAAAATACTTGTAGCTCATATTTTCTTTATTGTAGGACTGTAAATAATTAATGTATTTGGCTTTTTGGCAACCAAACTAAGAATTAAAACAAAATGGTTTGATTTTGTATTATCAAAATGTTCTATTCAATACGAAAGTAAACATTTCATTTGCAGATATTTGGAAAGAAAAACAGATGAAAGGGTAGCTTTAAAATACTTCTAGAAAATGCAAGATTCTTTTTTCTGAGAGCCCTGTCTTTAGGGCTCTTAGCCAGGTTGCTGGAGAGCCAAGTTCATCCTGCATGAGCAGACTTGAACTCCCCCAGGGAGTGCCCTAGCAGTCAGGCCAAGGGTAGTCTCCATCTTTTCTGTTGGTGATTTCTTTGTCATAAACAATAAACCTATGCGATACCAGCAATCTTCCCTGAAGTGCTATGTTCCCTAGTGAAAAAGCATGAGGAGAAGAGGGAGTGAAAGAGACATTTTCACGCAGTAAATTATGTTCTGAGAAGGTCTTGCACTTTAGTAAGCAGAGAGGAGAGCAGAGTGTTACCTTGGCAGCTCAGGTGCTATTTAGCCCGGTAGGAAGCTTGGATCAGGTCACTGCAGATCAAGAAGGGGAATGAATTTTGGTAGCGCCACACAGGCAAAGGTATAAACCACTGAGTTACTTTGTCAATGAGGCACTACTGCTTTTTGTTCAGGTTGCTAGTTCCACCTCTCACTTCTATTTCTCAGTTAGGACAAGTTGATGAATTTACAAAGGTATTGCTATGTCAGAATTATTTTTTTAGTGCTTGACTCAGCAGAAAAATAAATAATTACCAAGTTCTACCATACCAAATAAGGTCTTATTAGGATCTAAAGGAGGCCACATGTTGTTTTGCAGTACTTGTGTCTTCTTCTACACAGGAATTTTGCAGATTCCCCACATTGTCTGCCAGTACCTTTGAGAGACCACCTTGACTCCATACAAGGAATATGTGACAAAGCAGAGCTGGGAACTGCTAGTGTTGCCATCTCTGCAGCCTTCTGCTACATGCTAGCCTTGTCGTGTGATGTGATTCTTCCCTTTCCCATTATTAAGGTCTAAGATGGGAAGAAGATGACATAGCTACCTCCCTTCCATTCTCATCAGACGTGATTGTCTGTGTACAGATTTTCTGTATATAAGCAGATTTTTACAGTACCAGAAAGCAGAAAGTATGCCAGAACTCTGGACAGCATAGGAAGAAATGGGAAAGATGACATGTTTTCCTGTTGGTACATCTATTTTCAGACATCTTAGGACATGTTACTTCATTGAAGGTAAATTGACAGTTAACTGTAACTCAGTTATGTGATAAAGGATTTAAATTATCTTTAATTCTTCTCTTAAGTCTGGGTAAATTGTGGTTAACTTTGACGCATATTTTGCCTTTTATGTTCATATATATAATGAGGAAAATGATACAAAGGCAATTACTGGGTTGACTGGAAGGAGACCCTGACAAATTCTGTTGAAATTTGTTCTCCCTTCACAAGCAAGCAATGAAGATTTTCTTTGGTGGCTCCTTTTAGTGGAGCATGGATATTCTTTGTCTTCTGCATTGAATTGACTTCCACAGCTTCACCAACCCTGAATAATTTAATGAATCAAGAATATTTTGAAGAAGATCTCTCTATTCTCAATGATAACTTTTTTTCCTTTCCATTTTCATTCACTTTCTCAGTCCTCTTTCCTTTCCCTTTTATTCATCAGGGAGCAAACTCTATTTTTGCAATCTGTAGGGTGAAATTATCTTCCAGTCAGAACATAAGGTCCATGCACACTCTCCTACATTTAGTTAGCAGCCACCTAAGTGCACCAAAGTGCCTACAGGTAGGCTTGCTAGAACTGCTATTCCCCCCATTTGTTTTCTCTAAAGCAATTTTATCCACTGAGGACTAACGTGTTTGAAAAATTCATGAAACAGAAGTTGCCCTTTCTCTTTATTTTTATTAAATAAATTGATCCACAACTGCACAAAAAGCTGTTAATTTTCCCATATTAGTGTATAGCATTCTGTGAACTTTTCAGTAATTTCTCATGCATTCTCTTGATTCTGTGCATTCCCTTCTCTTCAAAGCTTTCTTTTGCCTTTTCACAAAGATCTTGCTTGTAAGCCTCTTGTCTTTCTGTTCCTAGTATTCTTTCTTAAGGAAAGAAATGGGTTCAGTTTCACAGTCTATTTCTGATTTGGTCCAAATGCAGACTATATGATGTGTTTCAGGCTAACTGTGATTTTCATCTATTTTTTTTCCATTCAAAAAGTGAGAGTATTAAAAGAGTGATAGCTATCTGGGAAGAAGTTAAGTTACTAACATATTGTTTTAATGGAGTCTGGAAGAGATTGTAAAAAGTTAATACAAATAGGAAAATGGCTTTGTAATAGGAATTGGGCCGGCTACCATGCACAAAATGATGTCTGAAGTTTCAGAAGTAGCAATCTCTTTCTTTTTTCCAGGGCACTGGACTTTTAAAAAAGTATTTTTAAAAAGCAGGTAGTGAACTTTATCACAAATACCTGTATTAAGCTACTGCAAATATTGACCTAGAGACTGTAATATGAAATTGAAATCTAGCCGAAGTGTTGTTTAGTGAAGATACCAAACTGGTACTTTTGGACAGAAAATTATCTGATTATGTTCTTGATCTTGCTCAGAGACAAGACATGTAGTTTAATACTTCCTAGAAAATGTTTTTCTGTTTTTACTGTGGTGAACCTAATGATAATTTTTCCCATTTACAAGAAAACAAGGAAGTACTTTAGCTGGAGAGAAGTATTTTAACTCTATTGTGCTCAGTACAAGTGACAACATGTAGCAACTGAGAAGCTGGACCAGTATTTTAATCAGGTTTTCAGAAGAAATGAATGACTGATCTAGAGTTTCATCAAAAGATTGACTTTTAAAGGATCTTTACAGTAAAAAACCTTTCTGTTGAAATTCATTTGGGGAGAAAGTAAGACAATACCCTGCCTTAAAATGTGTCGGAAAACCTGTCCAAAGTTTGATGCTGCCAGCTGGGCTGTAGAAATTTCTGTAGTTGGTTACAACAGAGCAGGTAGAGTGTCTGGCACAAGTGCAAGCTGGAAAAATTGAAGGGAAAATAAGATAACAGGTCACATTAGGATAAGAACCTTAGCAATGCAGAAGCCAGAACCAGTGAGGACAGCAGACAAGAAAAATACAAACAAGAAATCCCTCTTCTCTCCCTAAATCTTTTCAGGGACTCAGAGTAACTAAGTTTTGAAATGAGATATAAATCACTCAGAATTAAAAAGGGGATGAAATGACCTGAAAAAGTTATGAAGCCATCAATTGCATCTGAGATAGACCCTGGAAAAGCAGATGGTTGAAATGAAATGAGCTGATAGGTGAGCTATCTAAAATGATCTTTAAATGATTTTTAAATGAGTCCTAGGGCTTCTATCTTGGAATTAGAATGAAGGATATGACTTGTGGATTGGGTTATATGTAATAAAGTAGAAGGTGCTTATGATGAAGAATCATGTTTGTTTATTGTCATGAGATGGTATAGGGTTTTAGAACCAAAACTGTTTTGAACCCAAGGTACCAAACTTGACTCACACCAGTGTTGTAACCACCAAAACCACAGTTCTACTGCATTTGAAGTGTAATATATACAAGTAGAGTTGATGTTGCCCAAAGATATATGAGGCATACACCAAAGGAAGAAAGAAAACTTGATTTTTGTGTGGAGGAACCTACAATGTAAACTAAACAAGATATAACTGGTAGTGTAATACACAGGTATTACATTACCTATGGCAAGGTTTGTGGCGTAACATGAGAAAGCTTTTTCTTGTGGCTTTTTTTTTTTAAACTCTGTAAGTCAAATAGATGCTCTAGTTGCCCAGTTTTGTGCTACAGTTAAAAAAAAAAGTCATTCTTAAGTAGAACAAAACTTGAGAATAGGTAAAAGCTGTTGCAGCGTTAGTCCACATCCCCAGCAGAAGATGTATGGAAGTGAGGTTATCAGCTGGAATAGGCAGTACTCAACAATAAGGGGTTTAGCTTTTGGGTGTCAGAGAGATAAGACTCAGGACAGATGCCCAATATTTGGTGCTATTTGGTTTCTGTAATAAGAAAGAGAATAGTACAGAGCAGATATAGTAAGAAGTGGCAAGACAGACTGACCATGTTGTGGCGAGAGACAGAGTGACAGGTCTGACCAACTTTTATACATTCCTCAGTTCCAGGCTGTCCTTCCTTCCTTCATTAAAGTGACATAGTCAGTTCAGGCACTGAAAGGAAGAAATGGAGACTGAAAAGGAGGCAGGAGCACGGTGCAAGGCTGTGTTGATGAAGACAGTGAGGAGGGCTGTTTTCTAAGTAAAACTTATTTGGAGAGCAGGACTGCTAGAAGTCTGTACTTGTGTATGGCTTCTGTTCTTTGGTCTACCTCATTCTAGCTTTGAAGACCTGGTTCTTAACTTAGTACTTTCTAATGTTCTTAGGCTATGCATTTTTTTGTTTAATTTTCTTAAACAAATAACTTCCAGTTTCTTTAGAAATAGCCAAAATATCAAAATAGAGTCCGTTGTGTTTTTTTGTTTTGTTTTGTTTTTTCTCCAAGTGGAGCTTAAATGTGATGGGTTTCTAAAATGTTTCAGGTAGTGCAAAGTGGTTTTAAGCCAAAAAAGCATAAGGAATTTTTGTTAGAGAACCTGATTCCACTGCACAAGGTAATTTTCTTTTTCTTTTTAATGTCCTTTCCATTCAAGAGGTTTAGACTCCTCTTGGCTCGAGGATCAAAGAAATAACAACAAGACAGGTAGGGTAAAGGAGAATTCATATTCTCAGAATATTCACATATATAGGAGAATATATGCGAATGAAAGCAAATTCTGGAAGTACTAGTGGGATGTATTGTTGCTAATGAAATGATTAAGACACACACTTGCAGTTGGACCCCATACTTCTTGTGAAAATGACTAAATGTCATAGCTTTAACATTCTCAAAATTTTTCTTATTCTATTGCAGTAATTTTGGGTGCAGCATTTCTGAACTATAAGCAAGAAGCAATATTACTTGTAGCCTTATAACAAGAGGACAAAGCTGGAACCCAGAACTCCTGAATTCCTTTGCCCCATGAAGTTATTAAGTCTCTGTATGGAACTTGGCATCTTATTGATTTCCCTAGGCTAATATTTTAAAGCACGAACTCTTACTATGGGAGATGCAGTCAGAAGGACCCAGGAAAAAGCAAACTCAATTATTTTTTTTTGTTTTTGTTAGAAGTAGTTGCTACCTAGAACTACCTAAATGCTAATTATTTTAGAAAAATGTAAGTATAAGACTACTGTCCCTTTCTGAGTATTCTTTTGCTTGACAGTTATATAGAGAAATGGCTAACAAAAATCTTACAACCTGCCTACTCTAATATTTAGGTGATACTTTTGCTTAACTGGCACTTGTAGATACATGATGAAAAACAAAGATTCAAGGAAACTTTGGCAAAAATAGTATATTAAAATCTGTTAGAACTGGAAAGAACAAATCTGGGGGAAACCCACAATTCTTTTATAACTGATTGGTATATCCTTCTACCTGAAAACTTGTATTAGTCACTGCATAATTCATTTAAAAACATGGGAGAAGTAGTAATGAGTTAGTATTTCTTGCACTTCATAGAGCAAGAAGATTTGTAAAAATTTGTTTTAGACTAATAACATATTGTCTGTAGTGTAGCTGAACTAGAAGAATCATGTTTGTTTTAGTTAAAAAATTCAGCTCCTTTGAACATTGTTTCATATGGCAGGAGTACGGACATCCAAGGTCTTACTGTAAGGAAAAAAACTACTATAATGCTTGGCAAATAACTAGGTCTTATTACTCAGTAAAAGCTATGGAGAAAGAAGTATAAAAGTACAAGATGATAACTTGAAAAACTACCTAAAAACTATGGTAAAGTTTCAACACTCCAGAAGACTTACCCCAAGCCTGCTTTCTGTTTGGAAAATTTAGAAAGCTTATTCCCTATGAGAAGAAGGGCTTTCGATAATTTTCCAAGTGTAGTCTTGACAGAAACCTCCTTGAAGTGTTTCTTGGATATGAAACTTTATCACAATTAATTCAACTTCTGTAATAGCTCTGAAGCAGACAGCTGAGCTGAACTAGAGTATAATATCATTCATAAGTTTAAAAATACCAAAAGCCCTTGTTATGAGTATTAGCTTGCAGTCAATGGCTGGAGCAGTACTTTCATGAAACCTTGTATAACCTTGTATATTAATTAGTTCTCTAGGTTGGTGATCCAGGATTCCTTTTTCTGTGTAAAGCAGGTTTCTGTCCTTCGAAAAGGTGAAATGTTTTTTTTTTTTATTATATTATTTATTTTGTGTGTATAAGTGGTAAGACAAATGAAACATTAGAAAAGCCCTAAAACCAGCTTTCATTCCCTGTCAGCTACTTTGGCAGTTGGGCATAAAATGTTTTTTATCAGTTTTTTTTGAGGTAGGCTAGATGTGACTCCATCTTTGAAAAGAAGGTTGATTTTGGTGGAAGAGTCCAAAGAAGCCATCATGAAATTAGGGGTTTGCACGCAAGGGCAAAGACAGTAAAAGAAGGAGTGAGGCAGGACATAATGAGGGAAACCTTCACTCCCCAGGTCTGTATTTTCAGCAAACTCCAGAGACCTTGAGAGGCTAGGGGCCCACACTGAGAAAGACAAAGGACAAAGCTGTGAGAAATGTCCGTTTAGTGCCAAGAAACTTTTAGAAGTTTTGAATCTTTGGCCCAGATCTCCACCTGGTGTTAATTTGACTGAAATCAAAGTAATTATGCAAGGACTACCTGTGAGAAAAGTTTATAATTGTATCCTTGAAAATGAACATGAGTTCACAGAAATAGAGCATGTCTAGACAAATAGATAACTATAAGAAGCTAGTTATTGTATTGTACTGTAATGTTTACTGTTGCATGATGTAGTCAGGGTAACTGCTTTAATTAAGTAACTCTGAATTCCCCCTAACCTTTACCTTATTCTCAGCTGGTTGGAGATAAACCTTCTATTATTGCATATGTGTCAATCCTCGGAGGCACATAAGAGAAGAAACTGCTAGCTGAAGCACCTGTGAGTGTATCAGTACCTTCGCTGTTACAGCTATGCTAGATCTTTGTATATAGTTGTTCATTTATCCAAGGGAACATATAAAAAATACATGAATACATTAAATTGATGACATATATATACATTAAAATAAGCAACTGATCTTTCCTGAATTTGTGTTTGTGTTATTTGCTATATATTTTTAGGTTTTTATTGTCTTTACTGTTGGCTTTTTCTTACCATGCATGGCAAAACAGAACACTTTGTTACCTTTATAACAAGAGTTTGTGTTGGTATTATCACATTCTAGAAACAACTTCTGGTGTTGGGCTATTTTTGTTTGCATCGTTTCGGTTTGTTATTTTGTTGTTGTTTTCTTTTGGTGCCTCATCCCCCACCCCCACCCCCCTCCCCATTGACATAAAATTTTGATTACTTCATTCTGTGAATGCCTTCTGGAGTGTGCTTTACATTTTGACTTTGTCTTGTCTTTTACTGGATCTTTATAGATGCTCTTTCTCTTTTTCTGCTCTACATAAAGCATTCACGTGCTTTATAGATTAACAAGTCAAAACATTTACATACATGAAAACTTCGCCTTCGGATGTAGGTGAAATCTGTTTACTAACAATGTCATAGTTAAATTTTGTCTGTATTTCTACTACATTACTTTGACTTTTGATAGTGAGAAAGTTGTAAATAGGTGCATTTTCATTAAATTTTTGTTAAGGCACGTTTTCTCAAGGCTAGAATGCTATCAGGAAGGAAATTACCCTGTACTTCAAGCGTGATTCTGAACTTTAATCATTCCATTACCCTATTTCTAATATATCACTAAAGTCTCTATTCTTATCTTGTACTGCATAGAAAAAAGCAGTGACGTCTGTTTTACAGTCGGAAAATGGTGAGGTTTACTTATTGAAAACTGGTCAAAAAGCTAGACTCTTTGATAAAGTTGGGAAATACAATATGGGATATAAAATTCCCAAGCCTGACACAGTATTGAAATACTTATCTGCTTTGGGTATTTCGCATTTGTAGTTAAATTATGTGGTATTACTTACTGCTAAGCAAGAAAGCACTCATATTTATTTTATCTACACTTTTTAACTTCTGCAAAGTGAGTGATTCAAGTGTCAGTCAAAGATGTTTAGGTGTTGCTTGTGATAGTTGAGAACAGCAGAAACTCCTATGATATTTATTTATGTATGTAAGAAACACAAGTTATGTAGTTTTACAAAGAATGCTAGATCCTTCAGGGGAGCAGAGGCTGTGATGGGTATGTGGATTTCCTAGGGGAGTGGCAGCTAAACAGACTTGCTTGACTGAAAACCTGTATCGAAGAAACATACCTGGCTGTGATTCTTATGATTGTGCATGGGCTTAATTTTTGAGCTGGCAGGAAGGCAGGTGCTGTGTGAGCAGTGGAGCAGGTTGCACACCCTGAAGGACCTGGGTGGCTTCACATTGCAGAACTTTTAAGCAGCTCTATAGATAACAGACACCACTACACCTTTCATATTGTACCTCAATACACTTGTTGCATCTTGGAGTGCCAGTTCATGAGGGTCAGAATGTAAACAATCAGTCTGGGATGTCATTCTTTGAACAGAATATTGTCAGGTTTTTATTTTTGTGACATCAACACTGGAGAATTTTACCTTGGGCAGCACTCCAGAGTCAAAGGAGGAACACTGCAGCTCTATGTGTAACTATGTCTCTAGATCTCCTATCTGCTGATGTCTCCCCATTCTTAGCACAACAGTTCAATAAATGATCAAATTTTATAACAGCAACAGGAATTGAAGAAAAGTGCAATACAAATGAACTGGGTATACAGTTTAAAAGAAGAAGAACAGAACATACTTATAATATGAATTGTGGAAAGAAAATCTTAGTCCATCTTTCTGTGTTCTGTTCTGATTTAGATTTTGTGTAAATTAAGAATAAAGTAAATAAAAATGTGATCTTAAAAATTAAATAGGAAAGTAATGGAGTTATCTGAGGTTAGCAAAATCCCTCTTCTCCATATAATCATGCACATATATTTATTTGTTGATCCTCAGGAAGAACATTTTTTTTTAGTCCCTTAGAACTTGTTTCATTACTGTTTTTCCAAGCAGGGTACAAGATACCATGTATTGCAAATAACAAAAAAAATACATAGGAATTAGTATCTGACTCCAGAACATTTATCTTCTCATGCTGAATCCACAGGCTGTTGCTACCAAAATTGAATCTAACTACTATTAGAAGAAAATTTCCTTAAAGGCAGAAACATAATATATGCATATATGTGTACATAAACACATGCTGTGCCTGGACATTTCAGAATATTCAGCTGAGAGCTAAGCTTTCAGGTCTGGAGCTCCAAACAAATGTGAACGATGAAAACTTTTAGTTGTTTCAGCTTAGAGTTTATACAAATTAGTCTTGTTATGATAGACTGAGTCACTGGCTATCTGAGGCATTCTACTATTACACGTGAAAGAACCCTAAATAAATCCATAAGTCATTGTCTAGCAAGAAGGATCAGCTGTTTTCTATGTCCATTGCCCATCAGCAGTAATGTACAAGTTCTGGAGAAAAGTCTCAGTCTATAGCCTATGCTCTTGCATTCTGTCTGTTTTCTCAAAGAACTGTGAAATTTACAGTTTTGAAGGTCTTATCATTATAATTTGAAGTCTTACATTTCCAAAACGTAAAATATTTCTGAAGACTCAATTAAGTGATACTGACATTTTTCTTTAAAATAGGAAATTAAAATGGCATATGCAAATTGTTCAAGAAGCTGTATGTAGTTAAAAACAGTCAGTTTATTACTGTGTTGTACATTTAAGTATGTAAAACTGGCATATCTGGCATATCCATATCAAGGTTTGGGTTTGTTTTGGTGTTTTACATCAATCTTCTAAAATGTCCTGAGGTTCACAGCATGCAAAAGGTTCAATTTTCTCAGGCATTGCAGAATAAAGAAATAAATTCCCATATTTTCTATTGTATGTTAAAATATTTGGCAATATTTTTCATGTAATTTACTTTGTTAATGTAACAAAACCCGTGAGTGCTGTCAGTCACAGCAGATGTAGAGACCTGAAACAATGAGAGTGGAGACTTATACCACAGCTTTCTGAGACATTAATGAAATAATAAAAATTTATATAGCTTTCTTCAAGTGAAGAGTCATTCTAAAAGAAACGCACTGTCAGTGGGTAAATCCAGAGAGCCCACAGACAACTGTACAGTACTACTTGTTTAGGGAAGGTCTTTATAATGAAACTACAATCTCTATAAAAAGCTACAAGTCTCAGCAAAAATAATGCAAAACTCATAACAGTTTTGTTTTCCCTGACCCTTTCCTTTCCAAGGTCTAACATTAACAAAGCATATGCTCTAGAATTACTCTTGATGTTTAGTTTTGTTCCCACTAGGGAATTAGCAATGCTATTGAAAACAAAAGTAAAGAATAATGTAATATTCTTATGGGTAGCATTTAGCTAGATTTCAGTAGGCCAAACACAGCTATCCTGGTGATGACTGTACCACTAAGAATATAAATATATGTGCTTGTGAATATGATCTCCCGCAAGTATTTTCTTTCACCAGCCATTGCCCAGGCTGGAGTATTTCTTTGATGTTTTCATATGTACTAAAGAACTATTTTTGGAAATGAAATAGTGCAACCCAGACAGGTGCAGGTAGACAGATGGGGAAATGCTGGTGCTGAGGACACTGATATTGTTATGCTTTCCTTTGCTTACTCTGCAACCAGGGGTTGCTGTTTTCCTAACACATATTCTCTTCTGCTCAGTCCACTGCCACAAACTAACAGCTCCTTCTTCCTGTATAGTAGAAGGGTATGTTTGCAGCTGCTGAGTGTTTCTTGTTTTCCATTAGTTACAAGTTTATCTGAAAAGTCTACCTCACAAGAACAAATCGGATGATTTTCAGATGTAGTGACAGTGTGTATGTTAGTGAAAGGAGAGTTGGAAAGGGAAGAAGAAAAAGAAAGCAGAAAGCAAAAGATGGGTGAGTATTTATGACGGAAGCAACACTGGCTGTGCTAACAGGTGGTATTGACACAGAAAGGGGAACACTAGCCCTGTGTGGCTGCAAATGGATAGAAGGGAGCTATACTTTAGAGGATTAAGATCCTTGAATGGCCTTCTGGTAAAAATAATGTGGACAATAAGTAACTTCTAAGATGAGGTTCAGTAACCTTATTAAAGAGATTAGGTGATAATAGAAGAGTGGAGTTGATGAACCAAGAGATTAATTCATTCCCATTGCCTCTCACACTTTTTTCAAGGGATAGTTTCAATGAAGATTGAGTGCATTGCTGAATCTCATTTTGTTTTGAAAAGTAAATGTCATGCTCAGCCATTATCACAGTATACTTCCTTAAAAGTACTCTTGGAAGGGAGAAGTGCTTTATATGCCTTAAAATGCTCTTCTTGTAGCGCAGATTAATCTGATCTTGATTAATCACATCTTTTGCCATCCCTGGAGAGTTACTAGAGAGAAGGCAAGCATAGAAAAATTGAAAGAGCTGTTTTTAGCACTATTTTCTTGCATATATAGACGAATATGGAGGAAAGCCAGGTCCTGCTTTTTGAACCTGATCTCTTACAAGATGACCCACATAGTGGATGAGGGAAAGGCTGTGGATGTTGTCGATCTGGACTTTAGTAAAGCCCTTCACACCATCTCCCACAGCATTCTCCTGGAGAAACTGACCATCTCAAGCCATGGACAGGTGTACTCTACGCTGGCTAAAGAGCTGGCTGGACGGGAGGAGCCCAGAGAGTGGTGGTGAATGGGCTTACATCCAGCTGGCAGCCGGTGACAAGTGATGTTCTGCAGGGCTCAGCATTAGGGCCAGTTCTGTTAAATATCTTTATCAATGATCTGGATGAGGGGATCGAGCGCACCCTCAGTGAGTTTGCAGATGACACCAAGTTGGGGGCAGTGTTGAGCTGCTTGAGGGCAGGAAGGCTCTGCTCAGAGGGATCTGGACAGGCTGGTCTGATGGGCCAAGGCCAATTGTGTGAGATTCAACAAGGAGAAGTGCCAGGTCTTGCACCTGGGTCACACCAACCCCACGCGGCGCTACAGTCTTGGGGAAGAGCATCTGGAAAGCTGCCTCGTGGAAAAGGACCTGGGGGTGCTGGTTGATGGGCAGCTGAACATGAGGCAGCAGCGTGCCCAGGTGGCCAAGAAGGCCAGCAGCATCCATGTCCTGGCTTGTATCTGAAGCAGTGTGGCCAGCAGGACAGGGGAAATGAGGCCTCGCCTTGAGCCCCATATTCAGTTTTGGGCCCTTCACTTCAGGAGGGACGTAGAGGTGCTGGAGTGTGCCCAGAGAAAGACAATGAAGCCGGTGAAGGTTCTGGAGAACAAATCTTCTATCAGTCTCTTCTCCCAGATAACAAGTGACAGGAGAAGAGGAAACCTCCTCAAGTTATGCCAGGGGAGGTTTAGATTGGATATTAGGAAAAATGTCTTCACTGAAAAGGTGATCAAGCATTGGAACAGGCTGCCCAGGGAGGTGGTGGAATCACCATCCCTGGAAGTGTTTAAAAATCTGTAGATTCATTGTTTAGAGCCATGGTTGGTAGTCCTGGGTTAATGGTTGGAACTGATCTCAAAGGTCTTTTCCTATCTAAATGATTCTATCATTCTATGATTGCATGAATTAGGTGTACATACAGACCTCAGTAAGGAGTAAATATCCTGTCAGGTATAAAACAATGGAAAGAACATTTCTCCCCCTTTCTTGTAATTCTGGCATCATTTTGAACAATGATAGTCTGTTTCATGCAAAGTGTGAAAGCAGCATTACTTTGATGTAACATTATTTCGTTTTTGATGTTGGACATCACACTCATTGTAAAACATAACAGCCTGCTCATGCACCTTTTCAAGGAGCAAATCTCCTTGTGTCTCAAGTTGTTTTGTCTACTAGGAAATACAGGAAATGTCTCTCTATACAATATTTTAAATTAATAAAAGATGTTTAAATAGCTTGCAATCATGTTGATATTTGCAACAGTCAGGAATAATGTGGAAACCCAGACTTGTCCATTTGTTACCCAAGTTTTTTATTCCTTGCATCTTGCAGAGATTACCTCAGCCCATTACCTCACCTTCTTCCTTATGACTCCTTACATACATCTTTCTTCCTTATGACTCCTTACATACATCTGCAGGGTCTTGGTCAAATGCAATTCTTTATTTAGTAACACCAAAATTTAGTCCTTTCATGCCACTGAACTCCACAGTGGAGAGTCTGCACAAACCTGATATATATATATATATATATAATATTTTATCTTTTTAGTTTAATGGCCAGAATAGGAAGATTTCATCAACAAATTACCAAAATGTGTAGAAAAGATCTCAGATTAATCTAACACCTAAGACTGGCTGGAGCAATGACACACTTATGCTTGACTGGAAGCTGAAGAGATGCATAACATGTGCTGCATTATACAAACAAATAATCTTCCTGATTCAGCAGGATACTTAGTTTAATATTAAGGACATACGTAAGCATATGCAAGATCAAAAGACTCATTATGTAAAAGCATCTTTATCTTATGCCTACATCTTATTATTCTACGGTTACCTACTTTTTGAGCAGTGCCTGAATTAAGATAGGAATCCGCTGTGGCACTGTTCTGTATTTTCATTGTATGAGAGTCTACTTCTCAGTGATTTGCAGTTAACTGAAAAACAACTATTGGGAGTTAGGCACACGTACACAAAATTTGGAGTGTAATATGAATTTTTTTCTTAGTCTGTACATTTTTAATCTGACTGTTAGACAAGGAAGTCTGTGAGCAGGGTTGGATGAAAAGACTACTTTTAAAACTGCTTACAACTCACAAGATAAGTACATTGTAACTAAGTTGGTGCATACCTAGATAACTAAAATAGTGTGGTTTTGTTAATGAACATTTTTTTGCCCAGACTGATCTGTTCACATACACAGATGCACAGATGGAGGACGTGGGAATTAATGGAGTTAAAATTGCCTTAAATTTGTTAGAAAATACCAACTTGAGTTACGTTAATGGAAAGAAAAATCCAGAAGTATCTGCTTGACTGACACTTTGTATAATCCAGTTTTTCTTGTTGTTTCTGCCAGCTGTTTATGGGGTAATATTTTTGTAATTTTGAAGAACTGGCTTTGTACAGCTGCCTTTTTGAGAACTTGAAGGTCATTCAGTTTTTGCCACAGCTCAGTTCATGCCATAAAGCTAATTTATTTTGCTTTGCATTTTAAAACACACACACGCACACACACACACTGTCTTGCACACCAGTAGCTTTAGATACAGCAGAGAATGCCTCTCTATATCATTGCTATAAAACTTGTTGTTTAAGTCAGATCCTGATGATTTCACAAAAAAAAAAATCCTCAGAATTCAGAGTCCTCATTGACATTCTACTGAGATTTCCAAGTTTATTTTAAGCTCTTATTTCTAAAACTTGATTTGCTACCATGTCGTGTGTGTTAATGTGTGCTATTGTGTTTGTCTGTAAGCACGCTGACCTACCTGAGCTGTTTATGAATGAGCTAATGTGAGTATTGTTTAACCAGAGCAGTAAAGAGCTTACTTCAAGCTAGTGAACCTTAACTACTTTGATTACACCGACTACACCATATCTGTGTGGTTCAGTGAACAGTTATCATAGTTTCTTTTTATTATAACATAAAGCACTGATATCTAGAAGATATTGCAAAGTTACAGAGGGATTTTGAACACTTTTGACTACTTTGCCTCTTCTGCTTCCATGTTGATTGTGGGTGACAAGCACAAAAAGCCTTGTGGAAAGTACAAGCACCTCTCTGGGCTAACATTTATGCCCCTGCAAGCCTTGCCCTTCTCATATGACATGCATTGTGGAGGGTGCTGAGGTGCAAGGATCAGTCATGTCCTTCTCTGCACCTGGAGGTAGCCCAGATAGGACTGGCCATCTGGAGAGTGAAACCAACCTGGCTGTGTTAGCAGTTCTCTACAAGACGTGCTAACACAGCCTGCTTGCAACACCTGTGAAATTAAATTGTTCTCAATGTCTGTGATCTCTAACTCCAGTTTATAAGAGAAATGAGTGGTTTCTTATTCTGGGTTTGGCTAGTGGTGCAATAGTAGGTCATATTTAGCACTGTGAGGTAAAAAGTAGTTTTCTGACTTGTATATATTAAGTGAAATTGTATTGTGCCTGATCCAACAGCCTAAAGGAGGTGAGGCTGCTGCAGCTCCATGTCCCTAGGTCCAACCAACAGCAAGGTTGAAAATGTCTTCCCACTTGGTGTGTGCACACAGAACAGACATAGGCACCACACATACACAGATATGTGTGTGTGGCCACACATATCACAGACATACACACTGAGCACTCATGTGAACTCAAACAGCACCAATGGCTGTGTCCTGCTCCCCTCTCTGGCTGAGCAGAATGGAGGCGCCTTGGTAAGAATATATGTATAGATACAGTGGATCTATCCAGTAGGTGCCCCCAGATCCCAGTCTCCTCAGTTGCTGGCACCCAGACATAAGAGCCCCTGAGACTGCAGGCCCACTCTTGTTGTTGGTACAAATTGTCTTACTCCTCACTGCCTTGCTCCAGGATGGCCAGGACCCCCCTCATCCACCCATCACCAAGTTTTTCTCCTAGATCACCCCAGGAGGCACCCAGACAGGGTGTCCTTCCTTCTGAGAACCTTGGCTTCCCACCTGCCTTTGTGTATCTGCACTCTGAGCTTGTGCAGATGAGATTTTGAGGGACGGATGCTCCTGTGCAGGTGGGCCTGGGATTAACCTTCCAGATTGATACTTGAGCCTTCCCCTCTTGCCATTGTTTCTGAGCTCTTTCATGGGCATGCAGACCAGCTTTTATCACATAACAGTTTGTCCTGTTTGTTTCCCTGCAGTTTTCCATCCCTAAGCAATCGCTAAGTGGTACAGTTTATGAACCTTTTTGGTTTCAGTCAGAAAATGAGCCCAGGTTAGTTAAATATACCAAATCCAGAGAGCAACAGTTTAAGATATGGACCATGTGCAGTTTAGCTCCTCCTGCTTTGGGAACAGGAAGCTCTTGGCTGAAAAGTGACAAACACTGTGGCTGAGTGTGACCATTGAAGTTATACATGTGCATGAGTCAATTAATTAATTACCTATCAAGGAATACTGATAATGGACCAGAAAAGAAAGCCTTTCTTGCCAAGGGAGGGTTGCTCTCACACAGGATGCAAAGGCCATTTCAGCCTCCATCCAACTAGGGAGCAACCCCCCTGTGACAGTTTTAAAAACATTGAGAAGCATGGCAGCATTTTTGCCAGCTTGAGTGCCAGTGGGGAGGCCAGTGAAAAAATGGCCTTGTGACAATGTGAAGGTGCAAAGCACAGAAAGCCTTTCTGGTGTGACCTCTGGATGCTAATCAAAGTGGGCTCATGAATGAGTGGAGCTGACTGTGGAAAATGTGCCATCAGTGCATTTACTGGCTGTGATCACTTACTCTACCACATCCCCTCTCATTCTGCACTCCTGTGCTTTCTGTTTAAATCCTCCACTGCAGGGTATGACAATCACTGTGTATACTAATGTCTGGTCAGATTAAATTGATTCACAAAATAATGCCAACTAAACTGTTTGATTGTGGCCACATTTTAATTTCTTACCCCAATAATGCCAACTAAACTGATTGTGGCCACATTTTAATTTCTTACCCCCAACCCCCAAATCTGTATCTTTAGGCAAGAAGAATCCAAACAGCTACTGGCATTGTTAAGGTCCTTCTCCACCATCTGTGGCTTTAGCTTGTGCAACCATGCATTTACTCAGACTGTCCTGCCTTGTCTTTTTGCCAAAAGCCTGCCACTTTTCTCCAAAGACAGAATAGTACCTATAACTATGTCAAGCTCATCTCTGGGTAGCTGAAGCAGGAGAACTTGGGGAAACTTTGACCACAGGTGAAATTTACTCTCCCTGATCCTAGCTGCAGCATATCATGCTACATGAACTCTCTCGAGAAACACATAGTCACTTCCTGTAGTACGTTTCTGGTTCTTTTTTGACTTTGCTGTCTTTACATGCATTGTATAACCAGAAAAATGATTGCATCTGATTAGTATGTTTTCCAGAGGGAAAAAATCTATGTTGCTTTTTTATTTGAATTCTCATACATTGTCCTTAAATTGAATAACGACATCAAACATAGCAGTACCATTAAGGGTATATGATTTGAGTTCTCTCTATAATAGAAAATAACAAGTATTAGAGGAACACATTAAAAAAAAATAAATGAAAAGAATCTCTAACACCTGTCTGCATTCCTATGAAAGACCATAGTTTTTCATGGTCATGTTTTGGAGCCCTGTTTAACTTTACATATTGTGCCTGCAGATTAAAGGTAATGTAGTACTTTCTTTTAATGGGATGTGTTGATGGCATTCCAGTGCATAGGTCTCCCTCCCTCACCAGTTTTATGGCTGTACAAAAGTATTGCATTTCACAGTGATGGAGTTATCCCGATTTCATAAAAGCCAGAAGAGATCCATAGCCAAAGCTGTCATTTCATGAGGGATCTGAGCAGGAAGGCATTCATGTGGGATATGTTACAAAAAGGATTCACAGTGGAAAGGCAGATCAAATCATTACAGCCTTTCAAATAATAAGACAAAAAGATTTCAGACTTCATGATGATTCCTAATCCATAGACACTTTTCAGAGCTAAATCTGTTTTCCTTTGTTGTGAATAAACCTACAGAAGGTGAGGAAGTCTTGCAAGAGAAACAGATTTTAAATCATAATCTTCTGTCATTTCTATACGGAAAATAGGGAGAGAACATGATTAACTTGCTGCAGGCTGAACAGGTGGAAGAAGCCAAAGCATACAAATACAGCAAAAAATTCAAATAAAAAAATCCTAGTTTCTCTTTTGATGGTAGCAAGCAAGATTTTGCTGGTTTTATTTTTATTTTTCACTATGGAAGTAGTGCTTATGGCTAGGTATAAAGGAAATGCATTTTTTAATATATACCAATAAAAATGTTATTCCTGCAGTAAAGCTGATTCTGCTCTGAAGAGTGGCATTTACTAAAGAAAATATTTTTCTGTTTTTCCAGTGGCACATATGTGACTAAGGTTGGTTATGAAGATAATATGATCAGGTTTTGGTCAGAAGCTCATATCCAAATTTTCAAACAGACTTTCTAATTTCTTCCCTTGTGGTTGAAGGTGATTTTCTTAATATCCTCACATGACACAGATCAACAGGGGATTCAGCTCTATTAAAGGAGATCTTTAGAATGAAATCAACTGTGGAATGTTTTACAAATGTGGTTCAATAAACTCCATATAATTTCAAAAAGAAAATGGTGCATACAGGAGTATCTGGGGAATTAGCATAAATACAGTGTTTCACTTGGATTCATACAAGAAGTACCTCTGGGAGAGTAAGACACTTTTCAAATAGTCTATGAAAAAAACATAGCTCTTTCTAGGGTCCTAAAGAAGAAAATTTACATATTAATAGAAGATTAAAGTGCCCATCAAGTATTCGTTAGCTGTTGCATTCTCTTGTCTATTTTGCTCTTCACATAAACATCCTTCATAATAAAAAAGACTCCTGCATCTCCAATTATTACACTGAATCACTAAAGTTTCATATTACAATAGCATACAGGATTTTTGTGTTTGAACCCTTTTGAGATATGCTTACTGGATTCCCTGTTAACTGATTTTTACCTTTCTTTGCACTCCTATCCTCAAGTTTTACCTGACCCTTTTAACAGTGTCTGAGTGTTTTTTTAAAGGCTAATTTCTAGGTGGTTTTGGGTTCCATCACAGTCATGCTTTTAGATATGAGTCTTACAAGTCTATTCAATTTTAAATTTTATGTTTAATAATTAAAAAGCACCTGAAGTGAAAGTCTATTGCTTAGCTAGGTCCAAAGGGAGTGTTCTGTTCTGGAGGGTCCAACCAACAGTAAAACCCACAGTTGTTTAAGCAAGCTAAAGTAAGGAAGTGCAGAGGAGATTAGTGGAACTAGAAACTCAGAAATGAAAACGTACAACAGATAATATTTTAAAATTATTTCTTAATATTTTAATATTTGATATTTAATATTTAATATTTTAAATTATTAACAATTAACCTAATTGTGAATATGATGATTATATATAAAGGCACTCAAAAATTATTTACAGTAATTACTGTAGGTTTAGGTGCTGCTACAATTATAACTATTTTAGCTCAAAGAAATAAGTCAATGAGAAAGATGTCATATAGTGCTGTACTTCATGGATCTCTGTACGCAAGATAAGACAGCTGTTCAGACAGACCTATCTTTTCTCAAGGCAGGTACTGACTTTAAAAACCACTGAATTTATCAGTAAACAATAGTGCTCAACAAAACCCGGAAATGACTGAAGCTTTTCATTCTAAGTGATGATGCTAAATTCTTTTAAAATACATACTTATTGGATTCTTACAACCTGTGCAGGGCTATTCCTTGTTAGCAAGACAGACTAAAACTGAGTATCTTAAGCAAGAATATTTATATAAATGCTTAAAGCTGCTGGCTGTCTCAAATGACACATCAATCTGTTTCATGGGTATCTGTCTTTCACGTCACAGTATTAAAATGAGCTTTGGGGTGGTAGGAAGTCCTTCAGTTTCTGTAAACACAGCACACAGTATAGCTCCCAAAGTCTGAGCTTCATTACAGGATCAAAGTGTTCCCCAGTCTTGGCCAGTGCCCAGTTGTACAAGCCAAAGCAGTCTCTTGTTATTCACTGATGGTGGTCTTCTGTGGTAGCAGCACTTCCATACCCATGATCGGTGCGTTTTTCTGTGGTCTCTACTTTACTTGGTCTCCTGCTTGCAGCTGTTCCTAGGGACTCTACTAGGCTTTTGTCAATCTCCCTCTGACTTTCCATTGACTCTTCTTGCCTCTAGGTGAGAAGGGCACTGGTTTTTGCTGATTCTTTCTGAGCTCACTTGCTTAGCTTTCCCACTAAAGGAGCCACAGTGGACATGGTGTACAGGCAGAAATTGTTTCCAGTAACTCTCACAGTCCCATGAGTGCAGTTGCAGGCATGATGGATGAATGGAAGTGCAATGTCAGGATTTTTACAGCAAGACTGGGATGACTTGTTCTACGGGGACTGTGATTGTAGTGAAGGGCATTATGCAACTTTAGCTATTTTGTAGGTTTTTGGAAGTCATCAGTGCAATTTCTGTCACATTGATGTCATTTCTGCAAATTAGATAGTAAAGGAACAACACACCTAGCAAAGGCAACATCAGTTGTTTTCTTGCGAGTCATACTTCATTGTCTGAACTAAATTGAGATCAAGACCTCAGAGACAGAACGTGAAAAAAAGTGTGCAGAAAATTCCCAGTAACAATTTCTTGAATTTAATGACAACAGAGATTCTTGAAATAAATTACTATAAAGCAAAATCCCAGTCCTTCACTTTGCAGCTGTGCTTTTTTAGGGGAAGCTGAGTACCCCGAAAGGTGTTTGGTGGAGTCCTTTTTGCTTTGAAGTAGATAGAATCTTTATGACAGGCAAATATGCAATTGATTGTCATATGTATGCCAACAATATGTGCTGGAGGGGAGACTGTGTGTTCTGACAAGACAAATGGTTATGCCATAGGGTTGGGTCTATGTGAAAATGGGTGATCAGTCATCAAATCTGTGGGTACTAGATGCATTCAGTAATGTTTCTTGTTCTCTTTTCCTGAATGGATTTGCAAGCTGGGCTGTGAAGTAAGGTTACAGTTCTGGAAACTGGGCTTTTTTTTTTTTTTTTTTCCCAGATGATGAAACTGTGGTCTCCCAGCAAATGTGTTATGGTTAATTAGGTGGTACTGCTTAAAGAGGTAAGCTGTTATGAACTTCTACAATAATGAAAAGGCCTTTGCTCCTCATAGCATTATTTAAGATTTTATTGCTTTTATGAAAAGAAAATTCTGTTGGTATGAGTAAATGAGAGGGCCTCAGTCTTATGTTTGGTATCAAATTAAACTGAAGAAAGTCTATGAGAAACATGAGCTGTAGGAAACATCCCAGAAGTTCTTTATTGAAAGAGATGTATGTGATTGTTGTGTGGGTATATGATAAAGAATCAGAGCTTGCTTTCTACATCTTTATTTTTTATCTTTTAATTCTTTTTAGATTCCAAAAAGGAGTGGTGAAAACTCCTGACAGAAAAGTATTTCCAAATTCTGGTCCACCCATTCAAACCAAGACAGACCGTCAAACACACCAGTGCCTCCTGTCTCAATAGGTGTCTGTGTTTTCCATTTGTGCTGCTTGTAAACTGGAGGGCATTTAGGTAGACTGAATTCCTAATCCTACCAACAAGGAACTGTCCTGTTTTTTTCTGTTGTATTTACATGACATCATTATTTTTAATAAAACACCATAGGCTTTACTGGAAACTGTCTTACTAGCCAGACCAGAAAAGAATCCCTGCCCTATGGAGCTGTCAATTTGACTGCTTTCCTGGGTAAAGCTGGTGGCATAATGTTCTAGAGAAGTCAATAGAATGAAGATCTATTATTGGACTTCTAATCAGGGAATTAATAATCAGTCAAGGAAAGGGATAGAAGAAAGACAGAATGAGGTAACTAAAGCTAAAGTATTCAGACTGAGCAGATATTTTGTTTCTGGGTTTGTCTGGTCTTTTAAATACAAAACAGTTTTTATAGGCAATGACTATAATATTTATACATCTATGTTTTATTATTATAACCTTCTTTAAAATAGTATGGCTGTAATCAATAAAGAAAGAGAGTACATGAATTCATAATAATAATCAAAAAACTTCCTTGACATAAAGACAGTCTCTATTTTTATGGGATTTTGGTTAATATTTGATAAGGGCAACAATAGTTTCTGCTAGAGGATCAGAATGTGAAAGAGGCTCTTCTAGTCTGTTCTCATTTCTGACCTGGGCATAATCACAGCATTTGCATCCCCAAGTAGCCTGGTTCATCCCCTCAGAAGGATAACTCCCCAGCTAAAGTGAAGTATTTGGCTGGTGATGAGGATGTGTTCTTCATTTTCAGATATTTATTCCTGTACTAGAGGAGGTGTTCCAGCTTTGCCAGTGAGTATGCCACAGGAAAAGCTGTGGAAAAGCATAATTTTGGGCTGGGTAGATATATGTTTCCTGTAAGCAGACTTACTTTTAATAGTTTTAGATCCTGATTTCAGGAAACACCTCGTTCCATATGTAGGCACTTGCTGACAGAATCTGTTGCTATGAGATATTCTGATGTCTTCAAGCACAGGCTTTAACAAAAAGGTAGATCTGACACAGGGGCCCCTTAGGCAGGAGTACTGCTGTGATCACATTGCCTGATGCAGATGCATGAGCCATAGCAGCTGGTGGTAATGGCTGAGGAGGTGGCTAGAGGCCACCCACTGCCCTCAGGAAATTCATTTTTACAATTCTGTGAAGACGGAGAGTTTTAATTTCCACATCAGTGAAAAAAGCGATAGTGATAGATCCGTACCAGTATAAAATATAATCAGTGAACTCTCATGTTACTTGCATCACATCATATTGTCCACATTGCTTATTTAATGTTTTTTGCATGCTAGAAATTTTTTATATTGTGTAATAACATATTATAATAATTTTGTTCATTCTCAACAACAACATCAACCAATCCCCCTCCCCCCCCCCCCAAAATCAAAAGTAAATTTTATTGGGTGTCAGAACTTACATGACTTAGGTACTGCAGTATTTTATTCAAGAATATGAAGCTGGTATATTCAGCTCGGTGGTTCAGAAACCTGTAGAAGCAAGGGTCAGAGCAGAAGTCAGGCTCTTATCTACTATTAACTATACAGTGCTAAATATAAGTAGATGAATTCTACATTTAATGTTAAAAATAGAATGGAATCTTGCACATATTCAACTCATGACCTGAGTGGCTCAAAGTACTTTGCAAGCCTTATTTAATTAAGCTTTACAATACCCTTAAGATAAAGGCTAAAAGGAATTTTTATCTCCTGTACAGCCACCTTAAACTCTATAGAATAACCTTCGTGTTTTCTGTTTGTGTTAAACAGCTTCCAATATTACAAGAAGTTGCTGAAGGTTTAATCCATTTGTACAGTTCCTTTAGCACTGGCTTTTTATGGAGTGTCCTGAAATAACTTGACAACAAACACATACAAATTTACTAAAAAAGAGGTTTATTGTAGTTAGAGTGTAAAGATTTTCTTTAATTTCTTTCTTTAGAGCCATCTGTGTAACCAAACTCTTGGCTCCCGAGGACAAACTTAGCAGCTACTCTAATTAAACAAAATGCAGCAAGTATTGGACAGTGATAGACCACTTGGAAATCTTTACCTTTTATTTTGAAGTAGCAATGATTAATGGTTCATCATGGTATCTTAAGATGCATAGTCCAGCTTATACAGCTGAAGTCTTCACCTGTTAACAGGATGCAGGCAGAATAAAAGAGGAGAATAGAACTATTACTAACTGGTCTAAAGCCAGTATTATTGATGTAACAAGAGAGGCTACAACCAATTTCTCAGCAAATTTTTCCAGAAGGTTTTCCAGGTGAGATTTTTATAATTATTTAAGTATGTGCTACATCAAAGATCTACCAGAAATATCTAAATCCAACTGTGTAACCTTAGGCAACAAGGACATTTTCTTTATAGGTTGATTGCTTTCCTATAGAAGCTGTTATTTTTTATTTATACAGCCTCTGATGTTAGCTCTGTTAAAGCTTCTGAATAATCCAATAAAGGTTATACAGTACTTTGCTCTTTAAATTTCCTTCAGTAGCTGTATATGGAGGTCTTTGTTTACTATTCAGGAAATGAGCTAAAAGGTTCTTTGGTTCACCTGTGTTCACAAAATTTGTTTTGTGATATTAATAGCCAGCCTCTTGAATTTTAATAATGTAGGTAGTAAATCTAAAGCAGTACCATTATGCTTTCTGTGTGTCCAGAAGACTTTCTCCCCAGAGCTCTCTTTCAAGCTAACTTCATTCCTGGATTCTCCTCTAGATCCCATACTGTTGTGTATATTTGGTTTCGACTAAGCTGCTACAGTAACGAATATAGGTGTGTGAGGTAACAAGTTTGCTTTAGCATATTTAAAATAAAATTTTAAAAGTTCAAGGGCGCAAAACACATAAAAAGGTTTCACTTCTGGTGAGTATTTGCTGAAATATATTGTATATTACTTATTTAGTTTAGTTTCACAGATCATTATGCCTTTCTTTATAATCATCTTTTTGCATGGATTTTTACTTACTAGTTCTGCCTTAGCATGTTTTCACTGAAAGGATTTTTAAGTTTTTAATTTTGGAAAATGTTCCATTGCACTCTTCGTAGACAATAAGAAATCTGTATATGAATGTGCACATCTCATGTTGGAAACTCAGAAATGAGAAAAGAAAAATCTCATGCCACATGAAAGAGCAAAATCAGAGAATCTTATTCTAATTGTACTTTTCTCAATTCTACTTTCCCTCTCCTGGTAAAAATCTAATCACTAATACAGCACACATTGCAGTGGCACTACATTGGCAAATACTTCAGAGGAAGAACATTTTTAGTATATATGAAAACCATTCGATATTGATGTAACAAGATGTAACAAGAGAGCAAGACTGAGTCATAAAAGAGACCTTCACCACAGAGATATAAATTTGAATTTAGCAGAAGCATTCACTTGACAAACTCCAGGGAATTTATTTTTTCTGACCATCTTCTTTCTTCCCTGGAAGGAATAAGTTTATGAAAGTTTCTGAGTGATGCAATGAGCAAAGGCTGATTCCAAAACATAAATGTAGGTTAACTGATGCCTGATACTTACTTAGCTCCTCTGTACACTAACTTTCTCATCTGGGATATATGTTTGTTTTTCTGTTGTAAACTTAAAAGTATGCAGGCTAAAATAAATCCAAGCAAAATTATTCTGCCTCCAGAATAAACTCTCTATATGAAATAGATTAATATGATACAATGTCCGATATTTCTGCAATAATTCTGCATTATGAGGTGTGCATCAGCTCTTCAGGTGTATCTGATGTGTTAAGAGGGATAGTGTTTTCCAGTGGAATTCTAATTTTTTAAGCAGACACAAATCATAACTCCCAGGATCTGTGATTTTTCATTATTTTGTTGAAATTAGTAATACACTGACAGTATATAAAAGACAGGTAACTGACTCCAGACAGTCATATGAATCCTACTTCATCTGTTGTGACTGGCAAGTTGATGCCTTAGGAAAAAAAAGTTCAGTACATTAGGATTCCTTTACTAAGAAAGGGAATAAGGGAAATCTGACAGATGTTTGTAAATGATCTTTTTTGACTGAATTGCTCTCACAAGCTAATATTAGAAACAGTTTACAATAATCTGTAAAGTACAAGATAGATGTCTAAGAAGACATTTCAGGATAAGCTTAATAATGAATTCTTTTCATCGGAAGATTTGAGCAGATCTAGTCAGTGATACAGTCTGTGAGATGAATGGATAGGCTGCATTGTGGCTCTCTTTAAAGATTGTGGGTAAGATGATACTAGTCGAATCTTGCCCCAAATGTAATTTTTTGATTTCTTGATACTCTAGGTCGATTAGCAAAGGATTTGAGGGGAAGTAGCTTTTATGAAAGCCTTTTAATGAAGTACAGGATTTACAGAGTTAAGATAAACTCTTAGCTGCTGGGGTATGTTGAGCTATAAAATAAATTACAAATTATGTGTAACAGACCGAAAGTCTGCTTCCTTTCTTTTTGTACATACTTGAAGGAATCCTATTTTATCTAGTACTTTATAGATTATTTTTTTAAATGAACATTTAAAAAATGTGCTATGATGTCTTAAGCTGTATGTCATAGGAGATCAATGGCTTTCGGACTGCTAATCCAAAGTAGTTTTTAGATTCTACAGGATTTAAAAAAAGAGAGCACAGAGAATTGTATCTCTTTTTATGTATCTCAGTGCCATTGAGAGATGTTTTGGGCACTGGAGAATCCAAACATTCTGTTTTCCCTAGTTTATCTTGTTCCCAGCCCTGAGCAATGGTTAATATGGAAAACCTAGGGAAGTGGCTGAATGGGTCCAAAGAGGATAGAAGGGAATGGAGTGCTGGACTTGTGCCTGGGAATAGCAGAGTTAATGGTGGAAAGATCCTCTGGGCCATCTAATGACACCAAGCTCCACAGAAATTGTATCATCCCTCTTTCTTCAGTGCCCCATTCTTATCCCTTTACCAGTGTAGACCAGTCAGTGCATAAAATGGTTTGGCTGGAAGTATAGTCACTTTTAAGTTATTGTTTTCTGTTTGTAGAGTACCATGATACTACATGATCTATCTGTGATAAAGACCTTTTCAAAATTTAAAATTTATAAAGACTTATTAGACACTCTGTATTAGCAAAACTGTGCAATATGCAGAGTTGTGGCAATGGGGTTCTAAGCAATCTAGGCAACAGTGAGAAAGATCCAGGGAAGTGGTGAAAGGTGTTAATATCTCATAAAGTAAATAAGAAAGATAGAATTACTACACAGCACAAAGCTGTCTTAAATAAAACTCATTTTACTGCAGCTAAATGTGGACTCAAGTAAAGATATGGAATTCTTTATTGTGAGAAAAAAAGTCTTGTGTTACAAAGTGGGCCACACTGTCCTGGGCTGCTGTGGCCATAAAATAGAGGTAGAATTGAAGACAGGTTCATTAGCTGAAGTCCTATTACAAAGCTCAGAGAACAAACTGTAAGTGTAAAAGCAGAATATTGAGTAAGAAATAGTAATAGCTCTGAATATGACATTTGTAAGAATATGAATAAAATTCTGTGTCCATTCCTGATGCCAGATTCCAGCAGGTTAACTGTAAAAGTGGGAGACTATACTGTAAGTCATCAGCTATGGAAGATCAATCCAGTTTGCTTAATTGAGAAAAGTTTAGCCTACAGGCACCTAGAGAATACATACCTCATAATGAAAAACTATTTAAACTTGCCAAAAAAAAAACAAAAAAAAAAAACCAAAAAAAAAAACCAAACAAGCAAGCATCAAGCATCAGGGACATTCAATGAGTGGAACACTACCATTTCATGTCTTTCTAGAAAATATGTTCAACCATAACAAGAAGTTAAGATTTGATGGAAAAATTACTGGATGTGTTTCTGTATCTTGTGCTGCAAAGGACAGCAGTTATCTTAATTTTAAAATTTTCTTGTAGTCTAAATATGTATTGACCTGATTAGAGACAAGTAATTTCCACCCATAAAACTAGCTTTTTAGTAAAGCCATATGTTTTTCCATTATATTTTCAAGTAAAATTTCTGGAAGGCTTGGGAAGCATTAAAACTTATGCAAGGGGAGAGCTCCTTTTGACCCTTCTTCCCTCCCAAATAAAACAACTTCTGTTCAGAACTAAAAGGAAAATTAAAAACCCCTTCTTAACTGGTATCAAAACCTTTTCATTCCCTCTGTATGAATGCATTGTTGAGATACACAGCAGCTTAAGTGCTATTTTAATTGCTTTAATTATTAACAGCCTTGATTTCAGTTATGCTTTTTTCTGTGTAAAAGCTTCTCAAAGGCATATAAAAAAACACCTTCCTGCTGACATTCCTTCCATGCTTCTGCTTAGAGAAAGAGTCCCAATGTTTTTAGTAAAAGGTCTCCCCAGTGTGTTGATGGAGACATTACACACACACAGTATCAGAAAGAGGGAGGAGAGAAAAGTGTGATAGCTAGTTAAAACAGGAGGAACTTCATGAGAATATTGGATCTAAAGGGTATTATAGTACATAATATGTGTGTAACACATATGCACTGAGAAGTAGGCTGACATTTTTAATGTCAGAACACATAAACCTAAATACGAGGTCCTGGTTTGAAATGTATAGATGCTGAATATGTATGCCACATCTAACTACAGATTGCTTAGTAAATGCCAAGAACTGAGAATCTTACCACTTTTACTTAGCTGCTGGCAGACATGAGGCCTTAGGAACCCAGCTGGCACACTACAGTGGTCAAATGTTGCCCTTAATTGTAGGGTTTGCCTTGTGATTACACTTTGCACAGAGACCAAATGGCCAGCTTGGTCCCAGTAACTATGGTTTAGAGGCTCCTACAGGTGAACAGAGTTAAAAAAAAAAATAAAATGTCTGCCACTGAATGTTCTAAGAAAACATCAACTTTTAATGCAAATATCCATTTTTAATGCAAATAATGTGAATAAGAAAGCAGACTTCTGAATTTGTCTGAGATAAAATATGCTGTAGCAGTGCAGTAACTGGGACCAAAATTAATCAAATGATCTCTCCCATAAAAGCCCATTTCTATGACAGCTAGAGAGAGAAACAGTAAGGGCATGGAGTGAACAATATTATCAGCTGTATAAGGAAAATGAGGGCCAGCGATCCTGGTCTCCATATCACTAAAATTGATCTCAATTTTGTACTGCACCAGTTTTAGACATAATCTGGAAAAATACTCAAAAATCATTAGGAAATTTTAACTTGTAAGAACCTAAGCAGTTAGCAGCAAATTAGAAAGCATTTACCTTGGTAGGGAAGTCAGGATTTTCTTATGTCGGTTTTTAAAAATCTTTATGAGCTTTTTAAACAGGAGTGGTGTGTCTACATAGAAAAATCCAATCTGAGAAATAGAAACAGAACCATAGGATGATATCTCATTTATTGTATGAGGAAATATTAACCAATTCAGTCAGCTGAATTTATAATGAATTTTGAACAAATTGGTGGAATTGAAAACTTGACTGGCAGAGGAAAATGATACTTAGTTTTGCCATGTATGGGACGATGGGGCTGACTTCAGAACGTAGTGCCAAGGAATATTCTGGAAGGCAGGCTGAAATAAGAAGGGGAAAGATGTAGATAAACGGAAATTTAGAGGTTAAGGAATTGAAACTGTCAATGGCTAACAAATATAGTGAATCATTCTTCACTGAGCCAGAGGCTAGAAGACATAATGAGCTAATAATAGTGCACATTTCACAACTGCAGGACAAGGGAGACATCAGAATGACATAGCAAGATAAAAAGGATTGAAAGAGTAACTTGATTGGGATCATATGTGATTAAAATTTCTTGTCATTAATTGCAGGAAATGATAGAAATATTTTCCACTATGGAAACAATAACAAAATGTGATAGTATTTCAAAGCACTGTATCCCCAGATATGGATCGTAGAAAGATTTTATTGCTTTGTTTTGGCACCCTTTTCTTCATTTGTCTGTCCAGAAAGAGAAAAGTGTAGGAAGAAATGCTTCCTGAATAGAAATAAGTAACGTAAGTACGGCCCCCAATGTGGAATACTCATGTGTGATACAGCTTTGAGTTGAAAGGTTAACATAAAAAATAATAGTAAAGCAGCAGGGAAGAAAAGTGATGAGAATTTGGGAGTCAACCAAGGACGTGGTTTTTTATTTAACAAAAATAATTGTTACATTTAGTGTTATTTGTATTCAGGTCAGACTTGGCAGGTATAAGCTGGCTTTTGACTTTATTGAGGCCTATGACAATTAAACACAGCAAGGTCTGATCTATGTTTTAGTGGTATCAATTTCAAGTATTCTTCTGGGACGTTACTCTTTCTGGGAAACCTTAGGTGAGATGGGAACAGTAGCAATGGCATTATGTATTTTAAGTCTGACATTACAACAGCAGCTGAAAGACATGATCAATTCTTGCCTTGTATAAGGTCACTCAAAGGAAGAGTGCTGTGAGCAGACTTCTGGGGGATGGAGGGAGTAAACAGTAGAGAAATGTTTTTGGTTTGGTCTTCATTCAATCAAGTGAGAAAAGCAGGGCTCTGGAGGCATGTGATGAGTATGTTTGGAATCAAAAATACTCATTGCAGGTAGTCATTTTTAAAAGTAGAAGCAGCTCATAATCTCTGACTACTCAGGTTTCCCAGGTGATCTGAAATGTCAGCACAGCTATCTTGATCAGGTTCCAATACTCCTCTTTTTCAGCTGTGTTTTTGCTGCACAACTTCTACTCCTTGAGCCCTCTCAACCACTGTTAAGTTTCCTAAAAAGAGCAGATAAGCTATTCTTACCAGAAGAAGTCTCACTTCAGAATGATTGAGCTGATTTTCATGTAGGGCCTGTACAGTGCGGTACACACATGAAGATGTTAAGTATTTTAATCATAAGCCACTATGAGATCTGTGCTTTATATGTTGAAAAATATTTACAAGAAAATAATTTAAAACCATTTCACATAAGAAACATCTTCATTATCTATGTCAATTCCTCACCTTAAATGAAAGAAAGCATGAACTTTTGTAAAGTTGGTCAATAGTTTACTAAGTTCAAGCAGGCAAAAGGTTCAGGATATTTTATCTCTACCCCCTGCCATGTACCTGCTTTATAAACTGACATCAGACAGATGTAAAGTATGAAAATAATCTCATCTATTTGCTGCTTTTCCTGGTGACATTTTATTGCCAAATCTCTCTGACTTGTAAAGTTGTTCATCTCACAGGTGTCGTTATACCAGAGATCTCAATGGAAATTCTTTTTTTCTTTTTAATTTTCAGCAAACTAATCTGTCAGTGAAAAATAGGAAATACAATTGTTTCTTTAGTGGCAATGAAATACAGGAAGGCTAGGTATTCCCAGCAAGCACAACTGTGAAACTAAAAAGCATTCAGGATCCCTTAGTGACATGCTTGCACATTTCTTTCTGAAGATCTGTTCTATCAGGTAACTGCAGCCGTGTCTTTTGAGAAATGCTTATATTGAGGTGATGAAACCGGGACCCCCACAGGTAGTTTAGCCAATGGTCTATTTCCCATTCTAGTTTTTAAATGCATACTGTTGTTCTGTTTGTATCCTGTCATTTATACTATTCCCAGCATGTATTTTTACATTATAAGTCCATGTTGTTTGTCTGAAAAATAATGAAGTTCCTATGTCCAATTTTTAAATGTACTTATTTTAGAAATTTCTATTTTTTCCACAGTTGAGTGTTATCCAGTATTTCTTTTTCTTTTCTACAAAGAAAACATACACAGGCTAATCTTCTTTCCCTCTTTCCCTTCTTTAGCTTCCTTTCCTTCCTTCTCAACTTTTTGTAAGCAAAAAACACTTTTCATCCAACATAATAAATTCTATTTAATCTTGAGTGTTGTTGATTCCTATAATTGTAGGCTAAGGTAGGCAAAATAAATGGTGATGTGGTCCTGTATGACACAGCTCAGTACTCACCACAGATCTCAGAAATCTGTGTTTAATTATTTTCCTTGTTTGAAGGGCTTTTGAACTTGTATTTCCACCTCAGAAACATTTCCTTAACCACCAGGCAACAGACCTCTGGAGGACAGGAAATACCCTGCTGACATTGATCTACTTTCTATAAACAAGTCAACAGTCTGAAGAGCCATTAACTCATGAATAGTCCATTTTACAGGAGAAATAGTCTTAGACCAGGCTAGGATTAATCTTCCCTCACCTTTACTTTTTATGCAACATAAAATTGTTTTGGTAAAAAAACCTCAGCAAATGAAAACCTCTTACCTCTGAGTATTCTCCTGTGGTTGAACAATCCCTTAGAGGTGACAACTAAGATTAATTACAATTGGGTTCATACAATCAAGCTGATAGATACTAGTAGATGGGGATACCTACATTTGAAATACTCACCCAACATGCTCATCTATATATACTCTATGTAGAGAAACAGGCGCTGCAGACATTGCTTAACTTTATAACTGTCTGCGCTTGACTAATGCTATGCGCATCTGTAAAACTCTTACTTTCTGTACCTGTTGAGGGCAGAGATACAGACTATGATGTCCCACAGAGTGAGATATGCTATACCACTGGACACTGTTGAAGGAAACACTCTGCTTTTTTTTTTTGACTGTGAATCTAACTCTGCTGTATATTCCTTTTGCTGACAAAAACATCTCGTGTCCTAGTATATGTTACTATTTATTTCAGTGTGATTTGATGTGTGCTAATTTTTGACATTCTTTTCATGGTTAACTGAAATTTTTTTACAAACTCTAGCTGTGTTTATCCTTAGAAGGAAAAGTCATTGATGGGTGTGCTTAGAAAGGACTTAAGTTTACATGGTAACTTGTCAAAGAAGTAAGACTAAGGACATTAAGTCTGAAGGACTCCTGTTGACTGACTACAGGGAGTTTTGGTTTTGGATCATGGTTAATAACAAATCCAGTTAAACCCAAACTTTAGTGGTTGTATTTAATGTGCGTAAACAGAGCAAAGTGAGCTTCTGAATTAAAAATTAGGTGATGAGAATAAACCAGCAGCAAAAAACCCTCAAGTGCATGAAAAAAGACAGACAACTAATGTGTTACCTTGAAGTAGTGCTGAATGTAGAGAAACAGAATTTGGTGAGAATTCACTGACTGGAGTATGACATCTTCTTATATTACTTTTTAATGAATAATGCATATTCCTCTTTGTTGAAGAAAATGTGATGGTATGATTGATAGGAGTCTGTCAGGATCATCTAGGTATAGTCCCGGAGAGCAAAGAGGTGGAACAAGTGACCTCCTAGAGTTCCTTCTGTTTGTATGATATGTTGACCTTTTTCAAACAGAATGATGCATCCCTGAGTTCTACCTTCAGCCCTGATTTCCTGGTTGAACTGTGTGTACATATTCTCCTGAATATGTAGACAACCCAGCTGGTATTAATTCCATTTAAAAAATATTTCTGCAGATCCTGCGTTTGTATATCTTTAAGCGGTTTTCTTAATGGCATTTTTCTGTAGTGAAAACAGCAGTATTTAACGTTTTACTTTTAATCTTAAGTACTGTATATGCCTACCTTTTTATAATAAGTAATGAACAAAAAAGAAAAGAGTGAGATTTAGCTGTTTTAAAACCCTTTCTGTAAATAAACCAGCCTCACCCCTTGTGAAGAATTCCTCTGACACCTTGCTTGAGCAAGGTGTGAAGCACTGGGTCCAGTGCCAAAGCTGTGATTTTGTAGCTGGGGGCAGAACAGGACCAAGGGGTTCATGTCTGCTGAAATAATTACTTCAGGAAACAAGCACTGCATCGTTTCTAAAGAAATTAGAATATAAATTAAAAATTTCATAGTGCAATTTCTATTAGTGTTCAAAAGCTTGGGGACTCATTCAGATCCCAGATTTTGTGTGGTGTAGCTTCACTGAGGCTAATGGAATAATGCTGGTCTCCTGCTCAATAAGGATATGGTGAATTTGTCCTATAATTTTTAATTTGTAATTCTCTATAGGTCTTGATTGACTAAATTCATGTAAAAATAAATTGCTTGGCGTTTAATTGTATAGTGTTTGATTGGTCAGGGAATTTAGAGAGCTCACAGGAGAACAATTTATATTTCCAGTCCTGTTTATAGTCAGTTCATTCTTTGCACAATTGCTACAATTTTTCACAGTAGAAGAGCATTTTCAGACATCACATTTTCTTTTTAATAGGAAAATAATGTATTTTAGTTGATCATTTAAGTAAGTTTGAGGGCAGTTTTTGTTATGTGCTTGAGAAATAAATAACATAATCAGGTTTTGGATAGTGGAGGATGTTTGACTGCTAAGTAACAGCAGAAGTGAAAGCATGTGTAACTCCCTCCTTCCATAGTTGTCAATGGTATTTAGACCCTGTCATAAACACCAGTAACAGTTCTTAGGTGTAAACAGATTCAAACTGGAGTCAAAACAGAATTTACTTGATTTTAGCATTATTAATTTTGAGCAAATTTGGAAGGCAAGATACTAGACTTAGGTCAAACCTCAAACTGATAGCACTACAGTGAAAAGATGCAACTATTAAATGTAATCTGCTGCAGTAATTTTCCATAAAGACACTCAGAATCTTGGTGTCTGGGTTTCAGCTTTTCTTCTTAGTAGCTGGTGCAGTGCTGTGCTTTGGATTCAGTATGAGAACAACATTGATAACATGCTGGTATTTTTAGTTGCTGCTAGGTAACGTTTATTCCAACTCAAGAATAAGTTTTTCAGGTCTTGCCAGGAGAAGGCTGGAGGGGCACAAGAGACTGGGAGGGAACACACCCAGGGAAGCTGACCTGAACCATCCAAAGAGGTATTCCATACCATGGGATATCATGCTCAGTATATAAACTGGGGGGTTAGCTGGGGCCTGGGGATCGTTGCTCTTGGGGACTGGCTGGTCATCGGTCAGCAGGTGGTGAGCAGTTGTACTGTGTATCGCTTGTTTTCTTTTCTCCCTTCTCTTTGAAATCAATTCCTTCCCCCCCCTCCCTCCTTTCAATTATAACTGTTGTTGTTATGATTATTATGGTTTCATTTTTATTTTATTTCAATTATTAAATTGTTCTTATTTCAGACCTTGAGTTTTACATTCCTTTCTGATTCCTCTCCCCATCCCTCTGAGTGAGGGGGCAGTGAGTGAGTGGTCGTGTGGTGCCTGGTTGCCAGCCGGGGTTAAACCACAATACTGGAGCAAGTATTTCATTAGAGTAAAATGTGTAAGAAACAGGAGTATCTTTACACATACAAATTTACATATTCAATATGCACATGTGCATATCTGTTTTTGGTAAAGAAAAACGTATGTCTATTTTATGTTTACAACTGTCACTACTTGCCAAATATCTTTTTTGCTACATTTGAGATACTAATGATTTTACTGTAAAATTGAACACCTTAATGGGCTGAATATGTTTAATGAAATCACTTTAATTGTGACTTTCACTGTCTTCCCTAGGCACTGAAGGCTCTGTAGAACAACCGGACCATTTTACAGAAATTAATGATGCAAACACTTACTTCTAAACCATTTGAAAGACAGATTGTAAAAATTATTTCTGAGACTTTTGGTAACAAACAGTAAACCAGTGAATTTTGTTGAAGAAGGTTGGAAAGGCCGAGTGAAAGTGATATGACCTATACCTGCTTCACATCCCAGGAAAATATCCCTTGACTTGCTTGACTTTTCTTCCAAAGCATTGGTTTTCAACTGCTTATTGTTAAGAGAAATACTGAAGAACATGGAGATACTCTGTTGTTTTAGCAGTAGTAGTGTAAGCAATGTGATAATTCATGAGCTGGTGTTTACTTCTACAGCAGAGGAAAGATTATGTTTACTATTCAAAAAAGAACAGACTGTGCAATGGGCTCTTTGCATAAATACTTTATCTCCAGCTTTTTATTTTTTTCTAGCACTGGGACATTACATTCAGTCCAGTTATATTTCTAAGGTTCTGGAGGTAGATAAATAGAAACGATTAGTATCTATTGATGATTGTGATGTAGGTGATAGTTAATCTTTGATGGCAGACAACCTAGATAATTTGAGTGTCCATACCAAAAGAAATAAGCTAAAAATCTGGAGGGAAAAAAAGGATTGCTGGAGAAGGAAAATCACACTTACATTTGTGCAAAATTGCTCAGAATCTAGTTATGTTCTTTTCATTTTATGTAAGGGGGATTTTATATGGCTAAATGAATATGTGATTCTTTGATAAATTAGAGCTGTTTTTTCCCCATGTACTTCTAACATTTGTTTCACTAAGAAAGAATGTGAAGAGGGTTCAATGATAGTCTTAGAAACATGTTCTTTTTATATTTAATTTTTTTATAACTTAATATGAAAAATTGAATAGATCTGATGCATCTTTTAAACATTGAAAATGGCTTTTGTTTATGTGATTAGTTAATAAAACCACTGAAGTAAAAACCAAATTATCCACAAAATGGTTGCAAACAAATAGCAAAGAAACAAAGACAGACGTAGTTGGACAAATGCAGCTGAAGTTATGTCATTTGCTATTATAGCATAACCTACAGATCTACTGAAAGTCATGGAGGCTTAAGACATAAGCACTAGGTCAGATTAATTAAAATCCCCTGCATCTTCACTGAGGTCTTAAAACCTCAGATGTTTTATTTCAGACTTATTTTGGGTGATTTGCATTTTTTTCCTGCTTCAAGTTAATATCTTTGCATATTTCTGAGCTAAAAGATTTTTTTTGGTTTTGTTTAAAGAGTATAATGTGGTAATGTATGTAAATGAGAACAAGTGTACTATTTCAAAACCTATTACAAGCCAGAAAACATGAGCTCTTCTTCATCAGCTAGTTATATCTGTTTTGTGAATTCAGATGTTTCTAGTTCCAATCACTTTGCTTACCTTTTCTACTTAATATTTTAATCTCAGTTCCTCCAAAATAATTTGTTTTCTAAATAGTGTGGCTCTGTATCTATGTTTATGGCTCTGTTTTGGCATGGACATTAAGAAGAGAAGAGAGGAACCAACACTTGAAACTGGGTCATTTCAGTGAAAAAATATGCATAATTTGATAAATGTGGGAAGTAGATTCTCTCAGGCAGTCATCAAAGTTAGGGTATTATTTTAGCTCATCTTGTCAAACTTGAGAACACTACATGGTAGATGGTCTTTAATACATTGCTCCTTAAGATGTGGGTATAAACATTTGTGACTTTACAAATTACAATAACATGGAGAGTGAGGTAAGAAACTTTCGACAGTATGGTTGATCATGTTGACTGTCTTTTTATATATTTCAGTGCTCATTTTTTTGTAACTATGCTTAAAATACTCCATTGGTTCTTGTATGTATCAGCCCTGAAACAATACTTCTCAGAGACCTTTCAGCTCAGTATTAATGCCTGCCTCTAAGCTCTGGCTCTGTTGTAAGAGTTGACATCAGTCAGAAACCAAAAAATCCCTCTGTTCAGAACCCTGTACTACTAAAACCACTTTTATTCCTAAAAGCGGACATTTGGTATCACATAAAGAAATAGGCAGACAAGTCTGATAGCTCCATCTTGTTACATAGACTTTATTCTCTAAGATATATAATTGGAGGTTTCTCTCTGGAATTTTGTCTGAAAGATCTACTATAAACCATAAAGCGGGTAATTGTTCATCTTTGTACAGAAGACATGTTTGGGCTTAGGGTGTCTGTTTAGCTTATGAACCTGGACTTTCAGCACCCAAGAATGAAATTCCCTCTTCTGCTGAGGTTCTTTTGTAAGAGAAGCAATGGAAGTTGTTTGAATTTTTATGCTTACCATTTGCATGTCAACAAAATCTGCAAAAAATTTTTAGTGTAACTCTAGGAAGGTGCATTTGGAAGCAGCAGGGCTAAATGTAAGAAAAGAAGATACAGTTATTCTATAATTTCTCTTAAATCATTAAAGAGGTCAGGAAATGGTCTGGACTTTTGCTAGGGAATGTGTTCTAAGTATTCTGTTAACAGTCTCTAACTTGGCATGAGATTAGATTGCTGAACTTTACTAAATGAGCCAAAGATTTTGTATGTGTGTTGCAACACTAGGAAGTCACATGCAGTTTAGGCCCAAGATTCTAAAGAACTCTCCAAAACTGAGCAGTGGTGGTGATCAATGTGTGAAGAATACATACACAAGCTAAACATTTCTCATTTATTTTATTGATATCAAAAGTAATTTACAATTTTCCTCTATTAGTACATCTAGACTATGCTGTTTTGCTAAATGAAAATATTCCTTAGATCCAATCACATCTGAAGGAAAAAAGCTAGCTTTATGACTACTTTGCCCTGTAATGAAATAATTCAGTACCTGAATTACCACCTGAAGGACTTTTAGAAATGATAGATTGTTTCACAGTCTTACATGTCTTCATAAATTACTTTAACAAAGTAAGTTGATAAGCTATAATGGTACAAGAGGATAAATGTGATTGGGAAAGCAGCATTTTATTTTATTAAAATTATAGAGTACATCCTGAACTTGAGATAGTTTATTTCTTAGACATTAACTGTATGGTTGCTGATGGAAAAACCTGGAAATGTTCATGGAACAGGTCTGATTATGAAATCTTTTGATAAGCATCCTTTTACTTGGAGTGAAGAGATGAACAACCAGGATTTTTTTTGTATCCTGGGGACATACTGTGATGCTGGTACTAAGAATGTATCAGATTCTTCGGATGAAAAAGATTTGTTAACATTGTCTTTTCATTGATCTAAATCTGCGTTGCAACTTTGCTGTCTAGAATAGAATCAGGAAGAATTCTCTGCAGCTGAGGTTAAGCAAAGGTTATGATATTACAAATTAGAACTAAATAGGAGACTGGTATCGAGAAACTGGAAACTTGTTAGCTATACTAATAATGAATCAAGTCTCTGAGACAAAGGGTCCCTAAAGGTGAGATAGCTGGAATTTGAATACAAATGGCTGTGTTATTATTAACACATCCATTCATGAAAGCAGGTTTGTAATACATATTTGAAACTGAGCTCTCAGGGAGATTAACCAAAGTCTGTGTAAATAAAGCATATAGGGAGGCTGAGATATATTTCTTTGGCTGTAGCTACTTTAATTAAATAACATAACACGAATATATTTCTCCATGAGAAAATCACATTAAAAGAACATTTTTGGGGTTGCAAAGTCAAATGCTGGAAAACCAGGAAAGATGTGAAAACCGTACTGCTTTGCAGCACATTTGCACAATGGAGCAGTTTCTCCTTATGTTAAATGCTGATCCCAGATTTGTTCTGTGCAAGTGATAAGCGATATCACTCAATGGCCAGTTATTCAACTTCTTGCCTACATGTGTTATGTAAAACTGTAATTTACTCACTACATATTGACCAAATTCTGCTTTGAAGACACTTTTTTTACTCTCCTCATTTCTGCTGTGCTCATTACTATTGTAGCTGAAGAGTTCACAGGTGTGTTTGTGAACATAGGCTGATTTTTTTTCTGAAAGGTAGTTCCATTTATATATGGGGATAATACATATTATCTGATATTTTTAGAGAATTTTAAAGTAGTGAGAATTTGTTGGGTTCTGTTCCCCTCCTCCCCCTCCAAGTGTTTTCATGTTCAGTATTATCCAGCACTCCAGATATCTAAAGCACAGTTCCCAGTGACTTCACTTGCAGTTCTGAAAATTTGAGGGGGGACAGAGGGACAGTTTTATTTGTGCTACTTGCTCTGAATTCTAGTGGAAGGTAGCACATGTGTCCCCAGATTACTTCTTTTCTCCCTCAGTATTAGTGTTTACTTTTCAAAGAACTTTCTCCAACTCAGTCCACTCCACCTGTTTCCTTCTCATACTTTTTGCAAAACTTAAGGGGTCTAAGTCTGCCCTTTGAGGTCTTTCCAGATCTTCTCTAAATTCTTTCCTTATCATCAGTTGTGTGGCTTCTTATGAGGCATCTCTTCTGAGTCCCAATTTGAGTTCACATGCCTGGCATGGTCTATAGCAGCTGGTATCTGCATCAATAGAGTAAGTATCTGTTTTAAAAAACAGTAACACAGAATAGCTGTCTCAAGTGGAAAACTTCACATCAAATATTTTACCTCTGACACTTGACTTCGCTTCAAGTTAACATTTGTGACTATTTGCATGGCTGCTGGCAATGCCACTAAATAGTATTCCACAAAAAAAATTTCTTCTGGAATTCCATCATGTCTTCTGTTCCTGCTCTTCTCAGGCTTTGCCTGTTGGTTTAACTGCATAATAAGATTAAAGCCCTTGGGCACAGAGAAACATGTAAATGTACAGTTGGACCCACCTAACCAATACCTTAGCAGGTACTTACCCCACCCTAAGCTCACAAATAAGCATTGCTGATTATGAGGGGACACTTAAAATCCCTCTCAGTTTCTTTATTTCAGCCATGTGAAAATGTGCCTCTGTACAAACCAGGAATACAAAGTTCACTGGCTGAGAGAGAGAACAGAGGGAACATGAAGTGGTAGGATGCTCGTGCATCTTTCCTGAGTGAGCTAGTCCTATCCTCTTTGCTCTTGCACAGGGCAGAATTACTACCATCTTTTGCTGCATTCTTTAAAATAATCTGATGACTTTGCTTAAATTTGCTCAGATTTGTGCGAAGCTTTCATGGACTGTTAAGAAGTTCTTCTGTAATACACTGGCCTAGAAGTATAACACACTTAATTTTCAGTCTAGCCATCGTAAAGTAGAGCTTTTGAAAAAACTTTCCAAGAGGAGCAATATGATGTCAATGTTTTATGATGGAAATTACTGTCTGCTTGTGATAGGAGGAGACTTATTTACTGCAAATTCTGTCCCAATCTATGCTCTTCTGTACAGCATGCTTTGTGAATGTTTTTAATATTTCTGCTGATTCTGTCTGGGAAGTTATGAAGTTTTATTTCTTCATGATAGCTTGTATGGTGCTGTACTTTACATTTGTTGCCAAAACAGTGTCGATAACATGCCAGTGTTCTGGCTACTGTTGAGCAGTGTTTAGTGCCAAGGCTTTCTGTCTTTCTGCTGCCCAGCCCAAAAAAGAGTAGGCTGGGTATAAGAGCCTGAGAGGGGACACAGTCAGGACAGCTGACACAAGTTGACCAAAGGGATATTCCATACCATATGGTATCATGCTCAAGCAATAAAAGGTCAGGAAAAATGAGAGAAAAGCGGGATATTGGTGGTTATGGCATCTGTCATCCCAGGCAGACGTTTTGTGTGCTGAGGCCCAGCTTTCCTGGAAGTGGCTGGACATCTGCTTGGCAGTGGGAAGTAGTGAATGAATTCCTCTTTTTTGTTCTACTTGCTTGTGCAGCTTTTATCTTCCTTATCAAATAGTCATTATTTTGATCCATGAGACTTTTTGTTTTCCTTATATTTTTCTCCCCATGCCCTGGGAGAGGAGAGTGTATGAAGGCAAGAGTGTGTGTTTGGCTGCTGGCTGGTGTCAATGCACTGCAATGTTTCAGATAGAACTTTGGCAAAATTTAGGCATTGTAATAATTTTTGGTCTTGTTTTGGAGATGAAGTCTTTAATTATAGTGTCAGCTTCTTGCATTTCTGCGCTTAAGCAGAAGTGCTAATCAGCATGGGTTAGGTCTTTGGTTTCTGTTCAAACAGATCTGTAAATGATATTACATACATAAATATATTAACTAATGTATGGCTTGCTGTGGAAGCTGTAACAATGCTTGAAGCAACTCCTTTTTTTTATATTTTATCTTCACATTGCTTGAACTGATCTTGTCATGACCATAAACAGAAGACTGCCAATTGTCCCCACACTTGTGAACTTTTTGTCAGATGAAGAGAATGAAAGTGAGAACACAGGAGAAAGATTATGTGATAGCAGAAATATGAAATCACTACAAGTGGTATCAAGCAAATGTTTCACTGGAGAGAAAAGTCATTTTTACATGCTCCAATCAAAAGGTGATATGGGTATGTGAGCATGTATATTTTAACAAAGGTTCCTTTTTTAGAGGCTGTATAGGCAATCTCTCTTCAAATCCCTGTGGATCTCTCTAATCAGAAAACTAACCTTATTACCATATGTTCTCAACTTTCTTGACCTAGATATTCAGAGTAAATTCTTTATACTTTTATAGATTGTAAAATAGTTTCATTTTATGTTACTGTTGTCTTAAAGTACTTAAAGGGTACTTGTGTCTCAAGAGGTCAAGCCTTGTTTTGAATGGCAGTGTCAAAATATCTCCCTATAACACATATTATCAAAATATGAATTCCAGTATACAGAATTGTATTCCTTTAATGATCTAATACTGTCACTGCTGTGGTTCAAATAAACAGACTCATTCATATTCAAAATGTTCTGCTTTATTGAACGCTATTTAAAATGTGTATCCAATAAGTTCTTCCTGCAAGTATTCATGTAATACTTTATACATGCTATGTAAGAGGATGTGTGACACTTGTGTGAATATTAATCTTACTCTTACTGTTTATCAAATTATTTTCATTGGTTTTACTCAGGAAACATTACACCCTCACAATATGTTGATTAGTAATTGTGCAATTGTGGGATGCTGAGATTCTGTGTGACACATGCAGTAGTCATATATTGTGGCTGGCATTATGCAGTCTGCATGCATCCCTGAACGGAAAGTTGGGTTGTCACTGTTCATTAGGAATACCAGGAAAATTTTTTGCATATAAGTTGTATGCAAAATGTGTTTTTGAGTATGTGTCTACTAGACCTACTCAAAACAGACAAGCTTCTCATTCATAGGATGGCACAGATTTGTTCTTGGGCATTTTGCTTTAGTTTGGTGTGAATGAGGAGACCTGTAAGGCTACTAGATCGTCTGTGTTGTTTTTTTGTTTTGTTTTGTTTTCCTTCTCCATTTCCACTATGTTTTCTGTGAAGTAGAAGCAATGGATTAAATTACCTTTTCACAGTTTACCAGTATAGTTGATATGTGGGTGGAGTATGCTAGTGCATATGGATCATCTTAGGTGTTTTCAACTCTTAAAAGCCCATGAATCTGCTGCTGTAGACAAGAAAGACACATCCGAGTCTAAAGTTTGCTCTGTATGTGTGTATGGTAGAATTATGTAACTTAGAGCAGTTCACCTTGCATTTTGTATATTCTTTCATTCATTCATTTTGTTAGGGTAGAGGGAAATAACATTATTTGTCTTCAAATACTCTATCGTTGCATGTGTTGTCTTCCATGCTTCATATTTTAGTATTCTGATACCATCATGCATAACTTTGTCAGCAAATCACTACTGTAGGTACTAAATTCTGCATTAAAAGTATTTGCATCTTGCCTTATTTTTAGTGTAAAAATAGTTGTGGAAAACCTAAACCCAGGTTCCAATATGTATTTGTTTCTCTATAAAAACAGCTTCATGTACATAAACTGGTTTACTTTAAATTTCTTTTCTTTGTAACTCTATGCATGTGAGAGAAATGTAAAGTCAGAAAAAAAATTGAATAGCTTGTAACTAAAAAAAGATACAGGAAGATCATGTTAACTAAATATTAAATTTCTACATGTAGTCTATTACTAAATCAATCTAAAAAAAATACCTGCAAAAGCTTTGATATCCATTCCTACATACATTCTAGAGTACTCCAGCAATTTATGCTCCAAGTGAAGTTGAAAACAGCCTAGTTACACATTTACATTGGCAAATTACAGTGACATGAAGGTTATAGGTCGATTCAAAATTGCACAACCTGAAATGGTTCCTTTTTCAAATGAAGTATGACTCAGCTGTCAAGTTGAGTAATTTATTACAAGTTTGTATCTGGCTGAGATCACAGGTCATATCTAAAAGGTGTTAGGCTACAGTGGGCATAGGAAAGCTACGTCTGCATTTTCCCTGATGCGCAGAAAATGTCCCCAGGATGAGCTCAGAATCAACAATTCTGATTGTTGCCAAAATTAACACAGTCACTTTGCTGTGACTGTCAAAAATGCAGAAAATCTGGCATATTAAAAAATGAAGGCTGGGGGTAAACATCAATGAGATTTGATTTGTTTACATAACAGCTGTGAAAGAGGAATGCCTGAGAGTGGATCTGGGTCCAAATTAATTACGCTAATTACTATTATTTTCTATTTGTTAGCTACATAAGATACATAATATATGCAAAATGTCCAATAAAATGGCTTCTGCTTCTGTTCTGTGCAGTCTTCTGTTGTCATTCCTTACTACCTTTGACTTAATCCCAATGTTCCTTGGCAACCATGGACATATTTCAGGATAAAGCAGTGGATGATGTATTCGTGGGTATGGCTTGTGAATGCAGACGAAATCTCGCTACAGAATCCAGTTGAAGAGATTTAGTAGAAGTTGATACTTCACCTTTCTTATATTGGAAAATATTTTGGTTTTTTGTTTTGTTCGTGGAATAATTCTGTTCGCAGTGTTTTCACTATTCTGAAGAATTATGCAACTAGAAGTTCACAACATTTTAAAGACAACTGTTTCGGTTAGACAAAGCCACTGATACCTACATGTCCCTGAGCCAGGAAATGCCAGTTGCACCCTGGTATCAAATAAACTATACAATGCTTTAAAATCTTAAACTAAAATAGATGAAATATTTTGCATCTGCTAAGTCATTTGAGCTATTTTTGTGGCTGGCACCCATTAGAATATAATTTGTGCCCATTTTTAGTTTTGAAGATGTTAAAATTTAATTGTAGCGGGGATCACTAGCCTTGAACATCTGCCAGATATTAAGTTCTCTAGTGGCCCACATTCTCACAAAGCTTTGAAACATGGTCTTTGGGTTCACTAATGATTTGGTATCATTTGACTGCAGAAGCCTGTAAAAAAATTATTCATAACTGTTAAAGTTTGTTTTATGTTAACAATGCATTCTGAGTGAAATAAGGAGAAATATGTATCAAGGTAAATAGGTCTTCCTGTTTACTCGGTTCTCTTTTGCTTTCATAAATTACAAGCAAATTTATTTCTTAAGTTATATGTATGTATCTTGTAGGTTATTTGTATTAAAAGGAATTCTACTGGGAGAAACACCATATGGAAAATTGATCGATGCATTTTTGTCTTTAAATTATGCCAACATTAAGCTTTTCCTGGTGTCATAAAAGGCATGATATCCCATATGGAACTACCCAAATTTTTTATTGAAAACTCATCTACTGCCACTTTTAGAAGAATAGCATGGATGAAATCTCTGTTTGATAGGTGATTTGTTCTCTTCACTGGAGGCACTTCTAAACAGTACCAACCTAGAACATAATGTATATAGAAGAGGACTCATGGACTGATTTTGGTCTATATGGAGAAGTATGCTCTGTATTGTCTTCCTATAAGGAACTATCAAAAACAAAGAAAAATAAATGTGGACTCAGATAATAGGAAAAAACTCAAGTTATTGCTTCTTGAACTGTATTTCCTTTTTGGGCTATGATACATTACCCAAAAGGTCAGTATTTCTAGTATTATCTAGTATTTTCAGGAAAATGGAAATGAAGCTTTCAAAAAACAATTCTAATGCTGCATGGTCATTAAATCATAGCACCTTAAATAAGGTAATTCTTTTCTTACCTGCAGTGCAAAATTCATTTTATCATTATTATCATTATTATTATTCATTATCTGCACATATTAACAAAATGTATTTCTAAATTATTTAAAAGCAGAATTTTTTAAAAAAAGTTTGAAAATTATGGCACCTCTTCAAGAGGAGTTCACCTTGAAGTTGCCTCGCATAACCCCTCTCTTTTTACTGTGGTTCATAAACCTTACATTTTTTGTGGAAGTAAGAATATTACCTGTAGAAGCACACTATAAATAAAAATAAAATTTTCTCAAGGAGGTGGCTAACTAGAAGTTTCTGCTTCTATGCTCTAATATCCCAAAGTTTTCCAAGTGACCAAATAAGAAAAAAACAGTAATGTTAGTATTATGCAGGTAGAAATCCTGCCATCTTGCTCTTAACCATGCTGTAATTATCATCAACTCTTGCTATGTTTGCTATCATATAGAAGATAAGAAATTGTACCTGGCAGTAAATTGGTGACAAGATGGACCACTTTGGCCTAAGGAAAAAGAACATAGAATATTTTTATCCCATCTAATGATTTAGGAAGGGATATGATGAATCCTATTTTTTTCTTTTCGCAAATTGGAAAGCTTTTTAACTATTGCAGAAAACTTGTTCAGTCAAAGGTTTCTCACTTATTCTAAAAATCTAAAGTATTCTTACTGAACGGTGCTTCATGTGTTTATAGCTATAAGAATAACAGAAAACAGAAACCAAAACAGAGCTGGCTGTGAATTACTGAGACTGGATTTGATCTTAGCATGGAAAATCCAAGTGGAAGAACGCCAAGTCATCTTTCAGCCTTCTCTTTCTCCACTGTTTCCTAGGACGTTCTGGCCTCCCTCCAGTCAAATTATTTTGTATGTTATTTGCCCATTGGTGGTGATGGTTGCACTTCTCATTCTTACTCATCTCCTTATGACTGGTTTATATCTACCCTGAAATGTAATGCCAAAATCAAGATGTATGTACCAAATGAGCCCTTAGTACACACAGTTAGAATCAAAGCATTACTTCACATGTTTCTTGTATGTTTCTACTGTTTTCGTATTGCAGTATGAAGTTAGTTATTTTCTTTTCCTTAAACTGTAGGATGGCTTTGGTTCATCACCACACTATGATGCCCTCTAACTCCCAGACCAATTTTTGTAGAACTGTGTCCAAATCATTCTATCTGGTTGCTGTTCAATTTATTTTTTTATTGCTCATATTGTTAAAGAACTGTAGCTATTTCTGACCATTTCCTCATTTTTTTTCAAGTTGATTTTAAAATTAGTCCATTCTACAACTAGCTGCATACAAAGTAGCTTCAGGATGTCTGCAAATGTAATAATGGGAATACTGTATTTATCATCCATTTTGTCAACAAAAAAATCAAATAGGGCTGGGCTGAGGATAGTTTTACACTTACCTTACACTATAGTTTATATTTTGTCATCACTAATTCATTTACTAATGAAACTCTTGAACAGAGCTAGACTTTGCATTGACTACTGCAAAAACGTTATTAGTTCTTCCTTGTTGATATTGAAATTTTTGTCACAGTTGCATAGACAATTGTCACTCAGTTTCATATCCTTCTCTGGAATATGCTTTCTGGACTTCCAGAAAATCATGTGAGATCATAAAAAGCCTTATTAATGAAATAATATATCAGTTACTTCTCCTTAATCTAAAAGACCTGCCATAGAAAAATGTCAGGTGGTTCCTGATGATTTGCTCTTGAGCAATCCATGCTTGCTGTAAGTCATATTCTTACTATACTCCAGATATTTTTTCCAGAGTTTCTCAAAACCAGAATTAAGGCAAGTGTCCATAATTCATGATCCACTGTAGCATTTTTTTAAGATACATATTATTTATTTCAACTACTTTATAAGTAAAGTATGTTTGGACAGAACTACCTTCCTTGTCTTATCAGTGCAGAGGGACATTATATCCTGCAGGATATTCTTCAGTAACTAAAGCTAATTTATGAGTGAACATTCTTTTCTCCCTTACTTTCTTCTACCTTTTTACACTTTATTGCCTTTTCCCAGCTCCCAGATTCTTAGCCAACCTCCAAGAGTTCTTGAAGCTAATCAGAATTTGCCCCAGGCATTATTTCACATAATTTGGGGTGAATTTCATCAGACACAGGTAGGTGGATAACAAAAAAATTCTTTCTGGATCTGTTTTCCTTCTTACTGCCTTCTGTCACTGATAATTAATTGTCTGATCAAAGTTAACCTTTCCAGTGAAAACTGAAACAGAAGAGGGCATTAAACATGTCAGACTTCTTGACATTGTTTATCATTATCCTCCAGTTCCTATACTGGCATGGACTGATACTTTGCTTAGGTTTCCTTCTAATCTAATGGTAGAATGGTTTGTTGTTGCCCTTTATGTTCCTTGCTAGTTGTATCTCATTTTGAGGCTTGACCTTTCTAATTTTGGGCCTATGTGCTTCTGATTTTTTTTTTTTCCTACTTAAACAATGTCCTTAAACATTTGCCTTTTTTGTTTCTCCCTTGGTGCTTCCTTCTTGAGTTTCAGGACACTGAACAGTTTATTGAACAAGAGGAACACTTGCTGTACTTTCTGTATTCTTTTGCCTTAAGAAAATATGCACTTAATACTGAACATATAAGACCTTTTTTTTTTTTAAAGGCCCGCCATTCTTGTTTCAGGAATTACTGTCCTTTCTTTTCCCCCTTAGATTCACTTCTCCAGAGGTCCTTCCTACAGGGTTTTCCTGTTTTAAAGTACATTTTTAATCAGTTAGTCTAGTCTCACTTGTTTTTGAGTTAATAACTTCTGGGAAGAATTACACCTGGAGGAAGTCTTCTCTCAGTCTTTTTCTCCAGAAAACACATACGAAAAACGTGCTGGCTTATCCACATCTGTGTTTCCCAACAAATGTGTAAATAGGATTAATTTTTAATAGCAGTCACTATGCTTTTGATGTTTTTCATAGTTACCAGGCTTTTTTTAAAAAGAAAGAATTAATAAATAACTTTTCCTTCTTTGGTGGCCTGCAACAGACAGAATCCTAAATTGCCCTTGTTTTTCTCTTTTATCAACACATAGAGACTCTTAACATTTATTGTCTACTGCAGTTTGGACTCCAGGACTGCTCCTGCCCATCCTTCCCAAATATTTATTTTTCCATCCCCCGCTTGCAAAACCCTAAGAAGACAGCTGTTAAATAAGAACAATTAAAAGTCATTACACATTGATGGGCATACAATTATAGATGGAACATAGTTAGGCTTTGGTTCTTTTTCATTTGTGTTACAGTATATCTGGTAATGATACTAACCATCAGACAATGGGACTAGACATAACTCATCAACCCAGTAGATAATAACTACAGGTCAATGCATACCATTGTCAACTTCTTTTTCTTTACCTAAATTACTGTGCTTCACTCTCCTTTAACTGCCTTTAGGCTCTAAAAGACTTTGTTCAGGTGCCCATAACAATATGGCTAATCTATTCCTTATCACATTATTTAACTTTTTGATCTTACTTTTTCCTCAAGTAGTAATTTCTTTTGAAATAAAAGCATAATTCTGGATTAAATATCTGAAGTTTAAGATCACTGAGAACGTATCACCAAAACATCTGAAAACTCCAAGCTGTTTCTTCGGAATATATGAAGAACAGTAATCAGCCACAGAACAAGAACTAATGTATAGATATGTGATTACTGAATAGTAACTAACGGCAGTAGTGACCTGCTGAAAGCATTGATGGACTTAAATAATGGAGAAATGAGTTAGCAGTTATCAGTTGGACACTGCAGCACCACTGAGTCCTGATTAGTTGATATAACTGCTTAGAACATGTTGGTGGGTGTATTCTCATAACACTATGGCAAACTTGATTGAATTCTCACACAGTGAAAAATGAAGCAAAACTCCATAACTCAGGATTTAAGATTATGCAAATACTTTTCCTCCCCTGCCCTGCCCTGCCCTGCCCTGCCCTCCTTTTTTTTTTTTATCTCAGAAAGATTCTTGGGATGAAACTTGCTTATATTCTATTGGATTTGAAATTAAACAGAAGACATCTTCATTTCTTGTTAGGCTTTGCATGAACCATTAGGAACCTGACTTATGAACTCAACTGTGCTTTGCAGCAGAAAATCTCCTAAATCTGCACTTTAACATATCAGATTGTCACAGCTGGATACTTTGCTTTTCTATTTTTCATTTGAATCCATAAAACATGGATATTTGACAACAGTTCTCTGGGGAAAGTGTATAGTCACAGCCAGGCCCCTTAGACCCCATTAACATTGTCTTGGTTTGAAAGTACTGAGCAGCTATCGACCTGGGGACACTTAAATGTTTCCTCTATAGTCACAATTAGGCAGAATCATAGTTCAGAAATGAACCATAATTTAAAAATTAGATGAGCCATGGTTTAGAAACATTCTAGCTAGGAAAGGATTGGCATTTTAGTATAGAATATCAAGATTAAAAAACATGAAGCCCTTTTAAAGTGAAAAAGCAACATTACTCTTTTTTTAAATTATTTTTTTTATTTGTGCTTTTCAATTTAGAAGAAGCCTCCAACATCTGAATCCATTTTCTTGTATGTTTTTTATATCTCATCACATTTTATTAGTTTCTTTGAGCACTGCAATGAGATGCAACAGAAGTTTAACAAAAAATCTCATAGAAGAACAAAAATATTTTTCTTTGCAGTACTGCAGTTTTATTAGTTAACACATTTATTTGAACTCTTAATGTACACTCTAAATTATTTTGGAGAACTGAAAACACAAGAAAGCGTCACTTGCTTATAAAAATGTGTTATGTTACACACTGAAGCCACTTTAAACACTGCAGGAGGTATTCATATCTTGAAATCATTACAATGATACTGGAAGTCTAAGAAGGCTATTAGAGAGAGAAACTGCTGGGTCCATCATAAAATGAAGTTATGATATTATAGTCTGTTGCCAGTGAAAGAAAAAATGCATCAAAACAGAAAGGGTTTTTTACTTCCTGTTTAACTGGAAAAGCAAAATAAATAGTATTGCAATGGCTTTCTATTTCTCCAAATGAATGAGCATGTTCCTTCATCCTGGGAAACTGAGTGAGTTTTAGGTTCTGCATCATCATCTGTATAGCAAATGCAGAAGAACTGCATTTACTCTTACACATCTGTTACAAATATGTTAAATTACATTATGAACTTCAGAATCCATTGTTAATTTTCATCATAAAACTGTTTAACTTCTATGCAATTAATGGCACACAGAGGTATAATTGGACAAACTACCAATTTTTTTTGGCATTTTATATCTGTTGCTGAAGTATTTTGCAGTTAACTTTCTAATTCTTTCACATCACTGAGTAAATTTCTTCAATGGTTCAGAAAGAATAAGAAAATGTAGTATGATACTTATAAATCATGTACAAATATGTGGATCAGTATGTCAGATTATGGTGCATCAAATCATTTGCACATGCAGTCAAATGCAGAAATCAGTTTATTATATTAAGTATCCATATAATGAATGAAACATTTTTCCAGTGTCTCAAGATTTGCTTAAACCCTGAGGTTTTTAAGCCCTCATGCATTTTTTTGAGATGTACCTAATGTAAATATAGATTATCTGTAATTACTAAATTGACGCATGTGTAATCTTCTAATTCCCATTAAGGTCCTTGCCTATGTGATATACTGTGTTAGGAGTGATACACATGTAAAACAGTGCATACTGTATTATTTCAACCATACTGGTACACTTGCTTGCTCTCAAGGTTCTATCTATGTCACATTAAACAATATTTTGTATATTTTTAGACAATTAAAAAAATAGAAAAACCCCAATTATTCTATGAAGTATCATTTGTAATAAGGGAGTGCCTTAGGGACTGTTTGGACATGGAAATAGAGTATGATGATATTAGTATAATTGTACTGTGGTAGTTACCTGAAAACTGTTTATCATCAAGGCATCCTTATTTTGAAATAAAAATACCTTTTCCCAGAAAAAGAAAAGATGCTTCCCACCTAGACAAGTAGTTGTGCATTTATGCTGACAAAGATCTTAATCTTTACTAACATCTTAGTTATAAAGGCTAATAGGTCACTATTGATGTAAACGACAAGATTGTGATTAATTTATATATGGTTCTATTTTCATAATTTAAAATCTTTTGTGATTTTTCAGAGCACTAAACATTTCCTACTACATTTTGAAAGTCTGAAGTGTAATGTGAAAGACTGAATGTGGAGTTGAATACAGGAGTGAATACAAGTACCTGATCATATCTGACTATCTTCCTGTTCTTGCTCAAGCAGACAAAAGTCAGTGAATGTTTTTTTCCTGAGTATACGTAAGTTTCAAAGGATTTGTTCATATGTGATGGGTTCAAACTTGGATATTTTGTATGGTTACATAGGTCAGTACGCAAACATTAAGTACTTTGTAACATAAGTTATCGTTCTTGTCAGGTACGTTGGGTAGTGGCAGAATTCAAATCCTAAATGACATACAGAACAGTTAGAAGGCTTGATGTGACACGAGGTTTATGCACACTTCAAAATAATGAAAAACAATTATTGGAAAAATGTCATGTACTTACAGCTTGCTCTACATACTGCATTTAATCTTATTTGTACAAGTATGCAAAAATCTAACAACACAGACCATCTTCTCTGTTGTTAACCTATGGTATTAATCTAATCAACTCAAGGTTGATATCAAAATTCAGAATGGATTTAATTGCAAATATAAAAAAATAATTAACAAAATGGCCAAGGGAGTACGGTACTCTTTATTCTTTCCCAATTTTGGTATTGCAGTGAAAGAACAGAAGTAATAAGGGTAAAATATATAATGGGAACAGTGTGTGTTGTAAAAGTGTATAAACTCCTAAATTTAGAATTCAATTTTTGCATTCATTGTTCTTCACTGTTGTTTTTTTTAAACAGAAATATTGTGACTTTCTTTTTTATCTTATGTTTCTACCCATAGCAGAAGACTGTTTACACAGTCACTGTTAGAGGAAGGTGAATTCATTTCCCATGTCATCTCTTATGAAAAGGATTATTTACAGAAGAAAAGAAGGGGGGAAAAAATTACCCCAAATGCTGTACTCAATGCTGGCCCTTTGAAAAAACAAGGAAAAATGAAAATACAGAATTAAACAGCAGATCTTTTGAATAAGGATGAGAATCTCTGTTTAACATAACAAGAGACCACTTCATTGTATTCTTAAACAGCTTTTATCATCTTTAATACAGAGGGTTAACGAATAATGCACTGCATCTCTGAGTCAACAGTCTCTCTGAAATTTGTCACTCAGCAAACAATGAAAAAATTCAGAAATTATTCTGAGTAAGGTGGCCTTGGCTATGTTTTAAGGCATGTAAACTGTCAGCAAAAAGTCCTTGGTTAATAACTATAGGACAATGCAACTGAATAATTCAAAGACATTAACTTATGTTTGAAATAGCAAGCTTTTTATTTTATTAATCTTTTACTTATTCAGTTCTAATTATTTATCCTCAGATGAGGAAACCCCAGAAAAAAAAGTGGCATACTTTGCTCCTTAGAAAGACAAGACAAAAGACGCACAAATTAAACTGTGTCTTCTTTCATCCAACTAGTTTTTAATTAAAAAATAAAAAATAGAAGTCAGGAAAGACAGAGAGGCAAGTACAAGTAAAACACAGGAAGAAGAGTCAAGAGGAGGACTAACACTTTGTACTTCACTACACAGAGTAGGATGGGCAGGAGATATATATATCTGCATATGTTGAAGGAAGCAAATGATCCTCAAAAACAAATTATAATTTGAGATTAAAAAGGCTGTGAAGCCTATTCTATAGGAGTAGTAGAATGATATAGTTACGAAAATTAGACAAATAAGCAGAGCCTAGTAATAAAACGTAATGCACATATTTCAAAATCTTGGAGTAAATAAGCAGAAACTTCCAAAGAGAAGTTGTTATTTGCTTAGTGTACTGGTTGTGAGCAATGTACATGACCCACCTCAAAATATTACAACTGAAGAGCTGCTCTAGAACTGTCTCCACTGTCTAGTCAAATTCAAGATGCAGCAGTGAAAGAATTCTGTCTAAAAAGACCCATGGGTGTAATGTTGAGATCTGAAAAGATAGTTTCGTAAGAAAAGGAGTAGCTTGTTAAAAGAAATTAAAAGGTACAGCCAAAAGACTTAATTACTTGCAAGTGCTGAAGACACCATATTAGAGGTTACAAACTATAGGGATTATATCTGTCAAAAAAACATTCTACCTCAAAGGAATCATGATTAAGCAGTATAGCAAAACCTGTTATTAGAAATAAAAATAAATCTTAAATAAATGGTAGTAACTTCCAAACAGGAAAAAGGGCATACACTTTGGCAAGTTAAATGTTGATTATGTATAATTAGAGAAAGGGATGATTAAAAAAGTTGAGGAAAAACTTTGTAAACCATGAAAACTACTGATTAAATCTTTTTGAACACAGTGGAAGCAAGAAGCCTGCCAAAGAATACAGAAACCGTATATGGCCAGTATAGTTTATTACCATAAATTTAAGAAAATACTTTGCTTCACTGATTAGTATGAAGGAGATTCAGGGGATTTCCATGCTGGAACATTTTATTATAGGGAGTGAGTTGGAAAGCATTTTGTGTGAAGTGTCAGTAGGAGTTAGAACAAAACATTAGAATGAAGAGTAACTAACTGGTGTTTTATATTTATCTCAGACTTGTAAAGGGATCAGATACAATTCCATTAAGATCTATCAAATCAATTCTATCAGAGCTATCAGCACCAGAAAAAATGACAAGTAGGTCGTGTTTAAGCTCCCTCCCAACCTGATTCCTGGAAAATCCAGAAAAAACAGTTCATGAACTTCCTAATAAGTTTCTTAAATGCTCCCTTTTCAAAAGTTCCACTATAAGGAGTTGAAAAAGGACAATGCTTTTCTGATTTGAATATCTAATTAAATTTTAGGAAATGTGGTATATGTTGGTACACAGTGAAAATTGACAATGTACAGAAAGTATGACTGGGCTCTGCAAGAGTACGTGCTTGGACTGTTATGGATAGACATACTCAGATAAAACCTCGAAAGTGCATATGTAGTGAATGACAAAGTTTATTAATGTTAAAAAATCATAAATGAAAGTTTATTAATGCTATAAAAATGTTAATGAAAATAAATGCTAAGTTAAGTAGTTGAATTCCTGTGCAATATATTAGGGAATGATACTTTGGCATGGTTAAAGAAAACTAGTATGTGCATATGCCTATACCTATCCACTTGGTCAATGTTGCTCTTGCCTCAGTATCTGAGCAGCAAATTCACTCAGAAACTGAAAGAAATGTGTAAGCCATACAAATAAATACTAAAGAAAAAAAAGTACAATACAATATCTCTAACAAAACAGCCAAAAAGTTTAGCTTTGCTGTGGGCAGGGGGTTAGAGCTAAAGATCTCAAAAGGTCTCTTCCAGTCTAAACCTTTCTATGATTCTAACTTCAATATCAATATAGTAGTAATATTAATACATAATATCTGTTAAAGTACCATTTTCTGTAAGTGTTACATAGGCCCTTCCTCTGTAGAAGATTTTGTCTGTGATGAGGCAGGTAGAAAACTGTGACATAGCAACCAGTTCTAGGCAGCAAGTAGATTGTCAAAAAATGCGGGGGATTTCATACCAATTTAAAAAAGACACATGGTTAAATACTTCACACTACAATTAGGGTCCTAAACTGACAAGAAAATGAAGTTTATATGGATGTTTTGCAATTGAAGTTTAGGCTAGGCCATTAGGCATAAAACAAATGCAACATCATCAGTAAATAAGAGCCTGGTTTTACTGCTCACATGAAAACTCAGCATTGCAGTTTCTGTTAAAACTTTGTTGGTATTCAATAAAATAGGACCAGTTCCTGCTGAAATATTCGGAAATTTGCAGAAGGTTTTTGCTTAGTATCACAGCTATGGCAGATTCTTTGCAAAGTCCTGGCAGGATTTATGATTACCGTATCATTCAGTCTACACTTACAAGGTCCATTTTAATAGGATGTTGGGCTATAGTCACACAGGTCTTTTGGTGGATAATCACCACATACTTTGACAAAGAGAGGAAAGGAGATCTGTACTTGATGATAGAAGGAGGAATAACCTATCAAACTTTTTTAAGGTTTTGCCAAGTCAAGCATTAGCAAAAGGAAATGTGCAAACCAGGGTTATATGGAGGTTTCTGCAATGAGGCGGAAAAGATCTGGCACATTTGCTGGGAAAATGGGTGAACCAGGTGAGAAAGCCCATGAAAGAACCAGAGACCAAGATCTGCAGTTCCTGCTGCCTTTCAAAAATGATGGTTCAAATTGCTTGGCTACAAAGAAATGGGCCAAACCCTCCTTCAGTAAATGTTACCGCTCTAATGCCCTAAGAAATACGCAATGGACTCATGCAAGTATGAAGCTGTAATCACCTGTTTGAGTATCCTGTTATTCTCTAGCATGAAAAAGATGGGGTATTTTTTTTGTCTATACTTTGCCATTTCAAATATATTTCAAAATATTTCTGTGATGGCAACACTTAGGAAAATTCTTGATCAATCCATTTAAATCAGATGTCAGCCTCACTGACATCAACACAAATAAACAGACAAAAAAGCATGCTTGCAGCTTCAGTAATCCTTGTATCGACCAAGGGGAACCTGTGAAATTAATCATCTGATAAGAAATGTATACTAGTCCATACAAGTGTTCAGTAAAATATAAACGATAAAACCCAAACAGTTTCTTTGAAACAAAATAAATTTTCTTCACAAAAACATTATAAAATAGAAGTAGTTGTGCAGAAAAATTGTGGAAAAGTGTAATAAACCTTGTCATTAGCAGTATACGACCAAATGCAGAAAACAGTTGTGCTTGAACTAGAGAAGAGATACCAGTATGTATCTGATTCCAGATCATGGAGTTATTTGCAATTTCTAATGGACTGACTATCTTTAGGCATTGTGGCTGTGTGTACACTGTTAAACCGTGCCTGGGAATGCTTTGGGCTCTGGAACTTGCACATTTATACTGTTTGAGTTAGAGGTAATATATCATTTAAAAGATACAGGTGGGTTTTTTTTGTTGTTGTTGTTTGTTTTTTTTTAAATAAAATATGTAACAATTTATGCTTGTTTACTGGAGAAGTAAAGAATATTTACTTGCTGCATTGAAGTGCATTAGAAAAAAATTTAAGTCCTGGGTGAACAGGGAGGCACTCAGTGGAAAAATTCCTGTTCATCCTATGTAGGTGCAATGCCAGTAAAGATTTTCTATCTTGCTTTAGTATGGAAAATATGGTCATTTAGAGATAAATAGGCTAGATGATTCTCCATTGCTACAGCTTAAATATTTTGGCTTTACTTATGCTTTTGAACTACATCTCAACAGATAAACATTTATATTTTAAAGAACAAAAGAAAACACTAATTCTAAATCACACGGAATTACTCTGACTCAAGCAGATATTTATTTGATTTTAGGCACTCATATTTTTAAGCCTTTCATTCATTATGTGTGGTAAAAAAATGTTGAAATAGTTTTATAAGGAAATAAATTTTATTCAGCCATGCATAGTTTTGTTGAACACATGTATCTGTCCCCTGAATTCTTAGCTGAATTTTTAAGTTTTGATACATGTATATTCTGGCAAATGTCTTTCACATAACTCAATATTGTGAAATTGTGAAGGACAGTGATGAGAGTAGAATGTTTCTAATAAGAATGTGAATATTTATTGATGTATAATAGTGGGGATAAAACCAATGACTTCTATTATATCAATTTCAGCACATTTATGGGGCTTTTGGTAGTTCATTCATTCGCATTACACCTTATTTACAGTAGTGTGAAATAAGAATCAAGTGCTGTGTACCATCATTTGAAAGTTTTTTTTTCACAGAAATCTGTTATCTCAAAGATTAAAATTGATTAAATTTCCTTTTGCCTACCTTGCCATGTGAGACTGATGTCCTTATTTTTTGTGGTTCCTTGTAAAACCAGAAAAAAGGTAAAAAAAAAATTAGCTAATGTTATCATCACTTTATAAGTTGTATATTTTATAAACTATGTACTTTTATGTTTCACTAGAAAACTAGATGAAAAATACATATTAAAAAGGAAGGAAGGGATGCTATCCAGAGGTACCTTGACAGGCTTGAGAGGTGGGTCAGTGCAAACTTCATGAATTTCACGACCAAATGCAAGGTTCTGCCTGTGGGATGGGGCTGGGTGGGGAATGGATTGAGTCCAGCCCTGAGGAGAAAGACTTGGCTGTGCTGGTGGACAAAAAGCTCAGCGTGGCCTGCCAATGTGCAGTTGCAATGCAGAAAGCCAACTATATTCAGAGCTGCATCAAAAGAAATGTGGGCAGCCAGTCGAGGGAGGGTGAATTTCCCCCTCTACTCGGCTCTCATGAGATGCCATCTGGAGTTCTGCGCTCAGCTCTGGGGCCCCCACTATATGAAGGGCATGGACCTGTTGGGTTGAGTCCAGAGGAGGGCCATGAATGTGATCAGAGGGCTGGAGCACCTCTGCTATGAAGACAGGCTGAGAGAGTCGGGGTTGTTCAGCCTGGAGAGGAGAAGGCTCTGGGAGACCTTACAGCAGCCTGCCAGCACCTAAAGGGGGCCTACAGGGAAGCGGGAGAGGGACTCTTTACAGGGGCATGTAGCGGTAGGACAAAGGGGAATAGTTTTAAACTGAAAGAGGGTAGATTTAGATTAGCTGTAAGGAAGAAACCCTTTACCATGAGGATGTTGAGATGCTGGCACAGGTTGCCCAGAGAAGCTGTGGATGCCCCATCCCTGGAAGTGTTGAAGGCCAGGTTAGATGAGGTTTTGAGCAACCTGGTCTAGTGGGTGGTGTCCCTGCGCATGGCAGGGGAGTTGGAACTAGATGATCTTTAAGGTCCCCTCCAATCCAAAATATTATATGATTCTGTTATTCTACTAAAAAAAAATGCTTTAACTAAAATGCAAAAGCCAATTTTAAAATATAATGAAAAAGTAGTTAAAGTTTTTGTGAACTCCGAGTAACTTCAGCAAAAAAAAATCCAAAAAAGGAAAAAAGGCTTTAGAAATACCTTCAGTTAAATATACAAGCCTATAGCAGGTCTAAAGACTGCATTAGGAATGGAATTATTGTTATAATTAAGGAGGCACATATCCAATTATCTGTTACCTAAAATCCTTTCTTTTGTCATCTCTCATGACAAAAGTCATATATAGAAATGCATTGTTGATTAAAATTAAAATTGAAAAAAGTCAAGAAACAATTTGAATTTTGATTTTAAGTGACTGCACTGCAGTGTTCTATTCAGAGGTCTGTAACTTTAGTTATCTGGCATAACATTCGCTAAATAGAGTAGAATGAAGTTGAAAATTAATTGATGTATTTATCTAACGTTAAGGATTTGTACTTCGGGATACTGTTAACATGTAGGGTCAGATTAAGGATATGTCCATCTAATTTAACCAAGAAATTCACAGAACAGGTCCTGCCATTTTCAGGGTACATGTCCTTTGCTTGGTTCATGTGATTTATGAATTAAGTACCGTGTTTTATAGACAGTGAGAGTAAACCACACCGCATTATTTGGTGAGCCCATTATATAGGCCATCTTAAGTTCTTGATTTTTAAAACTAATTAAATCTAAATCCCACTCTTTTCTTTCTTTTATTTTTTTTTTCCTTTCCTTTGGTATTATTTAAATAATTTATCTATATTTATTTTCACTGTTCCAAGTGAAATTATCTTTGATAGTTCTTCTAATATTCAGTTGCTTCTAGTAGTCTCTTTCACCTAACAGCCTTTATTTGTCTACTTACCTGGTCCGCTTCACAGCATAGCATAGAGGAAAAAAGAACATCTTGCCTCAATGAACTAAATGCTGTGTGAGTTGTATAAACTGAATGAGCTGAATGTGTGGGTATCTGAAAGGAAGAACATCAAGGGGATAGCTGCATTCTCTGTAAATCTCTTTGAATAAAAATTATAGCAACCAGGCAAAGAGAATTTTGTTACTTGTTTAAATAGGGAAAAAAATTCACTTCCTTTTTAAATTGTCAATTGACAGTCAGAGATATAATGGGCTAATATTACTGCGGAGTGAGGATTTTAGCTTTGCCCCAAATGTCAGGATAATTTTTCAAGGCTTTTAGTGTAGCTTCTAATGCTGGATGTCCCAGCTGGGTTCAGTTGTGCAGTGCCTCCCCTGGGCAAAGTGCCCTGGGGCATTCTCTGAACAGGCAGGGTAGCTCTGCATTTCCTCCAGGCCGTAATTTGCTGCCTTTGTTCAATCTGGTACCTTAGTAACAGGTTTACTATTTAGAGGAGTGTTTGTGTTGCAACCACTTTATATGAATATGCAGAGATTCAGAGAGAATTCCTGACAAACCAAAGACACTAACATAATCCCCAAGGTTTCTGTGGAGGGAGTAGTCATTCATTCACAGTCCCTTGTAACAGCAATGTTCATATTTTCCAGGATAATAAATGTTATTATATCAAGTTTCAAAATGTCTGAAACAGGTGTGAATGCAAATTAATTTTCAAACATCCTCTCCAACGCAATTTTTATTGTAGAGGAATGTAAAAGCAGACTGTAAAAATGCTCAAGTAAAAAAATCAGTCCTTTCTTCAAACACCATAGAGTGAATACAGCTCTTTAAAAAACCTCCTCAAACACAGAAGTCTTCATAGCATGAAAGGAAACTAAATGAAACAGAAATCTATAGAAACTCTGTTTCTGCTGTGAAATCCTAAAATTTCTCTTGGATACAGTCTCCTGTGATCTCATTCTCTTCCATTGGTTCTGTTTCAAGTAAAATAACTAAATTTTTAAATATAAATGACAGTATTATCAACTTGCAAGTTCATTGCTCGCCCCAAGTCTAATGCATGAACCAACAGTATATGTGAATATGTTCAAGGTCTATCAATCCAGCCCAAAGGGTCTAACTGTAGCTGTAATTTGGATATGACATATATAATCAGAGGAAAGCATAATTCAGTAGATTACATATCTAAATGTCATATCATTTAGTATTTGTAACTGAGGCATTACCTAGCCAAAAAGTTTACTGCCTGAAAATATTCTTTTAGTTTTTTGATGATAGTCCCGGGTTTGTTTTTTATTTGCATAGAAAAGCCTTAGAGATAACCTCTGCTTGTCCACCCTAGTAATTCCTTATTTGTTTAAAAATATCTCCCCTAAACCTTCAATCCTAGCCATGAATCAACATCACAAATCCTACATAATGATTGAAAGAAGATCCTGAAACCTCTGCTCAGCTCTGGTTATGGATGAACAGAGAGCATAAATTTAGATAGATTCTAGTTGACCATGAAATCACAAACTTAGATAATGAGTTTACTATTTATTAATCTCCTGCCAGAGAATTGTATGCCAGGGTATATTCTTTAGTTTTCAAACAATACATTACCCTTATTTTGGGTGTGGAAGGAGAGGAATAGAAACAATCCATTTTCAAAATGTAAACTGTTACAACATGTCTGTACAAACCAGCATATATGCTAGGAACATACGACTTAACCAATGCAGCTTAGCGGGAAGTCACAGCAGTCTTTTAATAATCATAACCTAAATGCCAATATTGTTAATAATCTTGCTGAAGACATAATTAGTTTGCATATCCAAATTTGTTTATACAATAATCCTAATAATTGAGATAAAATGGGGTACTTTATTCCCAAACTATACTTGGCTTTAAGCTCCTTCTTTACAGTTGTAGAAGGACAAGGATACTTTCCTGCATTAATTGGTTTAATAACAACAATATCTTTCACAACATAATCTTGTTGTGCTTATTGATTTTGATTGTTCCTGTTACAGTGCTTACTATTACAAAGTTCTTCCTGTACTTTGTTTTCCTTCTGAAGTCCTGCATGTATCCCAGGTACCTGTGAGGGTAGCTGTGGCTCCTGTAGCATTTCTTGTCTCCTGCAATAACCATGAGACTTAAATGACAGACTGAATTTCTGCTTGAATACCATTTTTACATTCTCCCCTGATCAGTCAAAAGTAATACAGGAAACTGCCAGTTCAGAATGATAATCTTGGGAGGAGAAGTTACTCAAAGCTAACCAGTATGTCACAATTATGGAAATCCATGTAGGAAGATAATTCCTCCACACCCCTGTTTGTTTGTTTGTTTGTTTGTTTTTAAATTTTGTTTCCAGAATTGACAAGTGCTAATAGTTTGTCTAGTACTATGTACATGGCTCAAAGACCATCAAATGCTGGGCAGGCAATTGCCTCAGAATTGTGAGAGTCCCAACCACTTTTAATTGGTTTTAAGTCCTCCAGAGTTACCTGTGCAGAGTTATAATTCATTAAGATCTCTTTAGAAACTAGACAGAAAACCTAAAAATTTTTATATTGGTAGGAGACACCCACACACCCTTTATAATCTTCCTGTTCGTCACAAGGTTTTGTGACTAGGAGAGGGTAACTTTGCAACTTTGGATGAAAGCAGACTATTTTCTTAACTTATATTTTCAGGTCCTGACATTCTTATATTATTTTTTTCTCTATTTTAAAATGTAATGCCTTACTTTTTATACTACCCAGGCTGGACCTATTTTCAGCACTCATGTGAGTGCTGGAAATAAAGTTATTTTAAGCTTTCTACTTGTCTTCTTTTTAAAAAAGACATGATTTAGTTAGAGTCAGTTTGCAGACTGAACAGTACATCAATCAATAATTGTACCCATTATTACAGCAGCCAGGTTTATATTGGAATTTGATTAATAACAATGTGCCCCTCACTTAGATTTTTCCATTAAGTAGCACAAATTGCACTGCAGCTGCCGTTCAAAACCAAGCAAAGTGTATCTACAATGTCATTTAGTGCAGCTAGATTTGCCTGAAATGTAACTTCGAAGCTGCCTGTGCAACTAGTAGGTCCTTGAATTAGTGGCAATTTAAAATAAATTCTGTGTCTCTTTCCACTGCCTTTGAGAAGCTCCTGTCTTAGCATATTTTAGCAAATCAGTGGAGTAATGTAAGATGATTCTAAAGATGGGAGAAGAAAAGTAGTAATTGTTAGAAGTTCCATATTGTCAGAATCTCCTACTTTCAGAATTAATTTGGAACTTTATGACTTTACTCAAAATCCATTTCTTTAAAAAGAAGTCAGTACAGTTATTGTTTGATTACAGGACAGTGTGGCCTTAAAGGAAATATCTGCTTTCAAGGATTTTCCTGGGAGGTATAACCTTAGGTTATAGAAAATAATTGATCTGGAACGATTCTGTCTAAGCACTCCTGCTATAGCATACTCATCCAATAACTTTTCTTGTACTTTTAGAGCTTGAGAACAGATTTGTTTGCCAAAATAAAGCAAAACAATTGAAAGCATGTTTTTCAATTAACTTGGTCCTAATTCTGAGTAATGTGTTCACAAATCTTTTCTAATTGGTTATACTTACAGGTTGTCAAGGCTTGGATCTTTGTTATTAATTTAATTTTCAAAAAAGATTAGGTTTTGTTTCATTTAGTTTTTTTTGTATTGAGTAAAAGCTTTTTAAAAATTGTTTGGATATTTTGGGGGCTACTTGTCTGCTTATGCTTTAACTTTTGTTATGACAGATCATATCTGGTTTAGACTGCCAGTCATATCTTGGGACAGATCATAACACAATATGACACTGATGTGACTGACATAACCCATCCTGCTGGTTTTTGCAATGCATAATTTACTGCAAAAATTGGTTTTAAGGAGCAAAATAGCTGTTTTGCCACTGTTTATCTTACTGATATTCACTGGGTAAAACTAGTCAGTCTGTACAGATACCTCTCTGGAGTTAATGCAGATGGGATTTGGACTGTTGCATTGCTATGGGTAGTAAAATGTATGAGTGAGCATCCATGCTAAACAGATGTAATGCTAAAAATGTTTTGTTTTTTTTTTTAATATGAATAATTTTCCCCTTTCTTTTCAAAGATGCCATCATGTAGCATATTTATCTTGTTTTTATTTAAAAGTGTAAGAATTGGTTTTGAGTGTACTGTTTGTACATTTCCTTGGGATATTAGTATAAATTGTACTACATTAGAGAACATTACTGTGCATTTAATATATTTTTAAACAATTTTAAAATTAAGACACATGGCATATTATGCACTGTATATTAATGCTTTATGTAAAACACAGCTAAGATGAATCAGTGAATCTAGGATGACTAATTCTTTGCTAATTATGCTCTGTTCTTCCTGCCTGAACAGAATTACTTTGAGTGTATATGTGTGCCAAATTTGTCCTAGAGATTGTATTGTAGAGACATCAGACCAAATTCTCCTTCTGCTAAATATGAATAGTTACATACTGTGTTGAATTCTGTATTCAGATAAAACTTCAGTTTTGATGTTTAACTTAAACTCCAATGTATTTGATACACCTTCAGCTGAAAATTTAATTAAGAAAAATGTATCTTTATTTAAAAAAAAAAAAATATAGGTTGAGGGCCTGCAAACATTAAGCAGCCGAAAGAGCAGTTTAATGATGTCACGTTCATTCAGGAGTACCTTTTCCATTGGCTGGTTGTGAGACAAATTCCAGCCCAATTTTTGCACAAATAGGGCTTGATCTTGCAAGCTGGTGAATCACTAAGACCTGTCTTACTCATATGATGATGAGGTGGCTCAGCTTCTTACAGGTGATATTAAAACAGATCAGTTTTTCAGTATTGTCTCTGCCACTGTGTAGCCAGTCTGGTTCTATTACATCCCATAACCGTAGCAGCAGCAGAAATCAAGTGAATTCATTTGTGACATCTGGAACATTGACAGTCTAACTTGTTCAAAACCTGTAATGGTTGTACAGTTTCTAAATTAGTGCCACTTCAATTGCTCTGTATTCTGCCAAAGAATTTTTTATATAGCTTGACTACTTTAGTCTTACTATTTTGTGTCCAGTTTCTCCATTAACTACAGTGGAACTGAACTTGCCATGTGTTGCTTTCCACAGGATGCTGTTTCTTTGATTTGTGAAACATTACAGTTCAAACATCCCTCTAATCTCGAGTATTTAGAATTGCCATGGGGAGCTCAGGGACACCACCTCTGTTGCTGTTAGACACAAACTCTCTCAAAACACATTGAAATTTGGAGGGAGCCTCCATTCAGAAGTTCCCAAAATGTATTCTAAAATATGTGGTTTATGGTCCTGCATAGGTAAAAACTTAGAAAACTTTTGCTGACAGTCATTAAGATGAGCTTTCGGCAGTGTTTTGCTCTCTTTTAATATGCTTAGTAAATGCAGAACTCCCATGCAAAGAAAGTATTGTTGTACACATTTTGAAGACGAGAAAACAATTACCTAGGAATGACACTGTTTTGCTGGTATTTGTAGCTCTTGGAGAGAGATGCTGGGATTCTTGAGTTTTGAATGACTGTTTTCATTATATGACAATTACTTAAGAAATGTCTTAAAAACTCCTTTTGTGACATTATATTTTACTTTTATGTTTAGAATGGCTAGGAAAAAAGAGTAGCTTCACAGTTCCTTTATGAGACTCCTAATTTTCTGCAACAACTAGACATCGAAGATTCAAAAGGTTTTCAGCATTTTTATTTCCTCCCCACAATAGGTCTTGTTCATATTGCCTCTGGTTTGTCAGTTGCAGAATCATTTTAAAACAATATAATTTGTTATAAATGCCTGAATCCAAGCATTGCTCCTGCCTTCTCCATGCCTTTTTTTCACTATTAAAATAACAGTGTTACAGGGCAGCTCTTTGTTCTCTGGCCTATTGTATTGAAAAATGAATGAGTGAGAGCCTTGATTACCTTACAGATAAATCTGGTTAACTGTTATATTAATTAAAATGCATGATTTTGAGGCTATTCTGAACTATTTATACGTGATTTAATTCATATCAGCAGCTAATTTGTATTTAATGCAAACTAATAGGTTTTATGTAAATGGAGCATGTGGCAGTCTATTTAAAAAACAAATTATCTGTAGTTCCATTTCAGTTATTTTAATTAAATTTAGAGCGTGTGTGCAGTGGGGAGGGATAAAGGATGTGTTATATATGAAGTGTTGATGATTAAAACCAATTTAAATATATAGAATAAGAAACAAGTGATTCTCTTAGCAGAAACACAGATTCATTTTCTGACATTTGCATTTGCTAAAAGACTAGACACAAGAACAGGCAAGGGCATATGCCTGGTGGTTTTTGAACTGAAGAATACAAATAATTCTGTGAGTTATTTATAATAATACTGTGAAGATTAACTAGTTCACTTTTATAAAATGCTTTGAAAATTATTGGCAAATTATATTCTGAACGTGCCTGAATATTGGAGTAAAGAAATTGGCAACTGTTTACATCAGGATGGGTTTTGTTCCAAAACCACTATGCAAGTCCCAGGTACTACCTTACAACAGTTATCATGTAATGGAGTCTGTTTTAGCTTTGCAAATATGTTGTTTCAGTGTAATCACTATGGAGAGGCACTTGCCAACCCTGGTTCTGTAATTTTATGCCAAGAGAGAAAGGGTTGTTTAAAACTTACAGTTGCTGAGGAGACTGTATGGTAGCTGAGGAGACCACTGTACAGGTAACTGATGAAACAAACTTGGACTCTTCTTGGGCTCTTCATATAAGGGAACTAAATTAAGGTTCGGTGATCAGTCAGCTGTAGCTATAGGGTTGACTGTTGTTTGAGATCCTTTAGAAGACTTGGAGATACCTGTGAGGATCATCCACAACACTTCTTTAACATAATACTGGCTATTGAATGAATGTGTATGATTTTTCTGAGAAAGGTAATGCATAAACGTAAGTGTGGACTATAGTATTTTGTTTGAATGAAATGCAGCGTGCATGTTAGGTGGAGCGTTCCCCCGTGCATCCTGCGCAGCAATAAAGAATGCCTGCTCCTTAGTGCTACACTGGCTTAAGGAGTTTTCTAATTCCCAATTTTGGTGACACAACCAATGAAGCCTGCTATGCAACATAATGACTGTACTGGTTGTTTTCACATCAGGCAAGAGATTATTTCAAGATTTTTTATGGCAAGTATAAATATTAGTTAGCAGTTTTGAAACCTGAATGAACACATGATTATCTCATGCCCTATTTGTTTGGATTTCCTGAGTGTGGCTGAATAATCAGTGTCCTTATTTTATACTACTCTGAGGAAGTTTTCTCACAGCATCAGCGCAACATCTTCATGACTTTATCTCATCCATTTTTGACCAGTCAGACAGTTTTTGCAGGAGAAATGCTGTAATGAAAAAAATTTCCAAACATTTCTCATCTTCATTGTTCCAAGGCCTTGGCAGGAAATGTACCCTCAATTATTGTTGTTCATATTAACTCTTCTCTGTGGAGAGAAGTTGCAAAGGTTAGAATATCTTTTCAGGAGTTTAGCCTGGATCTTCATCAACAGTTGTGGTATAGGCACAACAGCTTGTATACAAGATGTCAGTCAGCTGCTAAACTTAATTAATGTTTTTGTGTCATCAGGGATGGAAATGCCAACTCAAAACAATTGTTTGCAAATGTTAATCCTTGTTCCAAGATTGTCTGACAGTTTCTCTAATTTCAAAAGCCGCAATGGGAGCTTTAGCTTTTTGCCTTGCTCCCATTGTGAATACTGTGACTTTTGTTAATTCCTCATCGCAGGGTTTGTTCAGCTGAAATGGAAATCGATGCTTGGAAGTTTAAGTACTCTGACTCTGCTAGGAACTCGAGAACCAAATAAAACCTCTTCAGGTATGTTTAATTCCAGAAAGAATTTGTGTTTGAAATAGGTTATTCTACTAAAAAGTTACTTAACCCAGAGATGTTAAAGCAGATCAGCACATCTCTTGCCTATGTTGACAGCTATGGGTATGTATCTACATTTCCACACACAGACTTGACCAACATGCTGTGTTGGTCATATTCAACAGATAGCATAAACTCATTTTTAATTCTGTTCCCTTAATGAAACAAGACATAAGCATATGATATGATAATTAATGAAGTTTTAAATCCATTATGAAAATTCAGAAATTGCCTTTGTGCTATACTAAACCAAGACCAAGATACTGGCATGTTAAACTCTGGCTAAACAAGAAGGCTACAGATGTTATGAAATAAAACTAACCTTCCTGTTAGAAGAGTTATTTACAAAAATCAATATTCATTTTCTGTCTGTCATATGTGAGCAGCAAGTTTGCTTTACCTATCAATTTTGAGGTTATTTAAATGTGATGCCAATGTAATAGTACAGGTGACCTGGCTGATAAAGAGAACAAAACTATTTGGTTGTTATCACTGGGATCTGGGATAAAATGCTGAAAAACTTCAAAGAAATAAACAAAAAATATTTTTTTAAAGTAAGGTATTCCTCAGTGGAAGTTGCCTGAAGCACTGACCTTTGAGATCTCCTGCCTCTTTTTATGCTCTGTGCCAGCCATTATAAAACACAATTCACCAGGTTGGTCTTTGTACAGGTATTATTTTTATTTAAAGAAAGTCATAAACCAATGCATGTTATCGAAGCTCCAAATGCAGGAAATAATTTTAGAAATAGAGAAGAATTCTCTAATCTAATAATATATCCATGACTCATGGTGCTTCTGCTGGAGTCTACCTTCTAGGGAAGAGATATTTGCCTTGATTGATTCTTTTCTTATCTCACTGACCATTTCTCACTCACTTCTGCAAGTCTTCTGAGTTTATTTTTTGGATAGTTTGGGAGATTGGATTAGCTGTATTGCAAAAAGACTGATCTGTTGGTCTCAAATTGATGCCATATCCAAATGTTTTCCTTTGGATGATGTGATTTGCTGAAATCATGCATTATTTCATAGATTTGCCAGTCATACTGAGTTGAACTCTGTCTGCAGTTGTATTTTGGGATTATTTTGTGCTGTCTCTGCTGTCTTGGCTCCAGACGGGTATTTAGTCATGGATGAGCAACAATTTACTTTTTTTCAGATTATGTGTGCTATGATATTATCAGAGTCTGTGAATATGTAGGACAAATCCTTACCTGCTGTTACGCCACTGAGGTGATCGGTTTCATAGCTGGTATACCCCTGTATACCTGTGGTGCCCCTTAACAATTAGGCATTTTTTATCTGTATTAAACTAACTATTGTCCTCAGAATGCCATGTCTAAGAATTAGATTTTTACTTGGATAGTTTGTCTATGTTGGCCCTAGTGAAACCACATGGTCAATCCATCTGAATGTTTTATTTATATATTTAAGATATCTAAATATGTGTTTCAAATATCAAACAAATGCTTATAGTTTTCCCAGGTGTTTTTCTTACTTTGTTTCAAGACATTCTTCTATATCATTTCTGGCCCATGTAATCAATAAGAAGTAGCAGCCTTGCATGAATTTTTGCAGGCTTCATACTCTACCTGTTTCAAAAGTCCTGATTTCTGGTATGGAGGAAACTGCTTTTATCCAGTGAGAGTGACATTTAAGCAGCTCAGTAGCTTGCCTTAACCTCTTACATTAGACACTGTAAAAGAACTTTTATTACAAGTAACTGCTATTCTGCCACATTAGAGTCATGTCAGTTAAATGAGAACTTAAAATGAGCTGAATTGTAACCCAGATGATAACATATGTTTTATAAAGTGTGTTTTAGAATGCTGTTTTCAGTAACTAATGTATAAGAGAATCATAGAAGCACTTTGGTTGGACAAGATCCTTAAGATCATTAAGTCCAATCTTTAACCCAGGACTCCCAAGTCCACCACTAAGCCATGTCCCTAAGCACCACAGCTATGTGTCTTTTAAGTACCTCCAGGGACGGTGACTCAACCACTTCCCTGGATAGCCAGTTCCAGTGCTTGATAGCCCCTTTCAGCGAAGAAATGTTGCCTAATATCTGAGTTAAACCTTCCCTGGCACAACTTGAGCATGTTTCCTCTTGTCCTATCACTTGTTATCTGGGAGAAGAGACCAAGCCCACCTGCCTACAACCTCCTTTCAGGGAGCTGTAGAAAGCGATGAGGTCTCCCTTCAGCCCCCCCTCCAGACAAAACAACCCCAGGTCCCTCAGCCGCTCCTCACAAGACTTGTGCTCCAGACCCTTCAGCAGCTTTGTTGCCCTTCTCTGGACACACTCCAGCACCTCTACGCCCCTGCTGAAGTGAAGGGTCCAAAACTGAACACAGGATTTGAATTGCGGACGCGCTAGTGCCAAGTACAGGGGGGTGACCACTGCCCTTGTTCTGCTGGCCATGCTGTTTGACATACAAGCCAGGATGCTGCTGGCCTTCTTGGCCACCTGGGCATGCTGCTGCCTCATTTTCAGCTGCCCATCAACCAGCACCCCCAGGCCCTTTTCCCCCAGGCAGCTTTTCAGCCACTCTGACCCAAGCCTGTAGCGCTGCGTGGGGTTGGTGCGACCCATGTGCAGAGCCCGGCACTTCTTCTTGTTGACCCTCATACAACTGGCCTTGGCCCATCAATTCAGTCTGTCCAGATCCCTCTGCGGAGCCTTCCTGCTCTCAAGCAGGTCAACATTCCCCCCAACTTGGTGTCATCCGCAAACTTGCTGAGGGTGCACTCCATCCCCTCATCCACGTCATTGATGAAGACATTAAACAGGACTGGCTCCAATACTGAGCCCTGGAGAACATCGCTTGTGGCCCGTTGCCAACTGGATTTAAGTTCATTCACCACTGCTTTTTGTGCTCAGCCATCCAGCCAGTTTGTTACTCAGGATAGATTACACACATCCAAGCCATGAACAGACATTCATGTAGCAAATAAATGAAATAAGAAATTAACTAAATAAGGGCAGAAGTAGATGCTTATGATCTTAATGATAAAATACTGGGAAACCTTATGGAAGTGTGGAAAACAAATGGATTCATTCTGATATGTGTTATTAGAATAAAGAATAAATTAATTATTTTCAAAATTAAGGCCTCTTAACAATTAACTATCAAGTACTTAAAGCACTGTTGTTTTGCCAGTCAGAATTTAAAGCTGAGCTGGTTTCTGTATAGTTTCACTCCAGATATGAATGAAAATTTAGTTGGCAGCTGAAAGATATTAAATGTCTTGCAGTAAATTTGTGGAGCCTTTGTAAACTATAGGGGCCATGGTCGTTTTCTAAGCCACCATGAGGTACACCCTTCTGGTATATTACATTCCTTTGATGCCACAGAGAGAGATGAGATCTAGGACTTTTTGAGTTCTGGTTCACAAGTAAGGTAAGGATTTCCATCCTGGGATGATCATAGTCAGCAATCAGATGACAGAGTATAATGATGTTGTATCTTATCTGAGGGGAAAAGAGTGGGAAAATACACAACTTGGAGCACGCGCTCTTCAAATGTAATTGCTTTCTATCGGAACAGTAAAATTATTCAAACTTGTAGTGACTTTTCCACTTTCAAGAAGGCCATGCAAGGAACAGAGTAAGAGAATGGTTGGCTGCAGCAGGATTGACCAAGGTCAAGTAAGTTTTAGATATAAACACATTATTTATTATCATGTACCATTATCTGGGCTACCAACAGAGACAATGTTCACTGGGGAAAATGTAACAAGTTGCTGGCAACATGCTTTATAAGTCCTATTAGTAGTTCCAGCTTTCTAAGAAAAAATATTAAGCTGTATATCTAGGCTGAAATTTTCTCACTTTGGTATCCTGAGAGTGAGGCTCTGGTGAAGATAGGTAGAGTGGCACATTCCAAAACAGTCAAGAAAAGATATGTGGTTAACTTTGGGTTATTGAAATACATGAAGGCTAATCACAAGGCAGTTCAATTTAAAGGAACAGGTACAGAGCAAATGGATCCACATAGTAATTCCTAGCCTGAAGGCATTGCCAAGATAATTCTAAGACTTGTATTCCAGTTGAGTGATTATAGATTCAGACTTCAGCCCAAAGGTGCAAATATTGTGTCTGCAACTTATGTTTTTTTTTAAAAAAGCACAACAAACTGCACTGAGTTTTTGAAAAACTAGTGTGTGAGATTCACCAATAAGCAGTTAAGGCACATTTTACCACTTCTGTCTTAAGAGTTAAACTGTCACTGTGATTGAATTCCTCCTTCTGCATAATTTTCTTTTGCATACTTCTGATTTTCCTGTGTAATTGATGATTTCCACTAAATCAATATCCAATCCAAACTATTAAATATTCAAGAAACTTTCATTGTGCTTAAGAGTAAAAGTACAATAGTAATTTAGCTCTGAAATAAGAGGGGACAGAATCCAGGGATTTGCTGCTGTAAATTTTATTGACACCATTCACAATTAATCCATATTTTCCTTTATACAAATAGCTTATATTGAGAAGTGGGTGGAAAGCAGAGTATAATAATAACTCTTTGCCAGAAGAAAAAAAACACCCTCATTTATTTCCTGTCTTTGTCTGATGAATTTGCACACTCTTTTTTTTAGGGGGGGGGGGGGGGGGCGGGGGGGGCGGATGATTTTTCCATCGTAATATAAGTTACATAGCATCTTTTTTTTTTTTAATTAAGAGATATTAGATCACAGAATAGTTAACTTTACACAAAATTCTGAACCATAGTGTAATCACAATCTTCAGTGAGATTCATTGTGGACGTCTAATGTCTGCTATACAACTTTCTCAATCATAAGAAAGAAATAAAAGTAATGATTTCTATTGTTGTATTCCTTTAGTTTGCTTGCTTACTCCCTAGTGAAAACATCTCAAGTCTCTCTCTTCTTTCACTTGTATTCCAAAGAAATTTTTGCTTCCATACATTTTTTGAAGATATACATGAAAAGTGTTAAAGAGGGTAAAACTCCCTCTGTTCTGTTGCTCTGTATTTCTCAAGGATTTTCTCTTAGCACTGAAAATAGTTATCATTTACAGAAAGAAGGGCAGGATGTGATTGTTTTCCTTCATGTATAATGAGGATTTGTACACAAGGTAGAACAACTGCCTTGTCTCACTAATTGAATAGTACATTTATGAGTACCTTTGCATAGCTTTTGAAATAATTCTTGCCTGAAGGCCTTGCCTGTTGGTATCAAAAAAAGATACAAGAGACTGGATCTAACTTTTCTTCCACAAATAAAGGCTATGACAATAGTGCATTCCAGTCTGCTATAGCAGAAATATGTCTTATCTTTATTTCAATCTGATTAACTTCCTTCATTTAATCACTAGCTTTTATGGACAAAGAACCAAATATACTCATTAGGTGTGGTGAGACAGAGTAGAATCAATTCATACATTAAGTTAAAGGGTAAAGCCTCTAGATATTTAGACTAAAGATAAAGTACTAACCTGTGAAATACAGAGCCTTATTGATAGAGAATGTTGATTCACTGTAGCAGGCACATTTCTTTTAACAGATTTTCATTTAGGGTGCTATTGCCTCATGAAACAATGTTTAGCTTAGCTAGAATATTGTTTTTTCTCAGAGTTGACCAAGATTGGTGTAAAGAACAGTTATGAGTAGTATATAGATTTAAAAAGAAACTTCTTATTTCTTAGTCGATCCTTGGTCTAATCTGCTCTGTTACGTGTGTGTCTTAAGACAGAGGTATAGCTAGGCTGACAATTAGCAGTAATGGGACATGAACTACAACGGGTATTGGGAGGCTGGTAGATGTTTGAAGAAGGTAGGAAATATGAATCTAAGAGCCAAATGGTAATATAAGGAGGTGTTTTGTGTTTGGGGTCACATTTGCTTTTAAGTGATTTGAAAGCTGTGTAAAAACACTAAGTACTTGGAAGTGATGAGTTATGGGTTTTTGTTACAATCCTTGAAGCATTTAGCTCCTGCCTATATTTGACCTATCTAGTTGATGATGAGTTGAATATTGCTTGATGATATGCTGTTGCAACGTAGATGTATGAATGCAGCCAGTGCACTATGCATATCTTTTTTTCACCTGAAATGATTCTCTTACATTGTGTTCTCAGTGACTTTTCTGTGCTACTTTCCCCCAGAAAGTAGTCAGTTTTGCTAGGCAGAAGCAGATATAAATCTAGAAGTCCTGGGGCACACAAATCCCTATGATCTGTCTCTTACCAGTTAGCCTTCACCATTTTCAAGGTCAATGTTGTGATGGTGATCATTTCAAATGACCTACAGCTTGTAGAGTCATATTTGACACTTTGCTGATGATCAGCCTCAGTTTTGCAAGCCAATAACAGACCACCAAGCAGCTTTTGCAGAGGTTTTTGGCAACATCACCAGTAGATAAATGCTTACAGCTGCAGTGGGAGAACAATGAGGATGAGAAGGACGCTGACCAGCTGCTTAGATCAGTTTCTTGGATTGGTTTCTCTTGGTGCAGCAATGTTTATGTTCTCACAAAACAAGTATTGAACAATACAAAAGGCTGTGCTATAAACCAGCAATATGTATAACATTTCAGGATGGTTAACAGAACATTTTTTGGGGATTTTGTGTTGAGTCTTCCACATTTTGGTGCATGTGCACACATTAACTTGAAAGCATTAAACTCACAAGTTTCTTGTTGAACTGGTTGTAATGGAGGATATTGCATAGTTTATTACAGGATGGTTGTTACTGTGCATTTCAAAGCCAGCTAGAATTTGAAGATTATTAATGATACTACCTGAATGGGAAAATTGATAAAATCCATATTGTTCTTCTTCTTTGCTCTATGCTAAGTTTCTGGTTTCAAAATCAGAATGAGATACTTCTCTGTTGAGCTTCAGATGCTGTTTCACCTAATCACACAATTATTAATTTAGGTGGAGGCTCATGCATAACGAATGGGTTATGAGAGCTTGGGTGTATATATACATGTATTTAAAAACAAACAAAAAAAGGGTAATACATAATAAAAGTTTTGCTCCACTACCACGGCAAGAAAATCTAATGGTGACAGCCTCTGCTGTGATTCCTTGGACATGGGTTATTAGACATTACCCTGGTTAACAAGTCATGTACCACAGAAAGGTATTGTCTTACTTAGCCTGGCAATGGATGGCAGCTTGTGGATATAGAAGGAGTAAAAGGAAGAGAGGTACCATGATTAGACTATAGCCTAGAAAATAACTTCCTTGAATCACAAGGCCACAAGTCACAAGCGATGTTCTCCAGGGCTCAGTATTGGGGCCAGTCCTGTTTAATGTCTTCATCAATGGCGTGGATGAGGGGATGGAGTGCACCCTCAGCAAGTTTGCGGATGACACCAAGTTGGGGGGAATGTTGACCTGCTTGAGAGCAGGAAGGCTCCGCAGAGGGATCTGGACAGACTGAATTGATGGGCCAAGGCCAGTTGTATGAGGGTCAACAAGAAGAAGTGCCGGGCCCTGCACATGGGTCGCACCAACCCCACGCAGCGCTACAGGCTTGGGTCAGAGTGGCTGAAAAGCTGCCTGGGGGAAAAGGGCCTGGGGGTGCTGGTCGATGGGCAGCTGAAAATGAGGCAGCAGCATGCCCAGGTGGCCAAGAAGGCCAGCAGCATCCTGGCTTGTATGTCAAACAGCATGGCCAGCAGAACAAGGGCAGTGGTCACCCCCCTGTACTTGGCACTAGCGCGTCCGCAATTCAAATCCTGTGTTCAGTTTTGGACCCTTCACTTCAGCAGGGGCGTAGAGGTGCTGGAGTGTGTCCAGAGAAGGGCAACAAAGCTGCTGAAGGGTCTGGAGCACAAGTCTTGTGAGGAGCGGCTGAGGGACCTGGGGTTGTTTTGTCTGGAGGGGAGGCTGAAGGGAGACCTCATCGCTTTCTACAGCTCCCTGAAAGGAGGTTGTAGGCAGGTGGGCTTGGTCTCTTCTCCCAGATAACAAGTGATAGGACAAGAGGAAACATGCTCAAGTTGTGCCAGGGAAGGTTTAACTCAGATATTAGGCAACATTTCTTCGCTGAAAGGGGCTATCAAGCACTGGAACTGGCTATCCAGGGAAGTGGTTGAGTCACCGTCCCTGGAGGTACTTAAAAGACACATAGCTGTGGTGCTTAGGGACATGGCTTAGTGGTGGACTTGGGAGTCCTGGGTTAAAGATTGGACTTAATGATCTTAAGGATCTTGTCCAACCAAAGTGCTTGTATGATTCTACAAAAGCTGTGGGCTGCCTGTTATGCAGCTTATGTAAGATATGGGGATTGTCATCAAAGGTTAGGAGATCTAAAATTAGAAGCTCTCAGGAGCCATACAGCCGAACCCCACACTCCGCATTCTAAAGGCATCCTGCCCAGCTGAGTTGTCTTTTTCAAAATGACAGTATTAGGGTAAATATGGTAGGCATGATGTAAGAACTTTGGTGTTCCTATGATGAATATAAGATTTAGATTTTATTTTGCTGTTTGTTTTTTCTTTTTTTTTTTTCTTTTTAAAATTAATTTTACAGTTCAAATTCAATAATTCAGTGGGCATATAATTTTCCTTTTGCTGTATGTAATACTTTTGTATACTACCTGCAAATACATCAGTACTCCATGAAATACTGTAAATACTAAGTGTACTTCCTCTGTATTCAGTAAGAAAATGTTACATTTTCCATAACTTTTTTTTTTGTTGGAAATGCTGTATCTAGGTGTTGTGGTTAAAATTTGGCTTGCGACCAAGCCCCAAGCAGCTGCTCACTCACTCCCCCACACTGGGATGAGGGAGAGGATCAGAAGAGTAAAAGTGAGAAAACTGGTGGGCTGAGATGACAGTTTAACAGGTAAAGCAAAAGCCGTGCACACAAGCAAAGCAGACCAAGGAATTCATTCACCGCTTCCCACGGGCAGGCAGGTGCTCAGCCATCCCCAGGACAGCCGGGCTCCATCATGCGTAACGGTTACTCGGGAAGACAAACACCACAGTGCCACATGTCCCCCCCTTCCTGCTTCTTCCCCCAGTTTATATACTCACCGTGACGCCCCATGGTGTGGAATATCCCTTTGGGTAGTTCGGGCCAGCTGTCCCGGTTGTGTCCCCTCCCAGCTCCCCGTGCCCCCCCAGCCCTCTCGCTGGCCGGGCCTGAGACACTGAGAAGTCCCTGACTGAGTATAGACACCATGGAGAAGAAAATTAATCCTATCTCAGCTGAAACCAGGACACTAGGGACTACACTTTCATACTTATTCTGCATGGAATGTGGTTATGTTATTGTAAATATTAATAATGAAAATTCTAAACTATGAGTACTGTTCATCACAGTTGATTAGAATCAGTCTTTTCATTAAAATGCAAATAAGACAACCCAAAAAGTCTTAGCGATTGAGGCAAAAGTAACCCTGAATATAAGTGGTGGTAATGAGACACAGCAGTGAAAACAACAACACGAAAAGCGACATTCAAAATGATCAGCTTTGACTATCTCAAGATAGTATCAGCTGTTAATAATATTGAAAGCAAGAAAAGTATTGATACAGCAATATTAGCTTTTAAAAAGAGGTCTCAAAATATTCTCTTCTTGTGGGGAAGAAGTGTTTTCAGATTTCTTGAAGGACGTGCAGCTGGGATGGTAATGGAAGGTAGATTTTGCCATGGCAAAACAGTTCACCCTCCAATGATGAATGCTATTATGTGCTACACCGATCCTAGACCAACCTTCTGATTTTTTTTTGTTTTGTTTTGTTTTGTTTTGTTTTACAAGTCCTTATTAAAACAGCCTCGGTAGATAAGATCATTGAAGTTTGTAGTTGGAGGTGTTTGGCTATGTAGTCCTAAGTGGGAAAAGAAAGTGTCTTAGAGCAGATTTTCTGGGAAATTTTAGAACACAAACGACTGCCCTTTAGACTTTTCTGTGGTCTCAGTCTTCACAGATCTGGGAGGTTCATGGCTGTGATGAAACCTTTCTTACCTTCAAGACTTTTATTTCAGCCTGTATTTCTTCCTTGAGAAATGTCATGCATTACTGAGAGTCTAGCCTTGAATTTAGAGACTACTAGTGTGTCTAAAGAGGGCTATGCAATATTGTGTGTAACTTATGCATATAGTTCATGGAGTATATGAACCAAATGGCACAGAGTGAGGGCAGATATGACTAATGCAGATTGCACTGAATGGCATAGACAACTTTGTCTAATATTGCATAACTTTTTGTTTTTTTCCTTCTTGTGGTTTTCTCCTCCAAGTTGTCTGACACTGATAAAAGCAGATAGCGTGCATATTTAGAAAGGCTAAAGGGAATCTTGCAAGATATTCATTGATATTACTCAGCTGAATGGTCCCAGCTGCCATTCTGCATGCCTGAAAGGACAGGGCATCATCACTGATCTTGGAATGAAGAGCAGAGCACTCTCTCCATCCAGTGTCTGAGCCATAAAAATGTGTGGTCTCCATAGCTCAGAGATGCTGAAAATGTGTGGCAAAGTAAATGGAACTTTCTGCACACTCTTTGGGTTTAACCATATCTTGCATCTCTTCAATCCTGGAGATTGCCAAGAATGTCTACATATTTCTTAAGCTGAATTAATTTGAAAAATGCCCTAGAAATTACTGTAGTTGAAATGCTTCAGTTTTTCCCTTTAAGATGTCTGGAATATACACAGTGTTACATGCTTTGAAATGTGCTTTATAAAAAGTTAAGAGAACTAAACTTTAAGCAAAAGATGGCACACACACACACCCCCCCCCCCCAGGTGTGGATGAAAATACTGAGATGAGTATAGGAACTAATATAGATCTTCTGTGCCTTGCACTTAATAATTACATAATAAAGCTCTGATTTTTCTTTAAGTCTAATATCTGAATGGGAAAGAGTTTCTCTGCTGTGCATGCTGAGGAATAAAGGATGTTGCTATGTAGGATGGGAGAGGTAGCCTGTAAAGAGAAATGGTGATGACATATGAGAGAATTACTATTTGGCTAAAACTTCTAAATGTAGATAGCAATACTGTGACTGGAAAAAGATTCCCATCTGCCCACCACTGAAAAAAACTCCTACCAGTCTTTCTCACAACTGTAAGTCCTAATCAGGTGTTGCTGAACAAGGAGAAATGGCCCATTTCAGGATGTCTCCTGTTACAAAGACCAGGAATAAGATGGGTTAAGACAAAGCTAGGGTAGACTCTGATGACCCACTTTTTTTGCTTATTAGTGCAGTGCAGCAGGGCTCATGGGTACTGAGATGAATTGTGATAGCTTTTGCTTCCTCATCAGTTCTTCTCAAAGAGGAGAAGCAGGAAAACTATGAAGCAGAAGTATGAAGATAAATATCAAATAGCAGAAAACAGAGCTGAGCTGTTTAAGCAGTATGTATTTCTTGGTTTTTTTCCCCACATCCAGATCAACTGCATGGAAAGAGAGTATAGAATACAGTTCTGTATGGTCATATTAGCTGAAACACCCTACAGTAGTATTCAGAAATGTCCAGCTCCAGACAAACTCATCCAGGCCAACTTGTCATTGTCATTGCAGGCTGGCAGTGTGACCCAATACTAGAAAGAGCACAGAGGTAAGTAGAACAGTTCATCCTGATAGGATGCTAAGCAATAAAGGGTTACTAAGTTGAACTGTCAAAAAACATGCACAATACAGTTATGTTCAAATGAATGTTGGTTCATATCAAATGATGTTAGAACATCCATTTCAAATGCAGCAAACTTGTTTTTCTTGTAAAAAAAGTTAAAAAATTTTAAATAAAAGCACTCATTATTCTGCTCGTCTGCTTTACCATGAGCAATTTACTATGAACACAGTTAAAAGCTGGGACACATTGCTTAGAGAGGTGTAGGATCTCCAAACCTGCAGATTGTTAAAACTTGACTGAACATGGCCCTGAGCAATCTGCTCTGACTGGACCTGTTTTGAGCAAAAGTTGAACTAGATAACCACTGGAGACTGCTTCAGCTTACATAGTTCTGTAATTTTACTGAGAAATGTATCATATGAATAATGACTTGTATGATTGCATAGCGTTTGGGTTCAGCCAGGTCCTAAGAGGTAGGGAAACTACAGTACATTAATTGTGTGATTAGCCCCTAGGGCTTGGTATGACTATGAATAGGTGTCAAGGGAAGCTTGTAGATGGACTTTGACATGTCAGTGCATAGTCCCTGCAGAGTTTTGTTACCCTTTATGCTGAATTATGCAACACACAAGGAAAGCTTGGCCCCTGAAAATAGGATTCGTAGAGTTCATGAAGGTGGAAAAAAATGTGTCTAAAAAGGGAGGAAGTAACCACGGAGAAGAAACTTGGGGGTTGAGCTGAGACCACTGGGCACTGCAGTGAAGACAAGTAGAAGGTACAGTGCCTGGTCTTAGGATCACAATTATGTTTAAGCTGAAGATTAACTTGTCATCAGGCTGTCAGTAGCAGAAGCTAGTTAGTTTGGCAGACTGATGCTCCTAGAATCTGAACAGTCAAGAGCTATTTAATATGGGATGTAATTGAAGCAACAGCTAACTCCAAGTGCAGATGTATCCTTAAATGAACATCTGTATTAACATATAAGCAATATTTGAGATCCACTTTTTTTGCTAGGTTTGTAACATTATTCATTTTAATAGTTGATATGCTAAAAGATGAAAGGGTTTTCATGGTTGTACTTTAAGGATAAAATTATTGATTAGCTAGCAAATTTTAGTCAATTAATGACAATAAAAAGATTTAAATAGTGTTACAAAGATGTAACTCAGAGAACAGTAAAGGATACTATGTTAACTTGGCAGTGGTTGAAGGAGGGGATACATTTTCTCACTTAACAAATGATGTTACTTGCTTGTCAAATTCAAAGATTTTCCTACCCTCTGATACGGTGATCTTCCCTGCCCCTTTACCACCACCACACTCCCACCCCCCCACCCTGAAACATATTTATGGAGCTACTTTCAATGTATTAAAAAGTGGTTTTTTTCCCCCTCCCCTGTATCTGCCCCCCACTCCGCCAACTGTAATCCCTCTGCATTATCACATGCATTTCTCTTTCAAAATGACCTACTCTTCAACTTCATGAAAATTCTATGATATTCCAGAAAAAGCAAGGAAACTTGCTTGGGCTGCTGCATGTGAGAGAATGACATATTAAAGTTGCCAATGCTAACACAAAGACGGCAGTAGAACATTACTTTAGGCATTAAATTACATTTCAGTGTAGTTTTGCTCCTCCCTGACTGACTGAATTTTGAGTGTGCAAGAATAAAAGACTAAGACAGAAGCAGGCAGGAGGCTTTGCTTTGACCTCCCATCCCTTCAGTCTTGTTGTAGACACTCATCAACATTTCATGTGGAGCCTCTCAAGTCATATTGAGTTCACAAAATCAAATTACCTCTCAAATTACCCTTTTGCCTATCTTAGTACTTTCCTCTCCTTTCTGAAAACTGTCCTTTAAAGCCATACCACTCACCTGATCAGGTTTCCTATCATCACACCTGTCTGCAAAGAGAAATACATCAGAGATGTATGCTGTCATCTATTTATACAAATTAGCATAATAAGTCTATCAAGTATATTCTGAATGACAGGTTTTTTTTTGCCATGGCCAAGCGACAGGGTGATCACTGGCCTATCAGAAACTGCTTTGCTGTCCAATATGATGTAATTGGTCAGTATGATGTAATTTGGTTTTCTTTAACAAGATGGAATCTTCTTCCCATTCCCTTTGAAAATTTTAATCTAGAGCAACAGATTAGCTGTCACTTAGTGCAATTCCCTTTTTTTTCTCATCCAGCCAGTTGTGATATCATTTTGTTACGCTTTACTGAAAAAGAACGTTGCCCTCTAGAATAGTTACAGATGAAAGAGTGTATCTGGGGCTGTCATCTTTATCAAATCTGTGCTTAATGGCATCATTAGCCAAGCAGAGCTACTCTGAAGTACCATGCAGATTATTTCAGTATTCTGTTTTCAGTTAAAATACATATTTTCTCATATTCCTTCCCTGCAAAACATGTTCTATATGAATACAATAGACATATAACAGTAGTATCTCCAAGTTTTAGGGGTTTCTTCCTGCCCTCTTGTCTTTACAGTTCATCATTCATAACAGCTTCACTGTTCAGGATAAACGGTTGAAAATAAGGATGTGTAGGGGGTTTTAAGTGTCAGAAAGTAATTTTATAAATTAAAAAATTAAAAATGGTTCACCACACCCACCTTTAGTTTTCCACTGCTAGTCATTTCACTGACCTCAAATTATGCTAAGGCATACTACTATAGAACCAACCGTTCTCATTGTTGTTGGTTGTATACCACTTGCTATTTACTCGTACACATAAGATTTCTTTTTTACTCTTGTGTGTGTGTGGAGTGAGATTACTGAAGGAGTTTGAGTTCAAAAAACTGTTGAGATGCATCTTAAAGAAGAACCTCAGGGCTGGCCTCAGTCATTCACTGAACCTGATGTACAACCACCATCTACTTTGCAGTCTTTTTTTTCCCACCATTAATCTTTCCAACATTATGGCTTTCAGCATGTATAAAACTCCCTAAAACTTCAGATAAAGTAAAAGAAGACCACAAGACCTTGCCGTTTTGAAATGGTGTGGAAAATTCATTATAGCTGTATAAGCAGAGAATCCAACAAGGTGAAAACACAAGTCTGACACAGTAGCTATGGGAAGGAAATGGAAAACAGTGTAGGGGAGTTAATGTCATTTAAAATTTGAGAAAGGGAAATTAAAAAACCAATAAAAGCAAAAGATAAGGGTATTCAGGTAATATCATTCACTGAGCTCTAAACTGATAGCAAAAAAGATGCAGATAATTGTTTAATACTGTCTGGTTCTCCCCACTTCCACATGTCCAGACTGCAGGTCACTCACTGTCTCAGTCATTCAGGATTTCTCTCTCCTGTACTCATACTTCCCATTTGAGACCTTAAGCCCTAAACCAAAAAAACATCAAACGTTTTGTATTTCTTCTAAAAATGTGGAACAAATGTTACCTTTCTGCTTGTATGCACAGTGTATCTTTTATATATGTTATTTAAAACCTGGAAATTTTTAAAGTTTTTACTCTTTTATCTATAATTATAGGAAAGACAGGGATACAGCGTCCAGTGTTTTTTCGTCTGACTGATGCTGGATGAAGGGTCATGTTCCTTTGCCTGGGGGTAAAATCACACAAAATATCTCTTGCAGTTGAGTCTCATTAGATTCTAGTGTGGTTTTTTTTTTTGTTTGTGTTTTTTTTTTTGTTTGTTTTTTTTTTTTTTTTTTCTTTGAGGAGCAGAACTTAAATGCTTACTTTTTTTTTACTTTTCCAGTGGGGATGATTGAACTAGTCTGTATGATTCAGCAGTGGCTTATGTTACATCTACATTTAGAATGAAATTGATTGATTGCTTTAGAGTGATAGAGAGATAGGGAAAAATAAAAATCTGCCAGAGCTTTAGTCTCTTTTTACATTGTGGCTTAAATGCTAGAATTTTCTGAGAAAAAAACAACCTCCAACTTAATTGTTCATTGTACCTCAGATATTTACATATTCCTCTGACGTGGAGTGAAGCTGATGTGAGAATACTCATGTTCATATATATGTAATGCCTAAGCCTATAAAATCGTGAACAATGGCTTTTCTGCTGAACTGAAGAAGAAAAGCCACCTTGGTTTGCATTACTTAAATTAACTACCATGCTTATCCATCATTTCACTTCTGACCTCTATTACTATAGAATTTGTATAGTGGTAGGTAAAACATGAGAGTGTATTACTCTGATTTGCTTAAGAAGAGATATAAGAAGTATACAAGATATGCTGTAGGTCTTGGGTAGCTTTGCCATTATAAATAACAAACTGTGGTGGATAATGATGCTTAGGTTGAAAAAAAGGACAGACAAGACTTTATTCTGGGTATGAGAAGGACTATTGCAATAGACCAAGGAGACTATACAAAGGGTCTTTGGTGCTCTGAATCCCCCTTATGTGCTACCTTGGTGGAAGAGGATAGTAGTAGAACTTGAGTGCTGTTATATGTACAAAGTGTTGAAATAGTGTTAGTGGTAGCAAAGCTGAAAGTAGAAAATACAGACTGTTGTTTTGTTTGGGTTTTTTTTTCTGTTGTTTGGTTTTTGTTTGTTTGTTTTTGTGCATTAGTAAGAATGAGTGATGACTTGGGTCTTAGCCAAGACAGGAAAGGTAAACAGTCTCAGAAACTGGAGTTTTCCCTTCCCTTCCCTTCCCTTCCCTTCCCTTCCCTTCCCTTCCCTTCCCTGCCCTGCCCTGCCCTGCCCTGCCCTGCCTTGCCCTTCCCTTCCCTTCCCTGCCCTGCCCTTCCCTGCCCTTCCCTGCCCTGCCCTGCCCTTCCCTGCCCTCCCCTTCCCTGCCCTGCCCTGCCCTTCCCTTCCCTGCCCTTCCCTTCCCTGCCCTTCCCTTCCCTGCCCCGCCCCACCCTGCCCTTCCCTGCCCCGCCCCGCCCTTCCCTGTCCTGTCCTGCCCTTCCCTTCCCTGCCCCGCCCTGCCCTGCCCTGCCCTTCGTTTCTTTCCTAATAGTAAAACAGGGGGTTATTATACATCTGAAACATTAACATTGTACTAGAAAGAGATTTGAAGAGATTAGTCCACGAAGTAATATATACAGGAAAATACTGATATCAGCTCATGACGAGAAGAAAGAGAGAATAGAAATAGTGAACAATAAACAACCAAACCCGCCCATTCTCTGAACATGCATTATAAATCCAACACTGTGTTCTGAAGTATGTGCAGGTGGAAAGGAGAACGGAAAAAAGTCAGGGAGCCAAGTTTGGTCACATATCCACCAGTACTTCAGTTTCTTAATTTGCCAAATGGAAACAGTCCTGCTTATATTTTAGAATAGTATTCTGTGCACAAGCAAACCATGCTCTTCAGTGGTGTTTGGAATACTTATTTGAAATTTTCAGATAAGAAATGTTGTTTTAGTAAGAAATATTTTCTGCTTGTCTTTACATAGCTACAAAGACTTGATATAAGAGCTAGATGATAAAACACATAGAAGATACTCAGGTCTTTAAATCAGCTGATATTTGTAGAAACCAATAGTACTTAAAATCAAACACGAGTTTATCTCTTTGCAGAATCAAGACCTTAAGGTGATATTAACCCTAAAAAACTTTCTGGTTGAAATGTTTCTGTTCCATGTTTTGCAGCCCGGCTGTGAAGATTTAATTCAACTTCATAAATTGTATATAGGACTCCTGCTGGCCCAAAAGACAAGGGCAAACTTAGCATGTGCTAATTCTGCAAGTCCAGCATTCACATCAGTTATTGGTGGGACCTTCATAGTTATGGAACAGATCTACACTTCTAATGTCATATTTTCTCTGCTGGGCTGAGTGACTAGTTATACACAAGGATCCTATGTGGCTGATTATAGCCCATTGTATTGGTTTCCTGTTTTGGTGCAAATCCCTGAATAGAATAGCTTTTAGGGTGAGAATCTTTTTGATGCCATTACAATGGAGATTACATTACCTGACTATGGAGAGGTGTGGAGAAATACTTAGGATGGTTAGCCTTTGGCTGATGTTACAAAATACATATTTCCAATAGTTTTCATGTTTATAAATAGAACATTATTTATAAAGAATAATGATGATAGTAATGGAAGCTAATTATGGAGTTTCAGGTGACATTAATTCGAAGACCTGCCTATGAGGGTACAAGCTATGCAGTACTGCTCTCTTAGAGCTATTTATTATAGAGCCTTACCATCCTTCCATTTAAATGTAATTTATTAACAGCCATTAAAAAGCAGTAACTACAAATTAGTTTGCTTGTGCTGACCTGTAGAAACTCTGATTTCTACAAAGCACTTCTGTCACCAGCAGTATGATTAGAAAGTTAAGGCTGTACAGGTGAATAAAGCTTAACACATCACAGCCTTAAAAAACAGCAAAAAACCCCCCTGTTTTTATATTATATATATGTTTATATATAATGTGGAACTCACTTATTTGGAAATGTTAATCAATTGTCTGGTGATCACCTTGTCAGATGAAACAGAGATTTTCTTCTTTTGTTGCCATCTTTGGATATTGCATGTTTATGAAACAGTCCTCCAACTGGTATTCTATGGACTCTAATGTCTGTATTTCACAGCATCCCAGCGATGAAGTGAGATCCAAACTATCCCATCCCACTAGTTATTTCTTTCCCTTTCAAGTGCTTAGGTTTGTTCAACGCACCTTCTTTTTTTTCTCCCCTGGGCAGAAACTCTCATATTCCTTATTCTTCCAGAAAGTGCTTCAGACTGCAAAAATGGCTTGAAAAGGAATGGTTCAGGAACGGTTTTGTGCTCTTCACCATTACACAAGGGGATAGCCGACAGATAGGAACAGCCAGTGTTTTCTTATAAGTCACATATGCTCAGGACACATCTCTAAGAGCACCTGAGCCCAAGTAAGTCTATGTAAATGCACAGCCTGTCTTTTAATTCATGCACATCTTGTAATGTTTGTTCATTTACATTTGTCCCATCTTGATACCTATCTGAATACTCCTCTGAATTATTCAATAGAACAACTATCAATGTTTCTGCAATATTAGTCACTTTTTCTTGCTGCTCTCTCTTGCAGTATATCCATAGTGCAGTGGAGTTGTAAGTATGGAAGGCAAATTTGTGTACATGCTGTGTTCAACAGCTTGAAAAGTTTCAGGTTTCTTTGCAGTTAAATTTTCTTTCACTGCCACAGAAAATTACATCATGGGTATTCCTCTTCTTCTTACATACTCAACATCCTCAGCAATTGCTGGAACAGGCCCTCTGTGTATTGCAAAAGTTAAATAGCCAGGAATAAGTCATATTTCACTTGGGCCAGAGAAGTAAACCAATTTCTAATGTGTAGTCCTAATATCTACTATCATGGGCCAGGAAACCCAGGTGCTTGAGTTGTCATTGTTGAAGTCAAGCTGGGCATATGTTTTGCATATGACTAAAGGAACAGACAGTTTTAAAAGAGTTGTATTCATGGATCATATCTGATAGGTAGGGCATATCAAATGCTTCAAAAATAACTATGTTTTATTTGCGTCAAAAAATCTACCATTTGCAGGAAATTCTTTGGAATGCCAAGTATTGTTTAGAAGACACATCTATCAATTACCTGCAATCTTTTCTGAAAAGGCAACATTTTAGATAAGAATCATATATACCTTTATATTTTTCTAAGGTAGTTGGAATAATTAGAACTAATTTAGAAACTGTCCCAATACATTAATGAAGATAGGTAGATGATGTTCATAACCCTTAAATACTTGGGAAAGTTTTGATTTTAATAGAGAGGAAAAAAGCCCCACATTCCAAAGTAAACTAGTATTGGCTGCTAACTTGTTTCTTGGTGCTGTATGTGACAATGAAAAACTCACAAGGAAAGCTTATAGTTTCCTGCCGTCTTCAGTTAGGCTTGCAAAACAGTTTTATCTCATCCAGTACTCATTACTTTTTAGTTTATCTGATCACTGTGTGAATTTGTGTTCTTTTCCTTAAATTATCAACTTCATGGAAAAATAGGAACCACCTAAGATTTGAGAATCAATGTGGAGTACTGAGGGGTTGTGAGGTACAAGACTGCACAAATAACAGTTGCTAATAGAGTGGCAGCTATTTTAGTAAAGTGACTTTACCAATGAATCATCAGACTAGGTTTCTGTTTAGTAACTCCAGCTGGCTGTTTTTATGTTTTTAACTAAACAATGAGAGGAAACAATGCTGTATTTTCCAAATCTTCTGAAAGGAAAGGAGGCTCAGAAGCACACTTATTTGCTGCTCTCAGGAGAACAATTTGTTGCTTCTGATGCCACGTCTCACCCACCAACCTGTCTGCATGTGTGCTGCTGTCACTGGCGTACAAATGGCACTCTTGCTTCCTGAGGTGCAGTCACTTGCTATTGAGATCGCATGCAGCATATTCAAAGTTAGAAGAATTCAGCTCCGTGAAAACTTGACAATTGTTCTTGAAAATTGCTTTATAAAGGCTTTCATTTACTGGGTCCTTGCTTATCCCATGCTTTGGAATGCTGGTGCATTTCTAGCAGGCTCTGAAGACTTACATGTGATAACACTAATGCAACAACTATTTTTGTCCCTAGGATGACTCCAATGATGAGTTGAAAATAGATATATCAAAGAGATCCCAAATTAAGACCTTATTGCAACAAGAAGAATGCATTGAGATTTATGAACTCTTTAGAGAACTGTGTTGTTCCTCCTTCTGTTTAACCCTCATGTCTGAGAATGAATGTATATAAAGCTGCTTTTACTTCTTTTAGTTCCTGCGGTTATTTTTACAACATTCATGTTCTTTAATTAGGTTATATCACTTGGCACTCACCTAGGAATATTTCTGATTTAGCAAAGTCTTTCTGTGTTTAGTATTTGTAAGTACTTTTAACACATTTCAGTTTGTTACAGTACGGTTCCTATTGTTCACAGGCACTGATGCCTATTTAGTTTCCTGTTCATTGTGTTGAAAACTAATCCTGTTAATGTGCATTTTTTATGTAAGCAGTAGTCAAAAATGCAATTTTCTCTTATTTTCACCTTTATATCAGTCAAAATTAAATGCCTGGAAAGATGACACTTTTCTCAACCTTTCTTGGTCAAAATAATTTTGCTTAAAGCTTACTTTTTCTCCTTCCTTCCTATCTAATGTAAACTAATGATTTCAAATGATAAACAGCCAAGCTCTACACAAAGATGGAATTAATGCTTTGAGATATCTGTTGGTATCCTATATGTACAAGATCAAAAGGAGGTTACACATCAAATGAAGAAAGGTTTGAATAAGATAAAGATTTGGGGAAGCAAACTCATGAAAAAGGTAATTTAAAGAGGAAAGTTGCACAGTCTAATAACATGCACGGTAGGGTGTAAGTTCAGACCAGTGAACTTGGCATGTTTATGAACATGTTCTGAGCTGGAAAAATTTTTTGGAACAGACATGAGAATAACAGCTTCAAAATTTCTGCTTTGCTTCTGAACTCCAGCCTTAGTAATGCCGCAAGTACCCAAAGATTAAAGGAACCAATGTTGTGTGAATCGGACACTCAGCTGGCATAAATCAGGACAGATCTAGTTGAAACAATGAACAGCTGAGGTACACCAGCTGTGGATGTGGCCTCATATTTCTAATGCTATAGGAGAAGTTACTCTGTGCTACATTCTAAACTGCATCCACTGTATTTATTGATGGTATGTTTGTCTACAGGGCAAGAGCTTTCCTGCTGGGCAGGCTGCTTTCTGGGAGAAAGCGAGCAGGCTGCAGGCTGGGAGAAGGCAGAGTACTCTGCCCTGCCCATCATGAGCTGGATTCAGCATGCTTTCAGGCTAACATGGGGAAGCAGCAGTATGTTGCTACAGTTTTGCCCTCATGCTGTTCCTTGTCTGTGTCTGAGGAGGTTCTGGGAAAAGGTGGAGGGGAAAGACCATTACCAGCTCGACAGAAATCCACAAAGGCCATCATAATCTCCTTAGTCCCATGAAGGAAAAAGGCTGATGTCTTCACTGATCAAACTGCTGTCTTCCCTTAACCATTCCCCCTTCACATGCCTGCACGTGCACGTGCTGTATAATGGAGGGTGAGTCATAACAGTTCTCTGAAAATAATGCAAATGAAAGCGGACCTGCTTCTAAGGTGACTTAGGAAACATCTAGCGGGAGAAAGCTAATAAAGTGTTCCAGAGCTCTGTGCATAGTGCTCTGGCCATCTGCTGATCACACTGTACCAGGGATGTTGAAGATAAATAGAAGTGGGCTGTCAGGGTTCTCAAGAGCTACCTAATTTGTCCTTTCCTGAAGGAAGATGAGTATTGCCAGCTAGGTGTATGACATGTTATCTTTAACTTTTTGATAAAGAAATCCAAAAGTGAGGACTGTTTTTGTTTAAACAATATGAGAAAGTACTTTGCAGTTCTTGCTGACAGGAAGCTTTTGATATCAGTCAGCCTGAATTTTCATTCACCAGTGGTACATCCATGAACACAGAGAATAAGCTTGTTCCTTTCTTCTTTGTGTCAGTCTGCTACTTTTACATATTTATTTATTTATTACACATATATGTCAATATTTATTCTTGAAGACAAACAATTCTCAGGTTTTTGTCAGAAGACAAGAAAGCTTGACCATTCCTTTTAGTGTCCATTAGATTGGTATCTTTCTTTAAAGGCATCCTTTCAGATGGGGTGCAGAATTATGTATGAGAGATTACTTAGTAAATTCTGCAAGCTATATAAGCTATAGACCTTGCTTATTTGCCTTTTGGCATATAAATTACTTTACTGAGGTGCTGTGCTTGTAAGTCACTACACCCCTAAACTCCTGTTATTTAAAACAGCTATCTACAAGTTTGTCTTAGTCATTGTAATTATCTCCACTGAATTAAATTAATTTTGATTTATCGGTTTTCCAGTTTGATAAGACAGTTCTGAATTCCAATCATGTTTTACAACTTGCGTGCAGCCCCTTCCATCTTCTTGTTACTGCAAACTTAGTAATAGTGAGGAGTTTTTGGTACAGAAGAATTTCAGGGTTTGAAGCTGGAGGGAAAACTGTTCTGGATTTGTTTCAGACCTTCAGAGGAAAACTGCCTGAGTCTGTGAGAGTGCAAGGCAACTTAGAGAAAGGTTAACAACCCATTGTAAAGAAAGGAAAAGGAACAGAAAAATAAAAACAGTGGACTTCAAGAATGCAAATATAAATAAGGTCTGAAAATCAGTAGGTAAAATTTTACAAGTAGAAAAATTTCCTCAGGAAAAAGAGTTAAGGAAAAGGTTGCTTTCTTATAAAGAAGCAATACTAAGTATGACAAATCAAATTATCCTGGAATGTAGATATGTGAAAAAGTGTGTTGGGAAACAGCTTGACTAAATTCAGCTAGAGAAGAATACAAAAATAGAGTTTGGGTCAGATTATGAAGGCTAAACAGAAAAGGAAAATCAGAAAGACTGAAGCACAAAATTACAATGTTTCCCAAGACTTTCTTTTAGATAGACTGTACAGGAAGACTTTAGTCTGTCATTCACCTACATGCTTGTTGTGGTCTGGACTGGTATCTATAATGATAGTGTCTCTAGTCTTCTCTGTCACAATTTCATTCAACAATCCAATTTCTTCTGGCTAAACCAAGCTTTAGAATTTTTCTGTGGTCAGATGAGTTGCACAAAGCCTTTGTACAGTAATTTACATTATACAAGTAAATTGATTGTGTTTTAGATGAATAAAGCTGGCATCAACCAAAAAAAAAAATTCTTAGAAGGGGATGTAGGGCCTATTCCAGGATAAAAAATGTTTGGTTTCTTGGATCTTGCACACATGAGTCCATGTTCTGACAAGAGTAATTATTGTGATACACTAAAATTTTTCACTCAGTTATCAAGATTTCATATGTTGATTCTATATGGATATGCAGAGACATGCAAATGTCTTCACAGTCCATTTTGTT